>NW_024103896.1:3649761-4266977 GCF_003945595.2 Pipra filicauda
AAAACACAGTTCCTTCCTGATTTCAAAGTGTTTGGAGAAGGAATATAATAGTTTTTATTTTATATCATAACTTTTTTTTCTGATTCAGGATCACCATTATCCACAATTATGTTGAGTTAACTTTATAACTATGTTCAATCTTTACCTTGATTACTTTTTTACCTATGCTAAATTTTTAGTGTGAGTTTTTGTTCCATCTTGCATACTTAGAAGTCCTAAGTGAAACTGTATACATAGCTGGACTATAACCTTCATTCAAGCTTAAGATTATGGCAATGACATTGCCATTGCTATATAAGGTGTCTTGATTTCCCATTGCAGTTGAACTAGATGACCATTGTAGCTCACTTCCAACTGAAATATTGAAATATTCTATTCTATTCTATAATCCAGCATAATCTGTTTGTATAATTTGTATCATGACTCTTAATATTCAAACATTAATTTTCCATATCTATGTATAAACCATAAATAAGACAACTGTGATCTGCAGAATTTTATCCCATTTGTATACTTCCATGAATGCTGTTCAAATTTACCCCAAATGAGCATATAGTTGTAAATGTTTGCTACTGAAACCAAAATTGTCCCATACTGTATGCTGGTATAATCAGAAAATGTGTGCAAAGGGCAGGTAAACATTATGTCTCCATTTGAAATTACAAGTCTTTGCTATATTTTTTGTGTAATGTAATTCTTATTGATGTGTCCTATTAGGTTGTTGGCATCAAGTGAAATGTAACACTGGCATTTTTGTAAAGCAGCATTATTGACAAAGGGCCTGTGAGAAATTTAGAGGTTAAAGTTTCATCATCAGAAAAAGTTCTTATCCATCTCCATTACTTATATGTTTTTGAAATTTTCTTCCACTGTTTTATCAGATGCCTTCTCAAACTGTAGACAAAACGGACACTGTACCAAACCTTATTTTCACCAAAGTGCTAGTGGAGGCAGGTAATGGAACAATTTATCATATTTTGCTATTTATAGAAGATCTCCAAATGATTGTGAACTCTCAGATGAATTAACTAAAATCCTTTTCACACTTCCTCAAAGAAAACATCAGAGTGTGATAGATCCCCCGTGGCTCCTTATTAGCCACAGAATTGAATTCTAGATGCTGTCTTCAGCAATGCATGAGGGAAATAATAATTATTTTTGAAACTAATTCTCAACCTGTTGCCAATCATGGCAGATGAAGTAGGCAGGTATACTTTCTTTCTCATGCCCCTTTTTGAATGTCTGGGTACCATTGTCCTTGTTTAGTCCACCGTGTTTCCTATACTATGACACAATCCTCATGAAAAATTTCAGACAAGATTAAAGGGATGATCAAATGAAGACATGATCATCCTTCAAAGAGCAAGTTTCCCTTAAAAGAGGTCATGCTGTTTAATTTCACATTTGCAAAGGGGCCACTGTAGATCAATCATTCTTAGGTTATGCCTGAGGCAGATGAAGGTCTTTAGCCTTTGGTTTGTTGTTGGTTCAGTCGAATGGAGTCCCAGTATGGACTAGAGCTATCAAACATCAGAAGAATAAATTAATATTCCCCTTTATCTAAAACTCTAGGAATTAAAAGCAACCATGACCTAAATGATATTTAGAAAGAATAAGCTATTTTTAGGAAAAATTGTAAGGTTAATGTAAAAGCAGGGGCAAGGATAAGACCAATGTTAAAGAAAAAAGCCCAAAACTTAGGGGATCATGGACAGCACAGACAGACATTAACAAACTCAATCCCAACAGTAGTCAGACTCTCCCAATGACAATTTCACATCTAGTAGTCAGAAGTCATCAGACTTGTCACAGGATATAGGTGTGCCTTTGACACATTATTCATGTGCAGCTCTGTATCCTTCCACTGCTGTGCTCTTCCTCCTTTTGTAGCAGCCTCTGCTATTTCCACTCTGCGGGGCAGATGCCTCATTGTATGGAGTAGTGAAATTTGGGGATACCCAGACCTGCACTATTTCTAGAAGAAGGAGGACCTAACAGTTTTGCCAACAGACACTGAAACACAGTCTTCTCCATAATGTGTCAAGGTTATCACAGTTGCATAGGGACCAGCTACTCAACTAATCTTTTTAGCTGCAGATAGCTGAGAGCTGGGACTCTTCCAAAGGCCAGTGCTTCTAAGATATAAGATGGAAATTTCTTTACAGTAAAGAATCATAGAATTGTTTAGGTTGGAAAAGCCCTTTAAGATCGTCAGGTCCAACCATTAACTCAACACTGCCAAGCCTACCACTAAACCATGTCCTTAAGTGTCACACCCATACAGCTTTTAAATACCTCCAGGGATGGTGCCTCAACCCTACTGGTTCTCCTTCTTTGCCTATACCTTCTGAAGCATGAGATAGCAGATTGAAGGATCTTGCTAACACGCCATTGCTCTAACATTGGCCTGTCATCCCCAAGCTTATCTCTAGTGAGCATTCCCCTTGATGTGATGCTTCCAGATGAGACACCTAACCTCTTTGATTATTGGTCTATGAGACTGCAGTGTGTGACTGTGCATGTAATGAGGAGTTCTGGCTTTCTCTGAAGAGAACAAGGACCCTCTCTCATTCGTCATTAAAAGCAGAAGATAATCTCACTGTGATCTTGGTGCAGAGCTTGGTGTCACTGCACAGGTCCAGGAGAATCACTATAAAGTCAATCCATGTGAACATGCGTTGTGAATTGCCACAGTTACTGTACATTTACAGAACCAGTTTCAGAGACAGTGACTGAGCAGCTACCTGACAAGATCCCTTCAAATACAGGTTTCAACCTTGTCAAAACCTCTTGGCAGAACTATCTTCTCTGTTATTTTGGGATTAAATTCTGGTTCTAAACAACATGATTTTACTCCTGTCCCTCAGATGCCCTGATTACTTTTTTTTCAGCTTTTTTCCATTTAATGGAGAAGATTGGTCCCCTGCCCATGATAGTGTAGATAGTGCCTCTCCCTTTTTAACCTAAGGACACTTTTAAGAGCTTTAGTGATTTCAAAGCTGACTTTGGTGAAATGAGGGAATGAGGAAAAAAAGAAAAACACCCCCTCATGAAGAAATGCATGACTGATAAGGGAATTTTGAACTGCACGTCTTGAATCCTTTGTTCGAGTTCCCGAGATTGTGTGACACATATGGCCCTCTGTCAGGGGATCCCACAACAGCAGGCAGTTATTACCAAAGAGCTTGTCATCCAATAGTAGAAATGATGCTAAACTCAGCAATATTATCCCTGCATACTACCATGATGTATTTGTTTTCAGATATAAAAGCAATATCTTTTTTATTTATTTGCTTTTCACTTCTGACTTTAACTACTTTAAGAACAGTTTAAAGAGGAACTGGAATGTTTTTGTCACAGGAGTAGACAAGGTACATTTTCGTTTCTTCTGAATCTGAGATTTAGATAAGACTCATCTTCTCTAGGGATTTCATAAACCTGTGTCTTGGCTCCTCTTATACACTCATACAGCAGCCTGCTGGAAATTACAAAGACATTGGCCATACCCTTGTGAGCCAGGACAGCGTTGTTTTGGTCCTTAATTTTTTCATTTGTCCCATCTAGTTTAATTTCAAAGGTGCCTAATGACTGTCTGATTTTCTCTAGGGATCCTCACTTTTGGACTATTGGTGCTTTGCAGATTCTGGGTTATGAAGACCTACTGCAGTCCTGTGAAGTAAGTAAGTAGAATTATCACTATTTGAAAAGGACAAAGGGTGAGGAAATGAGGTCTAATTTGTAACCTGACAAAGATCACGGCGGAGGTCTATAGAATAATTTAGAATGGAAAGAAAATGTCTCCCAGGGTATGAGTTCTTTGTCTTTGCCACAGGATGGATCTTTGACAGATGCAAATAACTCCCTAATGGGCTGAGGATCATTCTAGCTTTTGAAACGGAGAGAGTTCCAGTGAATCTGATGAGTCCTCTATCTCATTCAGCAGCTTGTCTGTAAAAATTACCTTTGAGAATCTAATTCAGAAGCAGACCCTCTGCAATACGACTTTACTTATATACTCACTAGGAAAAAAAGTCTCCAAAGTTTTGTGATGAATGAAGATCTGAAGCATGAATATATTTTCCAGAATTCTTTTTGGTTTTAACACTTACTGTTACCAAAGATGAACTTTAATGCTACCAGCTGATGTCCAACCAAAGAACTTCAGTAGCAACTTCACTTGTAGCAACTATGAACACATACTCAGGTGTCTTAAAGATCTAACTATAAATTTGAGTTCCTAAATTTTACAATTAATCCTTGATGTATGCACTTATTCATAGCTTTTGCTACTCAGAAGACTCCAGTAAGGATGTACTACTCTCTCAAATCCTCTGTTCCCTTCCAGGCTTCCTACTGGAAGCTGAATCAAATTCTAAAAAAATCTAAGATCTGTCTGCAGTTTAGCTGTCACTAGAGGATCCAGAAGAGCTCCAGTTCTCAGACACAGTGCAACTATATAACTTCCATATGAAGTTCCCCTGATAAAGAAGCATTTTATTTGTGGCAAGGCTAAAACTCTGCGGGGACCTCTTATATGACACAAAGATTCTTTCTCTGCTCCCAGTGTCGGGTGCATTTGTTCACTCATCAGTCTTTAATGTGAAGCAAGAGGAACGTGCACCTAAAAACAGTAACAAACTCCTGCTAGCGATAACCTGTCCCCTGCATACATTTCTCAGACTAGATAGTAGCAGCGAGAATAAAATCTTAGTCATGCTGTTTAATGTAGTGCTGGTATGTTCTACAGAGCAGAAGGTTGTTTCTGCCTTGTTTTCATACCATCCAACTCAGGAAGAACCACTCCGACAGTTGAATCTAATCAATAGCTATGCATACATTTTGTCTCAAGAAAGATCATGTTACAGCCTCCTAAGGACTCTGATTTTAATATATTAGAAGATATATGATTTTTGAGCTTGGTAGAAAAAATTGCATTTTTACCCCATCAATAATACACCATGTGTAAATTAGTGTCTGAATTAATGTTGTGTGTCTGCAGTGAAAAAATAGCAATGGCTTTATTACATAATAAAATGTTCTTAATTGTTGGACTACAGCAGCTTTATAACATACCATTATTTCTGGTAACAACCTCTGCCTTTTTATTGATCTGAAAATGTTATCAGTCAGAGCCAGATTGAAAGTAAAACTGAAGAACAACATTACATTGCTGATGCAATTGAGTGAAATAAATTGATGCTGGCCTGGCTTTGAATTCAAAATGAGATGTAATTAATAAGAAGATTTACAGAATAATACATTTGCAACTTTTGAAGCCAAATGTTTGCACTTTAAGCATTAAAGCATTACATGCGATTTAACTGCATTTCTAAACCATGAATGGCTTGTTGTCAAGACTCTTTTTGTTTTCTTGTTTGTTTGCCTTCTTGTGGCTTAATTAAGGAGCATCTCAAGATACAGTTTGGAGCTACTCTAATGTCACTGAGCACTCAGCAAGTGTGGCAGGCCTGGAGACTGTGATGGCAAGAGGCTATTAAAAGGTTTTCTCGTTCCCGCCTGTTTAAATGCAACTTATGGATTTAAGATTCCACCTTAAAGCAGACATAATTTTTTCTGTGTGTGGTTTTTTTTCCCTTCTAGGGAGAATTTTAAGAACTAGGAAAATGTAACTGGGGAACATTAACTAGGGGCTGTTATTTGATTCACAGTCCAGACCCTTCAGGTTCATCCACGACTTTGGAAAACAGATATATTTAGAAAAACACTTAATTGGGTAACTAGAACTACACACAACTTCTTAAATCAGTGTGTTAGTTTGTAATCCTTCTGGGCTGGAACTTGCATCTTAGCAGGTCCTTAGCTCTGTCAGAACAGAAATGCTAATAATGAACTAGTTTAGGCCATAAAGATAGAGAATCTATACAATGCCATCAAGTTTCATGGCATGAATATAGCTAATTTGGGAGGCTATAATGAAATCCACCATCTAGGTTGTCTTCTACAGCTGTATTCAGAATAATGTTATTCCTGATAATCAAATTTGCCTTGTCTCACTCTCTTGTTCTCTCTTCTTTTACCCATGAGCATTACTGCTTATGTAACTTTCCAGTGGTTCAAAAGTTTTCAGGTATAGGCAAGCACCCAAATATTTAAAATCTAGAGTCACACTGATACCACAAAGCTCCATTATTTACCTCAACCTGATCAAAGTTTGTGGGTGTTTTATTCCAAGGATGTAAGAACAAGCATAGGTGTGCCATAGGAGTAGGAAGTCTAAGTCATATTGCTGAGTTAAAAGTGAGAACCAACTGTGGAGAATTGTAGAAAGATTGTTAGAGACTAAAGAACTTGGTGATTAAGTGGCAGACGAAATTCAGGACAGATGAATGTAAAATGACATACATGGGGAAAAACAATCCAAACTTCACATATAAAATATGGGCTCTGAGTTGACTGTTATTACTCAGAAATGAAATCTTAGGGTTATAATATATTGTTTTATTGAACTCTGTGCCCAGCTCTGTTAAAAAAATGAAAACTGAATGTTAAGAATTGTTAGGAAAGGGAATAAAATAGAAAATTTCATTATATCATCATGTAAAGTGCTGGTGTGCCTGAATCTTAAATTCTGTATGCAATTCTATTCTCAGTTTCAAGGGCATAATGCTACTACAAAAGGCCTAGTGAACAGTAGCAGAGATAATAAGTGGTGAGATGCAGATTGCACATGAGGATAGACTGAACAGGATGCAGCTCTTCAGGGAAAAATAGTGGCAACAGAGAGAGGGTTGTATAAAGGGTGAATAAAGTCCTGTGGGATACACAAAGGGCTTGTAGGAAATAATTTTCCACTGTCTCTACCCATACAGAACCTAGAATCTTCAAGTTAAGGTAACTGGTAGCAGGTTCATAGCAAGCAAAGTAAGAAAATATTTCATTCATCTCTGAAATTCCCTGCCATGAGAGGCTGTGTGTGTTGAAACTGTGCATAGAGAGGACAACTGGATAAAGTCATAGAATAAAAATACACCGAGGGCTTATAAACTCAGACAACATGTCCAGCCCAGGCTGTCCCTAAGCTGCAAAGTTTTGAGGAGCAGAGGACTATTCTGGTGTACAATTGCTGTACCATATGTTTGTATCCTTCTCCTGAGGAATCTGCTGCTGGCCACCTCTGACAACAGGATGCCAAGATAGCTGACCCAGCACTGCTTTCCTTTTGTCTGTGCTTAATCTGTGTCATAAGCTATCCATCCTCAGTCACCACTATCACATGTTGCACACTTGCGGCTGTGATGGCTGCAGAGTTCAAAACATCCCCATCTCCCTCTTCAGGCTCCTCAGAACACAACATCCAGCTTCAACCAGAATTTCTGTTGAGCTCTTCTATTTTTTTTATCTAAATCTGGATTTACTCTGGCCATTTGAGAGATAGAGTTTGGACAATGAATTGAGATTTAAACTTGAAAGATTAGAAACCTGACAAGGTTCACCAGAGCTCAGCACTTACGTTATCTCCCTCCATAAGCTGTCTAGTCCTGCTTATCCACACAGAAAATGTAAATGCATCTTTCTAGAACAATGAAGAGATGAAATTAGCATCAGCAAAGATCACTACTTTCTCTCTGGCTAAAGCTTGCACATGGGAGAAAAATGTCTAGGTTTGGTACGTAAAATGCATCTGACAAATAATCCTTTTTCTGTATTTTCTAAGTACTCTCTATTTCTGCCTGGTAGTCTTTCTGCACCCTGCCCTCCCATCTCCCCTTCCTACAAGTGTCTTATTTGTGTGTTTTTGAACTTATCACTGCAAATTTAAGTTCTCCTTTACAGTGGAAGCGGTAGAAACCTAGCCTGTACTAAAGGAGAAAAAAATACTTTTTAATTTGTTCAGAACTGCTGTGCAAATAAAAACAAGAAGAAAATGACTGATTAAAGCGAAACTCTCAGCAGCAGATTTTAGCGTTGAGTTGAAATTTCTGTTTCTCCTGAAGCATGGTATTTGAAAGTCTCTCTCTGTTTATCAGCTAAAGTTCTTCTCTTCCTCCAGAATTTATCTGAATTCACACTTGGCAGCTTAAAAATGACTAAGGGCTAAATTCTGTCCTATTTTATCTAGCCTAGCAATGCAGTAAGACGAAATGAGACACTTTCCCATTTCCTTGGTAGGCTCACCTGCAATTTGGGTCAGTTTCTTTTAAGAGTGAGCAGAGTGAGGAGAAGCTTTTGTTGCTTTGTTTGTAAAAATGTGGTCCCCAATATGCTTGCTACAAAGTTATATACTAAAGTTTAAAGCCAGCGTTCCTGGTTTCAGGGATGACTTCATCTTCAGTGAGTAAATCAACCCTTTACGGTTAAGTTAAACATCAAGTATATATATAAACCTCTCTTTCATGCTTAGAAAATGTCCAGATACTTCAAATGACAGAGTAAGACCCAGCCAATAAATCTGTCTAGCCTGGTACTCTGTTCCCAGAAGTGTCAATAGGAGATGTCATTGACGTGAGCCACCTTCTGCAGTCCTTTTCCTTCATATTTCCTGCAACAACTGTAATCACTGGGTGATCCCTTCCTATGTCCTACTTTTGTTCATAGACCTGCTGACTGGGAATTTGCCTAAACTTTTTTTGAACCTGGTGATACTACTTGCCTTCCCTACCTTCTGCAACAAGAGATTCCAAAAACATGTAAAGAACCACCTTTTATTTATTTTTAAATTGCCTCTTACTGGTTTCTATGAATGTCCTGTGTTTCAAGTAAAGAAGAATTCCTAAGGAACAACAGCATTCCTCAAACAAGGGTCAGCATCTTGAGTAGAGCTAACAACACATCTTGCAGAAGTGTGAAATATTGAATTGTATAGCTAAATGAAAACCTTGTGAAATGTAACTAGAAGTAGGAAGCTACATGTCGTGTTTCATATCTAGGTATCCATTTTCAAACACAGTTATTAATTTCTTAAGTTTTTCACCTTAATAAAAGAAATTTTTCTTTCCTTTTAATGGGTGGTCTAGTTTTTAGAGTAGTTTTGACAGATGGAAGAAATTGAAGGTATCCTATTCTTCTGAGAATAGACACATCAAAGGGAACAGACTCCAGACTCATCCATTCTCACAGTGCTTTAAGTTCTAACAGCACCAGTAACTTCATGTAAAATTTGTAAATATTTCTCCAGTAAGTTGCAAAAGCTTTTCTGAGGATTGATGTTGTAGCTGTCTATTTAGGAAAAGTGTCTTCCAATGTCAAGTCTTAAACAGATTATTGTTGACATTCAGCAGAACAAGGAGGGTAATTTCTTAAACCTCTGAAACAAGTCAGCATTGCAAGAACAGTCTTTCTAACATTTAAGGATCTTGGAAGAGACAGTATGAGAAATGTGCTGAGTTTTCACCTGGTCTGTCTGGGTCATAGGTAAATAAATTATGCCCTAATGTGAGCTACAACAGTCTCCCATACAGACAGAATACTGGCAGAACTGAAAAAATAGCACTGCCTTTCCTGGAGTGCCTCCCTCTGCACTGCTCCCAAACACTAGGATAAGGACTTTGTTTAGCATTGTTAATACAAGCCTTGTATAAGGAAGTACCATCCTTAGAGAAATTTTAACCTATTATATCTACTAAATCTTTGTAAGGGAAGTCAGAAAAGTTAAATAAAAATTATTATGCTATCAGAATCTAATAATTGTTATTGCTATTATTTCTACCTGCAACCAGAAAGGACAGCTGTAAAAGCCAAGGCCAACATCATGAGGGTATTTCCTTTCATTTTTTCTGTCTATTCTCTTTTCAGTTTTGTGTGTTCCATGTTTCTACTACCATCCTCCTCAGTGTTTAATTCTGAGCTGTTTTATCCACTCACTCCCTAGCCCTTCCATTTAGCATGTTATTTGTGTCTCTTGTACTTACCTGAAAACAAACAAAATCCTTCCTGCAACTGACGTGTTATTTGCTGGGCTTCGCATTACTCTCTCTAGTGAGGTAACTGTCTTTTTCTCCATTCATCACTTGACTGTTGAGTTCATTTAGGGTGGTGACTATGCACTGTCTTGTCTTTGCCTTGTACCAGATGTGGCTGTATCCTGATCTTGACTGATCAGCCAACAGCTTGGTAACAAGAAGGAATGATATAGCTCAATAGTAACCTGTTGATACAGGGAAATACATTAGCATGCATCAAAACCAAAGGATGGTGTCTTTCTATGAGCATGATGACAAGCCTTTATGACTAAGCTAAATTTAATGTTTATTTTGTGCAGAATGTAGATAGCATTACATACCTAAAGGCACACATATTGACATCCATTTCTTGGCCTTTAACTGCAAGATTGTTGATTTGGTTTCTGCTGTTATGAATCTGCTCCTGTATTATCATTTAACATGTGCCACAGCACTAGCAAAGAATGAAAGCAGTAAAGATATGCTCTGCTTATATAAAATATTTTCCTCAGTTACTTTAATTTGCAAAAATTGTCAGACTTCAGAGCTCACTCAAATACTCCCTTCAAAAATATTCTCCTAAGAGAGAAAAACATTCTCTCAAACCTGCCCCAAAAAATGCTTCTCTATATGCCTCTAGTGAATTTCTTCACTTTTCCTTTGCTCCCTCTTTTTATTCTTCAAATTTGTATTCAAATTAAGAATTGAGATCAGAGTTGTCATGTATATGTATCCACCTGCATATTCAAAATAAAAATGTGCAAACAAAAAATAAAAAAGACATTAAAATGTGTCTATTTTGGCATACAACTAAGTGATCTGCTAGACAAAAATGCCAAGTTTCTGACAACGCTCAGTGAGGACAACTGGCTTCTTAAGCTTTTTAACAAAGATGAAAAAAGGGTTAAGACAACTCATCTTAGGCATCTGTTTCTTCTAGCCCTGGCCATAGCTACTCTTGTTTACTGTGGATCTTCCCAGACTGTAAGTGAGGAACTGACCCCAGTAGAGGGAAGGAGGCCTGGTAAGGCAGGTCATATCAAGCCCCAACACTGGAAGGTCATTGAAGATGTCCACCAAGTGACAGTGCACAGAAAGAAATGGATAAACCTGCATTACTTACACCAACAGAGACTGTTATATGTAAGATAAATGTAATATTAAATTTATATTACTGTGAATGTTCAATGAGGAGCTGTGTTCTGGGCAACACCAGTACCATAAGTAAGCCACTGAGCTTCTGCTGCTTTGCCATCTTGCTATATCCAGGGAGCCCCGTAATGACAACTCTGCCTTTGGGGGGAGCCGAGGGTGGAAGAGCAGGTGCATTGCTGGTCTATCTTAAATGTAAAGCATGGGCTTCCTGGTCTGGAAAGCCCTACCTCTGCTGTTTTCAATGGCAAATCTGAATTCTCCTGGAGGGGGTTAAGGCGATATAGTACTAAGTATTTGGCTTCAGGGAGACCAGATAAGAAGCACTCTTTTGTTGTCTTGAACGAGGTGAAAAGACCCTTCATCAGGCCTTCCAGGTTAACGTCTCAGCAGCATTTAGAAGATGGGACTTTTGTCCCCACAGGTGCAAGAATCACAGAATCACAGAGCGTGCTGAGTTGGAAGGGCCCCACAAGGATCATCAAGTCCAATTCCTGGCCCTGCACAGGACCATCCCCAAGAGTCATGCCATGTGCCTGAGAGTATCGTCCAAACACTTCTTGAAGTCTGTCAAGGTTTGGTGCTGTGACCACTTCCCTGGGGAACCTGTTTCAGTGCCCAACCACCCTCTGGGTGAAGAACCTTTTTCCAATATCCAACCTAAACTCCCCTGGCACAACTTCAGACCATTCCCTTGGATCCTGTCACTGGTCCCCACAGAGAAGAGATCAGTGTCTGCCCCTCCTCTTCCCCTCACAAGGAAGTTGTAGACTGCAACAAGGTCTCCCTTCAGTCTCCTCTTCTCCAGGCTGAACAGATCAAATGCCCTCAACCGCTTCTCATACGGCTTTCCCTCAAGGTCCTTCACCATCTTTGTTACCCTCCTCTGGACGTTCTCTAACAGCTTAGTGTCTTTCTTATATTGAGACGACCAAAAGAAACAGCCTAGGAAAAAAAGTTCTCCCTGCAGGAGAATTTGTATCTCCCCCACCATCCATGGCATTTATTTACATATCAAGAGCTTAGAAATAATCTCTATAAATACTAAGTGTATAAAAACCCATTCGTCTGTATGAAGGAAATCTCCAGTAATCAAGTTTAAATAGTTCCTGTGAATTTAAATACCTTGAAATCCACTTGACAAGTGGTATTTAGGGCTTAAGGATTTAGGAGCATAGTGAAACATAGGTTGTTGTCCTGTTGCTAATTGAGCTTGCCCTAAATCTGGGATTCAGTAATTAGCTGGTTTTACTTCTCTGGTCTGCTAAGCTTGGCCATGGTACCATGTGGATGTATGGTATATAATGCTTTGGATCCCATGCTGCTACTGCTTCAAGGTTCTGTGCTTCGGTACTGTCTGCTTCATGGATAAATTTGTTATCTTACAATTTATCACTCTCTTTGTCATTGTTTCTAGACAAAGCCCCTTTCTGAATACATTTCATCGTTTCTTTAGACTGAATAACAAGGGAAATGTTTGTACAGTAAAGTCTTCCTTCAAATGTTGAGTTTCTTTATACGTGTGTGCACATTCAAATGCTTTGAATTAGTTTTTTTACCATATCTCAGAACAATTTCTCTTCTGATGTTTGCTATTGCTTGTCTGAAATTGTCTTTGTGTATGCAGTCTGGCAAAACTTAAATAAAAAAGCTTTTCGTAAAAAGCTTTGAAGAGTGGGTGGCTCTGAACCCTTGGGAAAGCCTGTGCTCTCTCATATGGGTATTAATTTGAAATCATCATTAGTTTTGTTTTCTGCTCTTATGGGATCATTTTTAGTAGGGGACACGTAATGGTTCAAGTAATATCCTCTGTACTGGACAAGCCATCCCATCTCAGAGCATGCTACTACTGACAGCCGTTAATGAGGAGGTGGAATCAAAAGAGGGAGGGAAAACTGGCCAAGCAAGCAGTGCTGGGATCTCTTGGGCTAAGGCATGACAGGTGAGATGATGCTACAGCTGTGTTTTCTCTGTGCGTGACAGAAAGATTTCAGTTCATTGGGCTTTTGGTAAAAAGCACTTCACAAAGCTCTGCGTTACATACTGCAGTGAGAATTACTATCTTTTGTTTTACCACCTGATGTGGTCTGCAACTGGGCAAGTTCCAAGTAAATATGCAGTGCAGAACACTCAACATCAGTTAGGATTTAAAGTCAAGTTATGTGTAAGCTCCAGAGTGTAGCAGTCTGCTTTTGAAAATTAAAAATATATCTTTCCTTTTCTTGAAAGACTTAATGTGTCTGACAGTCAGATGGTGCTTCTGATTTTTTTTCTTTGGGACAGACTGGGGATTGTTTCCTCCACCTTGGCTACTGATGTTGGAAAAATATTTTTGGTCACTTCTGCATCTCCAGACGATATCACTTCTTGCTGAGAAAGCAAGGGAGGTTATCAAGGTTTTTGCAAATGTGTATGGAGGCATGCTAGAGTGTGTCCTGATTTCATCTGGGATGGACTTAGTTTTCATCCTAGTAGATGGTACAGTGCTGTGAGGTTTGGGTTTATTATGAGAATAATGTTGATAACTCGCTGACATTTCAGTTTCCTGTGCTCTGTCAGCCAGAAACCAGGAGGGAGCATGGCCAGGACAGCTGACCTAAACTGGCCAAAGGGATATTCCGTACCACTGAATTCCATGCCCAGTATATAAACGGGGGCGATGGGCCAGGAGGGGTTGATCACTGCTGGGGGATAAACTGGACATTGTTCAGTGGGTGGTGAACAGTGCATCACTTGTTTCTCTTGGGTTTTATTTATCTCTTTTCTTTTTATCTCCATTATTATTGGTATTAGTATTATTAGTATCATCATCATCAATATTAATATCGTAATAATAAATTTGTTTTATTTCAATTATTAAACTGTTCTTATCTCAACCCATGGATTTTACCTTTTTTTCCAGTTCTCCTCACCATCCCACTGGAAGGGAGTGAGCAAGCTGCAGCATGGTACTTAGTTGCCAGCTAACTTAGTTTTATGTCACAACAGAGTGACATAAAAGAACATACAAAGAATTGTGCAGATGACAGGGCTCATAGAGAAACCCAACAATTTTTTTTTCTCTCTCTGATGGGAAATGTCACAGTTCTTCAATATTTAGGTCCTTCTTTCACTATAAAGCTATGTATGCTCATGTTGGAGAAAGAATTGTATTTTCACACAAGAGAAAAATATGGTTATACAAAGTGGAAATCCATGGATGATGAGGCAAATGTGCTGCAAAGAGAAATAGGATGCTCTTAGTCTGAAATGTATGTAGCCAGTATTTACTGTGGACAATATTTCACTATTTTAAAAGAAAAATGTTTCCTTTCCTGTTCAGACTAAAAAAGATTAAGGCACTGACACGAAACATAGCATAACAGCACACATAACTTGTACACAGGAAAATATTTAATTCCTTAGGATAAACGTGTATTATTCCAGCTTATCACTTTATACTGCTTTACTCCCAACCTTCTGGTTTAGCCATAAATTTTCCTTTAGGTTTGCATCAAAAGCCTCCTGAAGTCAATAGAAGGCCTGTTGTTGAATCCTGATGGGCTTTGGCTTAGGCTTTAAAGGAATATATAGTCTCTCTTGACTGTGTGGTTTATATTTTGATGAATTGCTTGTCATATTCCTTTGGATAATTCATTGCTTCAGTAGAGAGATAAACCCAAATCTTGGGCAGTCATCCCATCTTTTATAGGTATTGCAATTTACTATATATCAATCATCTGTCCGTCTTTAAGGAATTTACAGCAACATTGCAAAATTATGTAAGATTAACACTTAGAGATCAGACCTGGAGAGGTTTTGTTAGCACATAAGAGTCCAATGACACATTTAATTTGCATCACATTTCACTGAATACTCATGATTTCCAAAATGCTCTCATTGGTTATTACAGTTGATCCATGGCAATGCCATGGACAAGAGGTAAACAGGCAATGAAGTCGTGTTCTGGAGCCCATCTTCACACTTCACAGGGACCTGCAGGATCAAGATTAACTTCATTAACAGATGCCAGCAGCACATGACAGTCAATGGAAGTTTTGCTCTCCAGATTCATGAAAGACAGAGAGAGGTCAGGACGTGTTGGATGGCTGCAGGGTACATGGGTGCATGATCACTTACTGCAGCAGCCAGAGTTCTCACCCCTCAGGAGCAACAGTAGCAAGCTTAAGCTTTTACCCTGTCTACTCATTCTTGAAGAAGAAAGAAATTAAACTGCTGAGACGCCTTGCAATGGCTCTAAGTCAGTGCATGATTAGAAGACCAGTAGCAGTAGCATCTAACTATATGACCTTGTGTAGTATCTTGCACTGTACTCCTGCTTTCTACTAGAACATGAACAGGACTTCATTTCTGTTTCAGCCATGTATTATTATTATGGTAGCCTGCAGGCTGTTATGATCCTGATCTTTGTTTTCTGGCTCCATTCGAATAAGGTTAGTCAGGTTTTGTGGGTGTTTAGTAATATACCTGTTAGAAGACAGCACCTACTTTCCATTATTAATTGGAGCAGGTTTTGCTACAGGTCAGGTTTTTTTGGGAATATTTAGACAATTTAGAAGAGCTAGCCATCCACATTTCATCAGGGAGAGGACTGAGGACTTGAGAGAAGGCAGAAAGGACTGTTAAATTAGCTCACATAATTATTCTTATTGGAAATCATGTACATTATGTCTTCATAGGTTTCATGATGCAACTTGGGCACCCAGGTCTTCTGGACTTTGATTTCTTGTGTAGTAGTCATCTAGAAAACCAGAGAGGCCCTGGCCATGCGTCTCACAGGCAAGACTAGCAGACATATGGCAAAATTAATATTTCTAAATTTTAGAGATATGCAGTGGCTCAGAGGAATGAAAGAGGAACTTCTGTGCATGATTCACCCTAAAATAGATATCTGAAGTATATTAGATGATTCACACTCTTTCCATCTTTGTGAAATGGAACCTAGATTGACTAGCACAGATGTAGGATAAAACCTAAAATCAAGCAAGTTTTATCTCGTCCATAATTACATCAGCAATGGGTATGGACATTAAATTAGCAATGAGTGCTGGTTATGTGCTTGTATTATTTGGGAATAAAAATTGCTGATCACAACAAACAATAAGGTCTTTCAAACTTTTTTTGAATCAGATGATGGGTAAGTGTGAAATTAAATGGGCCATAAATGGTAAAGTTTTCTCTAAGTGTAAATTATATTATCTCTGCTGTGTAACCCTCGAATTTGAGACTGGAGGAAAGTTTGGTTTAAGAGCCAGGCCTTTCACCATAGAGTGGGATGTGAATACTTTTGATTTCAATAAATATAATAAAAAGACACTGCAGAGAGACTAGTGATCTGTGACTCATTTCTGCCTGGAATTAGGAAATAATTTCAGTTGATTTTATCTTTTTCCTTTGAGGAGAGGGAATGGAATAACTGTTGTACCCAGGATGTCAGCATTTGTCCCTTTAATTTAAGGCTGGTTTCTAATCTCGAAAAAGAAAACGTGTGTGTGTGTGTTTTAATGAAAGTGGCTCTCACCTCTACGCACAACATTCTGAATGCCTCAGACACTAGCAGCAAAAATAATCTCTGCCAGTGATCACCTTAATAATGATTTTTATTAATCCTTGTTCAGAGCCATTCTCTTTGATTGAGATGAAGAGGAACAGTAGGCAGTGTAAATTCAGAGCAATGCCAGGTACATTCAGAAGATACTCTAAGGCTTTGCATTATAAAAGCCCCTTCTGATCTGCTATGTGTACAGAGAAATTGGCATGGTCCCTCTTAATAAGAGAGTAACACAAAGAGCTTTTATCAGAATAAAGGCTATGTTCTTATTAGATATTGCAGCATGGCTTCCCTTACTATGAATTTTTTCCCTTTTAATTTTCTTTCTGAGTGTAGTGTTCCTGCAAGGTATAGGAAAAAAATATTCATGAACTGCATGACAGTTTTACCAGGATTTGAACTTCTGACTGCTTGAATATAAAGCCGGATACCTTCCACTATTTTAGCGAGACCATGAGACTAATGCTGCTGAAGAGGAAAGCCCAAGAACTTCAATCCGAAAAGGCAAGACCAGGGAGCTGAGGGCTAAGAGGGCTTGTTTTTTGCCTTTATGTCTGCTGGATTCTCTACCCTGATTTGGAATAAAGGCAACTCTTATTATAGGCACTGTGTGCTCAAGGTGTTCGTCAGTTAGAAGAGATCAAAACCTCAGCTTTCAATCCAATTCATTCACCTCTCAGTAAAACTAAAGACGATCCCTGGGATGTGCGATTAGACAGTGCTTCTGGTTTCTAAACAGATGGCTGGTGCTTAATAATAATGGCCATACTATCATAGATTAGACCCAAACCATGCGAAACAAAATTTGTACAAAGTAAAGTTCAGTCGCATTTATATATTTAAGTTTCCATGGTTTAATTTTCTTACATTGGCTAAAGCTAGCCAACAGGAAACACTGGGAGAAGCCCAGAAATACCAATGACATAAACCTGCATATTCATTTTGTTTTTCTAATTTTTTTCCTTAAGACTTGAAGTCTTGTATTCATTCTGAAACTATATATAATACTCTCCCTCTCTTTTGTAGTTCAGGAGCCAGAATTCACATGATTCTCTTTAATCTCAGGTTGCAAAGGTGACATCCAAACTGCATTTGCCATTTTGCTTCAGGCTTTTCAGGAACTGTAATCTTACAACTATGGCCCGAAACAGCCACCATGGTAGTACCTTCTGGGCCCTGTCACCTGCTATTTATTCTCATGTAGTACAGAAAATAGAGAGGAAGTTGGTAATTACTATGCTGTGACACTGCTATCACTACTTATGTTTATACCAGTAAATTAAACTTTGACAGAAAACATTCCTGTGCTCTGTAACTTAGGTTCCCACTATTAAACACCAAGACAGTTCTCAACATATTTTTGGCCCGCAGTAACTCATGGCTAGGGATATTGTTTGGAAAAATCTGCTTCTAAAGACCATTTCCAAGAGGGAGTCCACACACAGATGTCCAGATTTGTAGGATAAGAAGATGGGCATAAACCAGTTTATGCCAGTGAATTTCAGGACCAAGCATATTTAATTTATTAGTATAGTTCTTTTTGCTCATCAGTTTTTCCCTAACTGACTGTACTCCAAGTTATTATTTTTAATTATCTGTATTTTATTTGAAAAAGGTGCTTTCATCAGAACAAATAATTACTTGGTAGATCTATTAATTTCTAAAGAAAATTTAATTTATTAAGATTCATGCTTACATTTTTAGTACCTCCAGTTACCTAGAAATTACTATGAAATTAATTTTATCTATTCTTAAGCCATATTTGTTCTTCTTGTACATCTACCTTGCTATTATTTTATGTACTGTTTAGGAGGGTATGTATTTGCGTTAAGAAATGCAGTGCTGTATAAAAATATTACGAAACATCCTGGAAAATCCTGGAAGACCTTGAAGGCAATGTCAGCAACACATCTGTTCTTCTTGACAGATGTTTATCTGACATGTGTTTGAGACCTTCAGTGATGGGGTCTTTCAGTCTCCCCAAAGAAGTCTTTCTTGGGCTCTATGTACTTTACCTTTACAAAAGTTTTTTGCAGGTCTGACCTAGATCTCTCTGGTAGCTTATAGCTGCTGCTTTCTGTCTCATCACAGCCCTAATACTTACTGTCTTTCCTCATAGACTAAGCAAGACCTCTGGTCCTTCCCATTGCTCTTTCTGATCATTCTCCATTTAAACCTCTTTGTTTCTTCTGATTGACTGAATTCTGTTGTTTATGTTGTCCACTGTAGCATCAGTCATGTGTGCTTAAAAATGTGTTGAACCTTTGTCACTCACCTTCATGAAACTGTCCACACAGATAAAATGTGACATAGCTCTCTGTAACTTGAATTATGGAGTTGGATGTTTCTGTGACACTATGCCTTCTTCCTTTACTGTATGACTGAGCTGAGATAAGAAAATCAATGGCAAAACTCATGTGGTTTTCAAGAGGCCAAAGATGTCTTCTGTAAACTCTGAGGTACACAACAGTGAGTGAGTGAGTGAGTGAGTGAGTGAGTGAGTGAGTGAGTGAGTGAGTGAGTGAGTGAGTGAGTGAGTGAAAAAAACAAAGTGATTTGGATCGTTTTTTTGCACCATCCTGAAAGGCAGATACAGGTGTTACCATTACCAAGAAAATACATATTCCATTGAATGTATGAGTCTGAGTAAGATAGATCAATATAACCAAGAAAACAAGCTGCAAGTACAACTTTAATGGTAAATTTCTCTGCAATGAAGATGTTTCTGCTCAGTCTTCTGATATTAGTCTGCTTCTGTGGGTGTCCTGTCTTTACCACTGTTTCAAGAGATAAAAAAATGTAGGTCTTAAATAATATTTCCAAACCAATATGTGGAAAAATCAATGTAACAAAGGAAAATCTTCTAAAAGCTTGTTTAATATCATTTCTTCATTTATGTGCACCTATTGTTTTGTATTCATAAAGTATCTATCAGACTCCTGCAGAACAACCCCACTGCTATGTACATTCTATGCCTTGACTTCCATCTTTTAAACATTAATTACAATGATATTCTGAATGTGTCAGTCCTGTGAGGATGTGTCTGTGCTTGTATTATGCCAGTTAGCTATTTTAGTTTTGCAACTTTAAGATAAAACATTAGTCATTTAATTTCTTTGCCATACAATCAAACACATAAAGGCTTATCTGAAGTCCTGCTAATTGGCCCCTGTTAATTCATAAAAAGGCAAGTTTGATAACAGCTAGCATAAAGGCAAGAGAGTAAAATTTGAAGCTGTGACTCAAAACTCTTCTGCACTAAATGGCTCCTCAGATTAGGTGGTGTGTGCATGCAAGTGGAACCAGCTATACAGGAAATGGGATCAAAGATTTTACCCCTTTAGAAAATAGCATAGTGGATAAACATATAACTCTGTGGACACTCTTCTACCCCTGAATATGAAAAATATTGTGGTCAACTGTGAGCACAGACTGTGCATTTGATCTTATGGAAATAAGGGATTTAGGATCAGAATATGAGCCTAAAACACAGCCACCTGTTTGAAAAGTACCTATACTGAACAGTGAAATAGATCTTTGTTTTACCAAAGTCCATCAAATTCTGCAGTTATTTTTTTTCTACAGTTATGAGTAGAATTTCTCAAATCACATTGATCACTTCTGGGTTTTACAATTATTTTTTTCCTTGCCAATTTTCAGCACTTTGCAAGCACTGGCTGAAAATCAGTCCTCTTTTAAGCTATAATCCAACACTTTGGCTGGTCCTCTTAGAAACCATTGCCCTTGATTGTTTTCCATTAGGAGAAGAACATTAAGGTACAGCCAGTGACAGCCACCCATTAGAGATGAACCTACAGAAAATGCGTCCTCTGAGCTGTGAGGAAAACACAGTTTAGATAGACAATATTGTGTCCTGAAGGTTATGCAAACTGCTGCCTGCTCTGCTTTCTCTGCAACTAACAGAAACCGTGAAAACATTACTGGGACTTGAGGTTACTCACATTTTACTGAAGTGTAAGAAAAGTTAATAAGGGAAGCATTGTTTCCCTGGCTAAGTAAATGATGAGTATTTGTAAAGTGCAGCCTGAGCTGAGAATAGTATTCTCTCTTCAATTGGAACCACATGCAACAGCAATTTATTAAACACTGTGCAAGCCACACTCCAGCTTTTGAACAGGTTAAATGTAGCACGGCAGGTATAACATTAAGTATGTCAATTAAAACACCTCTGCATCCCATTCCTGATAAAAAAAATGACTGTCACTATATATATACACAGCTGCCATTAATGTTTCTGCCCTTTAACTTGTAGTTTGCTATGTGTGATGTCCTTCCAATCAAGTACAATTACACTTATGTTCCCTCATTTGGCGAACTTTCTAATTTATGGTTTAGTAGATGGGGACAGGGTGGGGAATTGGACCACATTCCTCCTACTGATGAGGCTCTCAGGAAAAAAATGCCATGTGAAACAGATACATCTAGGCAAGTTCCTTAAGACAACAAGGAATGAATAGGAAAAATTCCAATATTTTTAGTAAAGTGGGTCTTTCCCCCTCACACTTATAGAGGTCTTTTCAAATGCTTCTATCAAAGTTTTGCAAAATTTCAGGACATCCATGGGGCAAGAACTGTGAAAACACACCACCAGCACACAGAAAGGATAGGATGCTCTTAGCCTCATGTTTTTCTGTCTTTGATATCTCAATGTCAGGAGGGTAGGTATCCATTTTAAATTGAAGAGATTTACTTTTTCAATATTTTTAAAATAAACGAAATATATTTAAATATACTTCTTTGAATTTCCTTCAATAAATACTCTTTTAGCCACACAGAAAAGCTGAGTATGGTGGATCATGTTAAAGGAGAAAGAAGAGTGGTTGTGAGACCCAGGGGAGGAATTGATAGCTCAAGTGTGAGGAAGAGGAGGAGGAAGGTGGCTTCTTCTGTGGAAGATGTGCAGGGCAAAGAAAAGCAGATGCTAGTATGAGGATAAAGTGCTATTGTGTGGCAGGATGATACTAAACATACATGTGTGTAATCTCCAGCAAACATATCACACACACTTCTGTGTGTGTAATCTCCAGCAGCAAGAGTCTCAAGGTCCAAATGTAGCTGTTACAGGTGCCAAAACTGCCTCGTCTCAATGGCTAGGCAAGATTATTTCAGAGAAGTTCTGACTTCCAAATCTTTTTAGGACACCAAAATATGTATGCTGCCTCAACCCAGTGATTTGCGGTGGGATGCATCTCACTTCATCTTAGGACATTACGTAACCCTCAGATCCCTGTATGAGTCTAAGAGTAGAACACTCTCCAACTCTCTAGAGTCTGCAGCAGCCACCTGGAAAAGCTCATGTGTGTTGTGATTCTAGAGTCCTTGCTTCCCTTTATTGAGCTGAGAGGGGACTAAAGAGGACGTGTCTACTTGCTTGGATAGGTGAGGTGAATCCCTTTGTTAAGATCCAGTCTTGCTCTCCCAACATAGCATACCAGGAATAGCTCTATTTGAAATCTAAGGGTGCAATTCTAAGTATGATCAGTCAGGGTTGTTTTTCTTCAGGAACCTGTTTCACCAGATGGGTGATGATAAATAGGTTATCTTCCTTTACAAAGGTGTTTGGAAGGTATAAATACCTAGGGAGTTTTATCATATCTCTTTTGAATCAGAATTCAAGTCTTATTTTAGTAATCCCCCAATTTTTTTCTGCTTTTGACTGTTTTCAGGATTAAAGTTCTGCTTCTGTTGATGTTTCCAGGCTTGAAATCCCAAGCCTGAAAATCTCTGACTGCTTATCTCTTGTCTCTGCAACCAATAACTCAGCTTCTGCTGTCCCTAGTAACGCTTGCAGGGAAATGCCAAACAGGCTGTGCTACAGTAAGGAAAAAAAAAGGGAAAAAATCCAGTTAAACTTGGGTCCTGGTGCTATAAACATCAAAATTTTTGTCTGTTACAAGTTAAGGCCACAAATACGTGTTGGCAGGACGGATATCTTAGTCATAATATTTTTTATTATGAGAGCTTCTGTCAGCTGTAGTTTTTGTGTTATCAACATCTGTCACTGAGGGCTGGGATGTAATCTATAAGTGTTTCAAGCAAAAGGAAACAGATTTTCCTTCTAAAAATCAGAAACTGCCAAGCTGCTTTTTGGGGCAAACCCCTACATTTAAAGCAATCTTCTCCTGACAGTTCAAGAGAGGTTTTTATTTTCTGTGTGTTTTTCTTAATTCCAAGCATCACCTGCAGTCTATCTGATAACCATTGTCTTGTTTGATAACCATGATTTCCTTCATGTCAGTCACTAGGACATCAATACTGAGTATTAGGATCATATTAATTTTCTTTCCCAGAGTATAAAGTTTAGCATTGTCTGAGCATACAGTATTTTTTTTAATACATTGTAATATTTACTGCTTTGTATAACTAATGACTTGAAGAAAGAGCAGTACAGACTTACACCTTCCCTTTCCCATGAGGAACTCCTTTGAGGAGCTGCTATATTATGCATGGTGGTACTGTATCTTACTTTCCAAGAAAGAAGCAATTAGTAGATCTGATGTCCTAAACAGTGAACACATTGTACCTGACAAACTCCTGAGCTGCCATTATCCTCCCCTGTTGGAAAAAATGTTATGGTTATTCAGCAGCCCACTCTGTTTCTGAAGAATCTGGGGGAAAGAATCCAGTTAATTGGAGTTAACAGCAGCATCAGGAGAAGGTTAATCCTCTTGGAGGTTTCTTGTTGGCACTTCTTATTTCTTTTTCTTTCAAATATTCTTTTAACTTCCACAGGTCATGTATAAATATTAATCATAATGATGGCTTGGATCTGGCAGAATTGTTCAGATGCTATCTCTGTCTGCCAAGGGCTTACACTCCAGAAACTTCCAGAATGCATCTAAATCCTCACTTAGTTATTGTCATGCTTCCAGGGGTATATTTACCTGGGGAACAGCCTAAGTGCACAGAGACAGATTTGTCATCTGAGCAGACTCTGAGAAAAATCAGAGAATATGTGTTCATGAAGCCCACAGCTTCCATTTAAATAGGAATCTAAAAACTAGGAATTAAGGACAAATTGTATTTCCTTCACAGGATGCACCAGAACTTCCTATCAACAGATGATTCCTTTAGATAAAATGTGAAGGAAATTTTCTTAAATTTCTACTCATTTTTTCACTGCAAAGTCTTCAATAACACATGGAAATTATTAATTTGTTGGATCACTGAAATGAAACCGTAAGAAACAGTTCGTAATAAGAGTACAATGGCAGAAAAAAAAAAGAAGGAAAAAATGACTGTCCTGAGGGTTTGTCTCAGCTGAGACAAGATATGCTTCAGTTGTCTGAATAGCTGCAAGTGAATGGCTAGAGCACTTTTTCTCCATGTTACCAACTGATGTGACATCAAGCAGCTCTCGTTTAGATGTGGTATAACAATGGTGCTTATTAATTCATACTCAGTGTCATGCTAATCCAAGATGATTAATGTTCAGTTTGTGCCTTTTTATTCCTGTATACCAAGACTGTTGTGCATGCATTACATAGTTTCTACCTTATATACTGACATTTCTCACATTAGGAGAGTATATGGTATTTACTGATCAATTAACACTCTCAATGTGCAGGTTCTATATGCATAACCTTAATTTGTTAGTTATTATATGAGGAAATATAAACCATGGATTTGTACAGACAGCAGCAGAACAGAAATCCTGTAAATTCAGTGATATTTATATATGCAGCTGTTATAAAGAATGGAAGACTATACTTGGAAGTCTACAATAAATGCAAATTTCCTGGCAAATATACCCCTTCTCAGAGCATATAACAACCAAGTAGGTATTTTTGATAAAGAACAAGAGATGGAGTGCAAGAGCACTAAATTTGGGTGTAAGACCAACTTCTGGCCTGCAGCTACCTCCAAGAACACATAGAACTTGGGGCCCTAAACCACTCATCTCTCAAGCTTGACAGGGATTACGGTTGTCTGACTTCAGGAGCCTAAAAGTAAGGCATCTGTTCTGAACTAGCTGTCTCATTTCCCTTTATGATCAATGTGGATAGATCAGCAAGGTGATGATTCATTCCTCTTATCTCGGGTTGACATGAATCATTCTTTCTACTTCTCCTTATAAATTATTTTCTCTATACTATGAGTACATTCTGTTCTTTCAATTGCGAAACACTTCCAGCTCTTATTCTCCAAGCCAGGAAAAAGTCAGGGATTGCTACCAATGAAGAAATCATGAATTTATACAAAGCGTTCACTCTGCTGTAGGTGCAGCTTCATATGTTTCATTGAGAAGGCAGATAGGGCTGTCCCCGCACAATGCTGTGCCTGATACAACGTGGTGCCACACAGAGGTCTAGATGAAGGTGACTCAAAATTGATGTTCAGTGAGGAGTAGACATCAAGGCTTCACCTACTTCCAGAGAAAGCTGTAAGATTAGGGCGCTTGACACAGTAATTTGTAAATGAAAGGCAATTAGAGCAAGGGAAAGAAGTAGTTAAGCCTACAATCTGTGCCCTGCTTTTGGGTCTTCCTTCGGACCTTCCAGATAAGTCAGAGAGATTTCTATACAAACAACATATGCTGTTGTCCTAGCCGTTTTCACACAATTCCCATTTCTTGGCTCTCTTTCTCCTCTCTAGTGTCTCGCTCCCACAGTGTAGTAATTTTTCTCCCCAGCACATGCAAGAAATAAAAATCATACTTACAGTATTCACATCTTGTGATACCTATAGTCATTCACATCAACTAAAGGACAAATTTTCTTTCTTAGTTCCAGTGACTTTTTGAAAGGCTTTTTTTTTTTCCCCATATCAGCAATCAGAAAGTGTCCTGTCTTCTCTCTAATTAATGATCATTCCTTTCAGGCATTGCAGATGTCTTCACATATGGCTCATTACCCTTAAGACAGAAACGATGTAAGAGTTAAAGGTTTATTTCACAGGGTGCTTTGGGCAACCATGAAGGATGGAGTCATTAAAAATTTTTTTAAGTAAAGCTAGTGCTGCTGCACAGCCTCATATTTTCCCGCTTTAACAATATTATGTGGCGGTCATATCTTTTGGATCAAGGCTTATGAGCTCTTGATTGTGGAAAAGTTTGCCTGGACAAGAAGAAAATTGGAACAATTGTTATAAAACATACATAATCTAGATTCTAAGGAATTTACTTATTTTTTTTTAAACTTCAAATCAAGAAAGTAAATGACTTAGCAACATGTCTACATGTGTATTGATGAGCTGACAGATCTTATATGAGAGTCAAGAATTCCAGGCTAGTGAAAGAACTACAGAAATCAAAAAATGGAATAAAGATTAGCATTCAATTATACCCTACTACTAGAGTTTGCAAATCTTACTAAGACTAGAATCTTATTTATTCCTTCCCTGCTCAGCTTGATGGCTAGTTCCTACTCGCCGAACATGCTTAACTGAATAAATTATGATAAGTAATGAAACTTTCTATAGGTAACCTGATCTAGTGGAAGGTGTCACTGCCAGTGGCAGAGGGGTTGGACTAGGTGACCTTTATAGAATCACAGAATATTTGAATCGCCACTAGGTTTCCCAAGGTATCAACATGCTTTATCTAATGAGCACACTGGACAAAACTGCAAAGACATTAACTCACAACTAAAACGAATTTTTTATTTAATAAGTGCCCAATATCTATCCTTCAAATGACTGAGGTGACAAATGCCAATGCAGTTAAACAAGCTAGATTCTGGTAGTGGCATGTTTTCTTTAAGATCTCTTTCAATCCAAACTATTCTGGGATTCTATGATTCTTTTTACAGTGGAAACATAAAGAACAAGTTTCATATGTACTTCATCAATATATGTACTTACTTGAATATCTAAGTTGGATATTGCTTCCTTTGCTATCAAAAGTGGTGCCACTACAATAAGTTTACATGTGACATTGGATGAGGGGATTGAGTGCACCATTAGCAAATTTGCAGATGACACCAAGTTAGGAGAGAGTGTTGATCTGCTGGAAGGCAGAAGAGCTCTCTAGAGGGACCTGGACAAGCTGAAGGGATGGTTTGGTTCCAGTGGGATGAGGTTCAACAAGGCCAAGTGCCAGGTCCTGCACTTTGACCACAACAACCCCATGCAGAGCTACAGGCTGGGCACAGAGTGGCTGGAGACCAACCAGGCAGAAAGGGACCTGGGAGTTTGGATTGACAGGAAGCTGAACAGGAGCCAGCAGTGTGCCCAGGTGGCCAAGAAGGCCAATGGCATCCTGGCCTCTATCAGGAACAGTGTGGCCAACAGGTCCAGGGCAGTGATTCTTCCCCTGGACTCAGCACTGGTGAGGCCACACCTGGAGTACTGTGTCCAGTTCTGGGCCCCTCAGCTCAGGAAGGATATTGAGGTGCTGGAGCAGGTTCAGAGAAGAGCAATGAGGCTGGTGAAAGGACTCAAGCACAAGTCCTATGATGAGAGACTAAGGGAGCTGGGGTTGTTCAGCCTGGAGAAGAGGGGGCTCAGGGGAGACCTCATCCCTCTCTACAACTCCCTGAAAGGAGGTTGTAGCCAGGTGGAGGTTGGTCTCTTCTCCTGGGTAACCATCAGTAGGACAAGGGAGCACAGTCTTAAGCTCTGCCAGGGGAGGTTTAGGTTGGATATTAGGAAGAAATTTTTTACAGAGAGAGTAATCAGACGTTGGAATGGGCTGCCCAGGGAGGTGGTGGATTCAGCATCCCTGGAGGTTTTTAAGATGAGACTGGATGTGGCACTGAGTGCCATGGTCTAGTAACCACGGCAGTGTTGGATCAAGAGTTGGACTTGATGATTTCAGAGGTCCTTTCCAACCTAGTTGATTCTATGATTCTATGATTCTGTGACTGTATGGTTTATTCTAAGGACTGCTGTGTGACAGTTTCATCATCTTGGTAAGTTTGTTCATTGTGTTTACAGAGTTGTATCTGTTAATAGAATGAATACTTTAAATTTTACCTTCTTATTTGTACATCTGAGCTCTGCAGGCCTCATACAATGATGGTTGCTCAAGATGACTTAAGTCAGCCTACTTTTGCAATTTTTGCAGTGTTTTCCAACCAGTGTCCATCAAAAATGTGACTATGCCTTCTGCCACAGTGTTTGTCAGTCTTTCTCAAGTGGTATTATTCTCAAGTGTGATACTTTTCTTTTTGAAGATTTGTATATTTTTCTATATGAAATATAGATAATATTGAAGATAAGTTTATTGTTCCCAGGCAGATGGTTGCAATGCTTGTGATGGCCTTAGTTCTGGATGTTTAAATACAGGTCTCAGAAAGTGTCATCTTCCTCTTTGGAGAACTCAGTTGAGCCAGCAAAGCTTATTCTGGACTTGGTGGTCACTGTAAAACTCTTAACTCCTCTGTGTTTCTATGGTCTCTGTCCTGAGAGGATTTAAAAAATAAATTTTGAGACCTTAAATTTGATCTAATTTTATTGAAGAACAAAGATAGATTTGATATATCCATAGAAATGGTGATGATCTATCAGATCCTTTTCAGAGTATGAATCCAGTTTATATTGGGGTTTATACAGAATTGACTAGTTGTAGTGAGTACATTCATGATGCAGACAATATTATAACAGAAGGGAAAAGACGGTTTCTGATGTAAATGAGGCACTAACTGCTTTGACCAGACATATACTAATGAGAAGTTGAATGCTAACTAAAGCTCTAGAAATGCTGAAGGTTTCATGTCCAGTTATATCACATCAGTGCAATACCACCAAAAAAGCATTATGGTATTAATAATGATTGTCTCATCATACAGCAGGATCAGACAGAATGTTCTAGGTGAACAAATCTGATAAAAATAGGTAGATGCAGTTTTATAGCACTAATAGTATCAGTCAGGTATCCAGGAGTGCTACGAGCTTATGAATAAATTTGATGATTTTCAGGTATGTATTTTCAATTCCACAGGTTGTGTTATGGCCTTAGATGCTCACCTATATCAAACATCTCAATGAGATTTAGCTTCAATCAAATATGCATTCCCATTAGCTGATTTCACCTATCCAGTAGTCTTTTTCAGAAATTATTGTCTAACTTGTGACTGTGAAGTATGGGAGTTATATCTCTTTACACAGTTCCTGTACTTAATCTATACATGAATATCGTTTGAGTTTAAATTTCTCAGCAATAACTTGATGCTTCCATGTGTACATTAAAAAGTATCCAAGAGAAAATTGGACCTTATGTAACCACTGATGGAGGACTTGGCTCTTGCAGAAAAGGACCTAATCAGAAATGACAGGAAGATTATGAATATTTTTAGGCATTTTAGCAGATTTCTGCCTATCACCTCTTTCAGTCTAGTTTGAAGTATCGAAAGTTCCAGAGGTGCCAAGGGAAATGCATTTATGTATTGAAATTATAAAATCTTCCATCTGTGGCTTTAGTTCCTAGTCCTAGTTTGAATCCAAATCATATCAAGCTTGGAACTGAATGTCAATTGGCTATGAATATGGTTATGAATAAATATAATATGACTGGATATCTTGAGGTTTTTTGATTATATTATGTTTTAAGGGTTTTTTTGTCTTCAAATGCTGTCCTAATTCTTTCAGTCGAGGTTGGCATTAATTGTCCATAGCTCTTTTGTTAAGTATGAAACAATAAGCTAGAGTTTGTTTTACCAGTCCCTCTGGGTATTCAGGGTTCCTGACTGTACCAAAACCTGGGCATGGAGATGTGTTGTGGACTGATGGACATAAGCAGTGTTCATAAGCAAAGTCATTCTGTGCGGAAAAGCTTTCCAGAAGCCAATTTTCTTTTTAGTGAAGGATCATAATTCACTTCAGGAGCTCTCCTGTGCTCTGCAGAGGGTTGCAGGCACTCAGAATTGATGAAGCAGTTTAACACCATAGATACCTCCTTAGAGACTCATTTGGCAGCTTCAGCAGAGGCTGACAGGAAGGTTGTAGGCCAGTAATGGAGCCTTACTGTTGCAACTTTAAAGAATATATTAAATTTCATCTGATTTCATGTAATATGGCTAACATTGCTGTCTTTAAGCAAAGGACTTCAGGAAAATAGTTGAAAATAAGGGCTTTGTTTGAGAATCAGCACTGGGCAAAGATAATGATTTGTTGTCGTATAGTGAGAACAGTATTAGCTTTCTGTATGTTGTTGGAATCTATTTCCAGTGAACCAGAATAATTCATGTCCCAGAAACTGAAAAGTCCCCTGTTGGTGTTCGACAGCACTTTATGATGTCCTCATGTGAAAGCAGGGACACGAGGAGTAGATGACTGTTCTACTAAAGCAAACCTATTTGGGTAATTTGAATGTCTGTAGCCTTACTGAACTATACATTGAAACCTCTTAGGCTGACTAGACTGGAGTGTGCCATTGCTCTGATGAAAAAGCCATCAGTGGGGTTTTTTTAATATATCATTAATCATAAGCAATTGGTAAATAAGGAAAATATCAGTGTTACTTTTAATAACTAGACTATCTGAAATTGAACAAAATATTCCTACATAGGACACTTCTTCACTGAATATCTGAAGAGTTTTCTTACTGTCTGACAGCCTTGCATGCTGCAGGTATATGGAAGAAAATAATTCACAGCCTGCTTTTTCTGATGAGGTGTTAGTGGTGAAGACTATACTCACTGCCTTATCACTGCCGTAGTCCTAATTTTTATAGCAGCTCATCTTACACCTATGACCTATAGCTTTATGTGGCATGTACCTGGCTTGGATGCAAGCCATGGTCTTGTGCAGAGGTGAGGTGTGAGATGCCTGTAACCAAGTTACCTTTATCCATTTACCTCAGACTAAGCTGTGTTAGATGAGGAACGAATAAGGCAATTGAAGTTTTTTTTCACTAGATGACCTAATATCCAACCCAGATGTCATGGCAGAGCCAGTCTAGTTGTCGAGTTTGTACATTTACTGAATCTGAGGAGTGAGGAGAGCTAGAACAATGGATTTCTGGAATACCATTGGGTATACTGCAGACATAATGGTATGAAAACAATGAAATCAATTAAACCAGTCACAATAGGTAGTGTTAAGCTCTGCAGTCGGTACCAGTCAGTACAGGCAGTGTTGTGGTTTGATAAAGCCCCCCCCTTGGGGCTGAAATATGGTAGCTCCAAGTAGATTTCCAATGCAAAGCCAATCAAAAGCTTGGTAACGCCCCTGCAAAATGACATATTTAATAGACTGGAAGAGAAGCAGTGACTGCACAGAAGAAATTAGGAGTTACAAGGGTGGCCAAGGGGCCCCCAAGCTCGGGGGCCCCAGGCCCCCGGGGCCCTGGCCCGGCAGCATGGCGCTGTGGCCAGGGCTGGGGCAGTTCCCTGCCGCTCCCCCCCCGCTGCCAGCGGGGGCAGCAGCATGGCCCCGAGAGACCAGCTGGGGCTGGAGATGGACCCCCAGTGGGCAGGCACGGCACTGGAGTGAGAGACAAACTCCCCAGGAGTTCTCTAGCCGGCCTCACTGCCTTCCCCCACTGCGGAGGAAGGGTGGTGAGGAGCTGGCTGAGCCCTGTGGGGATAGGCTAGAGCGGCAGCCATGATGCCAGTGTGGCGTTGGAGCAACCAGGACAGAGATGGGCCCCCAGTCGGAATATTCAGCAGCCAGAGAGCAAGAGAGAAAGTCCTCCAGGAGTTTCCCAGCTGGCCTCACTGCCTCCTCCCACCATGGGGGGATGCGCAGTAAGCAGGCTGGCTGGGCCTTGTGAAGAAGCAGCGGCAGCCACAGCAGCTTGGAGCGAGCAGAGAGGCCCTGCTGAGGAGCAGAGCAACGGATGGCATGGAGCAGAGCATGCCTGGAGTGGCCCAGACAGTACCAGCGGCCAGCTGGAGCCAGACCGAGAAACGCGGGGTCACCCTGCAGGGAGAACTTGCAATGGAGAGAGAGAGAGAAAAGCTACACTGGAACATCATGGGGTAGGACTGAGCCGAACCCCAAGAAACCAGCGACCAGGGGAGGGGTGGATCCTGCTTGGAGAGAGGTTCCCTCGAGAGTTTGCTTCCCTGGGAAAGGACCCTACACATAGCAGGGAAAAAGACTCAGAGTTTTAATTCCCTGTAACACATGGTGAAGACATGAGTGTCCCCTCGAAGCCCATGGATGAACCCTTGGCAGCGTAGCCGAGTGGTTGGAGGTGGAGTCAGAAACCCCGCACCTCAGAGAAGAGAGAGAGAGAGAGAGAAATTTTCCAACTATGGCAAATTGGAACTGTAGCCCTGAGAGTGAAGAAGAACATTCTTTCCTCCTGGACTGATACGGGGGGAAGGAGGGGTGGTTTTGTAAATACATAGGTTTGTCATCATAGGAAAAACTAGTTAGAATTGTTGTATATATTACTTTTTAGTTTATGTTCTGTTAGCAATAAATTTTGATATTATTTCCCCATGCCGAGTCTGTTTTGCCTGTGTGAAACTTCTGTCAACTTGTAGCAAACTTTTGGGAGTTTGAAAAATTGGGCTTCAGTCAAACCACGATTCACAATAGGTAGTGTTAAGCTCTGCGATCAGTACCAGTCAGTACAGACAGTAGTGTCTCTCTTGGTTGTCATGGCATCTGCTTGTTTTGAAAGGGTGGTGGAGAGAAAAGACAACATATTTAGTCCTGTCTGAGATATCAAAAGTGTTTTTTATCCAGTAGCTGGTAGGAAAGTTGGAAGACCATAATTGGAATTTAGAAAATTAGCAGGAAGGATGTCACTTGGTTGGAAGAGCTTTTATTTTTGAATGTGAGGTATAGAGAAAATGAATCTAGGTAGTTCTTAGTTGTGCATTAGTGTCCCCTCTAGGGAAGGCTACTAGAGATGAAGGAGGATACTGGGAAAATGATCACTGAGTGCTTGTAAACTTAGTGTATGGGTTTTTTCCAGGGATGAATTACACTTTAATTCCCAATGGATTAAGATTTCTATTTGATAATTGCCAGAGCTTTTAATATGCCAAAATATGCTCAGAAGCAAGAAATAACAGTGAAGTTAAACATACTGGGATGGGATGTACTCTAGCCTGGTATCTGTCAGAGTTTTGCAAGAATGTTTATCGGACTTGAATGCTCATTAACACTTGCACCTAGACATTGAAAGGGAACAATTTGGTTCTAAGAGAGTTAGTGGTATTATGCACTACCAAAGTAAGGTCTCCAAGTGACCAGTTGTTTTAGTTGATGTTGAGAGTTGGACTGTGAAAACCTGAAATACAAGGAATAATCAGAAAATATCACACTGTTCAAACAAGACTACAGCAGTGTCCAGAAATAATATTGGTGTGTGACCTAGCTAAAGTTTCCTAGAAGGCGGCTTAAAGTATCATGTAGAGGCTCTGTTGACAGCAGGTTCATTCACTTCTCATAGCAGGATAATTCATGTCGTCATTCAGTTCAAGAGACATGTTTGAGTTGAGTGGCAGTGAGAAATCAGTGCTTCCTCTCTTAAACCTAGAGTGTATATTGTTTTCAGAAAGAGCTTTGAAGTCTGAGCAGAATGATTAGACTGGCCAGTTGCAAAGCACTATATAGCCAGTTAAAGAGCAATTTTCCACACTGGAAATAAAGTCTGAGCAATATGGTACATTTGATCTCATGTACTTTAGAACTCCTTTACATCCAGACAACAAAGAGCATGAGGAGGAGAGTCAAGATCTATCTGCCCCTGTTTCTACAGATATACCCATTAGCCAATTCTACCCCGTAAAAACTGTGAAGGGAAAGGGGAATGGAAATACCTTGTCAAACTACCTTCAAAAACAGATTCAATAAGGCTGTAAGAATAAACTGAACATGCTTTGCTTTGATGGCATTCTTGAACTGGAGAACTGGAGGTGAGGTGTCCATCTTGTAGCAATGAATGAACTCAGAAGCAGTTGAGTTGAACTCAGAAGCAGTTGAGATTATGAATGGAGTTTTGTGGTTGATTTGTTTGTGTTTCTTTCTTTTGATTTTTTTTCTTTTTTTCAGAGAGGGGGTTGAGTGGAAGAGAAGAATGTTATTATGAAATGAGTTTCCTGTTTGGAAAAAGCAATAAGCTCTCAAGAGACTATACATGGAAGTAAACTCAGAATAGGTTTTCTTCTAATTGAGTGTTAATAAGAAGTGCACCATTCTATTGAGCGGGTGAAGACAGAGATACAGTCTGTTCTAATAGATGCACTATAGTTGTGATAATGAGAAGCTATTAGTATTTTTCTTGATAACAATTAGTCTGTTGATTGGTTTGTATTCCCTTTGCACCATCAGCACTTTTATATATCAATACAATGTTGATTTAACTTTTAGTGTTCCTACATATCCCTTTCAGTTGCTTAGCTGAAAAACAATTGTATTGACTTAGTAATGCTGTGCTTAGCAAGCAAGCTGCACTTCCATATTTTATGCCTCTTCCCATTTTATTCCTCCAAAGTAATAGGCTTGAAGGCTGCAGAACAAACTGTTCAGAAACTGAAAAGCAAAATTTAACTTTTGAGAGTTAATTCTGCTTGCCAGAACATGTAATGATAGAGCAAAGTATAACAGATCATACAGAAGATCTGTATCTATAGGAAAAAAACAGGCTTCCACATAGACTGCAGCTAGACTCTGTCTTATTGTTTACCAGGAGTGCTGCTGGGATCTTCCCACAGCACAGAGTGTCACCTAGTGGCTGTAAATAAGGTAAAAATAGTATTTTAGTACAGTTCATGTCCTCTGAGCCATTAATTTTCTTTGAATGCACGATCACAGATCTGTATAGCCCTTAATTAATCAATGGTTGGACTTGATGATCCTAGACTTCTTTCCCAACCTTAAGGATTCCTTGATTCTATGATTCTAACTTTTGATCCCTACGCTACACAGCACCTAAAATGCAGAAGAGAAAACTGCTCTCTGCCTCACTGGCTGATTCACAGGGCTTATTCACTGCTTATTTTCCTTCAAGCTTCCTAGAAATACACCCTATCTTGAAAAGAAACTAGATCTTGGGCAATTTTCACCCAAATATTAATATCTGGAAAACTTGAAAAGCTAATATAAAATTAGAGTAGCAAGAACACTACTAAGCATCATTGTTGTTATTGGAAACAAGCCAAAAGTAACTGAAGAAAACTCAGGTGCTGGCATTGCCTTTATGCATATCTTTCTGGTGGTGTTGACTTTGATGGGCCTCATCTCCTCCATACACGAATAAAGCAAGTCTTACAGTATTCAACTGTCTTCACTAATACATCTGATGCCATAGTACAAACACAGAAACATTTGGGGAAAGCACTATCATTTGGGAGTCAAATTAATTTAAAACTCAGAAATATATTTCTCCTCATGCACAAGATTAGTTGTCCAAATTGGCGTTAAGAGCTGTTTGTGATCTTTAGAATTAAATATTCAGCTCCTTGAGTTCTATAGCATGGTATTACATGATACTTACAGAACTTTCATCACTGCAGGGTTTGAATGTGTCTTTAAGAAATAAAGAATAAAAGTAATACCCATCTTAAGTTAAAATTTTCCTTCACCACACACTCCTGGTTCAGTTCTGCATCGGAGAGCAGCACTGTTTGCAGGGTGATCAGCACTGGAGTGGGCTGAGCTAGAATCACTCTTGGTACTCACCTGCATCACATTTTGTTATTTTATTTCTTTCCTGTGACTTGCTAAAGAGAAATTTATCTGTCATTCGGTTGGATTTGCTGAATGGTTTAACCCTTCCTGACTGCTCCTATTGCTCAATGTGAACTCAAGACAGGTAAGCAAAAGAAGCAGCAGTCCATTCCACTGCAAATCTCCCCACTACAGAAACCTCCCCATGGCCTGGCAGGATGGACATTTTTTACAGCACTAACAACCTGCTCTGTACAGGTGCCCAGGTAGTAACCAACTGTGACATTTACAACCTTTGCACAATATTCCTACTGCTTCTCTGCCATTTCTGCAGCTTAGCTTAGGAAAAGGACACCATCTGCTGTGACAACTGTTTCCCTAGAACCACTTAACACAGGTTGGGCACAACCACTGTGTTTTGTTTTAAAAAGACACTGAAACTCATTATGTTGCATTTTGAATGATTTTAAAGGGCACTGTGTGAATGAAGGCAGATGAGAAACATGGTACTATATCAACGCACAGTTCCAGTATGGGATTTCCTGTTGGCTCACAGTTTCATGGGTGGGAATTCCCACTGGCTGGCAACCAATGGTACCTTCCTTTTCCAAGCACTGGTGTGAAGTCAGCAATGAATTTAGTCTGTTTCCTAAGCATGCAACAGACTCGGACAATTGGAAGACCCTAGTGTGCCTGCAGATGGCTGACTCCCGATCATCTGCATATGATTATCTAAGACAGACAGGAGGATTATTTATTTATTTATTTGATTGGTTGCTTGTTTATTTATTTGTTTATTAATGGAAAACTCACACCATTCACAACACAGAAAGTACAACATCAGATGGAATAACTGTCCTCATCACATATATTTCAAGTTCTGCTGATTTTGGGATTTTTCTCAGAATGATTAAGCACATGCTTTAATTTACATTTGATTTTAAATCAAGGAGATGTAAAGGTGCAACACTATGAGGATATAAGACAACAACTGGTTCTGCTTTGTACTTTCTACTATACCATAGAGGTGGAGGCTTCATCATACAGCCAAGAATTTGATATATTTCATTGTTATCTGTAGCATGGATGAAATTTGCTGCAAAGCTTGATCATTGGGTTTATTTGGTTATAAATTCATTTGAGTAGCAGAAACTTTTGCATTTTGGAAAATATTTGAAACTCTGGACCTGCTCCAGAGCTCCAGATAATTAAACAGAGAAGATGCTGTATCTAGCATAGAAATAATATAGAGATACAATATGCTACAGTAAATAGCCACCACTGTTCAATGTAAAGCATGCCCAGCCTTTGTTGTTTGTGCTACCTTTTGTCTTACATGATCTATGTGTTACCTTTCGAAATTGACTCCTCCAGATAAGCTCTGCTAAGATGTGCACATCCCAATTATGCAGCTTAGTATTGTCATCTTAATTTTTAAAAAACTTAAATGTTCGAGCAATTAAAATACATATAAACAGAATCTGTAGATTTTTTGTTGTTGTTATTATTTTTTTTTTAAATAAGAAGTCTCCAAATCAACTGACATCGCTTCTGTTCTACTTTATTAGTATGGTTCTAATGTAGAAATACCTTGTTATGCCAAAACACTTAAATTTGTTACTCTGTCCAGGTTCAATTCTTCTTTTGCAGAAAAGAAATTAAGAACTTCTGGAAAACTTACTTTAAAATTCTGTTGATTATTTCTTTCTCTAAACCAGTGTAATTTCATTGTAGGTTATTCCTGATCTCCCTCTGTGTATTCAGATTGTCCATTAATAGTTTTTAATCCTTCCTAGATATATGGATATAAGGAGTTTGTTGTTGTAGATATTTTTGGCAGTCTAAAAGGTTCTCCGTGAAAGGTCCATCTCACTTACAAAGTACTTACTTGGGCAAAATGCAATTGCATTGATGTGAGTAATTTGATAGAAAGAGAAGGGACAGTTTGTGGTGTTTTATCGTTAGCTGTTTGCTCCTATGTAGCAACTTTCATAACCCCTCTTCTGTTCTTCAGAAAGACCAAAAACTAGGAAATGGGTGAATCTCTTCCTGTAAAAATCTCATTGAGTAGTTCAGTAATGGTTATGGGTTGTTACTAAGTGGTGCTTGAAATACATTATCCTGCCTGGTGTTAATCTTTCTTCATATCTGTGGAAGGTTTGAGACCGACTCCCTGAGCCTGTACCCACTTGTGCCTGGTGCCCCTCTGAGCTGCTGGATGAATTTTCCTTTGTTAATCCTTATGGGAGTCATCAAAAAAGTGATATATTTTACTTCATTAAACAGACTAAGGAAAATGTCATGTTGCAGTGCTGAGCCAAAACCTCAGTGCAGAGAGAAAGCCCTGGGAAGATCTAGCTGCAGGAAGATTAAATCAGCAGATAGATGCTGCAAAGTAATGCGTTGGGCTGTCCGGTTATGGGCTAGTCACTGAAATGGATGGAAGTGGAAGTGTAGCTGTTGCTTTTTGCTGCTGATGGCATCATATTAGCTCCAGCATAAATTCCAACTACAAGTAATCTTCAAAAAACATCTCTAAATGCAGATGGGGACATGATTCACCAGTTATCTATTTATGAAGATGCACAGGTCTGTAAGCAGTTCTGTTTCAAGACATGAACCCACAGGCGTCAGCTGATAAGACTTTGATCCATCAGTGAAGAACAGAGATTTCAGAAAGTCTCTGTATGGGCTTCTCTTTAGCAGATTACAAATTCTCAGCCTGTTTTAAAGAGGATACTGGGCACATCTTTTCTCAGAGCAATCAGCTGCTTTTCTAGGGAGTATTCCAGCTGTCTCAAAAAAGCAGTTACTTTGCATAGAAAGATAGTAGCTGCAGTACAATACATCAGACCTCCCAGTACAGCCTGATGACATGTCACATGCTGGAAGTCCACTTGAACTTTCTACTTCATGGGACCTGGAGACCTGCTCTTTCATTTGTGAGTTTTCCCTCTGGACCTGAAGAAACTCTGAAGACTGATGATAGCTCAAAACATCTTTGCTTCTTCTTGCCTTCAGGACAATCTGTCCTGTAAGCAACTGGTTGGAAAGGGTTTCCTCTGTAGATGGGAGTGCTTTGTTAACTCCCACATCCTTCTCACATTAATGCAGGGAGAGAGGCATTTTGGAGCTATGACCTGACACAAATACTTCGATTGACTATGTCGTCATCACAGAATTAAGTCTCAGTGAAGGTAGTAAGCTCAGTACCACTGCATTTAGGATATCTGAATGCATCTCCTTGCTGCTTAAGTAATGAATCACTTTGTAAAATCGTTAATACGTAAGAATCCTCTTACTCCCTTTGATGAGCACGTGTCCACACAGATCAATAAGCTTATCGATGAAAAAATATTCACTGAAACAAGTAAAAGGCTGTCAGTTGGGCACTAAATGTTCAGAACTGAGTTTTGAAAGAAAAGGATCACGAAGACATCTTTGCTATAAAAACAGAATAAACTTTATCATGAACAGTGAAACTACACACTAGACCTAATCAAAGTAAATAGATAGCAGTGAGAAAGACAAAAACCAATTCTGAATACTTATTTTACTCTGAAAGTAAAGATGTCTCCTTGCTGTGTTGTGGCGAGATTATTATGCTATGTCAGGAAAATGGCAACTCCTGTAAATTTTTATGAGCTTCCAAGATCATTAAAAGGAAGTGGCAGAAAATGAAACTCAAATATGAGGAACAGACTTTGGATGACTTTACACAAAGGCATCCACTTGTAAATTAAAATCAAATGCCACCAAATAAGAAGGTTGTAAAAATACTCGTGCTCTATAAACCTTTGAAAGGTATTTTCTAACTGCTGAGACTGAAACCATATTTCTTTTGCAAAGAGTAAGGCAATTACCTGCCTATTCAGCTGTCTTTGTCAAGAGGATGGAAGCAGGCTTTTCTTGGCTAAGCAATAGGACGAGAGGGAATGGGCAGCAACTGATGTATAGCAAATTCCATCTGAACATGCGGAAGAACTTTTTTACTGTGAGGGTGACAGGAACAGGCAGTAGTGTCCTTATCTGGAAATACTCAAAAGTTGACTGAAAACAATCCTGAGTAACATCCTCTAAGGGACCCTGTCTGAGCAGGGAGCTTGGACTAGATGAACTCCAGTGGTCCCTTCCAACCCTAAGCATTCTGTGATTCTGTCATTTTGGCTTGCAGAAGAAAAGTGAGCCTCCGAGGAAGCTGCTGACACATGACTGGAGTTTGGGAGAAGCAAAGCAGGGACACCAGCAGAGATATTCCAGTAAAATTTCAGAGGTGTAAAGGATAAGTAGAGGTTACTGTCTTTATCTAGAATGAACGGCCCAGGGTTACAGGCCAGGAATGTGATGCAAAGAACAGAACGGTGCCCCTAATTCAGTCCTTAACCTTGCCCAGCTTCAGGGCTCAGGGATTTTCAGTGTTCTGGCATCAGGTCATCCTGCATCTGTAAGACTGATAGCTGTGCCACTGGTCCATGAGCACTCAGTCATCTGTAACCTAAAGAACTCATTTCCCACAGTCTAAATGTGGATTTCTTCAGTGCTTAACCTCAAACAGCCAATTTTAAAAACACTTTAGTCTGATCTTTTTTTCCTATGGGCTGCTCCATTTGCTATTTTGGTTATACTCTCTGACAGTATTTATTTCATTCTGAGGAGATATTTACTACACGGACAGCTGCAGACAAATCTCTTTGGCTGTGACTCTCAGGTGAATCTTAACTGTGGCGTGTAATCACAGATGTGAATATCAGCTATTTTATTTTCCTTCTTGGAAAAATATAATCTAGTTGAAAAGTGTGTAATGTATGCCTATACATGCCTATTGAAAGGCAAGAATAAGTCTAAAGGTGAATTAAATGTTTATGACAGATTCTAAAAGAACTAATATTGTGCAATTATTATTATATGTAGAAAAGTATAAATATAATTTTGCATTTTCATCTTCACCTAATTATTCCTAACTTTTAGACGGACATATGAAACAATCACTAAAGAAGAATGTGCAGGATGTAAGTACAAAAAGTTTGTTTTGTTTTGAACCTTTGCAGTAATCCAAGTGTTCCATATTTTTTAATCATGTTTCTTTTTAATGTTTCTTTACAGTCAAACAACTAACTTATGCTGTAGTTGCAGAAACAGATAATATATTTTTATTAGTAATTATTTAGTATGCTGTTCTGCATTATTTTGAAACAGCAGGAAGCTTTTTCGAGAAACTTTTTTGAAAAATGAATCAGAGAACAGAAACATTGTTCATCAGCTTCTTTTCTCATTGCTCATCAAAGAAAAACATTTTTTTTTTGGTGGGAAAAAAAGAAGTCATCACTTTCCAGGCAAGAACAATATTCCAATATTCTGTCTTATCCTTTTTTTTTTTTTACCTAGATTTTTCCAATTAATTTTGCAGTAATATTCTTGGATAACAGTTACCTACTGAGATGGGAAGAAATAGGATTCCTTGAAATACCACCTACATAAGAGTAATATTTGAACACAATTTTATGGTAGTCTTGATATCTCCATAATAGAGAAATAAATCAGTTGTAATCTCCTATCTTCTATTGCTGAGAGACCTTCCACATTCATAGAGAAAGGAAAAGAATCTTCCCTCTTCCCTTCCAACATATTCAAAATCTTTCTGTAATTTAAGTGGAAATAATGTTTGTACTGTGAATGATCCTTCCAACAAGATCATAGAAAAAGATTGTGTATTAATAAATTAAAAGATTAAGAAAAGATTAAAAAAAGACAAAACAGCATAACCAGTCTGGTTTCCCCAACGTAACTTTGTTTTTCAGAGAAACCTTGAGAGACTCATTACTGCTCAGTTTTCTATTTATTGCTGATTATATTATTTTAAATGGGATACAGACAACACTTCCTGCTGCCCAATGCAGCCACCATTAAATCTGGCAAAGTTTTATCAATGCTAGCATTAAAGACAGCCATGCAACTTGCTTTAGGTGTCCTACCAATATTATAACATTGCTATAAAAAATATTATACAGTAAAGAAATACAAATAGAAACAGACTGAAGAAAAAGATTCCATATTATGATTTGCAAGATGACTAGCACAGAAGCAGATACTAGTTTTGAGGAGTTGGAAGACAAATTTTGACTGCAAAGAGAACCCATTGGCTTGGTAACAAATGACAACTTCTGTAGAGTAAAACAACACAAATGGATCTACTAAAATGTAGAAATGTGATGAAGCACTAGAAAGCCCCAAGCATTACAAATATTTAAAACATATGAACTGCTAGAAATGAGAATATCTAAGTGGTTTGCACTTCCTGCTGCTCTGTGAGATGACAAAAGCAACCCTATGTTGGGTGTGTGTAGTCAAGCTATAAATTCTGTTCTGACAAAAATTATAGCTGGCCTGTTTTATCCCCTGAAACTGGGTAAAGGGTAAAAGATGAAAATGAGGAAACATGGCTTCTGTGCATTCGTTAGCATATTGCAAATTGAGAATTTCCACCCTGTAAGCAGCCATGTAACCTGCCAGACCCAATTCCCCAAGTACTAATTAAATCAACCATGGGCAACATGATCTTTTAAATCTGATGTGTATAATAATGAGAAGTGCAAAACTAAATATACGTAGTTAGCCAAAGTATCTGCTGTAAGATTTTTTTAACTATACTCAGAACAAAATTTTCCAAGTACTGGGAAGAAAATCCAGCCTCTTCTGGAAGGAACCTCTCGGTACTTCTGGCCACTTGGCTCCATTGGCATGGTAAAGTGGAAGGTGAACAAGATGTTGTGCAGTTCCTTTGGTACCAGAAGGTTCATAGAAGCATTTTGTGGGATAGCCATCCTTTCTGTGAAGGATATTAAAGGACCTTCCAAGGTGTTTTAGATTCATGTCCTTATGTCACCTCCATGTTCTCCATTTGCCACTTTTTTTGTTCCAGCCACCACTACTGTTGGTGAACTTGAAGCATCCTTTGTGCATGTTTTCTTCTCCAGACTTTCACATCATAAACAGTTTCTAAGGGACTGCTGAGTTGAGGGGTGGCTGATGGAACTTAAAATAGGGTTTGGATTTCTTTCCATAATTTTGATGGGTTCTTTGGCTCTTTCCGTTATTTTTCTAAAGCATAGAAATACAGAATATTAGAAGCAACTCGAAGATCTAGAATTATCCCTTTAATATTTGCTTATTTTTAGTAGATATGTTTATTAGAGATCTAGCTATATGCTTCTAGCACCTACCTATGCAAAGAGAGAAAAAACCCAACAAAACAAACCACAGAATCAATAAGTGTAGGTTTCATTCCTCATGTCACTGAATTTATTTGATCTTGGTTTTGGATAACAGAATCACAGAATCAAAGAATGGCCTGGGTTGGAAGGAACCTTAAAGATCATCTAGTTTTAACCCCACTGCCATTGGCAAAGACAGTCCTCACTAGACCAGGTTGCTCAGAGCTTCATCCAACCCGGCCTTAAATAGTTCCCAGGATGAGGCATCCACAACTTCTCTGTGCAACCTGTTCCAGTGTCTCACCATCCCCAGAGTAAAGAATTTTTTCTAGTATCTAATCTAAACCTACTCTCTTTTAATTTGAAGCCATTCTCCCTTGTCCTGTCACTACATGCTTTTGTAAATAGCCTCTCTCTGTCTTTCTTATAGACTCCCTTCAGGTACTGTCTGTAATTAGGTCATGCTGAAGCCTTCTTTTTTCCAGGCTGAACAAACCCAATTCTCTTAGACTTTCACCCAATTCTCTCAGACTTTTAACCAAGCTGACTTATCCAATGGAGATGATAATAGTTTTCTTACAACGTATCAAGGTGGATTTCACTCAGGATAGTTTTGCTTTGCATTTTAAAAATATTTTGCTCTGTAACAAGTGGGTTTGAACCTGAGTGTCACTGATAGTTTTAATAACCACTGTTTTTCCTTATTGGTTGTGAAAAAAAGCATTTTAAGAGTGAATGGTCTGAGCTTTGCTTTATCGATGATCACTGGAAAGTTATTTCTCTACTGTGATGAATTAAATTGTTTTTTTTTACTGGCTCGAAACAACAAAACAAAAATTTTACATAAAGACTACCTAACACATACCTAGCACATTACATGTGAAATATCAAATGTACACTTAGAATGATAAAATGACAATTTAGTAATAAATAAACATAAAAGACAAACATCTATGTCCTGGAAAACAGTCCTTATTTATTTTACAACATGACTGATTCTCAGAGATTGAAAGAAAACTCTTAATAATGCTGCAACTAGGACTAGTTTTCAACATCTTCATATCAGTTCTGTTACTTTTAGTAACAGATCAACAGTCTTGTTGATCCAGTGAGTGCAGTCACCATGTATTCAGTTAAAAGAGCTCAGAGACCAGTGAAATACTCTGCCAACTGTTTTTCCTTTCTGCTTTTCTAAATAGTATAGAATGGAAATGGGCATTTGGCTAACAGGGAATAATATTTCTGGTTCTTACTTGGTCGTTATAGAACTAGTGCAGCATCCAGAAGGTTAACAGGGAGTGGCTTAAATCCTAGAAGAGGGTTAAGATGTGATCTGGCATACAGAGGATCAAGAATTTGAGAGAAAAAGGCAGACAGATGACTAAAACAGTTTATGTAATAACCAGTAGAGATTTGAATGCAAGTACGTTAGCAGAGCATAATCATGCATGGACAGTGGTGGACACACATTAAAGAGGTAGGAATATGTAAGCAAGAAACAAAGGAAGATTTATGCTCACTGTAATGTTGGTCCTCTATTGTCATCATGTAACATTATTTTTAAAAAACTCAAGCTCAAAAAAATCTGAAACATCAAACCCAAAATCTTAATGTAGCATCCAAACCACATAGATATTCTTGAGGTTACAGGTGAATATATCAGGAAGAACTCAAAAAAATAAACATGTCGAGATTAGTTTATTGCTCTACAAAATTTGGGAAGAAGACAGAAAGTAAGCTGTTTTTATGTCTACCATGACAATAACAGTTTTCTATCTCAAAAAGCTACTTTTTATGCTAAAGCAACCTAGAGAAAATGAAGGTGGAGAGATGTATTTAAACAGTATGTATTGGTCTCTAGGATTCTCAGAGATGGTCACTGTGGGAAACCAGACACTCCATAAGGTTTATAATTTACATTATCAACAAGAAGGTAAAATGCCATACCCCATACAATGAGGTACATAACAAGGTCATTTCATTTTCCGGAAGCTGTACAGCACTTTGAAGAGGGGTAGCATTTCTGTATTTTTTTGCTACAGCACAGAGTAATTTTCATTTGTACAAGTAAGATGGAGGTAGAACAGAAAACGATTTCATAACCACCTTCTGCAGTCTATTTCACTGCTGTGGCTCTGGAGAGATGAACAAGACCCTAGAGGCACTAACCTCATTAACTGATTGTAGCTCAATCTTACACCAGATTCTGAAATGACACCAGGTTTCAATTACAAGTAGCCAATCACACAGCCCTTCACAGTTGATACATAAAGAGGCAGCACAATTTTGGTTTTAGAATAAGGAGGAATTTGGTATAGAAGCCAGGGTGTCTTGACGATGTAATTTAGAAGTTTGTAAGTAAAAGCATACTGCTGCAGCGGGGCCAACACTAAGAATCAATATGCGAGTGATGACCAGAAGGAACTAACAGAGTTTATAATAGAACATATAAAAGCTATATTAGTGTGTGGCCAAAGAGCACAGCAGCCTCAGGAGTCTTGTTGCACTGCATCCAGATGACTGTGGGGAGGACAAGCAATAGAGGAAAGAAAACGGTATTTTCTCTTCGTTCCCCTTTCTGCTCTTGGAGAAAAAATGACTGTAAATTGTATTAAACAATTGAATTGCTGCTGAAATCCTTTCCCAAATAAATGAAGAAATTCAAACAGCCTTCATCTCCCAAATGGCCAAATATGCCTTTTTTAAATCTTTGTGAATATATTGTGCATATGCTTCTGCCCCAATTTTTCGTTTGTTTCTCTGTCTGTCTGCATGCATTTATTTTTATAAGAAAGAATGTAGGTGGTTGAATAAGAGCAAATTTTTGTTTGCTAGTCTTTAGTGTTTTCCACCTACAGCCTATCCTTCATGTCCTTCAAAAAAGAAGGTTGCATATTTATGTGTAGCGCTTAATGAGAAAATACATCCTTGCATATGATATGGTCTGCTTCCTGTCATGTACTCGTTATTCTCTTTGAGTTTACCAGTGTTCTTTGCTTTATAGATTCATGATTAATTTATTCTCAATCTACAAGAAAGCCTTTTTAATTCCAAGAAGTGGGTTAGATGAATTATTAGACACTACTTTATTTGGCTTGCTTGTCTATTGGACTGATTTGCAATTATCATTCCTGGCCTTTCCTGAGTGGAACAGAAATCAACTGTTGATGAATTAAGTTAGTGGGAGACAGGGAGAGTTTTGCAGATTTGGGAATTTCTGGTGGAATGTAGTCCCAGCAAGGAATGGTGTCAGGAGGGAAACTGCTCTCAATGGGCACTGCCGCAACTCTGAGTAGAGCAAATGGAAGAGGGCAGTGCCTCTGCTCCCACTAAAACCATGCAAGGACACCATCCAAGGCCAAGCTCACGTAGTCTCCATTGCCCCAGGGTGCTCATGGCTAAAGACAGTCCCACCTGTGAATATGCTAGACATGTAGGTTTCTGGCATACAGCCAGTGGAAACCTCAGCTGCCTTCAGGAACTGGTTTACTCATCTGCTTCTTCAGCTGAAAGAAGCTTTCACATTGAATGATTTTTGACTATCTTGGTGCTTACTCTCAATGTACTCATCAACCTTTATGTATGCTGGATGGAACTTCAGATGCTGTGTGGGTGCTGATTGAACGAGTTACAAAGTTGAAGTCTGAGGAAAAGGGATCAGTGTGTTTTGTGCTATTTGGAGGCTGAAGCTGTCCAGCAGTTTTTCCAAACGTGTTTTGGTGGCTTAAGATATAAATGTTACAACAACTGTGAATCAATAATTTATGAGATAGAACAGCAAAAAGGGCACTGAGTGAGAATTTGAGACACCTGTCCTACATCTGCCTCTTCTCAGCTCTGAACTTTTATCTGCATAGTTTGTCATTTTTTTCTACATCTTTATACAACATCTGGAAAAGGCAGTTCTAATTTTGAGTGGTGCCTTTCAGTGCTTCTGTAAATGATCTTGCCAGATTATGAGTTTGCAGTGCAGAGGAGTGTGGATTTAAGAACACTTATGAAGGGTAGGACAGGAAACAAGTGTGAAGACTTTACATATCCAGTATACTGTTGCATATGGGTGAGTAGAAAACATACTCTGTCTTCCTTTGTGCTTCCAAAACCCAATGCTGTCATCTGAAGGGAAAAATGGCATTGTAGTTAGTGTAATTGGCTGCTAAATGTTTTTCTGAGTCTTACATACAGAGGAAGAATTGGGTGACATATGCTTGAGCACATGTTTCCTTTGGGAAATTTCAGTCTTAGTAAAAATTTTGAGGTCACGTAATGTTACAGCTGTGTTAAGAATTCGTAGTTGGATGAAAGAAAATAGGTGTCTTGCCTGGGTATGTAATACCTTAAAAAACAAGGGATATTTTATTCATTCATCTCTATGAAAATAAAAACAAGCCTGTCTCTTTTTACCATGAAGATAAATCAACAGTGTCTACTAACTGCGAGAACAAGGGGGAATACTAGGAACAGGTATAAAAATTTAAATACTGAGAAAAGCAGTTAACAATCACACTCATCTGCTTGAGGCAGGTGTAGCTAATAAGGAGGAAAGGAAGGAACAGCTGTATCTTGGATAAAGGCTCCTTGGCCATACGAAGATAAATAGCTAACAGCTGGTTTCCCACAAGGGGTATCTTTTCTGTAATGTCCCTGTTTCTGCTCCCTTGCTTAGATGAATCTTCTATTAGGCCAAAGGGGAAGACATGTTTATACATCATGGAGACAGATGCTGTCATCCTTGAAGATAATAATTTGCCCTGGCTGTGGAAAATTAGCTCTCATTGGTCCACTCCCACTGTGGGAGTGGACACAGATGTTTTGTATTATGGTGTTTGAAGTCACACTAGTTATTAGGGTAGCAATGCGGCACAGCTTTTCTAGACGTGAAAAATGGCAAGTGGGGAATGTGCTTCTTCATGCAGTTAAATTCTGGGTTTTAGTAAAATTTATGAAGATTTGCAAGATATTTTTTTAAGAGAGTATGAGAAGGAGAGAGAGTTTCACTGGATGCTTTACCATCCTTTCCAGTTTTGCAGCTGATATCCTGACATGAACGCAAAATTAATCACAATAGGACTGCAATTACAAAATGTAAGATATTTCAGCTAAAAGTAAAGGGCAGTCTCTCACTCCTAAGGTGTTGATGAGGGCCTCAAAGGCAGTGATAAGCTGTGTCTTGTCTTATTTTCTCTACCTGTTGGATGGTGAGGTGCTTGTACCCTTGACAGTGCATATCCAAGAGCAACTGTGTCTTGTTTTGCTGACTTCTTTGGCAAGTGGTGGGTTTTGTGACCAAGCTTGCAAGCAACATCTAGTTTCTTTTTCAAGAAAATTGTCTGAATATGGATGTGTAGCAGAGCTTACAGGGCAGCATATTGATTTTTTTATGGAAAAATTTGGAATATTTGGATTGGACCTTCAAGCATTTTAACTGTTCTTTCTTTTTTGCCCAGTATTTATTGTTATTGGTACACAAATGAGCTTTTTTTCTGTCTCTGGAGATGACCTGGAAAAAATTGTTCTTCTTTGTGCATTATTGACATATTCTACAGATTTCAGAACTGTTTCTAAGATTGATGCTTTTCTCTAAGGCTCTGTCTTGTTGTTTTTCTTCCCCAGCATGAACTGTAAAACAACACACATCCTAAGAGCTCATGGGACTGCTTGACACATACTGAATTTTGAGACCTTTTCAGATTCTTAGTTTTGGATTTATTTCTATAATTATTACAATATTTTTGTTAAAATAGATATATAGATGTGTGATGGTTTTAGCCTAAGCCTTCCTGGCAACCAGTTTGAAACCAAGAAAGTGGTCATGTTCCCAGTATTCCATCCAATTTTTTACGTAAGCCAGAGTATAAATAAGGAGAGAGAAGGCTCTGCCCTCTTCTCTTCTGGTGGTCTTGAGAACGGCAGGTCCCTCTGGTTGGTCTCGCTCGTCTGGGAGTTGAGGCACTGCAAGGCCTGTTGTTTTCTGCTGATCCAGGAAGCGATCTGGGTGGCGTGGTCCTGTTTTTTTCCAAGGGAAATATTAAGATTCTTTTTGTTTTGCTAGCTCTCTATTAGCGGTGTATTTGAGTATATCAGTTTTGATGTTTTTTTTCTTTCCCTTTTTTTTTCCCCCTCCTTTTCCTTTGGGGGGGAGGTTTTCTTTTGGTTTTTTTTTTTTTATATATATGTACATAGTATTGTAACTGTATATAACTCTGATATATGTAAATATATATATTTTGCTATAGTTCTGCTATTTTGGCTTTTTTTTTTTATATATATATAGGGGTTTTTTCCCTCTCACTCTCTTGCTGAAGAAGGGGCGGGGTGAGAGTTTTCACTGGGGGAAGGGGCGGGGTGAGGAGGGAGTTTTCATTGGGGATTCAGGGACTTGGCAGGGAGCCAGATCCAAACCAACACAAGATGATGATGTACAGGGTCACTTGTTATAGCACAAGGTCACTCAGGTTATAATATCTATCCAAATACATTTTAAGTAAGTTTAATATTTATTTTCAATATTTAGCTGAAAACTGAGCACTTGGATGCACTTTGTAGTTATGAAGTGATAGATACAGGCAAATCTAATAAAACATAAATTTTGTCAACTGAACTTTCCATGAGAAAGAGAAACATGTGAAAAAGCTCGAGAGATTTTCCAGTAAATCTTCTCTATGTAATTATTTTTCAGGAGTCCCGCTGCAGAGAAAATATATGCCTCCTCTTAGAGTATCATCTGAGGCTCACCAAGAAGAATTGGTAATTTTTATATAAAAAGTGTGAGATAGAGGGAGTTTTCATTGCATCTGTCAATCAGAAATCTTTCAAACTCTTCTATTTTTATGGAAAATTCATATTTTTTTACTGCTTCTCAGATTTCATAAAAGTTTATTTAAGCCCAAATTTTACATTGAAATATAAATGTCAATTTTGAGCCCTTATTTTATAAGGTAATTTATCTTTAATGCTAACTTTTGATTTTATTAGCTGATTTACACATTACAAACAGAACTTACCAGAAATGTAACCCTTGAGACCCAAATAGTAGCGTTCTATTACCAATTCTGCTTTATCTTACATCCTGATCCTTCATATTCCTGAATTTACAGAAGTCTATGGGAGCAAAGAGCATAAGTGATACCAGCTTGATCTGACAGAGATTCAGTGCAATGTGACTGTTCCTGGGTCGAAACATAATCTATGTAATAAAACTAATCTTAAGAAAAATCAATTTGAAAAGGAACATTTTATATGAAAAATAAATTTCCAGCTTTTCCTGGACACAAAGGTTTTGGTTTCTTTCATAAGTATTGACTTGCTTTTTTCTTTAAATACTTCTCTTGTGTGGTTTAACCTCAGCTTACAGCTCACGCCCATACAACTGCTTGTTCATTCTCCCCTGGTGGGATGGAGGAGAGAATTGGAAGGGTAAAAGCGGGAAAACGCATGGATTGAGATAAAAACTGTTTAATAGAGAAAGCTAAAGCTGTGCAGGCAATCAAAACAACCTGAGGAATTAATTCACCACTTCCATGGACAAGCAGGTGTTCAGCCATCTCCAGGACAAGGCTCCATCATGCATAACAGTGATCTAGGAAGGCAAACACCATTCCTTTGAACAACCTCCCTTCCTTCTTCTTCCCCTCACTTTATATGCTGAGCATGATGCCACGTGGTCTGGGATATCCCTTGGGTCAGTTGGGATCAGCTGTCCTGACTGTGTCCCATCCCAACTACTTGTGCACCCCTAGCCTCCTCACTGCTGGGATGGGGTGAGGAGCAGAAAAGGCCTTGGCTCTATGTAAGCGCTGCTCAGCAACAACAACAAAATCCTTATATTATCAACCCTGTTTCCTACACAATTCCAAAACACAAACCAGTGTGAAGAACCTTAACTCTATCAGGGCCAAAACCAGCACTGTTGTTGAAAGGGCATTTTCTGATGGAAAAATATTTCAAATAAAGTTTTCCAGAAAAGTTTGAAGTACAGACTTCACAGATTTTTAACTGTATTGTGAGCTTCTTCTTACTTTTTTTTCTTTTATCTCTTTTGAAGGTACGTATTTAAAGGTCAAACTCTTCAGGGTAACAACAACATTAAACAGGACTTTTGTAAATCTATAACTTTTTCCAGGGAAAAAAATAAAAATAAAAAAGAAACTAACTAAATCTTTTTATTAAAGTTTTGAGTTGTATTTGTTTGAGTTAATTAAATCTTATCACATTCATATGCACTTTTTAATTAACAATTAGCCATGTTTTCTTTGTAATAAATGAGAAATCTTTCAGGAACATGAGAATGGATAAAAGCGTGCAGCAGCTTAATGAATCTCTATTTAATCTCTGGAGAGCTAAGTTAAATTTAGCAATAGTGACAAGCAAAACTCTACACTGGTTTAGGGTCTCAGATGTGACAATTTCTTTATGAAATCAGCTATATGCAATAACAAAATGTTCCAAAAATAGTATTGTTCAGTACACAGTCTGAATACTCCAAACAAAAGTGAAGAAAGTAAACTTGTTTTAAACAATGGACTAAGAATATTAAGAAGAAATACTGCATTTATGGAGGCAGTTTATTGTACAAGAAATGTATGCAGTTAATAACACCCACATTTGCCCTAAGGTTTTAAAAGGTCATACCTTCAAAGGATTTCATTTTTATTAGGGAAAAAAAATGTGTTATTGCCGCAGTCCTCCTAGACCTAACGAAAAATTTTATAGTTTAAAAAGCTAACAAGTAAAGGTAAACTGCGCATTTCCTCAAAGTTATCACCCTGACCAGGTAGTTCAAGTTAAAACTAGAGCCTGCTTTCTCTATAGCAGATTTAGCAATGTGTGAACTGCTGTTTGTTTTGTTTAGCCTCTGTTAGAAATATCCCTTTTCTTCTTGTAAAGTCATAAGACCTTGATGATTTAAGCAATACTTTCATGAAATGGATTTTCATCACAAAGCAGCATTGACTGTATCTAAAGCTAGGTCTCCTTCCAGGCAAGTAAGATACAGAAACCCTGCATGTCATCTTAGCTCCTCTTCCAGGTTTGCCTACTGCGGTTATTTCACTTTTTGCCAGTCACATAGTCATGGTGCTAAAGAAAGACCAACTCTGTAGTTCCTTTGGTCTTGTGCCTTCAAGGAGACGGACAAAGTTTTCTAATTCCAAAACAGTGGCTTCTTCATAAGACTTGAACACTGTACAATGTCAATCTTATGATGGAAAAGTATCTTGTTGATTGATATTTATGTCATACCCCAAGGTCTCAGCTCTACTGGGTTAGGCGAGGTACAGACTTTTAACTGTGATTAATAATGTGCTTTGATGGCAAAAGTCAGAAGATAGCCACAGAATAATGTGGCTGTACAAGGGGTCAGGAGGAAAGGCACCTAACTGTAAACATTTTAAAGTAGTCTTAGAATTAACTTATCTAGAGAAGCTGTTCTATCCAGAAGATTATTCCTCAGCACTCACGTCTTCTCGTATTTAATAGAAAAGTCAAAAAGTACGGGGAAAACGTGTGGGCCGTTGTGACCAGTGCTCTTAACTAGCTAAGGAATGAGAATGTACTAACATTCTGGTCATCTGACTTTTATTATCTCTCTTGACCTTCTTTTTATGCTTCTGCTATGATCTAAAAAGGGAAAGTGACCATGGAATGGTGGAGTTTGGGAGAGGACAGGGAAATAACAGGCTCACAGCCCTGGACTTTTGAAGAACAGACGTTGAACTGTTCAGAGAATTGCTTTGAAGAATTCCATGGCTTGCTGCCCTAGAGAGAGAGGAAGGGCAGAGTCAGTTGATTTTCAAGGGTGACCTTGTCCAAGTTCAAGAGTGTTGATCCCTTCGAGCAGGAGGTTCTGTAGAGGTGCAGGGCTTCTTGCAATGAACAAGGAACTCTTGGCAAAACTGGAGTATAAAAAGGAGGCATACAAGAGGTGGAAGCAGGCACAAGTGACTCAGGGCAAATATAGAGAATTTTTTAAAATGTGCTGGGATGGACTTAGGAGTCAGCTTGGAGTTGAATCTGGGAAGGGACATAAGGGGAAACTAATTTCTGCAGCTATAGCAGCAGCACAAGGAAGATCAGAGAAAATGCGGCCCAGCTGCTGAATGGGGCAGAGGCCCTTGTGACCAAGGACATTCAATACCTTCTTTTCTTTGGTCTTTGCTAGTATGATTTGTATTTATGAATCCACAATTTCTGGAGGATTTGTATCCGGCATGAGTCTGTGAGCAATAACACTGTATTGGATTTCCGATTTCTTCCATGGGAAAATCTGATGCAAGCACAGGAAGGAATCTTTGTGGTGACGGGACAAGAGGCTGGACACAAACTGAAATACAGGGAATGCCATTTAAGCATAGGGAAAAATGTTTTTACAATCTGTGTGGTCAGACACTGAAACAGGCTGTCCAGGAGTCTCTATCAGTGGAGATATTCAAAACCTCACTGGACATAGTCCTCATTAACCTGCTCTAGCTGACTCTGATGATCTCCAGAGGTCCTTTCAACCTTATTGTAACTCACTTATAAGCTGTGACTTACTGTTACATATGCTCCTCCATGTTCATGGACAAGGATCACATCAGATTATTTCTCATGGCTAACAGTTTTTTTCTGGTGACTTGTTACCTGTAATAACCCTGAGAATTTGATGTCATTTTATGCAAAGTTCTGGACAAAGATCATAACTTCAACTTTTCATGGCCATGAAGAAAGTACAGTCTAAATATGAAGTTAAAACAAGTGTATATGAAACAGTGCAACAAAATGTAATGGTGAGGACAATCTAAGAGTCACAAACACCTTCCTGTTTAGTACCACAGACATCAGAACTGAGAAGACTTAGGGCTGCTGATTGAGAGGGCTTTGTAAATATTTATTTGTGCCCTTTCATATATGGAGAAGTGATGCTGCATGAGTTGCTATTTTTTCTATAACTAATTTTTTTAAAAAGCAGTATGATTACTGTTGCTCTCTTTCAACAGGATGTATATTTATTAGTTTTCAAAAGCATAACAAAATCCAGTTTTTAAACATCTGTTTATAGTACCTGGGGGAGCTGTGTAAATATTTGATATTATACGCTTGTTCTCAGGATGCCTGTCATCATCCATAATATAAAGCCACTAAGGCCTGGATTTAGAAAGGTTCATCATTTAGCTAGATCTGGAAGTAAGACACAGCTTGCCTGGTTTGTCCTCAGGGTGTTAAGAAAGGAGCTTGGAGCTTTGATGAAGTGATTAGATACCAGGATGTTTACAGAAATGTGGAAGGGCCACTAGATGCATCAAGCATAGCACCACAACCTTAGGCTCTCCTCTGCCACCAGCAGCTGTGAACTTCAGCAGAGTGTTCAACGGAGAGTAAAATTTAATTAGAACTGAATTGTACCAGGGTCTTCTGCTTTCATTCTAGAGATGATAAGGCTTGACAGCACCTCTGTCCACTCAGGTGAAATTTATTGAGACTTCACTATCATATATCAACTTTGTGGAATTAAAAGCAGTCAAGTAAAATGCTAGTGAAGAAAGCATCTAACGATTTAGGTTTAAAAATGTCAGCCTTCAATTCTTGCACCTTTACTAGAAGTACAATTTTGTAGAGTGGTCAAGAGTCATGTAAGCAATTGCAGTTTTGTACTGTGATTAAAAGGGGCCTGCTTCCTTAAATCACTTGCCCTTACTTAATAAAACCTTTTTTCTTTTTTAATTAGAATAGCAAATGACTGTATTAGGAGACAAATTTCTTTAATTAGGGATCTGTAACTCGTATTTGCTTTCTACTGAGTGTTTAAATCAAAGGCAGAAGAACAGAGCACAGGGCAACAATGTGTTATTTAAATCTACTTGGAAGTAAAATTTGTCTCAGTAAAAATTAGGAGGTTCTTCCAGGATTAAAATACTCAAGTACATTTCCTGAGATTGAAGATCTGATTAATGTTTATAATTTTTAAATATACAGAGAAAATATTTTTTAGAAGGTCCTCAAATGTATCACAAAATATGACATCTAAGGGGCCCAGGTTTCTCCAGAAGAACAATGATAAAAAAAAAAAGAAAAATTGCAAGCTAAAAATTATTTTAAAACTCATTTAAAGTTTAGGTTAAAACTAAGCATAATTTTCTGACCAGAAAGGACTATCTGAGGTCCATATAAATTACATAAGGGCTGTAATTCAGAAAGATTTCCTTAGAAATCATGGTTATTGGTAGGTAGTTTTCTTCCAGCATGATACTAATTGCTTCTACTTATATAATGTGATGGATGATGGTCCTGTCTGCACTGTGAGCACAGCCTGTATCAGTGTAGTTTTGGGGTATGTATGCAGACCTTCCAACCTTCCTGTATTCTTTACCAGATTACTCCACTTCTCCACTTCAAGCTGATCAGCTCATATCTTTTGTACTGTTGATTCTCACTGAATCACTTTCTTCACAGCTGTGATTCAGAGGTCATGGTGTACCTCATGGCTCATAACTTATACAGAGCTGCAGTCTACTCTCCATTTGCTTCTGATGTGTAGGGTCTTGAAATGACAGAGAAATTACTCAGCCATGTTGTGGCTGAGGTCTCATGGCAGGACCATGTATATAGAGGGAGTGCCAGTGTCCAAGCATGTAGATGGAGGCCAATGCAGCCCTTTGGGAAAGAGGATTTGGGAAAGGGTCTATTGAGAAGTGGTGTGACCTTCTGACAGGTATAGTTATCATTTATAGGAACCTTGTAATGAGGGAAAAATTCTTATGAAGAATTCAGTTACCTCAGGAGGGAGGTCAAACTATGCACACTAAAGTATGTGTGTGCATATATATATACATGTATGTATGTGTGTATATTTTCATCTGAAGAAATGGATAGCCAGTATTTGAATAGAGTTAATGTGTTGTCAAATGTCTAATTAATGTCTAATTAATAATTACACCGATATTAATGCTATAACATTGATAGGGCACAAGGTTTGCATGATGTCCATATGTCTTGCTAGCCTGGCATGGCTTTGCTGAGGGTCAGGTCTCTCAAACAGTGCTCAGGCACAATTTGGCGGTCAGCATAGGCTGTGGTCCACTTCCAGAGTCACTCTAGATTTTGAGTATCTGTGCTGAAAACGTAAGGAGGTTTATTTGTTTGTTTGCTTGCTTGTTTTTGTGAAAGGTGTGCTGAAACAGTTGGCCTATGCATAAGTCCTGGTCCTTTTTGTATGTGTGAGCATACATGACCAGTAATAGCAATATGGATATGTTCAGATAGGAAGCAGGACTGTCGGATGTGAGCTGGAGAACTGCCAGTTCTGCAGTAATTAAAAATGGTTTCCCATAAATCCTGGTGAGCGCAAACTCTAATGCAGAATGAATTTACTCCTGTTCAAAAATTGTTAAATACTCTAACATCAAGTCTGCAAATGGTACTTCCATGGATTGAGCTGGTGTGCACATTTCAGGTATGATAAGCACACCAGCCCTGTAAAAAAATGCACTGATTATCCTTGTACCAGGTGGCCATCTTTCAGCTGTTCACCTCAGAGATGCCTCTTAGTCAGGTCTGCTACTTCTTGACAGCATGTAATTTCCCTGCAAGCTGTGTGCAGGGAAGTGGCTCCTAAATCCTGAGTTGTACAATGATCTCAGCTGAGTCTTCTAGTTACACCAATGCTGGTATTGTTAGGTGTGATAACATAGAACACAGTTATCCCATCTCAGCTCTGGCTTTCCAATATATGTTTGAGAGCAGCCAGGGATATAGAACAAATGTAAAGCCTTGATTCCTCAACCAATCTTTGTGGCTGTGTTGAATGTAGGAAGTACATTTCGATGTTTCTTGTTCTTCATAGAAGGAGAAAAACAAGATGGATGAAGTATGATTATTTTAGTTGATGAAATGCATCTGAATTGCCCACTGGCTCATTCATTATCCTGTTTCATGCATTCTTACTAGCTATGTTTTACATGAATAAATTATATTTGCTCAGGACTTCTTTCTGGAATTGAACCCAACTGGCACGATGTGGTTTATTTATACTATTAACATTCCTTCAAAACTCTTTCCAATTAAGCTGCCTTTTGGGAGTGGGTCATGGCCCAGGCTAACTCCCACCTGTGGGCAGGAATTGCTTGGCAGATTTCTGGCTGGCCACGCCAAATGTGTACTGGGGCCATTCAACCTCTTGGTATGACTGCTGCCGTGAGTGCAAGAGTGTGTTGGGTTCAGCTCACTTCTTGCATTGTTAAAAATGTGCAGATGTATATCTGACTCAGACTGCTAAACTATCATCATGGCTAGGCTTCGCGAATGAAGATTTGGGAAGGCTCTATCCACATTTGCTACAGGCACGTTGGTGGCTTATGAGGCCAATATGTGACAGACATATCCGATTGCAAAAGACACAGCAGAAAGACTCCTTAGATAGCGTATTCTGCAAGACACGGTTCTTTCTGCGTTGCCTTTTTTCCTCGAGGGTGATCCTGCGTGTGTTCTCAAAGGAGACAGCTGTGTTATAGATGGTCTAAACTATACTTGCAAGGCAAAACACCCTGCACAGGTCACTGGGTCTCTATTCCTGCTGTCACTCCCCTGTCTTGTTTAGAAGATGTCTTTTTTTTTTTTTTTTTTTTCAATATACTTCAGTTACCCAAGTCTGTTTGTTTAACCAGACATATTGGCTTTATGTGGCAAGGTTTGTGTAGTGGAGGGGTTTGCAGAAATTAAAGAAATGTCTTCTATGAGGAGACACCAGGGGCTATCTCCATGTTGGACACAGCCAGTTTCAGCCAGCTACAAGATGGACCCTTCGCTGCCCAAAGCTGAGTCCATCAAGCTGGTGATCCCTCTGTTGTAACATATTGAAGAAAGGTTAGAAAACACTGCGCAGCAGCTGTGTGAGAAAGGAATGAGAAAAAAATGTGAGAGAAAACAGCCCTGCAGAAACCAAGGTCAGTGAAGACAAAGAGGAGGAGATTCACCTTCAGCCTGTGAAGAAGACCATGAGGTAGCAGATTGTTCCCTTGCTCCCCATGGAGTAACATGGTGAAGAGGATACCCACACTGCCACCTGTGGAGGACCCCATGCTGGAGCAGGTGGAAGTGCCCTGAAGGAAGCTGCAGACTACGGAGAAAAACCCACACAGGAGCAGGTTTTTGGGCAGGAACTGTGACACATGGAAGTACCATGCTAGAGTAGTCCATTCTCAAAGGAGACTGTACCCCATGGAAAGGGCCCATGCTGCAGCGGTTTGTGGCAAACTGCAGTCTTTTGGAAGGACTGATGCTAGAGAAGTTTGAGAAGGGTGGTATCACTTGGGAGGGACCTCTTACTGGAGAAAAGTAACAACATGAGGAGGAATTACAGAATCACAGAATGTTCAGGCTTGGGATAGACCTTAAAGATCATCTAGTCCCAGCTCCCCCTGCCATGGGCAGGGACATCTCCCACTAGACCAGGTTGCTCAAGACCTTGTTAAACCTGGCCTTGAACACTGCAGGTTTGGGCCATCCATAACCTCGCTGGACAACCTGTTCTAGTATCTCACCACTCTCAAAGTAAAGAATTTCTTCCTAATATCCAGCCTAAATTTCCCCTCTTTCAATTTGTATCCATTACCCCTTGTCCTATCACTACAGTTCCTGAAAAAGGGTCCTTCTCCAGTTTCTTTGTAGTAGGCCCCCTTCAAATACTGGAAGGTGCTACGAGGTCTGCATGCAGCCTTCTCTTCTCCAAGCTGAACAGCCCCAAATTTCTCAGCCTATCTTTCTAAAGGAGGTGTTCTTATCAATTTTATGGCCCTCTGCAGAATTTGCTCCAAGAACTGGAGGAAGGACTGAGAGACGTATAGCACCACGAAATTATTACAACCCCCATTTCCCGTGCTTTCTGTGCCACTTGGTGTAGAAGATTCCTGAAGGACGATGAGGTGGGAACAGATGGTGGGAAGGTGTTTTTAGATTTGTCTTTTTTTTCTTTGTGGTTTTTTTTTTTTTTGTTTGTTTGTTTGTTTGGGTTTTCTTGTCACCACTGTACTCTATTTTTAACTGTCAATAAATTCATTCAGTCTTTCTCAATTTGATCCTGTTTTGCCTGTGACAGTAACTAGTAAGTAAATGCCCTGTCTTTATCTTGACCTATGAACTTTTCCATCCTATTATCTTCTCCTGTCCTGTTGAGAAGGGGAGCCAGAGAGTGGCTGAGTGGAGGTCTGGCAACCAGTGAAGGTCAACCCTCCACACCAAAATTAAAAATCAACACTAGATTACCTCCAACTCCAGCTCATCTGTGTTCTGCAGTGGAGATATATATATGTGTGTTGTATTATATCCACTGCAATTTCAGATTAAAATAATAGAGGAAATAAGTGAGTGAAATAAATAATTAACCTTCTCAGAGCAGTTCTTAGCCTTTGGATCCCTTGTTTGCACTCTTTGCTCAGGGCTGTGCCTAAAGCCATAACCTAACTCTCCTTTGGTGAACTCTCTTTAATTGATCAGTTACTCCAGAAGAATAAAGCTGGCAGAATTTGGTCCTGTGTATTTGTATGCAGAAAATAGTACTTTTACTTGAATTTAACCTCCATTTTCTCCCCTCCCAGCCCTGAAAACAAGAGGCACAAATAGTAAAACTCTTATTAAAGCTTGAATTTCAGTAGGCAGTGTATCTGTTCCTTTATCTACATTCTAGGCTTCAGCACTCTGTATAGTCGTGTATTGCTTCAGCTATCAAAATAACTTGCTCGGGGCAAAAAAACCAATAACAACAAAAAGCACAGATCCCAAGTATAAGTAAGCACCTGGAGGCATGCAAGTGAAACAAACCTCACTGACACAAATCAATTTGGCAGTTACAGCAAAGTCAGTGGAAAAGCAATACAGTGGATTAACCTGTTGTCCACGTAACATGAATGAAATTGAATAAGTGAGCGGTAGGAAGCTCCTTGAAAGTCAGGATTGCAACTCTCAATATACTCAAAATTTTGCTGATGCTGACTTGCTGCTTATTTTTCCTAACTTCACAGCCTGTTTTAAGCACATCCTTGAAATGTACTGTTTTCCATGGCTATTAGTATTAGTAGAAAATGCAGCATGTGCTTTCCACACTGGCTTTGCTCAAGTGTAGCTGTATGCTCTTGCAGGTATAGATGCCTCTGCTGTATTTAACACTCTGAACAGAATGTGTACCAGCATACAGCCACTCCAAGATGCAGTGCACAAGAGAAGTGAAGCTGATGACCACTTGCAAGTATGCTATCCATTGTCAAGTCCGTGAATAGATTGCACCCAAAGCGAAAACCTGCTCCAAAGAAATCTAAAGGCTTTTGCTCCAGAGTACACTCTGGATTTCAGACACCAGCTTCAATATATTTTGGATTTATTTCTTTCTCTTCTCATATGCTTATGTTATGAACTCTTGATCATAGAACCATAGAATATCCTGAGTTGGAAAGGACCTGCCTGTATCATCAAAGTCTGACTCCTGATCCTAATGTGTTGAATTAGTCCATTAGGACAACTTGAGGCATCCTTGTGCTCTCCATTTATTTTGTATATTGCACAACAGACATGACATACTGAGTTACAACAGCAAGGGACTGATTCAGAATCATCCAAGTGCTCACTGAATTGCTCAAAGTCCTTGCTGACTTTGGACTCCTATTCATTTGGTATATGGAACTTTCAACATGCATATGTGTAAGTTGATCCCTATGCAGTCTGTGGTGGAAGGTGGGCACCTTGCTTAGGTATTTTCTTGAGAGGCACTCAGTTCTTTAATAAAGTACTGAAATGCATGGGAGTAAAGGAATTAGGATGAATTAATGGAAATGCATTTAGGTATGAAAATGTATTTTTAATGAATCCTGGCCGAGGCTTTTTTAAGGTCTGTGTCTGTGTCAGACACCCATTTCTCAGGTGTTGCAATAGCAGTTAGCCACCTCAATTAGGAGGTATTAGGAGGAGCTTCTGTTGTGACGAATGACAACCTGCATTCTCTAATCTTGCAGGAATTTGTCTTGTGCAAAAATCTGGCCTTTTTTATTGGAGCTAATCTCATCTTTTTTAAATATTGGATAATGCTTGTGGTGAAGGAGTCTTCTCATCCTCTCTCTCTAGGCAAGGATTTGCTGGGAAAGTAGCATATAATTAATTATATTACTGAGCCACTAACAAACAAAATATGAGAGTGTTTTGATAATCTGATGCTGACTTACACATTCACTTGTATAGTGTTCAAGAAAACACTGGTTACCATCTATCCAAACCTTCTGCTTTTGTGATCCTTCCCCATGGAATGGAGGATGTGATCCTTGCTTGGCTCTCTGCCCATGTCACCTTCCTGTTGTCCACTTCCATGAGCTGAGCAAGGGCTTTGTAGTACATCAGCGTTTAGATTTTGCCTTCTGAACAGTAGTAAAGGTATAGACAGACCTACAATGACCAGTTTTAAAGAAAGCTTTCAGGGATCTATGTGGATAGAGAATTACTGCTAGCTTGGGGAAAAGACAAATCCAAAATGGAACAGTTTGATGGAGACTCATCCCATGTCTTGAGAAGGTTTCTCCTCTGTAGGGGTCAATATTGAATAGATGTGTAGCGCCAAATGAACATGCACTTCTCACTATTCATCTCTGTCCACTTTTTTCTCAAAGTCTATTTATGAGTTCAGTTTTACAACATTATGTTCCCAAACAGATTGTGTGAATTTTCCTGACCTTGGTGTTAAGTCCGATCCATAGCTGCATATATCACTGTAAAATTTATCTCTGGGACTGCTCATCTTGTTTGTTGAGTGTTATCACAGCTGAAAAAAAGAGATTAATAAAATATCCCCCAAACTGACAGGGCTTCTCAGAGTATGTCAAACTTTTTCACCAGTGAAACTTCTGTATGGATTTTAGATTTCAACAACAAGAAGACAGAGATAAATATGCAAAATGAGGGGTGTGGAAAGATTAACATGATGTGAAAGGACAAATATAAAGGGCAAATACTAAATACACATTTCAATTTTAGATCTTGTGACAGAATTATGAAGTATTTGCAAAATTTTCAGATTAATTTACTTTTGATGAACTCTGAAAATCCATGAGGAGAAAAGAAATAGGTCAAAATTCAGAATATCAATTCTGTGTAAATAACAAATTTGATGAGGTTTGAGCCAAAGATGTTGTCTATAGTGCTCTCCAGGGTGTCAAGGTCATTATTAGGCCCACATAAGTGTTGTCCTCTTTGTCTATTCATGCAAGAGCCTTTGTTGCTCTTCTTCCTAGGAAGATCACTTAACTGTGCTCATTGAAGAGTGCCTCAATTTGCTATGAGCCTCCAGCAACTCTGTAAGGCCTTACATTGATAAGACCAGGCAGGAAGGTGATCAGAAATCTTTCTTCAAGGTAACCTGCAGTGAAGACAGATGGAATTTGTAGCTAATCTGAACTTGTAGGCTAGGGCAGGCTGCTTTCATGGGAAAATACAGATCCCAGATAGCAGGACTGACCTTGGATTTGAAACATAACCAACTATCCTGTTGGACAGTTGAATTCAAAACAACCAACTGGACTTCACAAATCCGCCTCTCTAAATTAGGGTGATATGGATTTGATGCTTTTACTACAGCACAGAAATCTTGCATTGATGATGTTAGAAAGGGGGAGTCAGAGCTTTGCTATGTATGCAAGAGTTCACTGAATCCTTTAGAGAAATGGTCAGTGTTAGATCTGGAGTCCAGACACTATCTTCAGTGATGTGTAGGAGTTTTATTCAGTGTAACTTTAATGGAAAAATTAATCAAATCCCAGAAACAGAAAGGCCGTAGTTTCTTGTATCTTTGAGTCATGAATACATAGATTCTCTTATATAATCAAGATGTGTTTAACATTCAGATTCTCCCAGTTCAGCCAAAGAATGGATAGAGGTTTCTCAAAAGGGTGCTTATACAAGTTGCTAAGTACAGGAGTAATTTCTACATTTGTAGAATCAAACAAAAGTACAACATAAGAAAAATAAATGCTTAAACATCCTCAGATTACAGTATGAACAGCGGGCAAATTCTTTTTGCTACAGTGAAAACCTTTTAAATAATTCGGAGCTACTTTTCAATTTATGATTGTTGCAACAATATTCCTGACATAAAAAAGTGGTAAGGAGAAGAATAGCTTAAAATAAGCCAGTCCTCAGCAAGCATTGAACTATTTAGAGGCTTTATTAGGACTACTGGTTTTAAGCCTTGCCTCCTTCAGCTAATCTAAAATAATAGCCAAAAAAAAAAAATAAATTGGGGGACTTGGCAGGCACAAGCGTGACTGATCACTGTACTCCTACTCATCCATCAAGTGACCCCACATCACTCCATCCTGACATATAAACCTTTAATACATAGTTACTGTGATTTATATCCTAATATAACAGAAAAAGGCATTTGCAATTTAACTTGAAAAGGTAGAAGTCCAAGGCCAGGCATTTCAGAAAGTGTACCTGGTGACTTTAGAGGACACAGAAATCTCATAGCTGTGTAGTCACATTACCCTTTTCCTTTCATACAGACCTCAGAAGTATTGTGCTATGGTATGGGGTCCCATATCTCCACATACAATAAAAAAGCTTCTGGAAACACAATAACAAAATCTTCATTCAGGGATGAGTATTGTATTCCACATGACACCACAAGCAAAACATCCTAACTATTCTTAACCCTTTCATAGAATCCTAGAATATCCTGATATTGGAAGGAACCCACAAGGATCACTGACACCCAACTCCTGGCCTTGCTCAGAACAATCACAAGAATAACGCCATGAGGCTGAGAGCACTGTCCAAACACTTCTTGAACGCTGTCAGGCTTGGTGCTGTGACCACTTCCTTGGGGAGCCTGTTCCAGTGCCCAACCACCCTCTGGGTGAAGAACCTCTTTCTAATATCCAACCCAAACCTCTCCTGACACAGCTTCAGGCCATTCCCTCAGGTCTTGTCTCTGGTCACCACAGAGAAGAGATCAGTGCCTACCCCTCCTCTTCCCCTCATGAGGAAGTTGTAGACTGCAATGAGGTCTCCCCTCAGTATCCTCCAGGCTGAACAGATCAAGTGACCTCAGCTACTCTTCATAGACCCTTCATACCCTCTAGACCCTTCACCATCTTCTATGCCCTCCTTTGGACACTCTCTAGTAAGTAACTTTATATTCTTCATATATTGTGGCACCCAAAACTTCACACAGTACTCGAGAGGAGTTCTTATTCCTGCATATAAGTTGTCTGAAAGTCCCTTTTCTCCATTTTGTAAAGAATCTCTTTTGTGTTCATAGATAGAAAAGCAAGCACCACATTCTTAATGACCTACTGCTTGAGGGTGATGCTTCAGTATGCAGTGCAACGCTTTTCTGGAAGAGATTTTTAAAGTGTTGCAGGTTCTTCCCTAGTGGAAATTTATTCAAATAAAATAAACGTTTTTCATTAGTGGGCTTCTGCTCCCATTTCATCCCGCTAATGAATCCCTTCTACAACGATTAGATGTTGATTAGATATAATGGCTGTTAATGATCTTATCTACTAAATTAAGGCAGATGTTAAGGGATTTATACTTAAAAATACCTCATGTGGTAAATCTCAAGAGTGTACAGAAGGAAGGCAATACTGTCTGCATTCACAGTGATAACAAATTAACTGTGACCTGAAGAGGTCAGGAAGTGTACATATTATTTGATTAGAAAAAATACAAGCAAAATTCCTACTTACGTATGAACATTTTCGAAGGCAATGGAATGAAAAAAATAATTTCAAAAACGATTCTGAACCTGAAAGTAATTTAAAAAATATTATTTTTCTGTAAGCTACGAAAATGCTTCCTGCTAGAGGAGCTAAACCTTATCTGGGTTATATTGTGATGAAATTTCAGCTCATCTTATCTAGAATAAAACTTTGGTAAGGGATCTAGAAAAGTCTTCTGTCTAGAAAGAACATCTAGATACTACAAAGACATGACTTTCTTATTTCTTTGTCATTAGTCCTCCCTAAATATCTCACCAGGGAGAACTATATGCCATATTTTGATTAAAAGGAATAATTTCTATCATTATCTTCACAGTCTGTTTTTGTAATACTGTCTGAGGATTTACCCTGACTACAGTTAAACTTGTATTTCAGAGAAGTGAGATCTCAAAAAAAAAAAAAAAAAACAAAAAGAGAAAAAGTTCTACCGTTTTTGTTGCGGTTGCTCATCTCGTTTGTTGGGTTTTATCACAGCTGAAAAAAAAAGATATTAATAAAATAGCCCCTAAATGGACAGGGCTTCTTCAGAGTATGTCAAAACCCACATTAGTAAAAAATATAAATATCTAATACTGTACTCTGCAGGGTATTTTTTTCTCTCACTATTAGATGTTGGTAAGAAGTAATTTTTAGTGTAGCAGATCATAGTCGACTGGGTAGTAGCAAATTCCAGGAAGATTATACAAACAACTCCTTTGAGAATGAGAGCAGGGCTGTAAAACAAAAACTAGAGAATGAAGCTCACAGGCTGAACTTGTGAGTGGAAAAGAGACATGTGTGATAGGAGCATACTTGAGGAATATAACCTGTGAAAGTCCCCTAAAAAGATGAAAATATGCACCACTGCTAGATCTACTAGAGATGTTTTATGAAAGGTTGCTTATTTGAGTCTCTGTTTTTCATTTTTCTTTTAGTAATGCCAATGTTTATAGTATTATAGGGAGGGATAAAGCTTTCTAAGGTCTTTGACTTCATGGAATGCTCAAGTTTGGCTATTTAGCAGAAGAATTACTGGACTATGGCACTTTTAGTTGAATTTAATATTCTTTCAGTAGTTTTATAATAATTTGAGTATCAAAATCTCTCTTTGGGAGACCTTTCCATGATTGCCTTTTAATGACCAAGGTCCTTTGAGTCCTCCATAAGGACAGCACAATATTATATCATGCTCAGTATTACAAGCAAGCTGGCATTCGTGCTCCTATTTTTTGGCTCACATGTTTAATTCTATAACGTCCTGATGTGATTACTAAGAGTAAGAGTCATTGATAAAATTGCATTGATGGGTGAAATTTATCTTGTGCAGAATGGCAGCATGAAGCCAAAGTAAGATGTATGTGGGATATTAGCCTCTGATGGTTCTCTACTAGGGAAGAATTTGATTAACAATAATTTTAATTATTTTATTTTGATATGCTGGGTTTGGCAAGCTTTCCTGAGTTGGTTGGCATAGCTAAGAATCTAGGGGATGAAATGAGGGTCATATTTTTAAAAGTAGCTAATAATTTTGGAGAGTATATTTTTCGAGGATTTTTTTGAAGGAAAAAGAGATTCTGATATAATATTTGAGACACCTTTAAAGGAATTCTGCTTTGAAAAACTTTGAGAAATTATTTATTGAAACTCAGTCCCCTGGGAAAAAGGTCTCTGGGTGAGTTCCCAAACATATTAACACTTCTTGAATACCTAGGTGTGGACTCAAGTTTTGTGTTCAAAGTTCTGAGGATCCCTGCGCTGAGTTTTAAATATTGCATAGTGTCAAGGCCTTCTCTATTTCTCGTTCTTTTCTTCCACAGTGAGAATATTGGGGATACTCAAGAAGTTGGGAGATTATGCACCCAGTGTAGTTGATCAGGTTGTACCAGAGACATAACTGCACATAGGCTTGTGTTAGCTCCAGCACAAAGCCAGAAGCTGTGGTCAATAAAATGGGTAAGGGACTGGAACAGCTGTCATACAAAAGGAGTCTGAGTGAGCTGGCATTATTTAGTATGGAGAAGGCTCAGGGAGATCTAAGCAGTGTATATAATACCTGATGAGACACACTAAGGAAGGTGGACCTAGGCTTTTTCACCTGTGGTCGGTGGAATGAAAGAAGCAGTAAGTGCAAATGGAAACACAGGAGATTCCATTTACTCGGTCTCTCAAAAAATCAGCTAAAAGTCCCATTTTCAGTGTTCTCTGAAGTATCTTTCTGACTAACATCTCATTCCTGCTCTATAAGAGGCCTCTTTCCATGGGTCACAGATGTTTCTAGAAACCTTCTCCTGCGTGGGCTCTCCACAGGCTGCAGATTCCTTCAGGGTATGTCCACCTGCTCTGGCATGGGGTCTTTCATGGGCTGCAGTCTGCATATCTGCTCCTACCAGTTCTTTGATGGGTTGCAGGGGAATAACCTACTTCCCATGGTCTCCTCCACAGATGCAGGGAAATCTCTTTGGCACCTGGAACTGGAAGGTGATATCCACTTTTGATCATAACCTTTTACAGGAGTATCAGAGAAAAAAAAGTTCAAGAATGGAGCAACAAAGACAATTTATAATTGGGCAGTGTGCCCTATAAGGGCTACTAGCTCATCATTACTGTGATGCCAGGTAAAATTTTGGAAAAGATTATTCTGGGTGTTATTGAAAAATTTATTAATTTTGTCCTTTTCTAATAAATTATTTTTTTCTGTAAACTGCTTCCAAAGAATTTAGCTCTACTGCACTTGCTTTGTATAAATATTATAAAAATATAAAAGTTATTGAAACTTTAAGTTATATAAAGAGCCAATTACAAAAAGACCTATAAAAATTATGCTGAACTGGTAAACTTGGTAAAAGGGAGATTACCAGAGAAGCTCTTTAAGGCTCTTTTTCTTTCTTTTTTTTTTTTTTTTTCTGGTGATATAAATATAATACGCCACAGTTACAATAAAATTTGTAGTTGATGAAAAACTGACCTCACTGCTTTCTACGGCTTCCTCCTGAGAGGGACTGGAGAGGCAGGTGCTAATCTCTCTGGTAGACAATGATAGGGCACATGGAAATGGTGAAGCTCCATGAGGGTGTGTTCAGACTGGATATTAGGAAAAAATTCTTCAGTGAGAGGGTAGTCAATTACTATAAGAAACTTCCTAGGGAAGTGGTCATGGCACCAAGTCTGTCATTGTTCAGGAAGTATTTAGGTAATGGTCTTAGATATGCGGTTTAACTCTTAGGTTGCACTGGGTAGAGTCAGAGGCTGGACTCAGTGATCCTCTTGGATCCCTTCCAACTCAGGATATTTTGTGATTCTACTGCTGTAGTACATTCTACTGTGTTTAGAGATAATTTTAGCAGCCTCTCAGTTCCAATGACTAGAAACTAGATCTGCAAACATTCACACTGGAAAAAAATACAACATAACTTATAGTAAATAGTTACAGGAAGGTGTTAACACAGGAAGCTGTCCAGTCATCATGACTTTGAATGCTTAAATAGATATTGGGTTTCTTTATATATAAATAAAAAAATCATTGAATATTCATATTACATCAGGCATAAATTTGGTTATTGTTGGACTTAGCTACCTAATATTTCTAGAAGGACTGGTGAGGACAGAAAATTCCATTAATGATGTTGCATGTTACATTTTTAACAAATATTCTTTCAGAAGAATGGCATCAGTGTTTTATCACTCAAATTTTCATGACTGAAAATACAGAGTTTTAATAGCACACTTGTAAACAATAGAGCAGTGTTTGATATACAATCAAAAGAAGAAAAATTCAAACTTAAAAGAGACACCATTTCAACTAAAGGACTACATTCTCTGGTGCTTGTAATCTACAGTTGTTTAGACCAGTTTTTAATCTCTGTCCAAACAGAAGTATTAAAGACCTATTAGATTACTAAACTCACCTATCTAGCAGACATTTAAGAGATGTATTGATTACTAAACCTGTTATGAGATTATACTTAAAAGTACCAGAAATAGTGACCTACTGAGTGCTCTGAACTTCAGTGGAAGTGTAGGATCACAAAATTTACCCTCCATTAGATGTAAACTACCTTTTTTTATGTCAAGAAGTCATATTCTTTAAGGAGAAATAGTGAAGAACATCTCGCATTTATGCCCAAATGAAGTCATAATCATTTCCATGACATCCACCTGTTTACAGTTCTGATTTCCATCAAACAATAATTAGTAGAAAATGAATGGCCACCTGTTCTTCAAGCAAGTTCTCTACATGTTTACAAGATGAAAATTTTACTTTTAGGTCCCCATAGAACTCTTTGTCACTTCGTGCTTTCAACTCTTATTCTACTAGATTGTATAACTGTGAAAAGCAGAAAGTAATTGTCCAGTAAGGCAAAAGATGGACACTGGAAATGTAGGTGTCAACTGGATGCTGACTTGTTATCTGACTAGGTCTGTCAGATAACTAGATTTTTCCTTTTCTATTGATTGTTCAGCCCCAATTACCCCCAAATGCCCAAACCAAATCAAAGTATGTTATGATGAAAAACTGTACAAAAGCTGGATCTTCCTGTACATATAGATCAGTTTTTAACAGCCAGCTACTGATTCTGGCACAGGTGCTTTTCTGTGGAGAGGGACCATGTAAGAAAGATGCATCACAAAATTAAGAGCAGGATGAACTAGAAACTGACTTCAAACATACTAAAGGCAAGAACATGGTTGGGGGTAATCAGCATGAATTTATAAAGGAGAAATCGTTGCTCAAGTTGATAACCTTCTATGATGAGATGACTAGCCCAGCGGATGTTGTTTGTCTTGACTTTAGTAAGGTTTTCCATCCTGAGTCCCACAACATTCTCATATACAAACCAAAGAAGTGTGGACTAGAGAAGTGGACTCTGAAGCAGCTCAAAAGCTGACTGAACTGGCAAGCCTGAAGGATTGTGAACCGTAGCACACAGTTTGGCTGGAGGCCAGTCACTAGTGGTGCACAACAGGGTTCAGCGCTGGAACTGATCCTGTTTAGCACATTCTTTAATGACCTGACCTTTAATACACTCAGAAGGGAGCATACACTAGAAAGTTTGTGTATGATATGAAACTTAGAGTAGTGCTTGATAGATCAGATGGTTGTGTTGTTATTAAGAAGGACCTCAGTGGACTGAAGAAATGGTCTGACAGGAACCACCATCGTGGTATTCAGCAAAGGGAAATGTCAAATTCTGTCCCCGGGGAAAGTCAGCCCCGGGCACCGGGATAGGCTGGGGAGTGAACAACTGGAAAGCATCCTTGTAGAGAAGGATCTTGGAGCCCCAGTGGACACCAAGCTTATCATGTGACAGCAAAGCTTACTTGCATTAAGGAAAGCCAAGAGTATCCTGGCCTTTGTTAGAAAGAAGGTTGACAGCTGGCAGAGAGCTCTGATCCTTTCCCCTACGCTCAGCCCTGTGTCCATTTCGAAGCACCCAATGCAAGGGAGACTGGATGAGTCCAGCAAAAGGTCACGAAGACAATTAGGAATTGGAACATTTTTCACACACGAAGAAACTGAGAGCTGAGACTGTTCAGTCTGAAGAAAAGAGGGCTTATGGAGAAGCTTATCACTCTGTATAAATAGCAGTAGAGAATAAAGAGGATGATATCATGCTCCTCTCAGTGGCATCCAGTGGAAGTAAAAAAGGTAATGGGAATTAATTGAAATATAGTAAATTCCATTTAAAAAACCTAATTCTGTAATTCATTGAGCTGCCTTCCTAAAGTGGTTAAATATATCCAGTGACAACAGGAAATTTAAATAAACAAATTAGATGTCTAATTTTTGGACCACAGGATAAAATGCACCCTGTATAAATGAGCATTCTTCCCCAAACTGATTTAATGATAACAAAACTATCTATCTACGTATCTGCCTCATGATCTTGCTTATGCCTGTTTGCACATGTACAACATACACAAAACTAGTCAAACCTCCCTAAGGCATTAACCACTAAGGTACTGCCTCTTTGTGTCATAGAGAACATTTTTTTATTAGAGAAACATTAGTTCAAGAAAAGTGAATTCTTGACTTCTCTTCCATAACTGCACTGTGAGCATGGCTGTTCCCTAGCTTTGAGAGCCCAGTCATTTTTCCATGCATGTCACAGGGAATTGCAGTCTTCTGAAATATAATTCTGAACAACTATGAGGTATAGTTATTCACTGTTTTCCTAGTGATTCCTAAAGTCTGCTAACTCCTTAAATGACAGTTCTTTTCTGTAAATCTAGTTAATTTTCTGGATGTTGTCCAGGTCAATATCAAACTATACAGAATTGGAATCAACTGGGAAATGCAAATAAGAAACAAGAACATTCCATCATAAACCAATAAAAACAATTCAGTATCTAACAGGCTGCTCTTAGCAGTAATTGCAGTGTTTCAAAATAAATACTGTGTAACAATGTGTAAAGACATTTCTTTAGGCCTCAGAAATATGATCTATTATTAGTTATCAAAATCAGTAACAACTGCGCTGGTGTTGGTCAATAAAAATCAAGTCAAAAGTCCCAAGGCGCTACTGACAATGTTATCCAATATAATATTCTTCTGCTCTTAGTGTGGAAGAGATTTCAAAGTATTTGTTTTCCCAGCTGACAAGATACGTAAATATGAAACTGAAACTGGAAAGTAGGAAACAGCTGTTGACAGGAGGTAATATATGGCATGTGAATTGTGGTGCACACTTTAGTACAATTGTTTAAAATAAAACTGGCAGAATGAGAAGAAAATAAGATTTATAGTGCATGAGAGTTCAGAAATATTGCCTACACTGAAAGGAACAATTTATTGTCTGTGGAACAGTGTAGTGAAGATGTTACAAAGACAGTTTAACCATAAGTGAATAGTTTACATAAAAGAGCCTGATTTTGCTTATTAGGTTGCATTGAATTCCAAAGCATGTACAACAACTTACTGTTTTTAAATATATTCTCCTATTAATTAGTTACTGAACTCTGAAAAAGACAACATTTTTGCTGTGAGCCTAAATGAAAGAGGATTATATACTTTCTTTGGTGTGTGTTTACAGTTCCATTAAATTTCTATCCAGGAATCATAATTTCTTAATCGTGTATTGCCAAAGGATAAAAGGGGGCACATGCAGATTCATTGAGTAACGAATATCTGTAACCTTGTCATTGGGAGAGGCTACTCTCACAAAGGAGAGGACAAAATATTGTCCTCTCCAATATTCTGCAGTTTGTTATTTTTAGAGATAAAAGATCTTTTTCATGGATCCAGGCCTGAATTGACTAACCAAAGTTTTATCAGAAATAGAAACACAAATGTCAATGTCCCACTACAGATAAACAGGTGACATTCGTTGGAGGCCCTGAGCATGTGTGGAGTCAATGGTTGAAGGTGTGCTAAAGCATCTTAGGGGACTGGAATGGTCTAGTGAAAGGTGCCCTTGTACATGGGAAGGGGATTGGAACTAGATGATCTTTAAGGTCCCTTCCAACACAACCCATTCTGTGATTCTATGATTCTGTGAATTTGACGAGGAACAGTTTATATGCTATGGGGAAGTCATGATAAGCAATCACACTAGTGTTCAGTTTACCTTCCTACTGGGCTCAAAACGTCACAGATACATCTGAATTTGTGGAAATGGCTTTTATCCTTCCAGTGATCTTTAGGTGACCAATGAAGTTAGATCTGCTCCTTTTACAAGAAGACAAAAAGCAGTTCATACCAAGCTTTGTACTAATAGAGCATATAAACACTGTATAGCAGCTGGGAACAAGAAGAGTGCCAATTCTAGTTTCAGTCACAAAATAAGAAGTAAAACTCCAAATATGACTTTGCACAAAATGCTACTGCTCACTATCCACTTTTTCATGACTTAGAGATGAAAAGAATATAAAGTAGCACTCAGCTTTTCTACAGATACATAGATTAGCTGCTGGTAAATTGGCCTGAGGTGTTTCCTGTTGATATTGTTAGATTGAACAAGAACTTTTGGGATGGGTGATGTTGTCTTTGGCAAGTAGGTGTGACTTCACGCTGTCTCAAACCACATCTTCTCTGAAGTGGGAGCTACAAAACTGTAGCATAGGGATTTGTTGACTTGCTTCTGGAGTCTCACTGGCAGAAAAGAAGGCATAAATGGAAGCACAAAGTGCCCATGCATGGATTTTGGCATCTCACAGAAATGCATTGTGCAGACCTTGTAGACTATAATCACTGCCTGGACTAGATGTTGTGACTCTCCCTTTGGAAACTTGCAGTTATGTCCACTGACTGTAGAAAGCTTAGACCTCTCACTTACAGACTATGAATTTATCCAGACACTTCCTACTTCACACTAGAGACAAACTAGAGGGAAATTTCACAGTAATTTAAAATGAGCAAAACCAGCTTCCAGATCTGTGCAGTCCAAGACTCTGTTCCAAGTGTTTTTACTGACTTTTCCAAATGTTTTTAGGGCTACCATGACATTCGGGAAGCAGAGCTGTAGGCTAGTGATGAGACTCCAAAGGGGAAGGAGACAGTAATGAGGAGAGGAAATCCTTTCTCCAAAGTTTGTCACAGTATTTTTCTGGGGTTGCTTTATCCAATGTTAGAAAACATCAAGGGTTGATCTATTGTTAGTAGGACCTTCTAGTCTCAGGCGTATTCTAAAATTAGATGATGTTAACACCATTTCTACCTTCATGGCTAAAGACAACATACTGGAAGAGTTATCAGGATGTGGCACTTGAGGTATATATGAGTTACCAGCCACTAAAATACATTTCCCATGACAGGTTACATTATGCTACCAGCTCTGTAGAATCTACCTGGGTGCAGGAGAGTGTATAAGGTTTTGAGTGAGGATGTTCAGAGATATTGGATGACCTACACATAAAGAACAGTGAAATTATCCAAGACTCAGCTGGGAACAGAAATAACTGAAGAGGAGGGTGTGGTAGAGAACTACAAATCATGAATGACAAAAAAACCCCAAGAAAAATAGTATAGGTATGAATTGATCATTCTCCCTTATAAGAAGAGAGGTGCCTCAAGGAACTTAGTGAACCAGGTTCACCACAAATAGAAAGAGGTGGTTCTTTGTGCAAACAGTACAAGAGCTTTTTTCTTTCTCTATGGATCTGGGCTTCCAGGCCACAAATATTCCAATACTCTTTTCCAGAGTCTTTCCTCAGTGCTTGCCAGGAATATAATGAGTGTTAAAAATTTTTTTTTAGTGCTAGGGAAAACTGCACAAGTTCATGAAGGAGAAATCCTTTGAGTGTTAGTAAATATGGGGACACTAAATTTGCTTGAAGAAGTTCCTAAGATGGTGAGAGGAATTTTAAAAAGTGCAATACACATTCACTCTATTCTTACTCATCCGTAAGTATCTGCTATTGGCCAGATTTGAGAACATGACCCATTGACACTGTTCTTCTATTACATTATTACTAGTGGGTTATCAGAGCTCCCTGTGCCCTGGAAGCATTCCCATCTGAAATTTATTCTGCAATGTAGTGGTGAGACCCTTGGGGTGGTTTTTGCATTTGTAAATGTTGTCCAGTTCTTTCTCACCTTCTTCAAGGCATGTGCTACGTGTTTTAATGCATGAATTCAAGTTCTCCCTGATATTCATACAGAACCAAAGAAGGCTGTAGTCTGCAGGGTCAGTTGTCTCTGAAACTTAGGAATATTTTATTTCTCATTAGAATATATTCACCAGAGAGGAAGAAGTGTTAAAAAGCCTAAGAAAATCGATAGGGTGCTTTGACAGGAAAGTATGTTATTTGAAGGATACACAATTTACAGACCTTAATCCTCTGTAAATATTTATTTAATTGATTTTTCTCCCACACCCTTTATAGTGTCTTTATGTATGCCTATCAGAAACCACACTTAACAGGCATTTTTCTGCAAAAATAAAATAATGACTGAAAAGTTGGATGACTAGAGAAATATTTCTAATCAAAGGTATTGTGACTATATACTGTGTCATAATTAGCATCAAACATAAATAAACTGAACTTATTCCCAGCCACAAGTAGGGCAAAAGTCTTTCTGAAATTATATTATTTTGTTTTAGGTGTTACAAAACCAGATATGCTCAGTATACCTATACATGATGTTAAAACATAATCACATCTTGTATTCAGCCTATTATTGGGAAATAATGTGGCTTAACTGGGATGAAATATACATAGTTGATTGACCTCCACTTCACTTTAGTTTGTAGCTTGAGGTACTATTGAATCAGAACCAGACATATATAAAAGAGATTGAACACAATGTCTGCAAAAAATAGTACTAAGATTGACACATCAAACTCTCAGAAGTTATGAGACTGAATAAGGTTGCTTGACCAATTAATTTTGCCTTCTTTTCTCAATTCATTCTTGTACAACAATGATATTTTTCTCCTAAAGATTATTCCTTTGTTCAGTGCACAGGAATGAACAAGGCTCACTTGAAATATTGAAGTTCATTGAGAGAGCATCATGTAGTTCAACTTTGAAAAGGCAACAGGACTAATGGGGAGCAAAGGAGTAGCAAAGCAAACTTTTTGTCTTCTTCTATACAAATGTACACATAAAGATAGCTGTATAGGTAGAGAATACACAGACGGACTTTAAAAAGCAAGCAGAGGAGTCTTGATCTGTAGTGTCACTTTTGTACCACCCTAAAAAGAGAGCTTTCAGAAAATGCTGACTGTTTTTCTTCCTCTAGTGGTTCCCTTCAAGGCGTCTCTTGATAGGTACACAGGGAATAATATACCTTAAATCATTAGTCACTCAAGAAAACATTGGTCATCACTCTTTTCTTAATAAAAGACCCAAAAATGCATTTTAGACCTTAAAGATTTCTCTGTGTCCTCTTAGTTGCTGAATTTATGTCAAAATAATATTATCAAACATTTTCCTGACAAAACAGGGTTTTGATCAATACACTGAATGTCAGATCTGCAATGCTAAGCTTAGGTAGATTTTTTTTTCATGTAGTCCTTTCCTCCCCCCATAATATAAATGTATTTTTAATGAGTTTGTGTGGTTTTTTTTCTGTAAACTTTTCTGTGTTATTTACGTTCAGATTTCCCCTGAGTCAGGTTTTTTTTAGCACTGCCTATAAAGATCATTTCATTTTTGATTTATTCATGGCCACAGCAAAAACATCTCACTTATGGGAAATACACTTCTGAGGAAATAATTTACATTATAGAAATTAATGAATTCTACTATAGGTTTTAACTTCATAAATTGCTAAATCGGCAAATGGTCAAAAGTGCCAGGAAGTACAGTTCTGTGCTACCTGACTGGGGATGCATTTTGCATTGCTTTTTACACATTCCCGTATAATTTCATGTTAGTTCTACAAGACATTTTGCATCTGAGTTGTTGTTCTGCTACTTATTGGGTAGCTTTTGGAAAAAAAACACAGCTAAATGTAGCTGTGATAATTCCTATTATCTGTAGCTCAGAAAATTGGAATTGTGTCTCCTGGATTGTTTGACCTTTATATAGAGAGTGTGGAGAGGATTAATTACATGAGGAAGTTATTAACATTGGCCAATATACTGTCCATACACCTGAACTTAGCAGTTTAAAAGAAGATGTATCTTGAAACTCCCTGCTTTAGATCCAGGGCAGCTCTCTGCATTCTCATTTTAATGTGTTTTACATAAAACAGTCACTAGGCAAAAAGATACCCTTAGAAACAGTGATCAAACTATATGATCCTTCCTCTGCTCTGGAAGTATCTTAGTGCACGTGGGAAAATTAAGACTAAGTCTACCTATAGAGCAATTAGCTCTGAGTCAATACTAATTTTTTTTTTTTATTTTGCATTGTGCTACAATAGTATTACCTAGATAAAATGCATCAGCTCTGACATTGACTATGCCATTAACCCTCTGCCTTGTTCGTTTTGGTCCTACCTCCAAAATGGCAAAATAGACCAAATAAAAGCATACTCAAAAAAAAAAAAGAAAAAAAAAAAAGAAGTAAAGAACTTTCTGCTTAAAAAGAAAAATACACTGGAAATCTTCAGTCCTGAGATTTATGAAATTAGGAATAATGTGGAAAAAGTATGTTTCATCATCTAGTACTTCAATCCTAGAAGACATGACACTAAAATTTCAAGAAGCAGGCATTTTGTGTTTGTTTCTTTGTCTACTTGAGTTTTTGTTTGTTTCCAACTTATTTTTCACAGAGATGAAAAATAACTGAATTGTGTGATCATCACACAGTTCTGAACTTTCCCTAAAATGGGCAAGTTCTTGGTGAAGGAATAATAGTACTGGTGATAAGCAGGAAGATAGTATCTAGAATCACCTTGTACATGATTGATTTCTAATATTCTTCAATAGAAGGAATTCTGGAAGACACCAAGGTCAATGAAGAAGGAGGGAGAAGAGGTACTTCAGGCACTTAGAGCAAAGATTCCATGGAAAGGAACCACATTGGAGCAACTTGTTAAGCACTGCAGCCTCTCAGAAGGATCCGTGTTGGAAAAGTTTGTGAAGGAATGTATCCTGGAGGAGGGGAAGAGATTGAGGAGGAAGGAGTGGCAGAGATGAAGTGTTATGAACTGATCACAAATCCCATTATGTCTCACCATGCACCACTTGGTGAGAGGAGGTAGAGAATTTAGGAGTGATGTTGAGGCTAAAAAGAAGGGCAGGATGGAGCAAAGGTGTTTTTAGATTTGTCCTTATTTCTTATTATCCTCTCTCTTATTAATTGCCAATATGTTGAATTAATTTCCCCAATATGAGCCTGTTTTGCCAATGACAGTAACTGATAAGTGATCTCCCTGTCCTTACCTTAACCCAAATGTTTTTGTTGTATTTCTCCACCTGTCCTGTAAGGAGGGCGACTGATAGAGTGGCTTGGTGGGAAGCTGGCAGCCAGCTAAGGTCAACCCACCAAAGAAATAAAGGACAATATCTCAGGGAAATCCTGGGTGATTACCACAAAAGGTCTCTGCCAGTGGTTTTAAGTTCAAGCCAATTTTGTTGAACAAACTAATTCTAGAATGCGGATGTTCTTTGTCTTATAACTGCAGTGATATGTGAGTGCATGTATAAGAAAATCAATTCTAGGAAGGGAAAAGCTATTAAGAAGTAGGTGACTGAGATCTGTGGTATGGTCACAGAAAGATTCTGTGAGACCATTTAATTGAGTTCTAAAAAGCCCAAGTATTTTCCTATTGCATATTCTATTCATTTTATAATTTAGTTCATTTTTCTTGATCAAATTGGTGCAATGTTGCAGGTTTGGCATATAATGACAATAGTTGTGTGTGTTATAAATGTACTGTACTGGAATAGCTTAGAAAAATCAATGATGATATTATATTAGCATGCTACTAGCTGCTGACTCATGTGATGACAGCACAATGCAGCATATTTTTGTGTACATTAGGGTATTCTGTTTGGAACTGACTGCTACTTAGATGTCAAGACTGAAAGATGCAGAGGTACGTTATTGATATAAGAAATTAAATGCAGTAACATCAAATAGAGAAGTTTTTAAATGGATCCAGAATAAGAATTTTGTCTTACCAGTGGCCCCCTACACTAGGTAATACTTCAGGATGAGAGAAAAGACAGTATTAGTAAGAAGAGATTCCAAAACAAAATGTGGCTGAAGGCTCCATGTTTCAGTTTCACAGTGATTTTTAACAGCAGCTTTCAAATTCTCTGAGTCCGTGTTTCTGACAGTGAAGTCCTTCCTTTTGGCTGTCATTCTGCTAAGTCTAGGTTCCCTTCCAACCAGCTGAATACTGGTTCTAGCAAAATGTGATGGGGACCCAAAGAGGGTACATTAAACATAGCCCTCAAACTTACAGTTTTTACTACCAGACCCAACTGGGATTCCTTACATCTCAGGCAGTGCAGCTTAACACCTCTGGCTCCTCGATGGATATTGACCTTCAAGTCTTGTCTAGATCTTAACAAAACCGAGGTAAAGATGTTCCCTGATGTCTGTGAGAACTGTTTTCACCTGAACCAATGTATGACTGAAGACATTAAAAAATATAGTGAGGTGTAGTAAACCTTGCATTTTTACAGACACCTCCCACACCTTTTCGACTTCTGTTCTGCACTTTCCCTGGTTCTCCTCTGCACAGAGAGGAGAATTTATTTTAGTGAACTAATACAAGCTTAAATTAAATCTTTCTTTAATTTAAGTTATTGAATCTGGGTTCTGATTCTCTATTGTTGCCATCAATGCAATCTCCCTACCAAATGCAGTCCTTTAAAAAAACAACCAACCAAGTGAATTATTATTGGTGCCTAAAGTATTACATCATGACAAATTGCATGTTTTATGTAATTTAAAATGGAGTTGGGTGTAGTTCTGTTATGGCAAACACCACCAACATGTAACATTTTACAGGTTTTAAGGATGCAATGAAATTGTACTCAGCATGAGTAACATATTAGAGATTACTGCTTATTACTGTCAGTAACATTCAGAGAAATATCAGATCAAAGTGTATTCTGGCCTGCAATTTAGACATTGTAATACATGTTTATAATGATCCAGAAGTCTGTATTAGCTTAAGAACTATAAGGTGGCAACATTTTGCTTTTGGAAAAAAAAGATGTTTTCTGTTAATTGGTGGTATTACATGCATGCTTGTTCACTTTTATGTATGATTGATTTTGGAAGATCAGAGCAAGATTAAGGGATACTTTATAAAGACATAGTGGCATTACAGTGAAATTTTTTTTTTTTTTTTTGGTAATAGTATATTGTCTCTGAAGTGATCATTTTAAAAGGGAATTGACTCTTTCATACACTTGTAGAATATTCTGAAGATTCCTGAATATTTCAAAGCCACAAATGAATGACTTTCTGTTGATAAACACCTGTTTCATAAGTGAGACTCAAAGAAGAAAGTATATTTATTCTTTTTAAAGGCATATATATATTGACACTTCAGTCCATATTTATGTGTACAAATGAAAGGAGCTTTGCTTTCAGTGTCTTGGTTCTTTTTAATAAAATTGTCCACCAAGTACTCTAGCTTCCTAAGGACTGGAGCAGAAAATATACACTAAATCTGGATTTCTCAGTTTTCTTCTGCTGATCCTTTGGGTCAGTTTTCCAAAGGCTTACATCCATAGATCATGTTTTACGATTGCTGACTTCCAAAACCATTGCAAAATTGATCTTTTGTGTTTCACTTGTGCCACAAAAGTCTGGGTATCTATTAAAAAACAAATGAAGCCTTAACACTAATTTTAGCATCTAAATATAGTTTTGAATACAGAAGTTATTCTGACTGACACATAGAAAAGTTGTTCTACTTCCATTTAGATTTCCATCATGGTTAACATTTTACATTTGTATTAATGCAAAGCATTCTTGTGTAAAGGATATTAAATTTTATTTTGTCAATGATCTTCAAAAATATTTTCATTTTATATTTGCAAATGGATAGAATAATGAAGACGTAAATGGCATACCTAAAAAAAAAATTAAACTGATCAGGTAGATCTTTTTACAAGAGGATTTTACAGGAGAATTTTGTATTACCAAAAAATAAAAATGGGAAAAAAACCCTAAGATGGATTCATGTCTGTAGCCTTTGGAAGAAAAAGAAAGAATCTCATACAATTCTTGCATGAAACTTTTGAGGTACGACCTATTTTTGAAAGCTTTCAAATATATAGAATTCTTTATGACTTATGACAAAGTTGGGGTTTTTTTTGTTGGTTTGGTTTGGTTGGGTTGGGGTTTTTTGTTTGTTACTTGTTTGTTTTGGTTGTTTTTTTAAAATATTTAATTCTATTGATTGTTTCAAAATCACATCTTCTTTGTAGTCTGAGATTTTCTATCTTTCAGCCTCTGGGTTCATTTAGACCTTTTATCTTCTAGATAAAGGAGACATTTGTAATCAAAGAGAGCTCTCCTGCATGACAGATACAGGCCTTAAACAGGCCATCTCTTGCACACTTCTTGTGGAAACAGCTTCTTTTATCTTTCACTATATATCATGACTTATAGACCACAAAAATTTCCATCCTCTCTTTTCCGGAGTCTTTCCAATTAGCAATACTCAGTTCACTTGGGATTCTGATCCTCTGGTATAATTGAAAAATCACCTATTATTTCAATCCTTCTTTTCTCTATAAGTTCCTTCAGTGATGTCTTCCTTCTTATCTGGCTATACTCAGATTTTCTCAGACAAGTTATATTTATTGCTCACAGTAACTTTCAGAAAGAGAGTTACCTTGCGTAATTTTATTGTTCCATAGATAAGCCATAGACTATGAAAATTTATTAGTAATAAAATGTAGTTTGAATTTATAATATAAATAAAATTTCAGACAGTTATTCTTTTAACTCTAAAAATTAATTTATCAATTTAAGTATTTCATTTATTACTTTGTACTTTTATAATATAGCAATGTATTATACATTCCAGTGATATTCTTTTTTAGAATTAATTGCTTAGATACTATTACGGTAAGCACAATAAATGAAGTGACTGATTTTTAAATAACTAGGTAGTATGTTTATCAAACTAACATTTCAGATAGTTTAAAACTAGAGTAAAGAGTTCACTGAATATTTTTATATGTAATTTCTAGCCCTGTTTCAAGGACCATAACTCAAAAAACTAGTTATGCAGAATTCTGAGTAATAAGAACTGATTTAGATTCTTGCACAGGTTCTAAGAAACTCAGAATCAGTCCTGTCTTTATCAGGAGATAGTTAAACACCTCACTTCTCAGAACATTGGTATAATACTATTTCTGTTTCTCCTCTTTGAGACATTTTCAGCTTTTGTGGAAAAAATTATCAATCACTACTGTAGAGATCTTACCTTGACTTTGGTATGTTTTAAAATGCAGTTTTGGTTTAAAATCCACTCTTCTTTTGATTGTCTTTATCAACAGTGTAAACACAAGAGAAGATTCTGTACATATTAGTAACTCATGAGTTTCAAAAAATATGGTTTTTAATTTAAAAATTATCTTAAAAACCTATTTATGATATGTTTGAAGCATAGGGAAAACTAGACGATGCAGATAAAGCTAGATAATTTATTTACATCCTTAAATAAATTAAAAAGTCAAATTGTTTGAGGACTGTTACACATGTTACTCTTGGGGATGGTCCTGTGAAGGGCTAAGGGTTGGACTCGATGATCCTTGTAGGCCCCTTCCAACTCAGCATATTCTGTGATTTTTAACTCAAAATGTTGACTTCAACTATATTGAGATTAAAACTCACAGCAAATCTTCCATTCAGAGACAGAACATATCAACACTCTATGTATGGTTTTGTGGACTGTGGGGACAGAAATAGAGTACTTAATCTGCTGTCCTCTATAACTCCAGTTGTAGCATTTATTTTTGTTTAATTCTCTATGGAGACCAAATATTTTTATCTTATTAAGTTTATAAAATCATCCATAGTCTTGATCTGAAAGACAAAGTGATGGAGATGACACCATAGCCCCTGGCAGTTCATTCTAGTGACTGATTACTCTTACACTTACATTAGAAATGAACCGCACATCTTTGCATTTAAACAGTTTCGTCTTTGAGCTATTTGTCCTTATTAAGAATTCCTAAGGCACTTTAAGTAACCTATGGCCTATGGGGGTTTCTCCCATAGGTACACCAACCTCACAATTGAACCACTTCCTTGTTTTTAAGTACAAAAAAGAATGTCATCAGCATTATGAATTTGTACTGAAACAGGTAACATTTGAAGTTTGTTGTTCTAAATGGGAAGGTAATTTTTTTAGACTTTGCAGGAGATTGTGGTAAAATTAAGAGTATGGATTATTACATTGCTAAACAGAAGGCAACTAATAGCAGCTAAGGAATAAAGAGGGAACACCATCCACATGTACTTCGTCATGAGAAGTCTGATTCATTAACTGTGCAAAGAAGGTGCTTGCTTTGAAATGCTTATTTCTTAAAGATCTTTGAGGCATTTATGCTTAGTCCAATATACATAAACATGGCTAAGAATAGGACAACTATTGAGCTATTGAACTATTTCACATTTCCATCTATAAAAATATTTAAAAGTATGTCTATAAATAGAGCAGATAAATTTAAAAACATATTTTACTCTTCCACTATGGCTATTTGCAAAAATAAGATGTTATTTAATGAGAAAATTAGCATGCCATGTTGTTAGTTTGCTTGGGTTTTTTTCAACAAAACAGACCTACTGCTGGCTTTTATGAAGAGCCTGTTCCTAGGAGTATGGGATTCATAACTTTAGGGATCATAACGTTTAGATGGATCCTTTCAAAAAAGCTACAATACAATAATTTTTGCTTTCTAATCCTTAATTTATGTATGAAGAGACAAGTCGTACAAGCCAATATGAGCAAGAATGAAGGACTTCTGAGTATGTGTGTTGATAAAATGTTAAATGTAGTTTTGATTCATCTGCACTTACGCAGTGCTTAGAAGAGATTTTCAGCCTTAGAATTTTGACCTTATTCTGAATTCAGGACTTTATGTTTCACTCTAAGAAACCAAAGTCTTTCCTAGGTCTTTAAATTTCTTATTACAGTCAGAAAATGAAAACATGAAGTTATTCCACTGCTGAGGATAGTGATATCTATTTATAAATAAAGAAAAAGCCCTGATCCTCTCAGAAGGAAAACCTTAAAAAAATATGGAATTGTGTGAGGCTCAATTCATTAACTCATTGAATTTACTTTCACTTTTTGAGGGTTATTTGGAGGGGGAAAGAAAAGAAAATGTTTACTAAGAAGGACATTTCGAAGAGCAAACAAGCCACTAAGTGTGAGAAAAATTCAGAACATGGAATTAATTTGCTTTTTCTGTTTGCTAGAACTTTGTGTCCTGCAGAAAACATTTAGGCTTTAGAGCGTAACACATTTTAGTCAATAAAGCAATGCATCACTGAGTGAAGAACAAGATTAATTTTAAAAAGGACTTTGTACTGTTTCTTAGCCAGGGTATTTAATTTGTCAACAAATCTAATTAATGGACAAAGCTAATGCTGGAAATCATGGTAGTGCATTAATTTAGCACATCTATATCTTTGATGTATAATGCATACCCTTGAGACAAAAGTAGGCACAATTCACTGAGACACTCCATTTTGGAATACTGGAGTGCGGGGCTTTTAAGCTCAAGGAAGTGCATCCTTGGTTCTAATGTAAGTACAACTCTGAATAAGACATGGACAGTGCATAGCTGGAAAATTAGGTGTCTTCACTAGAGGAAGTAGGTACGGATACTAGAGAATGTAGCCATGGATACGGATTGTCTGTTGAATAAACACCCAGATAAGAATGGATTCTTAGTTGTACCTTTTTCACCTGAAAAACATGGAAAGTTTGCTGCATTATTTTGGCAGTGTTGGTATAGAGGGAAGAAGGAGGATATAAAATTAAGTCCATATCTAGTCCCAAATAGACTCATGCTTCACAGAAGACTGTAAAAATGAAAAAAAAATTATCCTCGAAGAACAATGAGAAATAAAAAATCAGGAATTATGACTTTTGATTTTAGTTCTGTGAAATATGTCACCTGTTTATAACAAACTTTCAAAGATTCCATTTGGTGTTGCAAGGTTCTGTCTCTTCTTTTTTTTTTTACTCTGCTCCTAGTTACGTTTTCTACTGACAAATTGGTTTGGGCTATTAACCCGTTTTTATTTTAGTATCTTACAGTCATTCCTTGAATTGCTTTTCTCTCTTGCTTATTGTTTTCAGAGAGTTAAGATAAGATTTAAAAAATAAAGTTTTTTCTCTAGAAGTGTAGAAAATACAGTTTATCTTCTAAAGTTCAAGTGTTTAAAATGTTCTTACGGAATATATGGAAGTCTAAATAGTTGTCTTTAAACATAATTTGTGGGTCTACCACTGTACATATGTGGAGAACAGAACTGCCTTTATACTGGCACTGGCGGTGTGAGTAGAAGGTGTTTTATTGAGTTTTGCCCATTTACGCTGTTGTCCACCAGTGACTGCTTTTAGTGATAGAGCATTTATTCACTCTTTGTTCTTTGACACGTCCATTCAATAACACCTTGAATAGATTAACTGGTGGACATGGGTAATAAATATTTTTCTCCAGATGATCCATTCTGATGAACTCTACCAGCCGTATTCCGCTCTAATCTATTAAAATATTCATTATACATTGTAGACAAGTTAATATTTAGGCTTTTAAAAGTACAATTATTGCTCAGACTGTTTCAATTAGGTATTATAATGAGTATTTTTTTTCTTTTCTGAGGTATAATACTTTCAGCCTATATCCAACAACTTTTATTCCATTTCTACAGAACTACATCAACAGTTTGAAGTCAGGCCAGTTCAACCTGCTAAAGTGTGAATAACCTCTTGTTTGAAGTGAGTGTGATGCTCATGTAATTTCTTTCTTGTTACTAATTTAATATGTATGTTAACAGTAAGGGAAGCTGAGACTTCAAAGAGAAAGGATAAGGCTCTGGCTTAAGCTGAGCTTGAGGAAGGAAAAAAGTTTAATTACTTATGTTTTCTTTTTCTCCATACCAAATCAATAATTAAATATTTTTGCTAAAAAAATTAAGTGAAAACACCCTGAGTTGAGACTATTTTGACCACAATAGTCACAAAATGAACAGTAAACAAAACGAAATCTACGCAAAGTGGTTCTATCTGGTTATATTCATATATCTGAAGAAAGAATTATTTCCTTATACCTTATTGGTGCATTAGAAAAAAAACTAATTACAGTTCTCAGAATGACACTTAACAATGGATGTCATTTCAGCATTCTGGGATGCATGGGAAGGATGCCTCTGTAATGAGGACAGGAATGTTGCATGGTGAGTGTCCTGCTAGAAGTTACACACTATACTACATGTGAATTTGTAATATCAGAGGTGCTACTGACCACTAGATACCATCCTTCATGATAAATCTACCATGGAAGCTAAATTCTAGTATCTAGTTACCTGTTCTGAGGACAGTCAAAATCTTCAAGTTATTTTATGTTTTTGGTCCACCTGCTTTCTGATTTCTTCTCCCAGCCCTTCTGCAAAGTAGAAAATTCCTATTTTTTCATTCTATGCTGTGCACCACTGCAACAGGCCAGGCTACTTTAGTTCTAGAGTGCAAATTAGCTCCTACTAGATTCCCAGCCTCTGTTCTTTGTTTATTCAAGCATCTATCACTGATATATCTAGGCAAAGAGATATGTATAATTCTGTCTTTGAGCAAGGCTCAGTAGTCACAGAATTCCCTGGATGCACTCAGCTCTGCTCTAGGGTTACGTGTATTTCGTTCAAGCTCTTATTCACTTGTATATACTTCATCAACTTGATTTCTCTGTTTGCATATACTTTATGACATTTTGTATAAGTAGTAATAAAAGAAAAAACATCCTCAGTCCTGAAGATTCTTTAGAAGTACAGCCAGACTTTCATTTGGAAATCTCCAGTGGGCTGTTTCCACATGAGATATCCAATGAACTTGGCTTTCAGCTGCACTTGAAAGATTTTGAGAATGATTTGTCGTGCTTCATTCAGTATTGGTCTTCCTGCTTGTATTGGTTTCCTTCAGATCATTTGCAGCAAAGGTGAACTGTGTGATATAAGACAAGCCAACCAGACTGAAGCGACTATGTCAAATCTTATGCCACTCTTATGACAGTGCATTATTTAAGTGTATATGAATATAATGCATTTCTCCCCAGTAGAACAGAGGAAATGTCTAGATAACATGAATCACGTGTCCTATGTGTCTCTGTCATGAGCAGTATGACATATATCACATATAGAATCAGACATTCAGAGAATCGTAGAATATCTGGAGTTGGAATGGACCAAGAAGGCTCACTGACATCCAGCTCCTGGTCCTGCACAAAACTACCCCAAAAATCACACCACATGCCTGACACCATTGTCCAAATGCTTCTTGAACTCTGGCAGACTTGGTGCTATGACCACTTTCCTGGGGAGCTTGTCTGGTACCAACCACCCTCTGGCTGAAGAACCATATGCAACCTAAACCTGTCCTGAGTCAGCTTCATGACATTCCCTCAGGTCCTGTCACTGGTCACGACAGAGAAGAGATCAATGCCTGTCCCTCCATTTCCCCTCATGACGATGTTGAAGACTCCAATGAGGAGTCTCTCCCCTCAGTCTCTTCTCCAGGCTGAACAAGACCAGTGTCCTCAGCTGTTCTTCATAGGACTTCTGCTCCTGACCCTTCCACATCTTGGTAGCCTGAAGTTTGTCTGATTCTGTAACTTCATTAAGGTATCACTGCTGATGGCACTGCAATGTTTTTGCAATAAATTCTAGTGTTCTGACATTTTTATCACAGGAAGGAAAATGTCAGTCCTCGCTTTTCAGACACTGCTATGTTTTTACTTTATCTGGGAATTTAAAAACAACAGTTTCTAATTAGAGTTATTTTTACTTCGGTATATTTTGCTGAAATTCCTAATTTTATTAGAATGTTTAGGTAGTTTAGTAGATCCAATAAAATTTCTGTTAACTAATCTTATTATCTGTTCAGATAAACAGATTTTGTTCAGCAGCTCTACTGGATACCAGATAATACAACCGTGTGTGTGGGAGACAACCATCTTCTGCAAAGCATGATGATCTGTTTGTGTTCCATTCCCTGTAATGAATTCATTGCAGAAACTAATCAGGTGCAGATCAGCATGATTTTGCTGTGATTCATTTCTGGGTCCCAAGACCTTCAAAACCAGTATGTAATGACCAACTATCAACAGGGGAATCGTTTCCTTTGTGTTCAAGATTAATTTTCTGTTAGTTGCTGCTAATTGTCTGAGATTGTGTACCATTGTGCTTCTTGAAAATCCTGGTCATATTTCCTGTGATCATACCTCCTTATCTTGGATCTGATGCCATGCTTTTACCGTCTTTTATTGCACTACCAAGATCCCTGCATACATATTTTTCTATTCCAATAATTTTTCACATCTTTATGTGTTGTATTAAGACTCCTGGCTTGCCCTAAACAAGTGGATCTGTGAAGTGTCTGTCAGTGAGTTATGGAAGAAGGCATCTATCCTTCGCTATGCACTTCAGGTAGTCAGTATCCACGTTGCACAACGGCTATGTTTCCTGGCTAGAATTAAGTTTATGGATGCTTTCTAAGCCAGCCAAGTGGAGTTTAAACAATTCAGAGATTAAATGTACTTGTTTGTAGGTTGGTTCTCAGTTAATTATGACATTTCATTCATAATTTCAATTATTTTTCAGCTTTCTGGATTTTTCAATTTCACAGAATAGCTATGAGGACAATAAAAATATTCTCCAGTGTGTCTACATTAATAAAATAATCAGGTTTAAATTCATTTTAGCAAAATGATTGAGACTCTTTATTGGTAAACACATAGTTTAGCATAATCTGGACCAAACCATCTGTGTTTGCAACATGACCGAGACAGGTTTAGAAATCAGTAGACAGTCTCCAAAGCACCCTGTTCTGGTAGTTGACTTGAAAAGTTAAAACATTTAACTACAAAGACGCAGACCAAGTTGTTCTTGTGGTATTTATCTGTACAGATGTAGCTGTAGACATGCAGGAAGTTGCCCAGCTGGTGGCTGGAAAAGATGCAAGAGTTTTCCACAGTTCACAGAGTAGGCTATATTGTAATCTATGAAATATAATATAAAATATAAATGTGCTATTATATATAGAAATAAAAAATTTCAAATATACAATATATTTGGCTCCTGTTTTGATTTATACTAGACTTGCTATATTTTCAGGTATTATAATGAGTAAAGAGATTCAGAAATGTTCAATAACAAATGGTAATTACAATAGGGGCTTTTTGTATTGTAAAATTAATGCTCCATGCAAATCTTGGCTACATTCTTGAACAGCTGGGCTATCATAATTACTTAATTTTGAAGAAATAAACATTTGCTAGAAGTGTTTGCAATAATATGGACACAAGTAAAATATTTTTCAGCCACACAGCTTAAAAAGTTTTTATGTTCTGACTCACATCAAGCTGGAAAAATAGGGCCCAGCATTTTTAATGATGTCTATGAAATAGAGGCAATTAATTTTTAAATTGCTGAAAACTAATTAATTGATAGGAAAATGAATAGTTTTTCAGGTCATTCTATAAAGTGAAGGTCCTAGGAGATGCTTAGTGGCAGAATAGTGCTAGAAATCATTACTAGTAATAAAGAATGTGTTACTATTTTATTGTGAATGCACAAAAGAAATAATTCTGTTTTTCTGCTTTTTCCTGTTCAGTTGTACAACAGTTTAAGACAACATTCACCAAACTGCACAGCTTTAATTGAATGATCCACCTATCAATTACCTGTACTCTGCCTGGTGTGTTGTGGATATTACTAAAACAGCGGAAAAATGGGATAAATGGGATATATGGATAGTTTGCTTGCTCTGAGATTATGCGCTGAGGAAGCCTTCAGAAATTTATTGTAGTTTCTTAAGGGAAGCTTAGAAAGTTTAAGGAATACACAGTGGAACATGTTTAAGTATTAAAATAGCATTAATATCTATAAATGGAGTTCTGGAGAATGTAAGGAGGGAGAATAGCAGAGGTACTTCTGTAGACTTCATATTTTTATGGATCTCATTATCGCAGTGTCCAAAGACCTCACAATCATTATGCATTTATTCCAATGTATATTTAAGATCAGACTTAACACATCTTAAGGGATGGTAATTGAGCTCTAAAGAAACGAAGATCAAGAGATTTAAACATTCCTAGATGCCAGTGTCTGAAGGTGAGCAATGAGCTCAATAAATCCTAAAGCAAGATGACAGATGGAGTTCTCTCTTCTACCTGTGGTTGGTAACCCAATTGTTTGGACAAACACTTTCTCTTTTGAACCCTATCTAATCTTAGTAGTAGTCAAATGAGGAAGCAAAAGTAGTTGCATATAATTTTTCTTCTCCTTTAAGGAGTTGATAGTGATTTAGAGCCAAGGCAGTGCTAGCTTGAATTAGGAGCAATCAAGTGCACCTCCCTCTCTTCCTCTAGTGCATCCTACATATTATGTAACTTTCTATATACTATTAATTTCCTGCATTTAAAAGAAGCCTTTAGCTTACAGTACAATTTGCATATTCACAGAATTTAGAGTTGCCTGGAGCAATGATAGTTAGGAATCTCAAGTCCTTTGGATGTTGTTAAACATTGTATTACATGGAATGTTAGTTGTAACATTAGCCACCATTTTGAGTGTGGTGTTTCATTTATAGTGGAGAATTCAATCAGTTTGATTTTCTTCACCCTGAGACAAATCCAGAAGAAATCTCCCCAAAGAATTTGAACAAAACACTTTCAGAAGCAGATAATTTTTTCTTAGCAAAAATGTAGGAAATTATCAAAAAGTACATTGTCTTTTTCTTGGTGCTTTTGATCTATCTGAAAGGAGGTTGTAGCCAGATGGGCGTCGGTCTCTTTTCCCAGGCAACAAGCGGTAGGACAGGAGGGCATGGTCTTAAACTCTGTCAGGGTAGGTTTTGGTTGGATATTAGGAAGAAATTTTTTAGAGAGAGAGTAATCAGATATTGGAATGGGCTGCCCAGGAAGGTGGTGGATTCACTGTCCGTGGAGGTTTTTAAGATGAGACTGGATGTGACACTTAGTGCCATAGTCTAGTAACCGCAGCAGTGTTGGATCAAGGGTTGTACTTGATCTGGTAGGTCTTTTCCAACTGGATTGACTCCATGATTCTATGATTCTATGATTTGTAACTGAATTTCAGAAAGATGGAAATACACTGAAGAAGTCAATGAATTCGAAACCAGTGAATGTATCAAGCAGTTTCAAATAAGCCTGCTGATTTTCTTGATAAATATCTCCAATTATGCTTAAAGAGTAAAAAAAAATGTATAGCAAGTTAAGATCTAATTCAATCTAACAGAGTTGTACAAAATATTTCTTTATCAATTATTTAAACTAGATTAAGTAGGGCCGATGAAATTTTCAAGTGCAACAGTTTCTATTGTAAAGGCTGATGCAACAAAAGCTAAACATTTTCTCAGAGCATTAATTTCATAAAAAATTTGGTGAAATATTAATAAAGAACATCTAAAGAAATAGGGAAGTTTGAATTCAGCCTTGGGTTGACTGATGTAAGTTAACTCACGAGATGAAGTTAGCTGGGTCTTTGCTCAGGACTGAACAATCTTCATCCTTCCCCCAGAATAACCCTACATAACAGATAGAGCGATCTGGGGATAAAGAATTGACACCTTAAGGTCCATCTAGTTTTTTGATTTTTCTAATTTTCTAATTTTCTTTCAGGTATCAGAATGAAGAGCATGCAAGTAAGAGATAAGACACAGTAAACCATGCAATTTGATCCAAACACCCACCTGCATTAGAACCAATGCTACCAGAAAGGGACATAGATTATTATTAGTAATTGGATTCCTTACTGAGAGGTAACAGAGCACCTATTTGACATTCTCTAGAGAAGTTTGTTGCCTTTTAGGACCTTGCATTCTCAATTGCCCCAAGAGGCTGCCAAGTGGTGGAGCCTACAGATTATCACCTGCTCCTACTGTTCAACATAGGATCTAGTGATACTGTGATGAGGGAACTTAGAACAATCAAAAGAGATTGTATATGTCCCCCAGAGAAATCTTAAAAGGAAGTGGAACACAGGTGGTTCTCTATCCTCCCAGTCAGAGCAGGGGGTTTGGGAAGGAGGAGGTGAATTAAACAAGTGAATATCTAGCTGCATAGCTGGTCCCATGCTCAAAGTTTTGATTTCTACCATCTACCTTTGAGAAGCCAGGTCTGTTGAGAGCTAGTGGAATTCACCTGCGGAGTGGAGTGAGAGGGTCTTACACAAAAAGCTTATCAGACTTTTAAGGAGAGCTTTCAACAAGATTTATCAGGGGAAGAGGATGAAGAGAAAAACCAAGGGATGTTGATGTGTTAGGAATCAACAGGGACATACCTGTGAAAAGCCTAAAGATAATTAGAGTGTGTTCCTCTGAAAAGGTGACATGGCTGATTGCCTGGATGAAGTGCCTCTCTGCCAATGCATGCAACATGGGGAATAAACAGGAGGAATCAGAAGCCACTGTGCAACTAGAAATCTGTGGTCTAATCATTATCACTGAGATGTGATGGATCACACTACTGAAGTGGTGCAATTGGTAGCTATAAACTATTTAGAAGGGACAAGCAAGAAAGGTGAGGGGGGCAGATGGGTTGCCCTCTATGTAAAAAAAAATTAATTGACTGCACAGAACTGTCTTTGAAAAACAGTGATGAACGCATTAGGAATTATAGGTAAAAATTAGGTGCCAAGCCAGCAAAAGAAATCTCGTGGTTGGTGTTTACTGCTGGCCAGCTCATCAATGTGAGCTTGTTGACAAGCATTCTTACTTCAACTGCAGAAAGCATCATGTTTGCAGTCTCTGATCCTCATGTGAGACTTCAGTCACCCTGACATCTTCTGGAAAAGCAACACAGTATGCTGTATGCAGTCAGGGGACTCTTGGAGTGCATGGAGAATAATTTCTTAATCCAGGTGATAGAATGCCTGACTAGAGAAGATTAGTAGACCTATTGCTTACCAACGTGGTTGAACTAATTAGAAATGTAACGATTGGTGGTATCCTGGCTTGCAGTGATCATGTCCTGATGGAACTCACAGTCTTGAGGGATGTAGGACAGGTGAAGAACAGAGCAGGACCCTGAATTTTAGGACAGCAAATTTTTGGTTGTTTAAAGAATTGGTGGACAGGAACCTCTGGGATAAATATGCTGAACAGAGCTAGTAATTCTCCAAGGTTATGTTTCCTAGAGCACAAGAACTCTTGATTTCTATATATAAGAAACCAGGTAAGGAAGGCAGGAGGCCAGCTGGTTCTGTACGGACCTCCTCATCAAGCTGAAGTGTAAGAAAGAAATGCACAGGCAGTAAAATCAGGGACAGGTATCCTGGGAAGACTATAGGAATGCTACCTGGATGTGTAGGGATAAGATCAGGAAAGCTAAAGCACAGTCAGAGTTGTCTTTGTGGAGTGATGAGAAGAATAATAGAAGAACTTCTACAAATACATTGGACAGAGAAGGAAGATTAAAGAAAGTGTACTCCTACTGATAATTCAGACAGGATAACTGAGGGCAACCAACATGAAGAAGGCTGAAGTATTCAATAAATTTTTTCCCTTAATCTTTAAAGTTAATTTCTCCTTCCACATCTGTCAAGTCTCTGAAATTCAAGACAGGGACTGGGGGAATAAAGTCCTTCACATTTCAGGAGAAGATTTGGTTTAAGACCACTTGAGAAACTCGAACAAATATGAGATGTACCCCAGGTTTCTGAGAGAAGTGGTGGATATTGTTGTCAAGTCACTCTGTCATATTTCAAAAGCCATGACAGTCAATAGAGTGGAAAAAGGGAAACATTATGCCCATTTTCTAAAAAGATAAAGAGAAGGACCTTGGGAGCTACTGACCAGTCAGCTTCCCCTCCATGCCCAATAAGATCAGGGAACAGATTCTCATGGAAAATATGTCAAGGCATATGGAAGACAAGGAGGTGATCAGAGACAGCCAGCGTAGCTTCACCAAAGGCAAATCATGCCTGACTCATTTAGTGGCCTTCTATAGCGTAGCAACAGTGTCAGTGGACAAGGGAAGAGCTACAGATGTCATCTACCTGCATTAATGTAAGGCTCTTGGCATGGTTCCCCACAACATTCTGGCCACTAAACTGGAAACACATGTGTTTGATGGATGGATTGTTAAAAGGTTAAGGAATTTGGTAGAAAGCTGCATCTCAATAGTTATAATCAATAGCTCAATGCCCAAGTAGAAACCAGTAACGAGTGGAGTTCCTCAAGGGTCTATACTGAGACAAATACTGTTCAATATCTTCATCAATAACATAGACAGTGGGATTGAGTGCACCCGCAGCATAGACCCACTCCTCAAGCCTGTCAAGATCCCTCTGGATGACATCCCTTCCCTCTAGAGTTACCAGCTGCACCACCTATCTTGCAGTGGTGCAAGATACCTCTTCAAACTTGCTGTGGGTACTCTAATGCCAGATGGAATCACAAAGTGTGGAACCTGCTGTGCTGCAGGACCAGGGTTATTTGCTGGAAACCAGGATGCAGCTGAGTGCAGAGGCTGCTTTTTTATTTTCCTCATCTATCTTTTTTTAAATTCTTGAACCTTTTTTCTTAGCATCTGCCTCTGACTAGAGTAAAAATCAAAATTCTGGATTATGCTAATTTTGAGTGTGTTTTATTTTGCAATTCTATATTATTACAAATTCTTTATGGCACTATCTAGCCTAAACCGACAGATAACACTGTCAAATAACTAATCAAGTTCTCCTTATTCGATTACAAGGTGTTTTTCCTTCAACCTTGTGATTTGGAAGGATAATTATTCTTAAATTATCCATTAATCCCTCAAGGACAGGGTTCTGTCACCTTCTTGTTTCACTGGAATATATTTAATATCAACAGTACAATCTGGAATCCCTAACAGTTGCTCTGCAAAGTCAGACTAAACCCATTTAATCTCTTTCATCAGTTCTGGTGTCCTCAAGTTTCTTTTGAGGAAGAAAGAAGGGAAGAATTAGAAGAGAAAATTATCTTCAGGTTTATTTCCACAAATTCAGTTTCTGCCATGAAATGAGGTGGGAATTTTTAGTCCTCTGAAAGTATCATTAATACGCGTAAAAGTATAAACCATGAAAGACCTCCTCATGCAAGCATTCCCTATTCATGTAGGCAAGATGTTCTTAGTACAAAAACATTTTCTGCATTTTCCTGCTGTTGATAAATGTTTTCAAACTTAAGTCCCAGACCACTGCAACTAAATACTGAAGCAGGTGGACATCTTCTAATGTTCTGATTGTGCTAGTAGAAATATTAGCGAGTCAACACTTATGCCCAGGTTTTTCTGAAGTCCTTAATTTATTAGGAGCTGAATTTTGCCTTTAAAGTATAATCTTCACTCCTTTTTATACTATTGACTAGAAAACCCCCCAGTTTTTATTGACATTGTTTTCCTTTTTCTGATACTTAGAACCTAAAAGGGCAGAAAGTCTCAAAAATGAAAGTTTAAAAATTATTCTTGAACTCATAGGAAAAGTTTCAAAAATGGATAAAAGTTTTGCTCTTATTACTACCGTGAATTGTTGATTTACCAATGCCTTTCAGGGCATAATGGAGTTACATTCCAAAACTCCATTTTTAAACATGAATAAATCAATTGTAAGTGGAAGGTCATAAAGATTGTGGTGTGTTTGTTATGTTCATTTGATAGCTTGTTTAGATGAAAACAATGCTGACTATTTGACATAAATTTTACTGAAGATTTTTCTATTTTTTAACATAGTGGTTTATTGATTTTGTAGTTTTATTCCAAGGGTATGTAATTTGATGAAGTCCCACTGTTTGTGAATATTTGCAACTCTGCTAATAAAAAGCACATACCATAGATACAGGATTTCTTGCTAGGACTTTTCAAATAGTTTTGAAATCTGTAATTTTAAAAGAAATTACTAAAATAATGAAAATATTTTTGCATTGCTGTGTAATTGAATCACAATGCTATTGATACATTCTAGGTTAATGGAAGACAGAAGAATCCAATCAATTTGCTTATGAGCAAGACTGAGTCTTCATAGGTCCTCTATTCAACTTTAATTACAAGATCTGAAAAGTGTACTTTAAAATTACCCTTAATTATGTAAAGCCAACTCAAGTGTAGGAGTTAGATTAATCTCATTATAGGTGCACAAATACATCTATGAGAGAAGCAGTATCAGCCTCCATGATTTATAGTATTCACTAAGCCTAAGAGAATTAACATAATTCTGCAACCCTATAGTTAGTGTTCAAACCTCAGTCTAGTTCTTTCTTTAACTAAGGTTTCTATATTTAGTGCTGAAAAGTTACTGGCTAAGGAAATATTGATGAAATGTTGACCTCCTATATGATATGGAGCTAGGTAGTTAGCTGCTTGAGAATCAGGATCAAACTCTTCAGTGAAAAAAAAGAATTGGGTCTTGCACTTTATATGGACTTGTTCTAAATAATGAAATAGAGCAGAAAGGGCAGTTTAAAATAAATGAATGAAATCTTTCTCTGCTTGGCCAAGGAAAAGAGCTAGATACTGTGTATAGAGAAGGGTTTCAGGATGGTTAGTCCTAGATAATGTGTCTCCCATATTGGCTTTGAATTTAAGGTATATTCTTTTATTACAAAAGTTTGTTTTTGTAGTCTATGACTGACTTCTGCATGTCTTGTTCTATGATGAACTAATCTCTCCATGCTTATTAGGGAAAACCTCTGCCCCACAATTCTACATTCTACTACAGGAGCCAGCACTGAAAATTTAGGGTCTGACATTATCAGTCTCTTTTTTATTCTATCCATTCATGTCTGGAAAAAAAATCTCTCCTTAGAGTGGTAGAAATCAGAGATTGCTATAAACACTAAAGTACCTTTGTATATTTGGTCACAGTACTAACCAGTTACAATGAGTCAGAAGTCACCTTAGAAAGTAGAGGCTTGCACTACTTCTGCTTCTGGAAAAGTAAAACTCCAAAACATCACATACACCTCTCTATGTTCTCCCAGCTCTGCCCCAACCTATTTCTGTCAGTGGAAAAGCAGGGAGGTTTCTCTTGTTTCACCTGAGATGCTACACTGTCAAATTAAACAGAACCTCTCCTTTGATGAGTGTAAAGTTCTTGTGTTCAAGGCTTAATGGCTACATCTACAATATTAAATTATTTCACATGAGGTGATGTAGAGATATTGTATCTCTCTTTTCAAAACTATTTAAACTTAACAGTAATGCATCCATATATGCCTTGTACAACTCAACTTTGAACCTTCTTAGAAGAGTTCTTTTTGAGTTCCCTGTGGCCCTAGAGTATAAATACTATTTTTGGCTTTTTTTTTTTCATTGCATTGTCTGAAACTATAAGACAGCTGAGTTGCAGACCACCAGAACATGGGGTTTTTTTACATAGTACTGAGTATATGTGTTGAAAGGCTGGGATGGGACTTGAAGATACTTCAAAAAGTTTGCAGCCAAAGCCTGTTGTTGGAGCAGGGTGTAGGAAGTCAGACTTGATACTGTCTTATACTTACCGACTATTGCAAATTGTCCTTGAAATAAACTATCCGAGAGTTACCTTAAAGTTTCTTCTCAGGGTAGAGCTAGTTTGCACTACCAAAGACTTCAGGAGAAAATGAACATTTTTGTAATGTTGAGGACTGGGGAACCGGAACACAGGAGTTAACCATGGAGTCAACTTAGCTGGTAATGTGAATGTGCAGCATGTCTGTCATTCATGTAGCTCCCACGCAGCAAAACTGAAAGCTCTTCCAATATAATTTCAAATGATGAATGAGTTTGAGAATTATACCATCTGCTTGCTGATACAGGGAAAAAATGTGTAATTCACTGAATTCATTATTTCTTCAGGTCTGATAACAGCAACAGATTGTTTGGAGGATGTAAACATCAAAGAGGGAGAAATGTTATTCACAAGGAAATGGCTTCATATGGTAGGATTAAATGAACAGAGTAGGAATGCTAGATTGGGGGGGATGGGTGGGCTGTGCTGACACGCAAGATCCAAAGTCCATTGAGATAAGAAATTAGAATATGAAAGTAAATAGTTTAGCACAGAAGAGTTTTGGTAGATTTCTGAAGTTCCTATATGTGAAGGACAACCTGGCTTAGAACATACTAAGGAAGAGAAAGAAGGATCGTGTGGACTGGTATCAAAATTAACTGTTTTGAACCCATGGAAATTCCAAAAGTGAGAGAAGAAAAACCTTGACTTGATAATGCAGAAGAACAAGTATCCACAGAATAATTTTGTAGACCTTTTATAGATGACTGTATCTTCTGGATAATCCAGATTTACAAATATGACCAGGGATAAAACATTGAAGTACTTTACCTATGCATGTAAGGCAATGGTATTGTTCTGATGCTATGTTGGTAGAGCACATCAGTCAGATCTGAAGCCAAAGATGCATTCGTTTTTAAGTGCTAATGACAAAAATTCTGCCAGACACAATTTTTTTCTTTTTTTTTTTCTTTTTTTTTTTTTAAGTACTGGGAGCAATTGTTTGGAACCTCTCTCACTTAACATTTAAAAAATGCCAACAGATGGCTCTTCCTGCATCTGTGCAGCTGACAATTTCAAAATAAGTAGTGCTGAGAGACTTCTGGGTGAAGCTAAGGGACAAGAAAGGCAGCTGTCACTGAATATCTTAATTACAGCATTTACAAAGTTCTAATTAATGTAATGTTGTTTCCATAGCTATATTAATGTAACATCCATTAGTATGTCATTGGTTATACTTTATGAATTAAATTAGGAATTTGGCACATATAAGTAGTTTGTGGAAGCAAGTGTTTGATCTAACTTCTCAGCGTTAGAGGGAGAATCCATTTAAAATACAACTTGAAAATATTAATTCAAGTTTTTAGAATCACAGGTGATGTTGGACAGTGGTGGTAGACATTTTATGGCTGCTAGTACATAAATACTTCTGAGCAGCATTTCATAGTGGTGCTGAGAAGACCTACTTTTGAAGCATGGTGTTTAAGAGATCAGAAATCAAGAATAATGTAGCTGTGTTTTTCTAGAGAATCAACATTCTGTGACATTTAAGTTGGTAAATTTGATCAATGAAAATATTTCTAAAAATACTTTTTATAAAAACCTTAAAGAAATTCCTACTATAAGTTGAAGGAATATATGGATAAACTCTGTGTAGTTTAAGTAAACATCAAAGATAAAGTTGAAGGAAAAGTTTCAGAACTACATTGTTGTAACTTTGATTTCAAGATTATTCACTATTTTTTCTCTCTCCAGAAATCTTTTATTCTGATACCTGATTAAGGCTTAAAATAATTCTTTCCTTTCCTCTCACATTTCTAAAGTCACATCACAGTATCAGAATCAGACACGGGAGACTGCTGTTAATAACACAGTCCTGCATTTTAAGAACAGTCCGTTTCAATAGATCTGGTCTAATAAAGCATTAGTTTTTCCTTTACCCCTTTATTTCCCAAAAGCCACCTGTGTTTATTCTGATCAGACAGTTAAATATCACTGTGATTTGTTTCCAAAGGCTTTCACTAAAATAAGAAAGGCCATGGATGGATACTTTTGCCTGGTAAAGCTGTGTTTGATTGCACAGGACTACATTCTTCCAACATTCCCCTGATAACTATAAGGATTGTGTTTAGTACTGACCATTTTGTGTTGAAGAAGAGTAAGGAGTCAACATGGATTTCATGTGTTGTGCAGTTTAATAAGGTGAAAGCAGTAGCTGTAAATAAGATACAAAGTGATCATACATGCCCTTGCTTCAGTTTGTCCTGCATTCGGTTTTATACAGTCACATGACATGGCAGGACAAAAGAGTAACTGGAAAGCTAGTTCTATTATTTTGTTAAGGAAGCTTCCCAGTCTGACCATTCACGAGACTCTCTGGTAGTCACACTCCTAACACCAGAGACTTTCACTGCTGGAACCGGAGCCCCTTCACAGCAGGCAGTTCCAGCTCCGACAGGTGCCCCCGCTTCACTCCCTGCACACCCCACACTCACACACAGGCCGAGCAGGTTTCCTTGTTGTTTCGACCCCAGATTTCCAATAGCAGAGTCTCTGATGTCTCATTCCATAAAGTAATTTATTCACGATGCATTAACACAGAAACAGCTTGAGCTGGTGCCTCCGGGGAGGAACACTGAACAAAGGAACTCTCTACCCAGTCCCACTCTTCTTCCTCAGTTCTCTGCTCCTGCTCTCCTTCTCCATGCCCATGCAGGCATCACTCGACTTTGTTTCCTTTGCTATTCAAAAGGTCAGCAGTTCCCGGCTCCTGCTGTATTTCTCAGTGTCCATTCATCTGTCTGGCACCCATTCTCATGCCCTTTGTTTTCTCAAAGGTTGGCAGTTCATGACCTCTTGTTTTGGGCTCCCACCCAAAGCTCAATCTGCATCTCAATCTGCAGCTTGCAAGCTAAGCTATCCCTATCACGTGTATTCCTCAAAAATTTACAGGTTTGTAAATTACTGAACACCAAAATAAATGTGCTTTTTTTTTTTTTTTCTTTTTCTTTCAAGATGTACAGACTTGTACAGACTGCATTACTGTATGCATATGTTGATAGTGGATATGGTGCTTGCTGCTGTGAATAATCATATAGAAAACCATTTCCACATGAAGAACCCATTGCAGACCATTGAGACTGAGGCAACACTTGGAAGTATGAGAAAATCAGTACAATACAGGAGAAGATTACTTGCCCTTTTGGGAAGGAAGTTTCATGCAGAGCAGATTGTTTGAATTGATTACTTTCTTGTGTTGCTAGTAGTTTACCTAGGAAAAAGCATTAAAAACTTTTATTCTCTAGTGCGGAAGGTAATAATAAAAAAACCCACCAGCTAACGAAACCCTGTAGGTTTCCCACTGCAAGACAATTGAAACATAATGGAAATTCAATTGATTTTCAGTGGGGAAAGCTGCAGGGCACCAATTATCTGTGCTCCAGAATTGTTGCTTGAAGTGCAGCTACACATTGAGGAGCCAATCAAATGTATTTCAATCTCTGCATGCAATATGCTCCTGACAACAGCATAAGGATCACATTTTTCAGCTTCTAATTAAATGGACATATCAAGACAACCTTTGGTTGGCTTTTAAAAGGATATTTGAAATGTTCCTGAAAAAATGAATGCCACATACAGTAGCAATTGTGTAAAACTTATAAAAATCTCACTTTTAGTGATTATGAGTTTTATTACTTCTGGCTGTATAAATTCCAGCTTATGACCAGTATGTCTATATCAGATTTATGTGAAGGATAAGAGTTAATTAAAGTAGTTAAAAATATTTAAAACCGACTTTATATTTTATTTCTTGATCCAAATCCAAATAAATCTAATACCTGTTAGGAATATTTATTGCCTGCACATGGAAGAATTACTTTTTGGACTTGACGGAGAGTTTTAGAGTTTCTTCATTCTCTGTGTCAGCTGCTGATGGACTACTAGTAGATAATGGCTGTCTCATATCAAGCAGCACTGAGAAATCAAGATCTATACATAGAAGGAATCTGAACTATTCTGAGCAGCAAGGTAGAGCAACATGGCAGAGATTTAACTACTAAATTGAACAGGTAAAAGTGGTTAAAAATACAGAGATAGAACATCATATGGTTTCTGAGGGATATTTTCTCTTCAGCATTTTTGTTACAATTTGAATAACATAAAGGAGAATACAGCTATTAAATTTATAACTCAATAAGAATTTCAAATTTTTAGGCAGAAATTAATAGTGGAACAGAATAAAAAACATAATAAACAGCAATTTTAAAGAAAAATATCTTCTACAGCGTATCTCAATTTGAAAAAAGTGTAAAGACATGTATTGTGTTAAGAGTGTATCTTGCAATATACACATAAATTGTTTCTTCTGCTCTGCTTGATAATACTGAGCCCTTGACTTGGGAGCTTGAGGTACTCCAGCTGCATAAAAGATGTATGCCATCTAGCAAGAGTACAGAACATGATCAGACCTTGTGAAAATGGAAAGATGTAGAATTTAATTCAGAAAAATAAAGACTGCAGGCAGACACGACAACCATTTTTAGATAAGCTGCAAAATACAAATTAGTAAATTGTTCTCCGGATTCCAAAATATTTACAGTTTCTTCAAGCTTTGTATTGACATTTTCATGTTTAACAACTGTACTCCCTATTCTGTCATCCAAGACAAGAACAGGCTTAATATTCAGCAAGAGAGATTTCGACTGGGCATTAGGAAAATATTTCTGGTAGATTAGCTAAGGAATGTCAATAAAAGAAGCAAAATTTGCATCATTTAAAAAATGATTTAGGTAAACATCTGCTTAGAATAAAATTATAGTTTTTCTTGTGATGAGATTGGATGGAGGAGAACTAGATTACACATTTTCCTCAAGGCAGATTTATATTAAATTTACAGGCAAATGTGCTGAAGTTTTACTAGTTGTTTGTGCCTTTCTTATCATTCAGATAGAAAAGAATATTTGCTCAATGTACAAGAGAAAGAGAGTGTCATGAAATAGAAACTGAAGTGACTTTCACATCTTGTTCTGCTATTTCATACTGGAGTGGGTTTCATCTCTGGAGAAAAATGTTTTCAGGGTGCTGATTACTGAATAGAATTGCAGAATGCCATACACATTTAGAAAAAATTATGCTGTGTATACTATAAACATTGCCATATATTCCTTTTTGTTTCACTGGACTACTTACAAAGTAATATGCTCTTCAAGGTGAGAAAAGAAGTCAAAGGACCCTAGAGAGATAAACTTCAAATCAGTTGGGAGGCACAAGTAAATCATTGCATAAATGAAGAAATTAACAAAAAGGGTAACCTGAAATTTAAGTGCTTTGATTCATTGATAGTTAGAAATTATCAGTTTTATGTATTGTTCCGTCAGTTTATAAATTGCATTACTTGAATAACACACAGATATTCTTTCTGAAGTTGTCATCTTGTTTTTGTCATTCCTAAACTGGATTTCTATTGCATATGAAATGCAAGTATTTTCCCAGTATAAAGAAATAGAGCTCTGACAGTTTCACTATTTAGCTGGTAGTATAAGAGTAGCATTTACATAAATCTGATTTTTGTCCTTTACTTTCTATTAGAACCACTATCAATAGATGGTGACATATCAATTTCCCTCCTTTAAGCTGACTTTACACTTTCACAAGTGGCTGCACAGCATGTAATTGTGATGAAATGTTTCTCCTGAACTGATTCTATAGCTTTGCTTGTAGCACTGGAAATTTGAATTTGTTAAATGGACACCCTTGTCCAACTGAAGGTGGAAAGAAACATCAGGAAAAAAAAAATCAAGGGAGTTTTTTTCATCAGTCTGTGGTTTGACTTTGAGGGCTTCTGATTCCAATCCAGCAAACACCTCAGATGTGTCATTCAGCTCAATAATCAGACTCCTACCTGTAAATGCAATCAGCAGAAATTTAAGAGCAATCCAACTCCCAAAGTGGAAACCCAGAGCAGGATTCAGCTGTCTAAACACAGGTGTCTAGTTACACTATAGGTACTCTGGGACTTCTTACTTGCTATCCAGTTGACACATCAGAGGGAGTATGGGTCTTCCAGAAGTCCTACATCGTATTTGCCAACCTGTTAAAACATCTTGATACTACAAGGTATCTAGACTGACTAAGGTGATCTACATTATCTTATGTGCCTATGGATAAGAAAAAGAGTCATATAATTGTTAGCTGTTCAGCCCTCTAGATTCCTGGACTGTTCTGATATCTCCATCAACAATAATGGAAATTTAGGGATGTCTTACACATTCGAGCAACTATGTTTGGATCTCTTACAAAGGAAGCTGAATATTGCTCTGCATCTTTCTCTGTTCAACCTGACTGTAATTATGAATACAAGCTCTTTCTTTCTTCAAAGGGATGTTATGACTTTTTTTTAGTAAGTGTCGTAAGTATGTTGATATCCTGGATACATATTCAACAGTAGGGAGCCAAGTGCAAAATAATATATGAAAATTGTAGGAAAAAATATACCAGAACTGTTCTGCTAAGTTAAATTTAGAGGAATTTTCCACTAGAATTTAATTCTTCTCTCCCAGTTGTTGCAAGTGTAACTTTTGAACACACCCCATTTTAGATTTTTAACAGACAATAATTTTTGGGCTTTGGGGTATGTCATGCAATTGGAATGTTATGGAAAGAATGAGTATTTTTCACACGTCAAGAAAGTATTAAATGGAAAAGAAATATATAACTCACTAGAATCAATTCAAATACCTAAAGAAATCACTGTCATGCCAGCCCATATCAAGGGCAGTATAGAAATCAGTAAAGGGAACGAATTTGTTGATGCAGCTGCAAAGGCTGCAGCCTGACAACCTCTGAGAGAATGCATGGTTGCAATTCCAGCAATAGATCAAAGTGAATGGCCAAAACTAACAGACCCCAAACCCCTGTATGAGTCTGCTCAGCAGAAGAAAAGCAACACTGAGAAAAATGGGAAGCAAACCAAGATAATGATGGAATACAGACAATTGGAGGGAAACCAATATTTCCAAATAAATATGTATTTACTATGCCTAAATGGTTTAATGACAAGATCAGGGGGGACCAAGGGCAATAGCTTCAGCGATAATGTTATATCTGATTAATGACTGGAATAGTAGATGAATGTTTTTACAGATTTGAAAGATTCATAGACAATTTGTCTTTGCTTGTAGACTACCAAAGCTGGAAGATTCTTCCTTTCCTGTCTTCCCAACTCACTTTTATCACTGACTGTAATGCTATGTTCTATGAAGGATATGTAGCTGGTCATTATCTACCTGTTCCATGTTATATATTTATGTTGTACTTTAATATCAAATATACTATTTTATAATACTATAAGTGCACATCCATTGTGATAATAGAAGTGTTGTTAGGAAAGCAGTATCTAAAAGTTTGTCTTAGACTAATTTGAAGTTAATTTGTTACTCTATAACAAGAAAATAAGATTATTTCTTTTTTCATAGAGAGATGTAAACAAAGATGGTAGAAGTTCTTCTTCTTCCTGATTGTTGTGTTATAGCACAGATCTGGAAGGGGCAACCAAAGGGGAGAAGTTCATCTTGTCTTTGCTTTCAGTTCTTGACTTCTCCAGTGAAAGGGAACCAAGACCTTGCTGAAAGCCTGATTGTATTGTCAGGCCAGAGACAGAGAGGGCAAATGAAGTCAGAACAAAAAAAATAAGATTCTTTCTTCCCCTCTGACCCAGCTTGAACTTGAGTTGAAGTGTTTTTGAAGGTGAAATTAAGAAGATCCTTCATGTGTGTGACAGCATCTTAGATTGAAACCTTATTCAGTTTCTTAAATGGATTGGGTCCCTGAGGGCTCCTGACTTCTGGGATATCTTTGTGAAGTGTGAAAAAGTCATCCCAACTAGAAAAAACCTAAGCTGAAAGAGTACAGGACTGTTTTGAGACTCTTCTCCTTGTCTGGACTGCCATTGCTGGAGCACAATACACTAAGGATCTTGATATACCAAATGCAGGAATGAATAGAGAAAGGTTATAAAGATACTGATCCACTAATGCTTACATAAACCTTGAAAATAGAAGTAAATAGTTTGGCAAGAAACAGTTGACTTTCCAGCTCAGAAGTTATGTTATGTGTTATTACAACACTAAGGTCTGTATCAACAGTAAAGGTCTGTATTGTATTACTCAGTTTGATAATAAACATCTCCTTTCTGTGTTTTTCTTTCTGTTAACAGGTACACTTTCATTATGTGCAAGATCTCCAATAAATGGCTACAGAGCCCAAGTGTTCTGGAAGAAAAGTTTGACACATCCAAACAAAGGGTTCTGATCTCTTCTACAAGAGCATCTCTTCCTGAACCAGCTGCACTTTCAGTGAAGTAAATAAAACTCTTAGAAACATAATAGAAGATAGAAGGGTGAAAAGTACACTGCTTCCTTTTCTTTGTAAATCATGATTTTGGCATAAGGAACAGAAAAATTCGAACTCATTGCAAGTAAAAATTTAATGTTCTGGTCAAGGGCATTTTTATTTGAAATAAGTTTTACTGATATTCAGCAGGCAGAAAGAATTTGTAAAGTGCATATAAATTAAGCAAAAGTGAGACATAGTTTGTTGTTAAGGTTTCTCATTAAAAATTTAAATAAACTTTACAACTTTATAATCAGTAGGTTCAGGCTTGTACATACCTATGTGTAATCAGATATGCAATCCAAAAGACAAAGATTTGACCTTTTTTTTTGGCACAGTCAGAGTGACAGACACTTGAGTCTTTTTTTATTGTCCAAGAATATTAGCAAACAGTTTGCAGGTTTATAATCTCATTATCTTCCACAATAATAAACTTTTCCAATAGTAATTCACATGGTCTGTGATTGTAAGATGAGTGGGAGTGAACATTCAAATAAAGAGACAGGCTGGTTAGTCAGTAAGTGGCCTTTAACATCTCTACTTTATAGAGTATGTTTTCATAGCTATCCAATTCCTGCTTATGGAAAATAAATAAACGGAAAAAAGGGAAAAAAACCCCAACAAACCCTATCTCATGAGTTCTTCATATCTTCAAGATAGTCATACTTTGCAGTAAGTAAGGACAAACAGATTTGACTGCATGGAAAAGGTCTTCAGATTTTGTACATAAAAGTGCTTTTTGCTTTGCATCCTATTTAGTTGGAAAATGTTTTGATTATATTTCTGAGAAATTATGCTAATAAGAAAAGACATGATCCATGTGTAACATAACAAAATAGAATCATAGAATCATTAAAGTTGGAAAAGACCTCCAAAATCATCAAGTCCAGCCTTTGACCATACACCATCATGTCAACTAAACCATAGCATTAAGTGCTACATGACAAAAAGATGTACAAAAAGAATCAGTGACCTTGAGCAGGTTTGTACCACAGGAGGTAGCTAAGCCATAAACAAAACATGCCAAATGACAATTTATATTGTGATGCACATTCATGGAAAGGCAACACGGGAGGAACTTTATCTTTTACTGTTGCAGTTTTTTAATTATGGATTCTGCTGTAATAGTACCAAGAATGTAACAAAAAATTTCCATTTTCAATGCATTTTTTTTTTTTTTAACTTTTTCTGATCAGTGATTTCAATCAATTTTTCTCCCAGGCTTTGCCCAGGAGAAGACCTACCACATTGGTTACCTCTGAGCTCTCCATCGTTCTTATTTGGTCCTAAAATTATATGTAGACGATGCTCTGTATAACTTTTATACTGATCACCTGTGTATTACAGCTGCTAGTATGTGATCAGCTGCTCACAGGAAAGGTGTGGAGTCCCTGTTCATAGTAAGAGTCAAGGAATTTTCTTGGTTTTTTTTCAGCTGCCTCCATAGCTGGCAGTTGAGTGTAGAGTCAGCTCAGCATAAATCATAGAACAGTCTGGTGTGCAATGTATGGTAAATTCAAGTTAATTTGTTTTACATGTTCCCTATACTGGCAGAAAAGGAAGCATTCCTTCAGTGATAGAAAAAATTGACTTTTTCGTTATTAAGAAAATAAGGATACATATTTGTTGGTGAATGCTTTGTTCCCTGTTTATTTTTTTCTGATTCTGGTTGGCACTGAATCAGAATATTCAACATAATATGTTTCTTTGTAATGGAAGAAATTCTGTCAAGGAAATGAATGTATTATTTCTGTCACATGTTGGTTACTGTATAATGCCCAGTGATAATTTAGATGTTTCAGAAACAGCAGGAAGAGAGTTTCTTTACCCCAAATAACTTTCAAATAGTGGTTTTGGTAATTGAAATAGAGAGACAGAAATCCACGTGTTTCATGGTGTCCAGGCTGAAAATTCAAAACTAAAATATTTTATGTGTCTTGGAGAATTTTAAGAAGGGTTCCTTTAAGATATCGAAGAGAAACAACAGTGGTTGAGTATTTAGTCAAACTACATTACCATCCTCACTTTGCCGGTATGCTTCAGTAAGAATCTGTGGTTCAAATCATCTATCTGGAAGCTAAACATAATGATACCAATTTCTTCTAGGAGTAATCTGAGATTCACATGTGGAAAGCACTGTATGAAAAGTGGTCATACTAGATATATACAATTGCTCAAATTAAGCTTGTCAATTAGATGTGAAGACATCGATTTTTCAGTTCAGTGAATAAACAGCTCTAATGTGAGTGTACTTGTGGTGTGACATTAACAGTTGAAAAAAAATGAGAGGAAGAAAAGGATCAGAGTCCCACTAATTGTGGAGTTTAATGAGTTAGAGAACTTTAGATGAGATGATGTTTGTAGGCCTCAGAGGACAAGAAAGGACATAGCCATATGACTTGGCAGGAGAAAGAGGTTTAACTATGGTTTATCTGATTTGTAGTGTGCAGCTTCTCTTTGATGTAGAAGAGGAAATACAGAATTTTCCAGTCAAATTTTCAGATGAGTTGCACATTTCTGAAGCCTGGAAATTAATCCTACCTCTTCAAAAGTGATCAGGTAACAGCAGTTTTGTAGAAACTAGAACAGAAGGTGAAACTTGTTAAAAAGGTAGAGGAGATACAGCTTAGAAAAAGCTACGTCATGAAGGTTGAGGTCATACGGTAAATTTATAAATGTGGGTCTACTAGGAAAATGTCAATCTTATATTAGTTTCTGCATCCCTTTCAAAGACTTCAAATTAACCAGATAATTGGACCACATGAGGTGCATCCAAGAATGCTGAAGGAACTGACCAATGTAATCACAAAAAGAACAAAAAGGAGGATCCAGGAAACTGTAAGTCTCACTTCAGTCTCTGGGAAGGTTGTGGAGCAAAACCTTATGAAAGCTGCATCCAAACGTTTGAAGAACAGTAAAGTGACTGTGAACAGTCAGCATGGACTGACCAAAGGCAAGTTGTACCTTCTACAGTGAGACAACTGACTTTGCAGGTGATAGGAGACCAGTGGATATCATTTACCTTGATTGTAGCAAGGCTATCATCAGATTTTCCATATTGTTATTGCATTCGGAAGTCCAAATCTAGTCAAAATACTAAATGTGTTGACTACGAAGTGTGTAGCCAAACGACTGTACTGCCAGGCTCAGTGAAATCCCACTGGTAGTCAGTTATGAATGACATTTCCCTGGGATCAATACTGCTTTGATATATTTTCCTGTAAGTAATGACTTGAAGTTTGAGCTGAGTGTACCAAAACCAAATTCAAATCAGGGGGAATAATCAACTTGCTGGGTGGAGAGCAGGGCTGCTTTTTAGAGGGATCTCTCTCAAACTTTACTTTGTTTGCCAGTGGGCGTCATGATGCACTCAGTACATTATTTGCCAAAAAATGTGTTTTACTTTTCTCTTTTGATGCCCCACAAATCTCCAGTCTTTAGAGTTAGATGAAAAACTCCGATTCCATCACTGTGGGAATTATGATTATGCAAGCATTTACTGGAGGTTTGTGTGTTTGATTTTTTTTCTGATATCTTAACTGTAAGAAAACTTAGAAATTATAAGTTTCTCTAAAACAAACATACAAACAAATCAGAAATAACCCTGGGAATTGGAGCTGCAGTTATACAGCTAAACCTGCCATATTTTCCAGTTCCTGGGAGTCTTAGGTCTACCAGCCTAAAAGGAAAATTTTTCATACATCATGCTGCAAGGTTCCGTGTTGCAGAGGTCTAGTGGAAGTCTGCTGTATTTTTTGAACCCCAAGGAGAATAAGAGCTGCAAGGCTAAAATGAAAATATGTTCTCAATTCATCCTGGGAACTCAGCATCACAGAGGACCAGCTGACAAGTTTTTCAGTATGGATTTCCTTCCCTCTTGAATTTGAGATAGGCTTATGCTGAAAGAAATCAAATCTACTCCTCAAAAAAAATACTACTAATAAAACTTAGGAAATCACAGGCAGGGGAAGCTCAATAACAGCTAGATTGTTGAAGGTTACTTGACAATAAAGTGTGAAAATGAGGACAGAATTAGGAAAGCAGATTTCCTTTTTCACTTTCCTCAACATAAATTGAGAATGGCAAAATTGATGACCAGTGCAAGTGAGAACAAATTTGGACCAAGGAGGACTAATTAGAAACTCATGCCAAAACACTTTTTCAGTCTGTCTGCAGATGTAAATCTCTCTTCTGCAGTGCAGAATTCTATTGCACATTCAGCACTGAGAACTTCACCCAAACCCCATTCAGCAGGGAAAATTGTCCAGAAATTCCAAGACCTTTTAGTTCAGACCTTTCCTTTTTCTATGAAATTACTGTTGGCTTCAATTTTTTATGTGGAAATGGGTGAAAGCTATTTCTAAATAAAAATATAATGTAATCAGTAAATAGAAGTTTTTCTTAATTTTACTTTATTTTTAAAATATAAACTACTTTGTATTGTTTGTAACCTTTATAAAAACCACCTCTTACCACAGAGACAAATCATAAGTTAGTGCATAGGTAAGTACATAGGTAAGTGTTCAGCAAGAGCCTTTTTTATAAAGTTAATTACTTCTATGCCTTTTTAATAATGTTAGATTGATCTAAACAGAGAGATGGAATAAAATATTGTCATAGTTTCAGACCCCTAAAATCCAATTCCTGAGTCCAAGCCCCCCTCCCACATCTCAGCCCAGTGTGAGATGGATTTTCCAGACACTACACAAGACTCAATATGGGGGGAAAGGGAAATATATTAAAATCACTGTACAAATAAATATTACAATACATCATATACATAATCTTAACTATCTCTCCTATGATAAATCAGTATTTACAATGGATCAATCTCTTCTCCCGCCAATAAAAGTCCAGAAGGGAGAAGGAAAGATCCTTTCCACTCTCAGAGCAGCAGCCTCTCTTCCATGTAGCAGAAGTAGCTGGACTGTTGTAGCTGGATCTCTTTACATTACACACAAGGGGGTCTCCTCTCCTCCCCTCTCTTCCGTGGACTGCGATATCAGGGAGGAGCTCACATCACCACAGGCATATCATGAAGTGCAGGGGCATCTTCGTGACGGTCCCTTTCCTCAGGGAATTCACCCCTGAGTCAGAATGTCTCGGGCAGCTTTCAGTTGAAAGTCTTTGCCTCAAGAGTTCCACCAGAGCTCCTGTGCTCTGTCTCAGCTGCTGTCAACTTGGCAGCAGCAGTGGGGGCGGCCAAGGTCACCCCCTCCGCATTCCGTCTGGCCATCCCGGTCCAGCTCCGGGATGTCTTGAGCTTCTTAGCTCCTCTCTCCGTTGCATGCTGCACTCCAAGACTCCTCTCAAATAGGAGTCCATCTCCTCCTCCTCTCTAGGAGGTCTCAGAGGGGTTTGAGGAGTTTGTTTCAGTTCTTACCCCAAACTGTCTCTCTCTGCAGAGCTTAGTCCTGCTCTGTCTCTCTCCATTAGAGATCTCTGTGTCTTCCTGCTTAGCTGCAGGCTGTCTCTGCTGCATCTTATCTCTTTCTGGCTCTCTGCCACGGTTCTCCATCTACTGCTGCTCTGCTGCTGCTTTTAGTATCTCCTGCTGCCCACTCACAATGGAGAAAGACTCTCAGCTTCTCAGTCACAGACCTCAGTCCAGTTTAACACTGTTTCTGAGTTTCTACGACTCCAGCTGGGGGCTGGTGGGCCATGGCCCCCCAGAGGGGCTTCTACCCCTTCTCCTCGTGGCTCTACAACATGACCACTTCTCTTCCAACAACAACTACATCATCCTTCTTTTCCAGTCTGGTTGTGATATGTTTATATTTTGCAGGAGCGCTGATTGGCTCAACCTCAACAGACAACACCCCCTTGGGTGTTACCATTTTTTTAACTCCAAGGGAAAAACTTTTTTTTTCCCCCACCACAACTCTATAGGTTGAAAACACTTTAGTCAGTACTTGAAGCAATAATTTCTGGAGGCTGCTAGAAAAGAACTTCAGCCCAAACTGATATTTTTTTAAATTTGTTTTTTATTTTTAATGAGAACTTAACATTTTCAGTCCTGTGCTGTGTTACTTGGAGACATGTGGTACTTCCACGGAGAAAAGAGCACCTAGTTAGTTATTTTGAATTAAAATACCCACTCAACAAGGAAGCATGTAAAATGCATTTAGCTAAGAAATACTGCAGTGTCTTTACAAAGTGAGGGAAAATAGACCCTGACTTACAAAGCATTTTAATCAACAGAAGTACTTCTGTTGACTTAATCCACTTGAGATATGTCTAGTGGCCCATTAAGTCTGTACTTGTGTAACAAGAATTATTCACACATCTAAGTCTCCCTTGGTTTTAACATGACTTAGGCATACGTTTGAACATAAACAGAACCTTAAGTGGTTTCAATACAGAAAAGTTGAAACTGGAACTTTGACGAAGGGAGAAACTTATAGATTAGTATGAACACAACTACTGCATAGAGAATTAGTTCCCTAAACTGCGATATAAAACAAATCTAAACTTGGAAGGATCTTCTAATGTGTTCTGTTTTTCTGCATCTATTTTCAATACATTGGAAGTTCTCTTGGAAAGAAGATCTTGTGATTCCCACTGATTCTCAGACTCTTGCCTAGTCCAGGTGCATTGTGATATCCTACTGCTTTCTGTTCAGTATTACACATTTTTAAAATTCTTCTCGCAGACAGACTGCCCTGTACTTACTGGTAAACTGGACCATTGATTGTGATGTCAATGTCTTTTATCTTTGGTACTGAAATATGAATAGTTTAAACTGAAACATAAATGTATCTAAATCATATTTAATAACATAGCTCTGGTATACCAATGTTGGGAGTTTTTTTAAACAAAACAAATTTTATGACATTTGCCAGGTGGATTTTTTTTCTTTTTAAGAAGTTAATAAATTTTACTATCCACAGTGCATTAGGAAAAAAAGTTTGAAATCTTCTGTTTTTGCTGCTACTAAAAAAAGAAAGGACACTGCACTATTTACACTTTCCTGGCCTTTCTTTGCTGCACTGTCAGTTATAGTGAAGGTTACAAGTACCTTCTCTGTGATGTGCAGCATGACCACCAAGACTCATCAATGGATGAATGTTGAAGCTAGGATGACACAGAGCTTACACAGTTCCAGAAGATTTTGATAGCATAAAATGAGTCTGATTTTTGTGCAATGCAGACAAAAATGCATCATCCCACAACTTCATCATAAGCACGATTTTATTCAAGTTTTAACCTACCTTTAACAACATGGAAAAATCTATAAAGAGCAACTGTAAGCTCCACCTGACAACCAGCATTTTATAGAAAGGTTGTATCATTTCATCTGGACATTGTAAGAAATGTAATTTTTTTTTTTTTTTTTTTTTTTTTAATTTCAGTTATCTAAATCATGATGAAACCACCTAAAATATCTCTCCATATTTCATTTGCAATGAAACAGAACAATTACCTAATGCAAAGTTATTTATCTATATTTTAGTAGGTAGTCCAGCAGCAACTCTACCCTAACCAAGTGTTCACAAAGCCCTAAATGTTCTCTTTTCTGATTTTAAGATATGGCCATTTGAAGAAGTTTGTTTTGGTCAGTCTGGCAAATAAAAATTGTTTCTAAAATTTAAGAGCAGGGATGAACAAAATAAATACAACATTGAATCCAGTGATTTACAGGTTACTTTTGTTTATCTCTATCCTTTTACTCCAAAATACCAAGATAAATTAACTGTCAGTAGCATATGTGACTTCTAAACAGCCCTGTGGAGTTAGTGCTTGAAATGAAGGATATAAAAGATAGGAACCTCACCTTGAATAAATCTGCTTAGCTTCACTGATTTCAGAATGGCTAAGCTAATTTATAACAGGAGTAGTTCTGTCCCAGAGATATAGCCAAAAGTAAACAAAGGTAAATGCAGTCTTCTTTCTCACTTGAACTCAGGTATTTTAAAGTTTATCTACTTCTCTACTCACCTACTCTGAACAGAAGATTTTCCTCACTTTTTTTCACTATATATAAACATATCACTTTTTCCTGAATATAAATTATCAACTTTATGGTATCAAACTTACAATATAGTTTTATTAGAAAGAACCTAATGACTGAGTCATTTTATCAAAAGTTATGTCATAGATGAATGCATTCAAATGCTCCCACAGCCTTTTATCTATTTGGTAGTGTGTGATATTTTAGCAGTGAAGTAATATGATGGATAGTGATATGATGCCTAAAGAATGGCTTCACAGTTGAGGGTCAGCGCTGTGGATGTAGTGATGTGGTCTGACACCATTGCAGCTGTCATTAAGCCATTTAAATGTATTTTGGGATGGTATATTAGGAAAGGAAAAAAGAAAACTTAAGAAGAAGACTGAAAAAGACACTTCTGGTTTAGTGTGATAGGACCAGCACCTAAGAGCAAGCAGTGGTTCCACACAGGACCACGTCATTCGGTGGTAATTTTGTGCCTAAGAGTAGGAATCCAGGCATCCTCAGAAGTATTGGCAGTGAGAGCACAATGAATGCCAAATTTTATCCTGAGTCATAGAGAGGAGGTCCCCAGGGAGTCCCAATTCATCAAGTGTATGCTCAGATCGTGTCTAATCCAATGGAGAAGCATTGAGTTCAACACAAAGCACATCAGTCATGGTTATTTTAATTCAAAAGTGCACAGTGAGGGATAGTGGTGTTACCACTGACCTTGATTTGCATAACATATACTTTTTAGAGTGAACCTGTCAGGATGGTCAGGTTCCCCCTGTTCTGAGTTCAGCAGGCACTTGTCTGTAAATCTGATAGTCTGCTGCCCAGATCATCACTGCTCAGGGTTGCAAATTCTATCAAAGAAATGAGAGACATGGCTCAAGTGCCTCATGAGACAGAATGGGATTAAAGCTTCATTTCTTTGTGTGAATGCCCGGGTCACTTGACTAGCAGGCTTGTGATGGAAGAGTCAGGTGAAAGGGAGCTCTAGATGTTTTCAGTGTAAGTTGGGAAGCTGTCAAGTGAGGAAAGGAAAGGTCATAAGTCAAGATCAACGAGGTGAAACAGAAAATGAGGGAAATCCTGGATTTTGCTCTGCGCTGATTATTTGTGCACTTTGTATTTAATTGAGGTTGGGTATGATGTCAATATTAGGAATAGAAATCAAACACATTACTCCTTCTTCTTTAAGAAAGGCTTGCTCCCATCAAATACACAGGAGATTTAAATGGTTCTTTGAAAAGACCTGATGGAATATCCAAACAGTTACACAGAAGAGGCAGTCTGCGTGTCTCTGCCCTTCAGTTCTCTCTCTGAGAAACCAAGATTAGAAAAATATGTGATTGTTAACAAGTATACAACAAACTTCTGATACAGAAACTGTCCCCACATGCTAATTTAAAAACACACTGTGAAACTGATCTCACTGCAGGGTCTCTTGATGTTCTTTACTAGAGCAACAGGTAACTTTTTATTTATGATTTCCTCTATATGACAATTATGAAGGATTCATAAATTATTGATAACTATTGCAAGCAGACTTGCTAACTATGCATTATAAGTAGTTACAAACCTTAGATTAAAAGATACATTAGATTATTTTGAGCTGTGGATATTAGCAATCTATTGACACCATCACTATCCTGTCTGCCCATAAACCATAACCTTGATAATACTGCTAACTCAAGATGCCTATGTATCAGTATCTAGCTTTGGCAGACTGACTCTGATTGGTTCTCTGACACAAGGACTGAGCATAATTTTGTGGTTTTACAGTATCTAATATATTTTCATCCAGATTCCTATAGAATAAAATTATGCGAAAAGATGTTTTTCCAGGATGCTAACAACAAATGACAGGCTGTAGATTAAAAAAACCCTATTTTTTTAAAAAATACCTGAGGATAAGACAGAAATAATATCTTACAAAAGAAGACAAGTTCCATTTCTCAGAAGTTTGTCATGTTTTGAAATTTTGCTGCATTCTTTTAAGTAATGAGAAAATCAAGTGCTTTTCTGGAGAAAGAACCATATTAATTTTTTAGATCCAGTTAAGACTTTTAAGAGGCTACACATTTGTATGATCCACAGGAATGTTTAGAATAATGATTGTTAAATTAATAACTCTATGTTGGAGTAGAAACGGAATTTGGCTCAAAGATGATTTTTGTTAGTCTTCCAAGACAAGATACTGGCTGCTGAGAATATAGGCTCAACTACACTATTACTACTCCATTTTTTTTACTGATGAACCGTGATCAAAATCATGAAGAGATCATTCTAAGTCTATGATCCAGGAATGCTTTCTGTTTCTGATTGGTTTACTAAATCTGGCATCAAAATTTGTCATTTCTACCTTTTCCAACAAGCAAGAGCTGGTCCAGTTGCCGCTATGCTGTAGTGGTTGTTTCAATATTTCATAAAGCTGCCATAGAATTTGCCTCTTGCATGCATTTACCTATATCAGAGCCAGAGGTAACAGTCTTAAGTTGGTACAATTCAGTTCATGTCTGGCACTGGAACAGTAATTACAACACAAAATGCACCAAAAGCTTGATGGGCTAGAACTTAATATTTGGGATTGAAGGAGACCTAATCCTTATGGACAGGACACAGAAGGGACAAGCAATGCATGTTATATCTATGTGTTACTGCAGGCAGGCATACCATTTAACAAAATATATCTGGAAGGATCTGGAGAGATCAACAGAATCACTGTGCCTGTTTAGTGACGTTCACAAATGGGAATGGTAGATTCTGCATATAGACAGTTAGAACCAAAGCCAGGCAGCTACATGACAAAACACACTTGGTTACAAAGAGTTTCTTGCTTACTCAAGAATTAAAAAACTACTCACTTTTGTTTTTCACATAATGTAATGTTAACAGTTTAAACCTATACATCCTCTGAGTATTTTCATCTTCACCTCATAGATAGGAGGCTCCTTTGTATGGTAATAAGACTTGAATAAAAAAAATTAAAAACAGACAAAGAAGAAAGATCAGGTAGTATTTCAGGACTTGAGGTGTGGATGTAATAAGGGCTTTCTGGTGTATATCTAGGTTAAAATAAATGCAATTGTGTCTTAAGGAACTTATTTTTAAAAAGACCTATTTGTAAATGTTATGCAGAACTTGAGTAGCTGGTTTAAGGTATGTGTGACCAGAATTGTTTTCTACTGACTGAACATACGTGAAATATTGGGGCACTTTATTTGTTTAAACTGTTTTAGTGGGGAGTATTTTTGATCATAGTTATATTGTGAAAAGCTATTACCTAGCTAACATCTCTTCATTCAGGGACACCAGTATATATCTAAGGCCATTAAAGAAACTTTTAATAGGAACTTTTTAAAATTCCCAAGTCAGTGTTGCCAAGACTCCTAAAATCACTTTTTAAACTTCTTTCCTTGCTGAATTGCTTTATCCTATTGGTCATTTCTGTGTTAGATGCTACACTGAAAAAAGAGGATCTATTTATTCTCCTGACACCTTTTACAGCTTTTATCTCTTCTTTAAGAAAACATCTGTCCATTAGCATACTAATAGCATCTCTGCTGGTACTTAATGGAGATTCTTTTATCTTTATGATCCCATCTGGTTTCAAGTTACTTTAACAGAAAAAATGGGTAAAAAATTTAAACATCCCAAAGGCTCTCCTCTTTGTTGTTGAAAAAAACTGTACATATGTATATAGGTAAAGTGCACTTCTTTACTGACTCTCTTCTCCCTCTTGCAGAAAAGAGACTCAGATGAAAAGGCTAACAGCTCTACAGGATCTGACCACACATCACAGAATCCTAGAATCCTAGAATGCTTTGGGTTGGAAGGGACCTCAAAGGTCATCTAGTCCCAATCCCCCCATGCCATGAGCAAGAACACCTCCCACTAGACCAGGTTGGTCAGAGCCCCATCCAACCTGGCCTTGTCCACCTATCCCACTCTCATGTCTTCAAAAGAAGTTAGATCACAGCAAATAATTAGACATGTAGTGATACTTCCCTCTTAGAAAACCATTTGCTTCTCATGTTTTGCAGGTATCTGGGGAGAAATGCCATGTTGACAAAGGTGTAAAGGTGAAATTCACTTCTTCCCATCTTAATAACAAAAACAACAGTAATAATATTAGTAATGCTTATTACATAGGAGAGAAGAAGTTAGGATAAGTCCAGTATTTGCCTCCCTTTTCTGCTCGCTTCTGTGGAAGAACAGAACCTGTGTTCCTTGGCAGACACAAATCTGGGTAGGGTGAAGAGTGGGATACAGCCTTGTTCTTCATCATTCCTCTGGTCAGTTGATGGAGTCATGGGTTCTCTCAGTTTAACAAGATAAAAAGTTGGCCAAGGAGAGTGGGAACCTTCCTGTGGTAGGAAGAGAAAAAGAAAAAACCTTCTTCCTCCAAGTTATCATAACTTTGAAAATTAACAGGCTTTAGGCAAAACAAAAAGGTGTGGAAAAGGAAATAACAGTCCTTTACTAGGGAATATATATATATATATATATATATATATATATATATATAGCAAAACCAGAACAAGCAACACCACCATAACCAAAAACTTTTAAACAACTATCTTTGCCTTTTGGTGCAATTCTAACTACAAAGAGCAGGGGCCGCTGTTGGGTTCCGGAAGGTGCATGGGCTGGCCAAGAGAGCGGTGCCAGCTTCCAGACAAACCCCACGTGGCAGTGACGGATTTCAGCAGCTGCAGATGGTCTGGGACCCCAGAGCGGGACACCACAGGGACTCTCACAGTTTCCCAGAGTGGGGGGTTTAGAAGCTCTTCTGTAGATGGTGCCGACTTTACGATGAGTCCGAGGCAAGTCCGGGCAGTGGACAGCACAGGACGTGCAGGGTCGGAGGGGACAAGCTAACCCCAGCAAGGCAGCAGCTGAACACCAAAGCTGATGGGACCAGAAACAGGTAGACCCGGCCAAAATGAACACGGGGACTCTCTCCCCACACCCCTCCCCGAGTCAGGGGACAAGGTGAAGCGAAACAAAAAAAAACCCAACAGCTTACCGCCCCCAAGCCTACCCAAGCGATAAGGTTGGTATTTGGGGTATTCCCTACGCCTTTTGTGTGGCTCCGTCACTGGCTATCCCTTCAGAGCAGGGAAAACTAGTGAGTTAAACCCCTCCAGCTGGTCGGCATCCTTCTTTCACAGTGATAAATGGGAAAAATTCAAGCAGGAGTTTTAAAAGAAAACCTATGACATAGATTTATAACAATTTATATGAATATGCATGTAAAGAAAAGGTGGAATCTTCAGCTTTTCATAACACTGCCCTTATGCTTCAAAAATTGGACTCAAGTTTTTGCCTTATAGTAATTTTATTTAGAGAGTAAGACTTATCCTTCAGATGGATTCAGGATTTTCTAGCTGTTTAACAGAGAAATAGAACTCATCCTCTCCACCTATGTTTAGGCTGATATCATAGCTAGTTAATTTACATGCTCTGAATCATCTTCCAGAGGAATGTATCTCTCACCGTTGGTTACAGAGTTAGCTACAGAGCTCAGCAGGATAACTGGTGTTTTCTGGGTCCTTCACAGGCTTGAATACCTTGATGGTAAACAGAGATTTTCACATCCTCAACTGACCAAGTGGACTGTTCTAGACCAATGAAAGGCAAAGCAAATGCTGTGGTAGCAAATCACCTTCACTGAAGAGAATGCTAGGGGGTAGCACAGTTACTGAGTTACTGAAGGTGTAGTGGGGATTTCAGATTGGAATGTGCAAAAATATCCTGATAGTTATGGCTCCTTATGTTATTTTGCCTCCTTGTGTTTTTCTTTAAGAGAAGAGCCAACAAACGTAGTGCTGTTTGGGGTCACTACTCTCATCTCACATTTTAGGTACCCCTGGACAAATAAATAGCAAATTTGACATTCCATGCGTGCTACATACTTCGTTTGATGTATCTGTGTCTGTGGCACGAGTGCCCATGGCTTATGCAACTGAAGCCAAGTAGATCTCTATTAAGTAGAACTTTAAGTGTGGGATAAAAAGAAGAAATTATTAATGGATGTTTGTGGACAGGAGGAGGTGGCTGCTGTCACTTGCTGCCAGTTTTTTCTTCAATAGAAATCATACGCTTGATATCTTGCAGCATCTGAAAAGATGCTTGTGATGTATGACTGAAATCTGCTAATATTTTACATGCTGGGTGCCTAATCAACAGACCGAAAAAACAACCAGTGGATTTCAGTAAAACATTCATACATCACAGGAACTCTAGGCAGTCTGAGACTGTGGAGACACGGGCACAGAAACAAGGTGAATTGCTATGAATTACATAGCCTTCCTTTTCTTCATGATTTCAGTAGATATTATGATATTATGAGCTTAGGTTATGACATATTTGTTAGACTTTTAAGGACCAAAGTTGAAAAATTATAATTTTAATGTATGTGTAGCAGCATCTGTAATCTAAAAAGTAGTTCATACCAATATGCATAAACATATTCAAATACAGCAGAAAATTGGAGTTGAAATTTCCACACATGAAGCACATCGGAGGATAGAAGCATCTTTTGTGAAATCAACAGCCCTGAGTGAATGTAAAGAGTGTAAATTAATGTTAGAGTTGTCTGCAAAAGAAGTTAATAACTCCAGTCTCCATGTTCTCATTCCGTAGTCATGTAATAAGGGAAATTGTGGTCACCTTTACACACCAGTGTGACCTACCCTGAGGTTATGTGTGAGCTTGGTTTACTCTTGTTCCAATGTAACCTCTTTGATCTCTTTACTTTTGCAGCCTAAAGTAAATTAGAATTTGACACCATGTTATTTGCTTCTTCTTCACCATGCTTTCCATTTCATCTGCTATGGCAGTGTTCTTCCACTTGCAACACTATTTCATAAGTGAGGAAAACTGCTTTAATTTGAATGTTTGTCTCTACCAGACCAGCATTCCTAAGTACTCAGAAGAATTCTGCTTGCAGTGTTTGCTTTGATATATTAACTCTGACCTACGTGTGTTATTTCTTCTGTTGGCACCATGCCTGTTGGACCCTCTGAAGTATGGGATAGAGTGCTTTTGTTTATTATGAGAAAAGGCTTTTAAATACTTCATATATTTGTGTCCTCCCTTCTATTGTTTTCATACAATATCACTGTTGGATAAAAATAGATTAAGATTGCTCCAAATAATACCACAACTGCTCTTGCAACAAAAAGTTTAAGTGAATCAAAATAATAGTTCAAAAGTTCATTGTTGGTAAGTGTGAATGTTCAAGGTCTTCATAAACTTGAGACATCTTTCAATGTCATCAGCAGGCTTTTATTAGTTAATAACTTGTAATAAATGTTTCCACAACTGACTTCCAGGCAAAATCCTCTGAGATACACAGCCAACACCTTTAAAATATTGAGATAGTACAATGCTAGACTACTTTAAGTTGTACTCGTCAATCACATATCAGTTCAGGTATTTTTGCTTGTATTTTGAGGAAAGATCTTAATTGAAAACATGCAGGCCTGTACTGTACAAAAATGAGATTAAGACACAAAATTCAAAGATAGAGAGCATAGAGTGGTGTTCCTGGGCATGCTGGTACAGCTGTGCGTACAGCTGGGGAGCTTTCTTCTGAGTTCTGAATAAAAAGGAACCAATGATTTGGTAGACATCACTAGGTACTGCTGGTAAATGTATCTTTCATGCTGTTTTTCTTCAGTGTGCAAATAATTGCTCACTCTTGGAAAGAAATGCTATTGCTGTTGGGTTTGGTAAGCAAATATTCCTGGAAGTGGTTATCCATGGAAGTGTTCAAAGCTAGGCTGGATGGGGCTCTGAGCAGCTTAATCAAGTGGAAGGCGTCCTTGCCTGTGGCAGGAGAGTAGGAACAAGTGTTCTTTAAGGTCACTTCCAACCCAAGCTATTCGATGTTTCTATGAAAGTCATAGCTGGACATTAAGGGAAATGAAGCCTTTCATCCCTCTGACTTTTCCACAGCTCAGTTATCAGGTGCACAGAGAAGCCCAGCACCCTCTGACAGAACTGGCAACTGCTTCTGCCCCTGTGTTGTTCTGACGTATATTTTCTTGGCTAGAGGGAGAAATACAAGAGTGCTTTGCTCTGCAACATAAATTCATTAAGTACTTTCCAGAAATATCAGATCCAGTATCCTAACAAAGTATCTGCTTTGTAAGTTTTATGGCATATTTACCAACATTGCTGTAATATGAGATTGTAGCTGACAGAAAAGAAATTCTTCACATCCATTTCAGAGAAGAAAAGTCCATTACAGGGTGTAGCTGTAACTCGGCAGATTCACTCCAAATATTTGTACATTTATGTACCATATATTTCATTATACTATGAGCATCTGGGGAAATATATTGTAGGCATTTAATATTTATTGGAATCACTTAAAAAACCCCTGGAATATACCTCTTTGTGAAAATGAAAACGATTATACTGTCTCTGTCTTTGATCCTTCAGTCTTATTATCCAATTTTAATTCTACATCATCTGTGAGAAAGATACTCTTTCTTTCCCCAAACAATTTTGCCTAAAATACTAAAAATGTAAATTTAGATTTTCTTAGTCCTTTCTTGTATGCTGTAGTAAGCTGTAATAATCATATTGATCTTATTGTCACTACTACTGACACAAACACCTAACCAACAGAGTTAGTGTCTCAGGTTCTTTGGGAATTCAGACAGACTTCACTGTGGATGTGCGAATATTTTTGCAAGATGTTGTCTGCAAATGTGATTTGTAGAGTATTTCTATTTTAATAAGAAAGTTAGGACTGAAGAAGAACTGTGGGAAAGAAAGCAAAAACGGTCTTTCAATTTCAGCTGGTCCTTTATCAAATTAAAATATATATTTATATGAATTTGAAAAGTACTTTTTATCTTTCTCCAATGGTGTCTGGCACAGGAATAATAATAATATGGCAAGTTAACTCTCTTGTGCGGTGCCAAACTAATGGGTCATAAATTTGGCACAATGTTTCTGCATTTGTTAAAGTCAATGGTAAGATTCCCTCCGGTATTATAGGGAAGAAGATCTGACCTGTAGAGTGCTCCTGTGACACTAAATACATGAAACTTCTTCATCAATGTGGAGCTGTGAGAGCAGCTCTGTAGATGGCAGTAACTGATTAGCTGCTTGTAATAGTAACATTAGCATCTCAGACTTTCTAATCATCCACTCTCAAAACCTGGCATAGTTTTTTTTTTTGAAAAGAGCAGTTTTTTCCCATTCTTCATGACTTAATTTGATTAAGCTCATAGGATTTGCTTAGTATCATCCTTCTGTTTTCTTTTTTATTGGTCATGATTTTGAAAGCCATTGGAATGGTTTTCCAAGAAAAAGGTAGCTGGTTAGTCATCTACTACTCTAAATATGTGTTCTCTTTACAGAACTATCAGAAGTTTAGTGCATTTTTTGTAGTTGCTTGTTCAAAGATCTCCTGCAGGTCTGGTAGATTTTTCTTACACTTCATCTCCCTTACTGGATCACAGCAGCAAATGATTTTATTTTTCATTTGCTACAGAAGAAGACCAAACATAATTTTTTGTTTAATGTCAGCAAGCTTTAAAAAAGTTGATTTTTACTGATACTAATTAGAAATAGGTTTTTACCCTGTCTTCTGTTCTCTTTATTTATAGAAAAGGGACAATTAGAATAGACAGTTTCTAATGTCATCTCAGTTCTCTGGTCAGTCTCTTGATTTTAGCATAGGTCACATTTATGAAATGTCAATGTATGCAAAGAAATTTGTTATTCTAGTCAGCCATTTTATTTAAATATTCTCACGAAGATATAACAGATAAGACTGGATAAAATTCTCAGTGGTATCTGGAGAAGAATTTCAATGTGTTCTTCTTTCAAGGCTCTAAAGGAGCATTATATATATTGCTGCTAAAATAACATTTGCAGAAATCATAGGAAAGCTGTATGTGATTATGGAATTTATTGCTTAGTGTTAACATGAGGCAGATTCTGATAGCTGTTATACATATTCCACAAATAACTTTACAAGTTAACATTAATGACATCAGAGAAGTCCTATGTTTCCATTGTCATTGATATTGACCCAAAAAGGGACACCCTCAAACTTTAGTCTTCATACAGTGTGCTTGGTCTGTAAATTGAAAGACACTTTAAAATCAAGATCAGTATCACCATCCCTTCTTTGCAGATGGAAAAAAGTGGAGAACTGTCTTACTCGAAGTTAACTAAAAACCCAGATGTAAATACAAAATCCAGCTGTAAATCCAAATCCTATTGACTGCCTTATGTTTCACATCACTGTCTCTTCCAATTCATTGTCATAATAATCTTGTCTATTTGAACTGGATGATACCTTTTAATATTTCTGGTGACAAAAATTTTGTTATAATATTCTATACAGGTTTCATGTGGGGTTTTTTTTGTTTACAATTTTTTTAGGGGTTGTAATTTAATGATATCTTGAAAGAAATAAAAATGCTATCAAAATATTACCTCAAAAACTGTTAACATTTTGTAGTAATAGTAAATATTAATAGTATATTGTTTGTTGCATTCATTCTTTTTGGTTACATAATATTTATCTGTACTTGAAGTTAAAAAAAATATGAAATTATGTCTGTCTAAAATTACACTCACTGGAAACTAATTCAATATATTTGTTTTCCCAGTTCTTCTGATTAGTAATCAATTTCCCTTCAATAAATTGATGAACAAAAGGATCCACTTACATGAGAAATAATTTGTGCATGGAACAGTAAAAACATGGAAACATGGCACAGAAATGCTTGTTCCTATATATAGCACATGCTGTTATGGATACAGTCTATCTTCCATTCTCTTTTTTTGTGACATAGCTAGCAAAACAAATATAGGTCTTTGACTGAGTCTTTTAAGTGCTGACTCAGAATAAACCTTTAATAATGCAGCAGAAAATAATAAAACCCTGATAAGTTATTTAATTTGCTATGAGGTAAGAGAATTCCTTTATCAAAATAAGACTAAAGATCAGTGTCATTAGTTGTCCACAAAACCTTACAAGAATTTTATTTTGAAGAATTAAATAGTTTATGTAGTTTCCACTAACTGTTTTGTCCTGTTTTAAAAAGGAAGACAAGCTATTGCTGAATGCACTTGAATTTTTATTAAGAAATTACACTGTCTCAATTGTCATCTACTCTTAATAATCCAGAGGAGGTAGTGAGGAGATTTAAATTTTAAAATATTCTAAACTATAGAATAGCAGGACATTCTTCACTAATGTAATTTAAAAAAATAATAAGGAGATTCAGGCTTGACACACATTTAATTCTGAGGTTGTCCTTTACCAGATACATCTGATCAGAATGTTCTTCCTGGCTAGATCAATCATATGGAATCTGTACATACATAGCTAAACACCATCTGCAGAAAAATATGTATAAGTAGATCATGTTCTATTTAGCCTTTGGGGAGAAATAATTTCATAAAAAAAGAAAGAAATGCTTTTAATCATCCAGTGTTCCACTTTTCAGTAACTAATTATGATGAAAAGGGAGCTCTCCTCCAGCCTATGAAAAAAAAAAGAGGATAATCTACTTCTGAAGATATATATGTTATATAAGATGTTCTCTTTTTAGTTCTAAAAAGAATCAAAGGAAATATATGCTTGCACGTATTATATAATATTTTTTTATATATACAGACAGTAAATTGCAAGATATTCAAAAGAGTAATTTTTTCCAGCACTGTTAACTATTCAAATGAGGAAAATGAGGGCCTAACACATTTCATTTTTTTTCTCTTTCTTTGTAAATATCAGATCCTATGAATGCTAAACTTTCCTCAATTTTAACTTAAAAAAGCCCAAACCAATCCCCCTCAAAAAACCCAACAAAGCAAGCAATCAAAAAAACTCCTCTCCCCCCCCAAAAAACCCACCAAAGCCACCACACCAAAAATACCTCAAACCCAGCAGATCAACAAAAAAGTGAAGCTGTATGTCACAGTCTGAAATCTCTTTGATGACCACTATTGAGTGAATTACTCTTGTAGTATTCATCTTCAGCTAAAATGGCCGCAGTCTGATATGACATTGTGCTGGTTTAAAAGTAAACCAGTGGGAGAAATGAACTCAACTCAAGAGAGATTACAAGTCAGAGTTACTATTTACTAAAAAGACTACAATAAATACAATGATAAAGAGAAAACTGGTTTTAACCCACAAAGAGAGATGTATAACCCAGCACACTGTGACAAGAACAGAATGGTGTTCATGGTCCCCCTGGGTGCAAAGTAAAAGGAAAGGAAACCTGTTGGTCCGGATGATGGTTGCAGCTCTGTTGAAGTGATGATTGCAGTCTTGTCGAGAGCGGCAGTCCAAGTCCTGTTGAAGTCCTCCTCTGGATCTCACAAGTGGTACAAGAAGTCCCAAAACCCCAAGATTATATGTGCTCAGGTTCAGGTGGGAATACCCAGTACCTGCCCCAAGGTGGAGAGTTTCACAATGGGTGATTTAATTCTGTGAGTCATGGAATATTTTGGAATCTTTGATGGTCTAGGTCATTGCAGCTGCCTATTATGCCAGTCCATTGTTGCCCATTAGCAGAGTTGACCCCTCAGGCTGGGTCTGAAGTTGCTAATGCCTCCCTGGAGGGGAGTTATCACAGAAGAGTCGTTGGTGACTTGTTGGTGACTCACTGGTAGAAACGCTACTCTGCCTTGCAGAGTTCTTTAACACCCATTTTGTAGCCTGAGGTGTCAGGTGTGCCCTGGGCAGCTGCTGCAAATGATCCATTATTAACAGTCCATCAGAAATGACAGAGAGAGTGTAGAATAATACACAGTTTTGGTTATACCCAAATAGTGAAAAACTGGTCCCGGCCCCTGTAACATGAACCCAGATTTTCAAATATACTCTTTAGTAGGATCAGAGAAACTGCCACATTGATCACTCATGGTGAACTCCAGCAACCTTTCTCCAACACTAGCCAAAACTACATGCAGAACTAGATCCTTCAAAGAAATGAAGGGGATACTTAGAAGTAGGAAGACACTGAATAGTGTTCCTAGTGAGAAAAATTCTTCCAAACTGATGAAAAACAGTGAGATGCTCTGCTCCCCAGCAAGTCATAGGATTTCCAGGGAACCCCTGGATACTGAAATCCCTGTCAGCCAGTGCGCTCTGTATCCTACAAAAACGTACAATATGTGACTTTTGATGACTATAAATGTGGGCTGATGGAAACTGAGAAATAGTTAGAAACTGTTTTCAAGTGACTGGATACATTTCTTTGTAGATTATTTTTATTTCTGATGATATGAACCTCTCTGAGAAGCCCAAAGATTTGATTAAAACAGCAGACATCTAATATATAAGGAGGCAATTCTCAGACATGCCCTAAGTCACCTTGAGACCTTTGAACTTTTTTCTCATGTAGACCATAATCCGATGAAAGTCAACCTTTCACTTTTTAGCCCTACTTCACCCTTTACCAGTCTTTAAGCCAGGGTGCACATGGCCTTTCAGGGATACTTAAAAAGAATCTAGTTGCTGTCAAATGCTTCAGAAAATGACTGTCTCCCTCTTGAAATTCTTGGCAGAAGGCCATTTTTTTTTTTGCAGTTTAGGTTCCTCATGCTAACATTACACATATCACTTCTTAAAATAACTGGAATAAGATTGTATGCACTATTGAGTCAAAGAATCCATGAAGTGCATAATTTGGTGCATAAATCTTAAGTTATGAACAGTTGGGGAGAGAACATAAGTTTTTTATTGAGTCCTTCATCTGGCAGAGTTTCCCTTAATTTCCAAGGGAATTTTCTTTGATGAAAGACATCAGTACTTGACCTTACAACTACCTTCTAAATGGGGAACTGTTTCATTGAATGAATCAGATGATTATTTCTTTTGTATGGGGCATCTTAGTATTTCTTTGCATATTAACAAAACATACACAGAAATGTCGGGCAAGCCCTGATTACCTGAATTTCTGAAAGGTCCCAACATACCCTACAACTGAGGTTAAATTAGGAGGAGTGAATGTATAGGAAAAAATACCACTGCCTACATTTTACTGTGATGCTCTGCTTGACCCCTGTGGTGTTGACAGTGTGTCTCAGGTTGCATCATTGCACCTACTTCATGAGGTTAGGGAGGTAATTAGGTAACAATGTATTATGTAGATGTAACTTCAAAAAAGTGAGTATTAAGTATCTCTGCACTTGAAAACCCTAACACAATGTTTTTTTAATAGGATTGAATTTCTGCCTTTGGAAACAAACAGCTTTGTACTTGGTTTAATGAAGAACACATCTCATGCTCTCTGCCTCTTGGATAACATTTGCTGTACTAGACATATAACTGAGCCACCTAAATCCTGATAAGGTGATACAGGAGTAGGGAAACAAGAGGAATTTCCCAGCCCTAGACATCAATTTAAAAGAGATGTTGGATGGGGGGGTGAAATGCCAAATTTCTGGAGTAATAATCCAAGCTGCCAGGAGTACACTCTACTCAGGTGAGGGAATGTGTTCCTTTATCACCATCTGGTTTTTCTCATCCTTCAGCAACACCACTGGAAGATTCTTCAACTGTGAAAACATTGTTGCTGCGATCCCAGATGAGACCTGAAAACTCGCTCATACAAGCTGTGGAGAGCAGTGGATTGAATCAGATTGGAGATGCTTGTCTCTAGAAGGAACTTGGGACATGCATGACTCTAAATTAGGCACTTAATCTCAGGTCTGAATATTAGGGTACAGATGAAAGCTCATTTTCGTTTTCTTTTTTCTTTTTTTTTTTTTTTTGTTATAAACCTGTTTATATCTACATTTTCCTTCAAAGAACTACCCACCTCTTGTCTTACACTAGCTTTTCTTTTATAACTTTTTCACTAAGGAAAATAAAATTTCTGCACAAGATTCTAATCTGTCACTTTGCAAGAGTTTCACATTAATCCACATGAAATATATGCCTTTTCATTCATCACAGAACTCTTTTTGTCACTTGGTTGCATCTCTAATTGGGACGCCCATTTATATCACAACATATCCTGCAAATTTACTAGATTACTTTAATTAACAAATAAGGAAATTAGACCACTGTAAGTTTTGTATAAAGCCAGCAACTGTATCGCACCAAAGAAGCTTGCCGGAAGGCAGTGCTTCAGGTCTCAGGAACCTGCACACTTGTGTTTCTGAATATATAAAACAGGTAGTTCCTCCAGATTCCTGGTAATAAACACTCTGTAAAAAATGAGATAGTTAGGGTCTACAGCCTTTTTTTCATTAAATAGTGTATTCTATAGAAATGAGGGCTACTTGACCAGCTCCACAAGTGGTAAACCTTGACATTCAAACTGTCACTTTACATCAGCTGAGAATCTGCCTTAATTCATTTCTCTAAAGGAAAACCATTGTTCTTCACAAGACTTGCATTATACCAAATCATTGCAAAAAGTCAAAAAGGCATCTAATTTTCCCTAGTAAAAACAGTTTTCCTTCAGCTAAATTTAAAATGGAAAATGGCATTATAAGCCTTACTGTCCTTAAAAGGTTTCTGTGCTTATTAGAGGAATTGAATAAGGTTCTTCAAGGTAAGATGAGGTCTAAGGTTAATGTGACTGGTTGTAAATTCAGGCATGGGAATCATTTGTTCAGAGGCAATATGATAAGCTGTGGTAAGAATTAGTTGATTTAAATGGTACATTAGGTGACAGAAGTAGTATCTCCATCTGGTAAAGTACTGTTCTGATTCTAGTTTATTGTTTTTAGTGGCTAATAACATGTGGTGGAATAGACAGGTTTTGTTTGTGGTATCCACAGGGGATAATTTATTCTGGTCCATGATTTGAATTATTGCATGGAGGGGGGAGAAAAAAGTGAAAAAATTAAAATTTCTTAAATTAAAAGTGATATGTTATGAGACTTGTCAATATTTTACACTATTTCTACATGAACTGGCTTTATACAAATAAGTATTTTCAAACCTTGGAGTTTTTTGTATGAGGCTGAAAGTACCCAACATATCATTCATTTCTATTCCTGCAGAAATATAAGGAACATATTTTCCCTACATTTCCTATTGTAAGAAATTAATTTCATGTAGCTTGTATCATCATAAGAACTTGAATGAGTAGAGAAATCTACATTAGAAATGGCAGGGCAAAGCCTGATTGAGAAGTCAGATGTGTTGTTAAAAGTTATTGCTATTTTCAGTTATGGGTCAGAAATTATTAATAGATAGAAACATTGCCAATAATTTGCAGATGGTCAGTAGGTCTGACAAAAGTAGGAGATGTCAAGCTAGCCCAGTAGGATAATACTTTTTGTGAAGTAATAAAGAAACACAATGTCCATTTATACACCACCTTCTGAAAGTTTTGTAGAATGAGCAGAATTTGCTTCTGAGTCACTGGACTGTAAATAGTTTTGGCTGCTGCTCTCCTGATCAACATAACAATTTATTTATGTTTTCTTGATGTCTTCTGTATCTGGGCCAGCCAGGAGCTAACTAAGGCATTAGTGCCTGTTTTGTTACTTTATCTGCATTATTCATAGGATCAGATAGTCACTGAATCTCAGTGGTGCTCTTGCCTATATCACAAATAGTTATAATATTCTTATCAACACTACTTCTACTAGTCAGATGGAAGACCATTTCTGCATTCCACAGCAGCCTATAGTCTGCAAAAAAATATTTCACATAGGCAGAAAAGTGTTACTCTACAGGAGCTATGGCTTCAGTCATCATTTCACTGTCTTGTACTGGTCCCACTTTCTATTATTTTTTTTTTTAACCAAGTTGAGGACACCTGTCGATCTCCTTGTGCCCCATCTCTGATTCTCTCATATGTACCTTAATCCTTGCTCTCCATAATGCTGTTTGCTATTCTTGCTCCTAGTTTTTTCCTGGATATTTTAATTGTCTTAACAGCCCTGTCTCAAATATCCCCATGACCCCCATAATTGCTGTACATAGGATCGTTTAGGTTGGAAAAGACCTCTAGGATCATTGAGTCCAGCTGTTAACCCAGCACTGCCAAACCTACCACTAAACCATGTCCCTATGTACCACATCTACACATCATTTAAATACCCCCATGGATGGTGACTCCACTCTTTCCCCAAGCAGCCTATTCCAAGGCGCAACTTGAGACCTTTTCATCTCATCTTATTTCTTGTTACTTGGGAACCGACCTCCATCTCACTACAGCCTCCTTTCAAGTAGTTATGGGGAGCACTAAGATCACCCCTGAGCCTCCTTTTCTCCAAGCTAAACAACTCTAACTCCCTCAGCTGCTCCTTATATGACTTGCTCCAGATGTGCTTGGTTGTCTTCTCTGGCCATGCTCCAGCACCTCAGTGTCTTTCTTGTACTGAGGGACCCAAAACTGAACATAGTATTCAAGTTATGTCTCTAGCTCTCTCCTCCTGTCCCTATCTCACCATCCTAAAGCACAATTTGTTATTGTTGCATTTATTTTTTCCTGTATTATCTTGGTCTAAGTCAGTCCCACAGCAGAATCAAGAACATAATGGACTGCTCTTCCCAATATATATCAATGAATTAAGCAAGCTCTGCAGAGGTCTAACCCTGAACTAATCCTGGTTTCCTCCTGGGATAATAATGATAACAAGCATTAATCCATAGCACATTAGGTTTTTGCCATGAGACTACTCAGAAGCAGCTGGATTTTGCCCTAGATCCATCTTCTGCGTAGGTCCACATAGCAACCCTACTTCCTGTTCGTGCATACAATGTGCTTGGTTTGGGCAGGGAAGGCTCAGACTGACATTTTGCCTATCCTCTTGCTCTCCATACATATGTTAGCATGTGTTTTAGAGCATAGACAAATGCTCTAAAATGTGAGAAGAAGACATTATTGATGTGATTATAAACTTTGAAATCCTGTTTCACTGGGATGTTTTTTTCTCCAGTCATGCCTTGTAGATAGCATGCAAGCATGTTAACAACTGAAAAAATGGGCAATTTACACAGTATACCCACCAACACTCACATTTTATAAACCATGCCTGATAGATCCTCAGAAACTGTGAACACTCTAAAGTTTCTCCCTGCTCTGTGCAGTGTCCACAGGTCAAAAGTTGCCTACAAACACCCCAGAAACTGCATTTCCTCCACCTCTATGTCACACAGGGTGCATTGGGCCTTACATGCAAAGACTGGCACTTCCTAGTGGCTTTTAAAAAGCTGACAGCATGATAAAAGAAATTATTTGGCTGCCTGAAGCATAATAGTGTGTAGAATATGCATCTACATATGTTGAACCTTTCTTGGTAATGACAACAGAAGCGTTTCAACTTGGAAGAGTATGAAAGGCTGACACAGGGTGAACTCGTGGAGCCAATCTTTGTCAGCATTTCTAGAGGGCAATGTAATAACAGCGGGGGAAAAAACCCGACGTCTACGAATGACCAAATGGAGCATTCAGGAAGCATTTAAATTGAACGACAGCTAAAATTTATGACTTAGGCATTTAGTCTCAGGCTTTTCTGATCTTATGTGTCAGAACAAAGTCAGCTGTAAAGTGATACCACAAAATCATTGGTAATGAGTGAGATGCAACTGTCAGACAACAAAGTTTCAAGTGGAGTTGAAGATAAAAAGAAAAATAAATTTATGGTCTGGGTGCTTGAAGCTTTCTAGTTTCGTTTGGTGTAGAAAAAAAAGAAATGCCACCTTCAGAAGTGCTGTATTGAACTGTAAGTGGAAGGAAAAAAAAGAAAAGAAAAGCTACCAACAAATAGAAAAGTTTAAAGCTTCCCAGACACATTTTATTGTCTTTTCTTAAAGAGCATATATTTTTCCTTTTTTTAATTTTTTTTTTCTCTTAAAACCTCATGGGAATCTGAAACAAAACAGTATTCTTCATTGTGATACACCCTGAAAAATAGTTAAAAACTTGTGAGGACTTTATGGATGCCACATGCCAACATAATATATCTAACCTGATATTCATGTAGCTGTTCTACCATACATTATTCCAGAAAGTTATTAACAAGTGAGTTGAAGTGAAATAACTTTCATAGAGTTATATATATTGACAATATTGCCGTGTAACCATGTCTAATGCCTGAAAAATGGAATATGAAATGAAAGTTTCACAATGTGGTAAAGCTGAAGAAAAGGCACACTTAAATATATGATACACTGAAATCATTAAAGGCCAGATGAGAGCTACTCTGTTTTGTATTAGCCTGTGATTCAGTCCCTAGATTTCAGTATTCTTTTGGAAAAGTCTGCAAAATTTTGATGATAAATTGTGTGCTTCCAGCACTCACCCTTGCATATATGTATCGTTTTACTACAAGATAAAAGACTGGGGGTGGGGGTGTCACTGTGTATGGGGGTGTGACACGTTATGTGGTGCTGGGAAGAACATTTCAGGATTACTTACTAGGGGCTGCTTGGGGAATGAGCTAAAGGTTCCCAGTGGAGGGATCAAGGTGGTTGGGAGAGTAAAAAACATGGGAAAACAGATAAGGGGATAAAAGGGGAGGGTTGTACATATACAGGGCTGGTCAGTGTGTGTGTGTGTGTGTGTAGCCATGTCTTGTGCCTGTGAGTGTATTCTGTTCTGTATTCTCATTAAAATCCTTTTCTGACTCTTTTTCTATGTAAGGAATTACCTGTGTCTTGGGCATATGGCTAGATGGAGATCTAAGTGCCAGAAGTTGGAGAGGGGACCCCAAAGATGACTTCTCTGAGCTAAGTTCAGATAAATTAATTTTGTAATCAATATAGGTGAAATAATTAGCTGCTTTAGAACGTGAAAGTGATGATTTATTTCAGACATAAAATGTCTGAAATAAAATGTAAAAAAAATGTAAAGACTTTTAAGGTAAAAATACCAGTTTTTCTTTAATGACTGCAAAAACAGCCCAGGATGATTATCTCACTGATAGACATTTACATTTGACAACCTGATCCTAACTTAGAAGACAAACATTGTGTATTGTATTAGGGGCAGATGACAGAGAAAATCACAGATTATAATTTACCCTGCTTACAAGCAAGGGCTAAAGCACTCATATAAGATTATTCCAGTTAGAAAGATTATTTTAGAACTTAATATTTAAATATTTTCATTCTTATTCTTGTTATTGGTGAGCAGCTACTCTTCAACATCTTAAAAGTTGTTTCTGCTAAGGATCGAATGTCACAAAAGCATTTCTTTGATGCTTTGTTGTTACTCAGAGTGAAGGCAAGTTACAGCCTATTTTCAAAGCATAATAAAGAACAAATTGAGGGAGAAATAGTCTTTGCTTACACTTCAAATTCAGAACTTAATTCCAAATCTTTTGGGTCTTTTTTTCTTCTAGAGTCATAAGATCACAGGAAAACTCATACGGGAATGGGTCGCAGGAGGCCTGTAGTCCAATCTCTTTTCCAAGGAGCATCAGAGACAAGATCAGACCAGGTAGCTCAGGACCTTATGCAGACTAGTCTTGAAAATCTGCAGTGATGGAGATGGCACAACTGCTCTGGACAACATGACTATCCTCAGAATGCAAAGGTTTTCCCTTCTATTCAGCCTGAACCTTTCTTGTTTCAAGTTAGGCATGTTGTCTCCCATCCTCCCACTATACACTGTGGTGAAGAGCCTGGATCTGTCTCCTCAATATCCTCCGCACAGATATTGGGGGCTGCTGTTAGGTGCTTCCTGGCTCAATAAGACTTGGTCTCCATCCTTGCAGTTGCAAGTGCTTCAGTCCCCTACAGTCTTCTTATTGTGTATCACCATCCTTTCTGTACTTCAGTGCCAAAGCTGGATGCAATATCTTGCTGTGGTCTAATAAGTACTGAGTAAAACTCTTGTCTCCGTTCCTGCTACGTCAGCCCAGGATGCTCTTAGCCATCACCACTTCCAGGGCACTGGACTATCTCATGATTGCCTTTCTGTCCTTCCAGGACTTTCAGGTCCTTTCCAGAAGTACTGCTTAGTAGGCTGAGAATAATAAAATATAAACTTATAAAAAAAGTATATTTTAGTGACTCGTAACCTTGACCTAGCTTAGTTTTTAGAACTTTCAACTTCTTGAATGCTCACTTTTCTCTCTTTGCAAATACAGACTAGTAAGATCTAGGGGTTAATGTGGCCTTTTGGTCTGAGCTTGTATTACATAGTGAATTGTTCAAGCTTATCTGAAAACAATAGTGAAGGCAATAATATAAGCAATCTCTACCTCCAGGCTAAGATGTTCCATCTCTTTTTCTCCTTGGTTTCAGACCAGCATTTGCACTAAGGCTTAGAGAAGATGAGCTGGCTAAACCCCTTCTGCTGATGAAATTGTTTGATGACAATAATACAGCTGAGCAGACAGTGAAAATATGTTCACTGAGTTAATGTCATTGTCCACTTTTGTATGCTCTCTCTCGAACCATTGTATTTTATTTTGAATCGATCATTATGATTGGACAAAAATAGCTATTTTCTCTTGAGCTTTACTCCTAACTATGTCAAGGGTATTCAGAACAGCCTATTTTTTTCCTGAATAAGGCTTTGGATATCTTCAATATAAACCCCAGAAAAAAGTAACTGAACCTCAGAACAAAATATGTGGAAAATGAAGTAAGTTGCAGTGTCCTACCTCTGTGTTCACTAGGGAATAAGAAGGGGAAAATAATATTTCTAAACTCTAAAGATCACATCTGTTCACTCCAGAAGCTCAGTTAACTTGCTTTTTCCCGTATGCTTCCAGCTTTTAATCATCTACAATGCTTGTTTCCATTATCAGAGATCTTTCTTTGCAGAACTTCTGCATTTAATATGCTTCTTTTCAATAGCCTGACTATTTTGTACAATTGTTTCAAGGCCAATCTTGATAACTAGTGGAAGAATAAGTATTTGGTACTCCAGAGAGACGTTAAATTAAAAAAAAAAAGCTTTGGCATTCAGAAATCAAAGTCAGTAACAATTAATTAATCTAAATAGTATGGTTTGATGGGGGATATTCTGAGTTAAATGAAAAAACTACTTAATTCAGGGAAAAAGAATCTTTCTTTATGGTCTGTGAGAAATCCAAGACCCCACCTAATATTAACCTCCTAATTCCATGCCATCTTAAAAAATATTCCATATTTTTGACAGAACCAAACAATTAAGGCTTAGATCTACACCTGCTTCCTGACATATTTCTGTTGTACCTACCTAATTAATATCCATATTTACACGGAAAATGACTTAAATATCCAGGTTAATTAGATAACTACACTGAGATATGCAGGGAATTTGGATTTGGCTTTCTGCTCTCCCTTTTCTCCTTCCTGTGAAATTACTTTAAGTGTTCATATTGTGTTATATGTCTGATGTAGCAATATTGTGTTTTGAATTTGAACAGTGATGTCCATCAAGCTTTTGCTTGGATTTTTCTGTTGAGAATTTCCTAACACATTTCTGCAAATTACAAGTCTGCAAGTGTGAATGTGAGATATGAATTTATGCAAATGGTATTGCAAACTTACCCTGCTACCAAACAAACTCTGTATGAGAATGAAAAAAGGTTGATGCTCCTCCTGTAAATCCTATGGGAAAATATAGACATCTGTTGTTAGATGTTTATTCAACTTGCAAGTAGTGGAGTTGGTAGAACTACTTTCTAGTCAATGGAGAAAAAAATGAGCACTTGCAGAATATGTTTCCACTTACCCAAATAGAAATGTGTAAAATGGTTCAAATGAATCATGTTTTAAAAGCATTTTTGTTCTACTCCACTTCTGGAGGAGCCCAAAGCAACTACCTCAAATGTAGGCATCTGCATTACCAGATGCTAAAGTTACTGAGATAAATGTCCCTGAAGAAACCTGGTTTTGAGGGTCAGGTTGCTAGTACGATAACACAATGTTCATCTTGAGTTTGGAAACAGAGTTTATTTCCCTGCTGCCTCAGTGGGACCTTCCTGCATGAAGCAGAGCAAATAATTTTGAGTGAGAGACTACAAAGTATTTTCACAGGCTAACCAGGAACTCTTTGAACAGATTTTGTTCCTGTGTTTGAAAAGGTACTTTTGTATAAACCTTATTAGAAGTTGAGTTGTTTCTTCAATATGAAGCTTTGTCATTCAAATCTCAGTTTTGCTGAAATTTCATGCAAATTCTCTTAAAGGGAACTGTATAATTTGTTACACTTTGTGGGAGCAGAGACACCTTTTCTGTTTGCATTTTATACTAACATCACCCAGTGAGGCAAAACTGACACAAACCCCTGATATTTACCTATCCACAGAATATGTCGTAATTATAAAAAAGTCATGTCTTTAAACCAAGGAAAATTTTGATCATTCAACACAGTCAGATCAGATGTAATTTTTATCATATAATATGCAAGACTGTGCTTCCTTCAATAAAGGACACTCTAACCCTTTCTTAATGGAGGACATTCTTCACGTCAAAAGTTTGGGGAAGCCATTTAATAAACCTAATGATACTCCTAATAGAAGCGGGGATGCCCTCAAAAAGATAGAGAGCATTTGATTTCTGTGGTCACTAATAATTTTTTTTAATATTATAGTGTAGTTAGTGATGCCATACTGATTGATGTATCTTATTTAGATAAGTTTCATAAAAGCACTATATCTTCAATGATTTATAAGAAATTGAATTGTGCTGCAGGTAAATTAAACACTCTGGAAAATTTCTCAGATAGCATAGCTAAAATAATCCAATTATGAAAGGCAGGTAGAATTACTTGCTTTTTAAAATTAAAAACAAGAAAAAAATACAATTTTGGCCAAGTTCCATGAAAGTAAAAAGAAATCGAAGAGATCTTGATACTAAGTTTTAAGTATCATATTGCCTGCCCTATTTTTTATGCTTTCTAGTAAAAGCAAAAGTCTACAGAAGAAGTTTTAAGCAAGAGTAAAAATGAGACCCTTATGCCAGGTAGAGAATTTTGTATTTATGAAACAGCTTCTAAATGTACTTCTGTCTGCTGACACACTTATCTATTGCCTTCTTTAAATATAGAAAATTTTTACTTTAATGCTGCTTTGAATTTCAAGTTTGGTCAGAGTTCCTAAGGTGACCAAAGACTTGTCTGAATGGAGAGCAAAAAGTTCTGAGATGGCTGTCTAGCACGGTTTTCCTCCAGTCTGTTGCTTATAGAGAGAGGGGGAAGGACTGATTTTTACTTCTACTTTTCATATTAAATTTTGGCCCTACCTGGGATCCTCAACAAAGCAATAATCCATTACTGAGGGCTCATGGTGACTCCAAGAGTTTTCATTTGAGTTGCAATAATACCTTCATATGTTCTATGAAATACTAAATAAATAAAGGGATATTAGATAGCAAACCTGTTGTTTCAGTCTGTCACCTTAAACCTCCTGTACAAATATTATCTAAGATTCTTGTTTTCAGGCTAAATGGTTTCTTTCTTATACCATAAACTTAATTTAAAGAAACTAAACCAATCCAGACAAAAAGACACCCTAGTAACAGTAGGAAAGCTCCTAATCTTCTCTGCTGTATTAAACAATGTGTACCATAGAAACAAAATGGGGAAAGAAAGACCTTGAGTACTGAGGTAGATGTATTTAGAGCTATTAAATAGTAGCAACTGAAATATGTTCTTCCTAATGTCCTGGATTCTATGTTGAAAGATAAGAGGGAAGTCACTCAGTTTCTAACACTGTCTTGTTCATTTAAAATCTAAGCTCCTTGTGAACTGATCAGCTCTTGTTGGTAGTTGTACAATGTCCTTCAGAATGGGACTTCTCTGGGAAAATTATCTGGAGTCTGAACTTTTAAATTTACTTTTAGATATATATCATAAAATAAAATATATTATTATACATATAATTCACACTTTTATATATATATATATATATATATATCTACATATATAGATAGAGATGATAAGTGCATTTTATTAGACCTGGTAAGGTACAAAGGCTGACAGATATAGTTACCCTTTTGCTGTTTAATATGGCCTCTTAAAATTACAATTTTACCTTGACTGGTCAGCCTTCATGTTCATCCATCTTTAGGTTTAGGGGTGATGAGTAATCTCCCTCGGCTTTCATTGCATATGGATTTCTTCACAATTGCAAGATTTAAAGCCTGTTGTTGACTGTTTTCCTCTGAGTGTACCATAGTGGAAGCCTATGTAAGGAAGTAATTTCCTTGACTACACAGCTCACTTCATAGGAGCGTCTACAATGGTACCCCAGAAATGATTGTTAGCAAGAATGAATGTCCAAAATGCTTGGGGAAAAAAAAAAAAAGACAGAAAATGTTTGTATTGGGTTTGTGTGGCAAGGTGTTGGTAACTGGGGGCTATAGGGGTGGCTTCTGTGAGCAGCTGCTGGAAGCTTTCCCTATGTTCGACAGAGCCAATGCCAGCAGGCTCCAAGATGGACGTGCTGCTGGCCAAGGCTGAGCCCGTGAGCAATGGTAGCAACACCTCTGGGACAACATATTTCAGAAGAGAAGCCAGAGAAGAAGGGAGTGAGACTATATGAGAGAAACACCTCTGCAGGCACCAGGATCACTGGAGAAGGAATGGGAGGAGGCACTTCAGGCACCAGGGCAGATTCCCCTGCAGCCCATGATGCAGACCATGGTGAGGCAGCTGTCCCTCTGTAGCCTGTGGAGGTCCACAGGGGAGCAGAGATCCACTGGCAGACCCTGGAGGATCCCCCTGCAGGAGCAGGTGGATGCCTGAAAGAAGGCTCTGATTCCATGGGAAGACCATGCTGGAGCTGGCTCCTGGCAGGACCTGTGGCCCCATGGAGAGAGAAGTCCATGCTGGAGCAGGTTTACTGGAAGGACTTGTGACTCCCCCAGGGACCTATGCTTGGAGGAACCTGTTCCTGAAAGACTGCACCCCATGAAAGGTACTTATACTGGAGGAGTTTGTGAAGAATTGCAGCCCATGGGAAGGACTCAAGTTGGAGAAGTTCACAGAAGACTGTCTCTCATGGTAGAGACCCCACTGTGGAGCAGGGGAAGGACTTCTCTCCCTGAGGAGGAAGCAGCAGCAGAAACAACCTGTGATGATCTTACCGTAATCCCCTCTTACTGTAATCCCCATTCCCTGTCTCCTTGTACTGCTGGGAGGGAGGAGGTAGAGAATAGTGAATAATGTTAAGCCTGGGAAGGAGGGAGGAGTGGTGGGAAGGTATTTTAAAGATTTTGTTTACTTCTCATTATCCTGCTCTGATTTTGATTGGTAAAAAACTCAATTAATTTCCCCAAATCGAGCCTGGTTTTCCCATGGCAGTATTTAGTGAGTGATCTCTCCCTGTCCTTATTCCGAATCACGAGTCTTTTGTTATATGTTGTCTTCCTTGTCCTGTTGAGGAGAGGAGTGATGGAATGGCTTTTGTGGGCACCTGGTATCCAGCCAAGGTCAAACACCATACTGTTGCAATCCCTTTTCCTCAAAAATTCTTAAAGATTGAGGTGGAGGGGAGTGGGGGCAGGGGTGATGTAGGGAGATCAATGAATAAGAAAATATCCATATACTAAGAAAGAACTTATCTACCAGATGTCTACTTGGACTTGCAGCATGTGATTTCCATTCTGACTGTGACAAGTGGATTTAACAATCTGTGAACTAAAAAGCTGTAATAAATTTCCACCTCTTTTCTATGAAACAATGTTTATTACCTGATTGACTGATTTCACTAAATCATATCGAGTCAGGTACCTGAAAGAGGGTGCAGCCCTGAATTTGTAGTTGGTACAAAGGTATTGTGAGAAGATAATTGCTTCTAATAAAGGAATAACAATTGGTCTTAATTTTAATTTGCTTCTAGTGGAGCAAGTTCATGTAAGACATCTAACTATGGTTATTCTCTATGGAACCATCAAAAGAGAGCACTTGTCAATAAATTTTTTAATTTCTTGCTTTCGTGGTGCAAATAAAGGAATGAGATTATAATGTGATAAATTAATCAAAAGTACGAACAGCCAAATCATGAATTCACGGACATGTTTAATTTAATATTATTTTCACTATTGCAGTGAATTGTCCTAGATTCCAATTCAACATTTAGGCCCCACCTGAACTCTGTGAGTTACTCAGGTTCACTGTATGCCAAATTAGGTACCTAGTATAATATCTGTCTGGGAAGGAGGCTCCAGTGACTGGAAATGGACTGTAAATTATTTTTCTGATGTATTACAAACTATATGAGTAATGACTGAAAGAACAGAAGTTTTTAGCTTTGTGTTCATTAAGCTTAGTTGTCTTATACTCCTAAACTGACTTTTTTCTCCAATATAGAATTATTTTTATTTTGATAATTTCTTCCATTTTAAGCACAGCTTTGAGTGCTTATAGTGAGGGTTGGGTTTTTTTTCCAAATTTAGAGATTTCTAAACATGAAAAATTATACTTTAGGTTAGCAAGAAGATAAGGAAAGCATGTTGTTTAATGAGTTCATGAAGTTCCCAGATTATGTATTGGCTAAGGAGTCTGTGTCCAGTTTCCTCTTTATTCAGCTCTTTCAAAAAAGACATCTCTACCTAGTGGTTCTACACTTTTTTGTAAATCAGTTATTTGTATTTTTCGTGATATGTTTTCAGTCATCCATTATTAACACTGAAATATCAACACTAACTTCCCACTTTAACTGGAAAATGATTATTACCAATTTCTGAAATTAACTTGAGTCCATTAAATAGATAAAATAAGTCTGGATATTTTAATTCTGATTCTTAGAGAAATCTTAGAAAATGTCATATGATTCTCTTGGAAAGAGAGCGGAGCCACATTGGGAAAACATATGACATTCTCCTCTGCTTACTAAGAAATCCTTAACTTCCCAGGAATTCATGAACCTCATAAACTGTAGTCATGTTCTTCTGTAACTGTAGAATTAACATAATTCAGTTGACCAAAAGCCTTTTTACAAATTGATCTTTCACATTAGATCTTTGAAATCCATGAAAAGATTTTATGGTGAATTGATATTGTTGTTTGGACATGAACACTTCATGGTTTACTTCCATCCAGAGGAACATTTTAACTCTTCTTCCTTTCTCAAACATATCACATCATCATGTGAAAAAAGATCACAGTGGGTTGCATCAGGTTCCTAAGACATGAAAAGCTCAGTGTGGAAATAACATGCTCTTGCAGGTGAATTCATTCTGCTGCGTAACTACAGCCAACATGGGAGACAGATGTGAGAACTGGGAGCAGAATGTTCCCTGGTGTATAATGCAGTGATAAAATGTGTAACATTTGTTATGATATTTGTTATGAAATATGAGATGCTTTTTTTACCCCAAGGCAATGAAGGAGCTCCCTTAGCTGCCTAAGTGATAAGTTTTTTCCAATATCACTAGACAATAAACCACTGGCAACTGCACAGTAAATATCCTCTCCAAGTATTTGTTTTACTGGAATTAACCCTTGCAACTTTTCAACAACCCCACTGCTGCTGAAGAACTGCACACAAATTGAATACAGCATAAGTTATTTTGTCAATCAATTGAGGTAAAAGTAAAGCAGTCTGCTATGAAGAGATATATGTGTATAATTTATATGTCTGTACCATGTTCTCAGAGAGTAACCACAGTTGTGACTGTTGGTCGGAACTGAAAGAGGGACTGTTTTCAAATTTTCTAGGATTGTATGTTATGTCTAAGTGAGATTTTTGCTGTTTCAGCAATATACTCCTCAGTGTTTCAAAAGCAATGTATTTTTCTTTGTTAAAATACAGAAAATAGAGTTTAAAACTTTTCCTTGAGCAGCCATCAGAAGTGATGCAGATATTCTTGGCCAGCAACATATCAAGATTTCAGTGCTTCCATCTTTCTCCCTTCTGATACGTCATTTAGAGTTTTAGTATAGCTGCCATATTTCTTAATGTACTTATGTTTCAAATTGTCACATCTTAATAATGCCAACATTTCTGATCAGATTGAGCATTTTTCTTTAATTAGATAGGATACTGAATACTCATGAATGAACTAGTTGGTCTTGTGTGTCGGCTCTGTGCTTCTTATTACCGCCTCAATTCGCAAGCAAACAGAGATGTGTCTAAGAGAAGGCAGGTGCACTCATGCACATACACAATGCAAATTTATTGTGTTTAATCAACAAACCCTTCAGGCTTACCCTTGGAATCTTTGCATTATCAATAATATATTGATAGTTGTGGTTTGTATTATACTGACATAGAGGGACCTCAGGAACAACCAGGTCCTACACTGGAGAGATGACTGCAAAACTCCTTTGCAGTCCTGAGACAATTTGCCACTTGTATGCTTAGGAATAGAAAGCAAAAATAATCCTTTCTCTAGTAGAAATCCTTTAAAATAGTTCTTTGGAACTCATAAAAGCTGTGTTCATAAACGTGGCCCAAACACTTGTAATATACTTTAATTAAAATGCATATACCTTTCACTATATGGCTGTCTAATATTTTCAGAGATGTGTACAAATCTAATTTCAGCATCAGAGAAGCCTTTTTGAGGTGTGTATCATCAAAACCCTGTTACATTTTATTATTATTACTTATATTACAATAGCATGTGTTGTCAAAAGGTAGATCAGAGCCTGATTGTATCACGTGCTTTAGAAACACAATAACTGAGATAATGTCTTGACAGACAGATGGTTCAGCTATTCACTGTATTAATCCACTGTTCATCTCTATCGTGTTCATGGCTTTGTTTCCATCTCAAAATATATATGACAGAACTAGGGAAAATTGGAAAAGGACAAAGCAGATGTTGGATGGAGGTATGTCTTCCACTAAGAGAAGAACTAAACACGGATAGACATACGGAGTGTCTTCCACTGATAGTAATGCTAAACATATCAGAAAAAAAGATATGTGAAAAAGAGATGCTTTATTAAATCTCTGACATCTATGATATTGAGATTTTGATTCTTCATAAGAGGTAGTTGTGCACAGAAACTCTGCCCCATGTCACATGTAGGATGCTAAAAGCTGACGTGGGGTCAGGGACTTAGTAGATGTATTCCTGGGGGGAAAAAACCCAACAAAACATGAAGGGTGTAAAAGCAAAGACATAAGTCACTGAGCTAGAAAGGGTTGGAAAGTGGGAGAATATTTTTGGGAAATGTTGCTACAAGTTCCCTCTGTTCATATTACTCTGCTGTAAGCACTGGTAAAACTAAGATACTATGGGATATGGAGTTTTGTTAAGACTTATGGGATCTCACCTGTCTACTGATGATACAAGCATCCTTGGTGACTTGTTTAAAAAGAATGCTTAACAAAAATAAATAAAATTAGTTGTGATGAACCTTACTTTTAGCATCCCAACACTTAGCAAGACCTTAAACATATGCTTGGTGTTAAACATGTGATCAGTCTGTTAAAATGAAGAGAAAGACATTCACAAAAGTGGCTTAAAGCAGTGAAAGGAGTTGTCTGAAATAAAGTCAGTAGAAAGAATTTAAAGAAAAATGCTTATTGATTATAATTTTAAAATTGGTATATAGCAATCCAAACAAGCTGCCATCAAGTAAGCCAGGGGAATTTACTCCATGACAATGACCCTGAGCAGACTCTCACTTTCTCTGCAGGACAAGCGATGACAGCTTATTGCAGGATAAAAATTGTTCTTGCAGGGAACTGCTATTCACAGAGCAGCCGATGTGCTTATAAATCCAAACCCTACCTCATCTCATGATAATTTATGGTAACTTATGATAACAGTCAAAGCTGAGAGAGAGCTTCCCCATTTCCTCCTTCCCAGTGAGGAAAACAATGGACTGTGTTATCCTGAAAGCTTTTGAAGAATATGAATTTGCTACCTGTCCTGCAGGCTGACGTGTTACTTACTCCTATACTGGAATCTATTACATATATTTCCCAATTTGAAATGAAGAGGAAGCAATGTGAATTTATGTCCTGATCAAACGCACAGATCTTGGGAAGCACCCTGAATAAATCAAGAGAGTTTTCCAAGATTACATTTTATGCTGGCCCATCTACTGTAACGTTTGATTGCTGTAATCACAGGTCATTTAGTATTCCTGATAATCTAAAGAAAGAAGAGCCGTAAAAGTCCTTGGACCAGTATAATCCTTTTCCCACTCTGAAATAAAACCATTAAAGCAATAACTAAACTAGTAAATAGATAAACCTTTTGTAATAAGGGCAATCAGTAAAACTAAACTACAAAGTGTAATTTCTTGTTTCCAAGAAAAACACACTACATCTGTTGCATGTCCAATAAAGGATCTTAGTTGACAAATCTTAATTTGACTGTGGGCAAACTAATTGTCTATTATTTTAGATTGGGGCTGTTTTGCTTTAAAAATCAAATACTGATTTTGAAGGAATAGAGTAAGTAATTTTCTCTGGGAACACAGAGTTCCTACTGACAGTGGCTATTAAAAAGATTTAATGAAATCATCAGGACTTGTTTGAAGCTGGTCTAGGTACATTTTTATACTCAATCTGCACATCAATATTAATTTTTTAACATGGAGGTTTTATTGGTACCAAGGAAGGAAGTAGAAAAAATAGTTTAATAGAATTTCAAATTACAAGCAAAACAAAAAGCTGACGGAGGCAAGTGTGAAATTAGACCTATGAAACACTATGAAAAATAGAATGTAGTAGAAAGATATGCAAATTAAAGGGGATACTGGAAAACAATTGTGACTGGTTTACTTTCCATCTAAACAAAACGTATTAGAGTGACACCCATCTTCTTTATCATGTTAAAAGTCTGCAAGTCAAATCATTATAGACCCTCCTTTTGAAAGTTTAATTATGTCTTGATTAAATCTGATATCAAAATCAACACTGCATAATTTCTGAGGTTTGTGGAAAAATGCTTAAACATAAGATCTCATAAAAAGACCTCAGATCTGATTCATCTCCAGTTCAGGTCCTATATAATTTTTTTATTATTCTCCTCTCACCAGTGAGATTTCATTGCCTGGCTTTTTGTTAAGGTAAATTTTCCTGAAATCTGAGAGTAAAAAGTGTCCTTGAAAATTGCTAGTACCTTTTCTGGTTCCAGGCAAAGGCATCTTTTCATATTAAAAAAGTAGCCTAAAAAGACAAGCATTGTGTACAAATGAGGTAGTAAATAACACACATCACTTGATTAGCAAATTCTGGGTTAGTGGCAACAAACAAATTTAGAGCTTTTGTAGGGGTACAAACTCAAAGCCCATTCATAGGAAATGAAAGCTGTTTACAGGTATAATTCCTACTTAAGTCAGCTGAAGCCTATTTAAATACTGTATGAGTTTCACTGCCATTTATTTATTGAACGCTGTACCTGGGCATCTCATAAACTTTTGGTAGCTTAGAGTACTATAACGCTGTAGTACTACGCCCATTTTATAGATAGGTAAGTGAGAAACAGAGTTTAAACTCCAAGTTCTCAGAAGACTCCTGGGTACTTGTATCCCATTTAGTCATCTTCATTCCTCTGAAAGAAACACTGAAGGTTTTAAAAGTTGGTTAAGCTAAAACTTCGGATTAACCTTAGTAGGAATAAGTCTGAATATCTTGGAAGATCTAGGTCCAAAGATCTAGCTATGTGTTTTCAGGAGGAGTGAGAGTATAAAATTTTCGTCACATTAAGCTATCTTCCCTTGCTAATTCAAAAATTATTTAAATTAATGCCTTTCCAGAGACATAAAGAAGGATCAAAAGTGATTTCACCGAGTTAGGTATTGTTAACACATGTTGAATCATTGATGTGAAAAAAAGTATTGTCTAAATATAAATAAATTAAAGTATGCTTGGGCACCAGAAGCCTTTGTGTCTGAATTGAATTGAATATGAGTGATCTCATTTTAACCAATTTTCGCTGGAGGCACCAAGCTAAGGGTGGATGGTGCTTTCTGCTATGGACTAAATGTCAGTTGTACAAGAGTTACAAAAGGTAAAAGTAAATGTATCACCACAAGGACAAGAAATACATTGAGGGTGACAAGATAGACTCTGCTGATGGCAAGCATCACAGCGGCAAGTGTCACAGGACACTCTTTCCTATGTCCAGGAATTTTTTTTTTAAAAAAAGAGAAAGAATGCAAAAATTAGGTAGGGGAAGCCCCCCCCCCCCCAAACACCTGTGAAAGAGAAAAGCGTAAGTAAACAGTAATTGTTGTGTTGTGTGTACATGGAATTTTCAAGATAAATATGATTTCTTGATCCAAAACCAATTTCCACAATTTTCCTATTCTCAGTAGAAGACAAACCAAAATACCCAGGAGGTTTGTAAAGTACTCATGAAGGACAGACATCACAAAATTTCACCTGCATCACCTACCCAGCTCAAGATGTCAGATATATATCTTTATGGCCTATCCCTGGAAGTGTTTAAGGCCAGGTTGGATGAGACTGTGAGCAACCTGATCTAGTGGAAGGTATCCCTGCCCATGGCAGAGGTGTTGGAACTGGATGATTTTTAAGGTCCCTTCCAACCCAAACCTTTCTATGATTCTATGAACATGTATAAGCAAATACATAAACCTCACATTTGCACGTTTATGTCTACTCGTGAAAAACCAAAGCTATCATCACTGGGAGCCAAAAAATGTCTGTTTAGGAAAAAATGTGAGGCAGCAGATATCATTGCCCTTTAGTGGAAATGACAAAATCTATAGATTTCAACTGCTTACACAAGATTAGGTAAAACAGGAAAAAGCAAAAGGAAAACAGGAGAAGGACCTGTAACTAGAGCTCACATAGACAGCAGGAACCTACAGCAGCAGATTGTTTGCAGCAGCTGAATGATTCTTGATGTATGTCTGCAATGGTAGAGTCCTGGAAAGCCAGGTTACAGGGTTTGGTGAAATTACATGGTATTTTCTTTCTCCGCCTTTCCCGTCTCCCCACTCCTCCAATATTGTACATGTAATTTGAGAAATTGTGTCACTTATTTTAATATGATCCAGGGTGTAAGCCTATTTTTGAGAATATTTTGTCTTGGGTTCATTGTGTCATTGAGATCTGAGAACCAGTTGTACAGTAAAAAATTCTGTCACTTTATATACAACTCTCAGTGTCTTCTCTCATTAGGGTTCTCTAATTAAGGGTTCTTTAAAACCAAAACACTTTAAGGATTTAATTAACACAGAGCACTGACATTTTCAGTTTAAGTTGAACCTCTTTCATCAATAAATACTTTCATCATTCTTTCTTCTTTCTCCCTTTTCGCACTTATTACTTGACAGTAAAATGGTTTGCTATTCCAATTTAACAAACAGAAAATACAGAAGGTGATGCTTCAGATGCCCCTCTAAATATTTTTCTATTTAAGGAAAGCACATCATATTCTGGGATCAAATATTTTACTTTTAACTAATTTTCCAGTTGTCTTTGTAAAACAGAAGTACTTCCTTCTAGATTATCCTGCCTTTTCAAACTTACTTTTGCATTTGTTTCCTAGTTTTGCAGAGAAAAGCTTTTGGTCTACCATTTTAATCCAAATTCTACAACCCTTAGTGATCATTAAGATTACAAAGTAGAGTAGATCAGTCTCTTCATGTCAAAGGAAGCTGAATAAGGATATTTCAATTGTTGTCTAGCAGGCACTGTGAATCAGCTTTCATTTCTCCATCATTCTTTAAAAGAAAAAGGGGGGGGGAAAGGTAGTTTTACTAGCTCTTTCTGTTTTCTCAAAAAGCTTTTCAGTATATCATTAACATCGAGTCAGATTTCTCTTAACAAATATTTCTGCATTTCCATCTGTGATGCTGCTCTCAGTTCTAGTATCTTCTGAGAGTCTGACTAGTCATGCATCTTAGCACACAGTAGCAAGCTCTCCGTCACACACTGACACCTTCCTTCTCTTCCCCAAGAAACTTTTCATTCTGAACTGCAACATATTCTGCCTGCTTTGTCCAGGTTGCCATGGTCAAGCCCATTTCATGGCTACCATCTCCCTGAATACTTTCTTTCTGCCTTTGTATTTCTTTCTTTTATACATAAACTGGACACTGGTCCTCTTGGTCAGTCTGCTTCTGTTTATTACTTTGCCTTTCCCCAAATCTTCGTTTGCGAAGCCTAGCCATGATTACTTTACCTTTGACCTTTTGTTTGACCGTATTTGTTCTGAACCAGTGATTGTCATTGTTGGGAGCTGTTTTCCCAGGCAATATTGCTGTCCTTACTATTAAGATGCATTTCTCCAGGGTGAAATCTTCCTCTCAGCACTCTCCAGTCATGTAGGGTCAGACATCCCACAGCCCATCCTGTCAATTAATAGAGAATCTCTAATGTTTCCAAATTTGCATGCAGATACTGGAGTTTAAATTTCCTTCATTTGCATTTAGTTCTGGAATAAAAAAGACCCACAATATATCTCTTTGAAATCTCATACTGTCATCCGTAAGAGACACTGGACACCCCTCATCACTGTCCTAGGAATTCTGCCATTTTTGCAAATGGTACCACCCCATTCACTCCCTTTACCTCATGTTCATTGCTATTGAAGATCCATCTCAAAAAATGTTTTACGCTGCTTTTGTTCATTTGTTCTCACTGACCTCCTACGAGTTTCCCTAAAGTGACTGATGTCACTGCACTTTATGAATTCTATGACTGGATAATAAAAAAGTACCATATTTTTAAACATGTACTGGTTATTTATTAAACAAATAATTAAGACATTCACTCTCTCCACTGTGCACAAAAACCATGCGCATACCAAAAAACTCTCCTTTTGCAGTCTCTGGTCCCACCCCAACTTTCATTCAGATGATTGCATTGAGATAAATGAATGATAAAGTGAAGCATTTCACACAGAGAGATAGTCCTGCAATAGTCTTGCTGTTATTAGGAAATCATTCAATTCAGAATTTCATTTTGGTCAGTGTCATCTCATTACAGTCAATGGCATCCCACATTGCTGGTAAATTATTCTGTCACTCTTAATTTCAAGGACATCTGAGTGTTGTTATTTAGGATACGTGTGCAGCAGAGTGTCACTGCTGTGGAGTTTTCTCAAGCTAGTAACACGGAGCAGTCCAAATGTCTTCATATAACACTCTGACCCAAGTATCATCCCTAATATATTCATGACACTCCCATGCAGGCTAAGCATTGTAGAAAGGGAACAATCAATATTTAGTCTGTAAATCTAGTCAGTTTTACAGGCTTGCAATTCTGTGATTTATCTTCTTTCTGTGCAATTTTAGCACACGGTGATACTGATGTGGTCTGAGACACTGAGAATAATTATAGTGAGAGATTGATTTGGGGTTTTTGAGACCTTGGCTTTGATCTGAATTTTGGTGGGATGACAATAATTTTTTCCATTGTGAATCTGAATGGTTCTTTATGTTGATGAGTTTTACATTTCATATGCAAACTCCATGTAATAAATTGAAATCACAGGTACTGTGACCTAAAATAGAAAAACAGACTTCACACATCCCCTGAATTCCTGTATCTCTAATAAGATTTTTCTTGCCAGTCTAGTAGGGACTTGAAAGGGGTTTTTTTTGTTTTGTTGTTTTTCTGTTTGTGCTTTTTTGTTTTGTTTTAACAGGATATTATTATCTTGTCTGGTAGAATATTTCAATAAATAAATAAATACATAATAAAAATTTTGGATGTAAATTTTATTAGAAGTGTTATTCTCAAATGACCAGAAATATTCTTCTTCTGAAGTCTCATCAGGGCATGAAACTTTGGTGCTTAAGAGGCTTATGAAGAAAATCTGGTTATTTTTATGAGTCTGCTAAATTGCTAAAACTGTCAAATTAAATTGCCTTTTATAAGTGTGTACTAACTAGAAGACAGTTTTATGAACATGTTCCTTGTAGAGTCCCCATTTTGGTTCAACTTGACAAGAAAGTAAGCCTTCGTAACATACACGTATGGCATTAAAGAAAACTGGACCACAGGAGGAGTATGGCAAAATGAGTCACGTTCATACTCACTTTTGTTGTTTCCTTTAGCACAGTGATTATTCAGATTAATCCATTTTGTCATCTTTCTCATCCCCTTATTGGTAAGAAATCGTACTACAGCCTGTCCTCAAGTAGCATTTGGCACTTCTTTTATGAAACTCTCAGGTTTATGGAAAGAGGTTTTGCCTATATTTTATACCTATCGACAAGTAATTATTTTTTTTCCTTACCTACAAAGGCAGTACAACCAAAGAATTATTTCAAGCCTATGTGATTGTGCTCCTGTTTGGAAGGAGGAGGGCTAGAAATGAAATCCAACCTTCACTAATTTTTTTTTTTAGTTATTTTTTTTGGATGGCATTTGCTAGGGCTTGCATGGGAGTTGTGTAACACCTAGAGCTGGTAAGAATCTCTCAGGGTTTCAGCTCAGCCTGTAGCAAATTGCTGATCTGCTCTGAGAATTCAAAATTAAATAAGGGATCGATGCTTTTTAAGTCATGCCAGCATATTCTGACATAGGGGAACACTAGAAATACCAGCATTAATCATCCCCCTCTCCTGGAAAGCATACAAAGCAATATAGAGCTACCTGAGAGGGCTTGTTACAGCGCAGATTCAGGTGACCAGGAGTTCAGTTGGTCCTTACACAAAAAGCATTGATCCAGCTCCAAATTTTGTCAGTGATGATTTGCCACTGACATTCTGGTAAAGAGTTTTGCCCTACTAGAGATCTTCTTTGTTGTGTTATCTGAACTTACCTCTTTGTTTTCAGTTCTACACGAGACTTCAGTGGTTTGGAAAATGCTTCAGCACTGCAGGGTCAACACCTGGATGTTAGAGAAGGGCTTTGTGTTGGTATTTAAAAGCTTGCTCTAGAATGAAGAGATAAACTTGAATCTAGACTTTACAAGTTGTCTTATGCAGATTATGCATATAGGTGACAGGAAAGTGTTGTTTTGAAGTGTGAGATTCTGGACACCAGATCTCTGTCTCGACACCTGAAAATCCCATTGAATCCCATTAAAGGACTGAGACATTTCTTTTGAATAGAAGATGGAATTTCATCTAGCAGGTTTTGAAGTAGTAAAAGGTATTCTTCTACCTGGAAAGATAAAGCTAAGCAATGTAGGTGTCTCTTCTGGCTCGCTAAGTTTCGGTTGCAGTGTTTTTCTTGTTCATCAATATTAACTGCAGTCAGAAATGGGAAATATGACAAATATTATTACTGCACAAAGCTTTCAAGTAGAGTGCATACAGAGGATAATATGGCCATACAAACTGAGTTCATCACAACCAATGTTATTACTCCGAGTGTCAAAGCAGCAAATAGTGGCTGGCATCTTCTGTAGCAATGCCATTTTCTTTGACACAAGCTTAATGGAAATATGCACTGGCTTTCTACTTCCTTGATGAATGACAAAGGCAAAAATGATGCCTTTCCTGGATGACTTGGATATGTTATTTACTATATGTTTCTAGGGTAAAATAATAATAAATAAAAAATATTTGTCCTGGAACAGAAAGATTTGCAGGCTGTTTCCTTGCCAGCTAATGATATCTTTTGCAAAGCAATGAGACTGTGAAGAAATGCTCATATTATGTGTAAAATATTCCCAAAGCAAGAAAAGAAACTGACTCAGATAAAGGTACTAACTGTGTGGGAAGTAGAATTCTGTCCTGTAGCTTTGAAAATAAAGCGTGGGCCTCTAATAGCTCCAAATGTTATGACTGTTATTGGACTGCAGTAGTATGTTAGTGTACCAGGGTCTTAGTCACTGATCAGAACCTCAGTATGTTAAATCAGTTAAAAAAAAAGTCAAACAATTTCTCTTCACCACAACTGGCTCACAGTGTAGGGCAGGAGAAAACAGATGGGTGTACAGAGATGGGTGTACAGAGATATGCAAAGCAGTGCAACTGTTCATTGTCAGAGAATTATAGAATGGTTTGGGTTGGAAAGGACCTTAAAGATCATCTAGTTCCAATCCCCCTTCCATGGGGAGGGATACCTTCCAGTAGACCAATTTCTCAAGGCCTCATCCCACCTGGTCTTGAACTCCTAATAGTGTTAAGATCATCAACTGAAAGAAGTTTGAAGGCTTCGGGATTGAATTGTTGGAAAGATAGGAATGAATGTATGGGGGAAAGGGTAAAGACATGCAAAGCTGATGAAAGAGGCTGGCATCATCAACCAGTCTGTGAAGGAAGATAACATTACTGCTAAAGAAATTTTTGACACTAGGCTCCCTTCTCCATTAGATAGGTTTATTGGCACAGGTCAATTCTGATATCTGGTAGCTTGAGCTAGGTGTCTCAAAATAGGGTCCATAAACAAAGAAATCCCTGAGCAGTTATACCCTCACAGTTTTGCTGACTGATATTTCTGGTGTTGCTGTATTGCTTATATTGCTTATATTACTGACTGATGGGGCAGGAGGCAAAAGACGCTTTGTGTACATTTTTGCATTCTTTCTTTGCTATGGGGAAAGAATCTGCAAAACTCACATATCACTCTCATATATCCACATATGCAGATATAAGGAACAAGGCATAAATGGTGGAATAAAATGCCCCAATTTGTAAGCTAGAGTCTTATAAGAGAGGATTAAATCCATTGTAGCAACAGTTGTTGTTCATGATTGTGGTAATAGGTTTTTATCTAGAATGATATTTATTCAAATGTATTTGAAGCCTGATGCAAATTAATAGTTTTACAGATAATTCATTGGGTTTTTTTCCTTAAAGCCTTTGAGACCTGACTGAACAATAGAAACAATATGGTTTGTCTGTACAACTGTGTGCAGCATGAATTTAAGCACTAAGTACTTTTAAATGAAGGATTGATGGAGAAGAAAAGAGAATTATTTCTTGACACAATTTACACATTACTGAAGACTGGTTAACATATATACAGAACATAATACCTGATCTTGAACTTCTTATTAATTTGAATGAGGAATTAATCTCTGATCTTGCTTTTATACATTGTACAGTATTATTCATAAGAGTAATATCCATTAATTCCTATGAAAATGCTCTTTAACACGATAATGTATATCCATAAAACTGTTTAAGGACATACCCTGAAATAATACATGCTAGATGGGGCTCTTCCAACATCATAATAGAAAATTCTTTCCTCTGAAGTGGACATTCTTTACGATAGGATTTAGTGGAGTACTCTTTATGATTGAAGTGGGAGAATTTATTCTACCACCCATGGTGTAGCTTGTGAGTAGGTCTACTAAGAATCTAGCCTGCGTTTTCATACTTTTAGGTCAGGTTTTATGCTTGTTGCTACTTCTAATCTGCAGAGTTGCTGCCTTTGACTACTTAACCATGTTTTTTTTCATTGACAATTTAGAATTATTTTAATTGTAACTCAGATCTTTTCTCTGTGATAAAATTCAAAAGGTGAAATCACATCTTTGATGTGAGGGCTAAGCCAGGTCTTTGATCTGTAAATAGGGGCAGCAAAACTGAAAGAGCCTCACCTGTGTTTGTGAGTAATTACTGTATATTATTCTGAATTCAAGTTTGAAATTACATTGCTGTATTAGCATATCAAGGGATTTCAGAGCAGAATATTATTTGACTAGGAGTTAACTATTTAAGATAAGCTTGCAGGATGCCAGAAAAATCATATTGCAAGCATAAAAAAGAAAAGCAAAGAGAAATTATAACCAGCAGAATATAAATATTCAAGCTCGAAAATGTTTGTATACAAGATATATGAGTATAGAGATCCTTTTTAGGCTACATTGCTTTTTGTCCTAGCATAGGTCAAAAGAAAGTAAGGAATGGTGGAGCTACATCTCAGTATCTGATGTTTTACTGGAAGTTAGGGTGATCAGATTTTTTATCTATTTCTAATTTGGGTCAGTCTTGTCAAATTTCTTGCTTGCTCCAGGTGATTATTATGGCTTTACAATGACAAGAAGGATAGAAATTTCACTATCCCAGTATGTTCTAAATGAGCCTGAAGAAAGGGTGTATGGTTCAAACCAAACTCAGACTGCAGAGGGAACTGACTCTATATTGCCAGCTCCAGGGTGGACTGAGATTATGATGATTAGGACCTGAATCAGTCATCTGTGCAAAAAGAAATGCCATGTGTTTTTGTGGGGCACTGGAACAATCATCTTTGCCTAAGTCACCAGTCTGGCAGCAGTGTTGACTGCTAGGCAAAACTTTCCTTTCAGCACTCACTATTGAGTGCTGTCAGTTCAGTGTGTAGGGGGCTGTGAAGCTAAGCACTGAACTCTACCTAACTCCTTTATAACTTAGGTCCCCACCTGAGAATATGAATTCCATTTCCAGATCTGAGTGTGGCAATGTGAAGTGTCATTGTGCCTGAGTCTCCTGGAAAATCTGGATCTAAACTATGACACTGTGAGTTATGAACATTAATCTTACAGTTTCATGAAAATAAATGTTGCTGGTGACTGAAAACACAATTGTTGTCTATGCCAATATCTTGAACAGAAGAGGAGAAACCTAAAGAAATGTTGAATAAAATCAGCTTGGTGTGGAGGAGAGTTTATTCCTTTCTGCTTGTCATCTTTTGAAAATAAATGATCCCTTAATATTGGACATTATGGGGAAGCAGTAATGGACATATATCATTCTCCTGGGGATGATGACAATATATTAGCCTAAATCACAGTTTCCAAAAAATAGAAGAAAATTAAATAAAAAGACCAAGTCTACTATACAATGTTTCAAAACTCTGTATAATTGCCAAACTTAAATAAAAATTAAAATAAAAAAAAGAAAAAAGCCTGATTCATTGCTTAAAATGTAGACAATTTTCTTTGTTCTCTGTGAGTTACAACTTCTTGTGCAGGTTATTTGCAGTTCTTTATAGGTCTATAGACTAGACACTTCAAGTTCTTTTTATCAGTTGTCCTGAGAGATTTTACTAAAAAGAATCAGAGAAAAAAAAGGGAAAAAAGTGACAATTTTTTCTGGAAGAATAATCAATTTTTCACGAAGATGAACTTGAACTCCTATATACATTTTCCAGATGCCTGTTGAATAAAATTATGTGTCTTGGTTAGATAAAGGTCTGAGTAGCAATAAATGGAAGGTGTGTGCGAAAATTCTATCCAAACATAATATTCAGAACCTGCTTATCTACTATGTATAATAGGGGTCTTCCAAGGAAATGGACTGATTTTGCATGTTTGAATCACACAAGTTTCAGTTTAGTAAAAAGTGTATAATTTGTCTTCAGTTGATCTTCAGCTGTTTTTAATTCTCTACCTCAGTTTTATGCTCATATTTCTTTACAATGTGAAGGAAGCATTAAGAAGGAAGGAGAAATTAACTAGAAGTATTTAAAATTAAAGAACTAGCCTTACAAAAGATGCACATAACTTATATAGAGAGCCAAAAAAGGTTCAGAAAAGGTAAACTGCACACAGAAGTAAATGGTTCTGCCACTTCAGAGGCTCATTAGTAGAGATGCTAGGGGTTACTACACAAGGCATCAAACAGTAACTCCTTCCCTAGAACTAGAACCTATGATAAATGGAGTAACAGGTCTTTTACTTGTTTATTTTTGCTTTAATTGCAGGAGTGCTTATTAAATAATATAGAACTCTACATGAATACAGCCACGTTGGTGTACTAGATTATCCCCCATGGATGGGTTATTGTAATTTTCTTTATACTTAATGAAATTCAGTTGAAAGGTAAAATATATTAGAATAAACTTTACCTCAGCACGCGGAGCAGTCTGTGGGAGCATGTGCAGTGAGTAACAGAAGCTCATATGTCAAGCCTAATCTTAATAAAATACCATTTTTCAATGATTTTCTCCATATCTTTATGTCTTTAATTTAAAATATGCAGGAGATTTTTCCTGCTTTCCTTAGACAACACTTCTTATCTCACACCAGAAAAATCACCTAACCTCATTAAATACAGAGAAGCTAATGTTTCATCATTGGTCCATGAGACTATCTCATAAAATATTTCCAAAGTCTTATAATTAAGATGATATTCTTGCATTTTATATGTCATAGTTACAGCCAATATTAATATTTAAACTGGATAATATAACTAGAACATGTATGAAAGATGTGAAGTAGTATCTTGAATTTTTTAAGGCATTTCACTTATATTCACTTCTATAACCATTTACGATAACGTGTAACGAACCTGGAGAGGGTGAGCAATTTGCATCCTCCTTGCCTAGACCAGCCTATGTGAATGCATATTTTTGGGCCAGTATCTTGACTGACTGAACTCTGATACTCTGGCTCATATTTGCAAGGATGCTATTAGCTCATACACAGCTTCACTTTGATCATATGTAAAAGCATTCTGGTTTTGAGACTGTTCTTTCACACCTTGAAGTGTATTTCAGAGCCATGTTTCTGCAATGTTGTGTTAGCATTCTTCATAGAGTCACTAGGTTTTGAAAATGGAAAGAAATCTCTTTATGTCTTCTTTTCACCTTTTTTCCTGTAAACCTTTTTATCTGACTGCTAGTGCAGAGTGATCTACTTTTGTACAGATGGAGCTTCAATTTGTCTCCTTCAACATTTGTTCCTTCAATTTATCAGTACAGTGTATGTTCTTGTCATCATCACCATACTCTACTATGTCTTTTGACTTTCCTTTTAAAGACTTTAATCATTTACATTGTCCTCACCTATTACTTTTTTTATATCATACCCAAATTTTGCATCTACAGTTTTTCTTCTATAATCTAATAGACTGTATGTCCTTATAGTACCTCTACTTTTCCATCTATTTAATGACGTATAGGAAAGAACTTCTAGTTAAAATCAATGAAACCATCTCTTTGTCTTTCAGATAAGCCTTTCTTCCTACTGAATTGTCTGCAGACTGTCAAATACTATGGTTCCAAAACCTACAATAAGATTTCCAAAGTTTTTTCATGAAATCACAGAATAGTTCAGGTTGGAATGGACCTCTGGAGACCATCTTGTCCAACCCCCCTGCCAAGGCAGGGTTACCTAGAGCAGGAATGCGTCCAGGTGATTTTTGAATGTCTCCGCAGAGAGAGACTCCATGACCTCTCTGGGCAGCTATTTTCAGTGCTCTGTCACCCTCAATGTAAAGAGGTTCTTCCTCATATTGAAGTGGAACTTCTTGTGTTTTAGTTTATGGCCATTTCTCTTCATCCTATCTCTGGGCATCATTGAAAAAACATACTCTTGACATCCAACTTTGAAATATTTATATGTATTGACCAGACCCCCTCCCAGTCTTCTCTTCTCTACACTAAGCTGGCCCAGGTCCTGCAGTCTCTCCTCATAAAAGAGATGGTCCAGATTCTTAATCATCTTTGTGATCCTCTGTTTGACCCACTCCAGTGGCTCCTTGTCTTTCTTGAACAGTGGAGACCAGAATTGAATGCAATACTTCAGATGTGGCCTCAGTAGGGTAGAGTAGGGGGTCAAGATCATCCCCCTTGATCTGCTGGCCACACTCTTCCCGATGCACCCCAGGATACTATCGGTCCTCCTGGCCACAAGGGCACACTGCCAATTCATGGTCAACCTGTCACCCACCCAAACCCTTAGATCATTCTCTACAGAGCCACTCTCTAGCAGATCAGTTCCCAGCCTGTGCAGGTATTTGGGGTTATTCCTCCCCAGGTTCAGGACCCTACACTTGCCTCTGTCGACCTCATTAGGTTTTTCTCTGCCTGACTGTCCAGCGTATCAAAGTCCCACTGAATAGCAGCACAGACTTCAGGTGTATCAGTTTTATATCATCAGCTGAACATTATTCAACAGTTCCTATTCTTCTCTTTTTTCTTTCTTCTGGTTTGTAAAAAATTATATTTACTTGGTCTTGGTTCAGTTTCAGTCTGAATTGAAATATCTTTTAAATTTCTGGTGAATTAGAAACTTCCTGGATCCTACACCTCTCCAAGAAAATTGATTCTTTTCATCCTAAATTTCTCAGCTTTAGCAATTTATAGGAATATTAATACTAAAAAGTTATAAGGTCTTCAAATGGTGGAACACCAGGAGGGCAGAAAGAACCCCTCCACCCTCTGTTTTGAAATCAGTTAAAGTCTGTCAAAACCTAGACATGTCAAATGAAATTGAGTGTTTCATGAGTATTTTCTTTTTTTTTAGATTGTTTAATTGAAAATTGAAGAGAAATCTTTATTCCATCACCACAATGACACTTTCTAGTATTTTTATTTTTTGTCATCTTTGATCATCATTTCACATGTGTCTTGATTCTGATATTCCAGAACGATAAATTTGATAATGAATAACTACCGTGGCTACTGAGGAAATAAGGGATTAAAATTCATTGTTAATATTATGAGATATCAATACAGACATGTAACCATTGCAAACCTGTTAAAATGGCAGCTCATGCATGGTTGACTAAATACTTCGAAACATTTGTCTACAAATTCAATGATAACTTAGGTGGAAAAAACCCAAACCACAGCAATATTCTTCATTATTAAGATACTTGCAGTAAGAGGAAAAGAACCTGAATAGAAGCGGCAATGTATAACATATATCAGATAAAAGATCTTGCTGAAGCTGGGCACTAATACTTGAAAAATGAATTATCTGTAAAATGCAGTGCTACTAGAAGCATCTTGTTTATCTAATTATACTTGCAGCAAAATGCTACGTGTAGGAAAACAACATGAAGTGGGGTTATTTAATCTTACTTAAGTAAAGATTATTGTGTATTTTTTCATTTATAAGAGTTCTGATTTGCATGTGTACATGTTAATTAGCACATTAACTCCAAGTTGTTTATGAAAAAGGAAAAAAGGAAATGGTGCTGTTATACTTAGTGCCATGTACCATTCAGCTTAATATACATAAACTTTTAAAATATGTAGGCAATAATCAAAATGATATAAACTCCTTCAGTTATTTCCATCGTTTGCGACCTATAGATTTTTATTTCTACCAACACAATTAATATTGAAGTTCTAACATCAGTTTTAGTGCTTGTGCAGACTTTATGCTAAAATTCTACTTAGTTACTTTTGGTTATGCTGATTTTTTATTAACCTGTGTCAGGAATTTCAGTAGGCGATTTGGGGTTAAGACTTGCAATTGTGTTAAGGTTGGGAGTGAATTCTATTAAATTTATAAAATTATTTATAATGCTAAAGTTTTAACCATGGCTACAAATACCAATAACTGAACTAAATTTTGTTATAAATCCCAAACAACCATTTTTCTAAAAAAACTGATGAACATCAGCTGTATCTTCTAGCTGTGTATTTAAAGGACCATATGTTTAAAAGGGATCTTAATTTGCTTATTACAGAAGACCTGAAGACCGATATATTTACTGATTCATTCAAATATAGGTATTTTCATGGGATTAGCTTTTGGACAATATTAGTTTTTGCTATCTACATTTTTTTTAATGTGCTCTCAATCCATGTTAAAATTTAGCATTAAAAGTTGTGGATGAACCAGGAGAGAGAGGATTCCAGAGTCTGAGGACACATTCTCCATGCCCAGAGAGAGAACTTCCAGAAGATATCCATTGTATCTTACCTTTAAGAAGATTCGATATCAGAGGCTAGTTAGAAGATGTCCAAACCCTATAAACAAGAAAATCTGATTAAATATGCTCACAGCCACTGTGTTCTTCACCTTTCCATCCACTATGTTCTTGATCACCCTGACAGTGGAGAGGTATTCCACCCAGATTTTTTTAGACTCTATTTTCCACTCTTTCTAACCCCATCTCTGTCAACATAGTCAGCTTTACCCCTCATTCTTAGGGAAGCAAAAGTGTCTTTACCTGCCTCTCTAAGAAACCTTAAGCTAATGCTGGTCTTCAGAAACATTGGGTAAATGGCAGATATTCACATAGAAGCAGTTGTATTCATAAGAGCAGTTAAGTTTTTGCCTGTAAAACCACTAGGAAGTACCTTAGTTTGTGCAGAATGCTGAAGCAGTTGGCTTATTATTCAGCATTCAGCATCATTTGGGCTGATTTCCTCATAATGAGAATTCTTTAATTTGTAGTTCTTTTAATAAGGCTACTGGTACTGACAGAATTATTTTTAAATGAGACAGGCAATATTTGAAGGAATTAACTAGAAAAGCAAGTTGATACTGTTTTGTGAAGGCAAAGATGTGCTTATCAAAATACCTGCAGGCCCAAATCCCTGTATCTCTGGTCTTATCAGGCATTTTTGTGTACAAATATATCTGCAGCATCTTTAATTTCAGTCTGTAATCTATTTACCGGGAAAAAGTACTGCTAAAGCACGGTCTGCTTTGAAAATGTTATACTGTGAAAATGGCAATGAGAAATTCTTGTCAATAATTTGCATACCAAACACATTGAATTTCTAGTAAAAAATACTTGTTAAGTTTCCATATGGAATTCTGCAGACATCACTAGAGATCCTAAAAATTGTGGTTTTATACCACTAATCATCCTCATCTCTAAAGGTGTGCGCACAGAATTTTGCTAGCAGTGACTTCAGCCATATGTTTGCTCCCTATATATGTCCACAGACTAGTCTTTAGTCAATGAAATTACTTGCAGATCTGTATACCTATTTTAGCAAGGGGTGAAGTGTTCTTTAGAGGGGCCTTGGCCTTGCTACTGACTTTTGAAAGAGCTTAGTTCATTGTCTTAGTCTTAGTGCTGAACTCTTAACTAAAGTTAGGTGAAATTTCAATCTTGGATGATTTATGTGTTCTGAGCCCTTCAAGTGAATATACAAAAGTCTTCCTAATGAATCAAAAGGTACTGGTTTTGAACATGCAACTTGCAGAGAAGAATTCCTTGAAGAGAAAAAGGTTGATTCTTTATCCAGGCTTATTCAAACTGAGGCCTCACTGCACAGATAGCCTCTTGCTGTTCTCTCTTAGGCAGTGTTTCATCCATGACAGCAAGACTAGATTTACAAATAAAAAAAAGCAAAAAAATCAAGCTTTCTCTAGATTGCTAAAGGATGTTACATAAAATATTGGGAAATATTGGACAAAGTATTGGTGAAAATACTTTAGATATGTGAGTGCTAGAGAGGAAGTTCTATAAAACAGAACCATTATAGATTTAATTGCTACACATGGATGACTGGCTAAGTATAATTATTTCAGTTCAAAAAAAATGCATGTAATCTGAAGCATCTGACAAAGCACATCAACTAATTTTGTTTGTCCAGAAGCAGTATTAATGCCTCAAAGATTTTTTGGGACAATAGTTTTGGTTTTTTCCCCAAATGAAATTTTTTCCTCTCTTTCCTACGGTTTTCATTAATCAGACATGTCTCTGTTTAAGAATCAAATCTCCATTTATGACTGTGTTCCTCAGGTGATATTGTCTCATTCATTAATTTAATTTCAATATTTAATTAAACATTTGTGCATGTCTTTGTTGAGAAATGCTGAGTAAGCCAGTCAAAATTTTCATCGCTTGCATGTGTTTGCTGTGGCTTAGGTCAAGACAGACTTAAGTACATGCATTAATTACTATGCAATAACAAGATCCATATGAAGGATTTTTGAGTATTTATTGTCTTTGTGACAGAGTAGTTATTAATGTGTAGAACAATGCACAGTTGCAGAAACATGGTTACCCCTTTCTGCTTTTTCCTAATTTTCTGGAGTGGTTGTTGTCAGAGTTAAGGAGGAGAAGAATGTTGAATTTGTTGGCTCTGGCCATGTAAGCTTAGTCCCCAAGTGTCCCTAGGGGTACTCCATAGTCAAGTGTCCCAAAAGGTAGGGTCGTGCCACCACTGCCTTGGGCAAAGGTGGATGGAGCGTATGAATTGGAGAGCATCTTCCACATAGTTTGACTTTTACTGTTTGACAAATGGCTCCGAAGGGGCGCTCATTGATGTATGCAAGAAGCCAATTGGCAAGTATTCTTGTGCTGATTTTGTTCTCCTAGCTCTGCCAGTTATGTGCTTGGATTTGGGGCATTTTTGGATTTTTTTTGTAAGTTTTTTTTTTTTTTTTTAGATTCAGGGGTTTTTTTGTTTTTATTTTCTTTTTGGCTATTTAGTTTTATTTGTTTGTTAGTTTTAAATAATGGCTAATTGTCCTTTATTTAACAATAGTTACATCCCTAACATCACAACATTCTGAAAGTCAAACTACAAGCCTCTAGAACAAACCTAGTTAATGGTGTGGTGCCAGATCAGTAGGCCAAGATACCTTTGAAAACTTAGTTAGCTATTTTCACATAGACTAACCAATATTACAGAAGCTTAACCGGAGATGACAGACTTAGAGATGGACAGAATCATTTACATTGTAAAAAGACCTCCAAGATCATTAGGATGAAAGCATTTCTTGGACTCAGGATCTTGATACAAGTCTAAGCTCTGGGCTTCAGCTCCCGACTCTACCCTACATTCCCTGGATAAACTTGACCAAGTCACTTACTCTTCTCATGGTTTTGTCCCTGACTCCTATATATGCTGCTAAGAAATATTTATTTCTCCAAAGCTTTCTATTATCTACATATCTTCAGGTGAACCCATCATGACACAGTACACTGTCTGGCAGAGTCTTTTTTTGGGAGCAGAATGACTGTAATTACTAAAGAATTACACATAACAGGACCCATCTTTCATGAACCTGTGCTGACTGTGTCTGATCCCCTGGTTGCTCTGCAAATGTTGCATGGTGGCACTCACGATGATCTGCTCTGTGACCTTCTCCAGTACTGAGGTCACCTGACAGGGCTATAGTTCCCCTCATTCTCCTTCCAAACCTTCTTGTAGATATATTTGCCAACTTCGAGTCACCTGAAACCTCCAGGGTTTGCCAGGACTGCTGGTAAATGATGGAAAGTTGCTTGGTGAGCACTTCTGCCAGCCCCCTCACCCTTCACTTTCACTCATTGAGTGGATCCCATCCAGCCACATAGACTTGTGTCTGTCTAATTGGCATAGCAGGTCACTGACCATTTCCCCTTGGATTACATAGGTTCATTCTGCTCCCTGTTCCTGTCTTCTAGTTCAGAGGAAATGTGATGGGTGCCTGGAGAACAACTGGTCTTACCTTTAAAGATGGAAGAAAACAAGGCATTTAATACTTCAGCCTTCTCTTCATCCTTTGTCACTGTTTCCCTCTGCATTCAATAGAGAATGGAGATTCTCCTTTGCCCTCCTTTTGTTGCTAATGTATTTATAGAAATATTTTTTACAGACTTTTATGACAGTAGCCAGATTAAGTTCTAGTTGGCCCTTCTGATTTTCTCCCTACCAACATCCTTGTAGCCTTCCTGAGTTACCTGACACTTTTTTCTTTGAGATTGGGCACTAATAACTCTTCCCAAGTCAAATGAAATAAGATCTCACCTGCAGAGTAAGAAACAGCTTTGCTAGAGGATGCTGCTTCAGAATAGGGTCTTCATCCACACTACAGTAGCATTTTAGACTTGAAGCCTTGGTTCAGGATGAGCAAAAATAACAAGCTGGGTTCATACTGTCCTGCAAGAAGTTCTATAAAAAGTCATATCACAAAGCTTGCTATAAATAATCTACCCCTGTTATCAATCAGCTTTCAGCAGGACAGGTATGCTGCCAGTCTTTGCTCCGCTGGCTCAGTCAGTGACACATTGAGAATACACTTCTTGTTTGTGGGATCCGAGCCTGCATTCCATCATTCCAGCAGTTCATATTGCCCTTGTCATGGTGGTCTGATGATTTAATGATGGTCTGATGTAGTGACCTAAGGGGAAAAGATGACTTTTAGTTGATAAAAACCTACAGAAATCCATTTTCATCAGGAAACCATGCAAATTATTTGTAGATTTGCTTTTCTATTTTGTAAGTAAAGTATCTATTGTTTTCCTTATTTGAAACTTGCTGTTAAATAGGACTGGGAGCTACTGGAGAATGAAAATATTCAATGCTGTCAATTATAGTTGAGGCCCAAATTTCTGAAATAATATTTGTGCGTCAGAACTTGCTCCTTGTCTTATCCTTTGCTTCCTATCTCCATGGTATCCTGATCTCATGTTTCTTCAGGTCCTTATTTTTCCCATAAATCCCCATTTCACTTCTGTTGGCATACAAACTTTGTAAGTGTAAGGAAGACCTTAGGTATTTTTGGTGTCTCAGGGGGTAAATTGGAAAGATGTCGATATTGGAGGATGCTTCGTGCTTTCATTCTAACAGCGGGTGTTTCATACATGCTCTTTGCTATATCTGTGCCATTCTCTTATTTGCTTAATTCTAACAGTGTCCCTGAGTTGAGAGAAATTATAATCTTATGAAGTAAAGGTGGGAGTTGCTACAGTGAACAATATTAGATTAGATGTTAGGAAGAAATTCTTCACTGTGCGTGTGGTGAGGTACTGAAACAGGTCATCCACAGAAGTTGTGGAAGCCCCATTGCTAGAAGTGTTCAAGGCCAGGCTGGATGGGGTTTTGAGCGAGCTGGTCTAGTGGAAGTTGTCCCTGCCTATGGCATGGGGGGCTGGAACTAGATGATCTTTAAGGTCCTTTCCAAGCCAAACCATTCTATGATTCTATCATATTCTTTGATTGTGACAATGCAGAGGGTTTTTTTGCATCATATCTTGTACCGTTACTGAAGGCGCTTCTATGTACCATAATTGATGAGAAATTGCAGATATGCAATGTTGATATGAAAAACAACCAAAAAGAGGTTATTTATCTCTGCCACTTCAGAACTTATTGCATTGTGTCCTGTAATACATTTTCTAGTAACAGAGAGAGAGAATCAAAAGAACTTGATTTCTTTATAGAGAGATCCTGAAATCCATTCCATGTGTATAGGTTGTTGTAGAATTCCATGCTTGCTAAAATTATTCCAGCTGGAAAGCTCTTTCCAACAGTTATCAGAAAGGAGCTCTAGGTATGAGATCTCTCTAGGTGGGTTATACCATGATAAAAATAGATTTTGTCTAGGTTATAAACTCTTTAACAGAAGATCTAACATGACCTGGGCAATAGCATTGTGACTTCCACTGATATGTGCTTTCTCTTTCCCGTAAAATAAAAGATACAGTTGCTTAATACCAACCTCTCATAAACACAGCCATATTTAAGCCAAAAGCCACGTTTTATGACCATACAAACACAAAACATCTAATGAGCTCCAGCACAAAAGATGAATGAATCCCCTCATGCTTCTGAGAAAAAGGTTTATTAGTCTTAACAAAATGTTCAAAACCCATATAATCTCTGATGTATAATGAGCTTTTCTTTTCAAATTATGAAAAAAAATTAATTTTCTTTCTAAAGTCCCTGAGGAAATTTTAAATTTTCCTTTTAGTTCAGTATATCTTAAACACTTTTTTAGACCTTCTGCACAGACTGATTGAGACCTTTCAGAGTTTATAGCTGGGCAGCATCAAGCATAATACATGTCCAGTTGTGAATACTACTGTGTTCAAGATAGAAAAATGCCCCAGGTAAGAGACCACTGGAGGTGACAGTGGAAATGTCTAGTATGACTGGACAAGATCAAGTTGGAATGCTCTAATTGCAACCATCTGGTCAACTGCAGCTTCAGAGCGTGACTGTTTCTTTTCTTTCCTCCCACTTGCCACAGTTTAGTCTGCAGATATCGTAGGAGAATACAGAAAGACTTTTAGTGCGTGAAATTAATTATTTTCAATTTCATTATTCAAAACCTTAAGCTAACTTCACATTTGTTGTTATTATCCAAGTGAATTTCCAGAGGTTTATGATGACAAATTTGCAGGTCAATTTATTTTGAAGATAGAGGCATCCTTCTTGAGTCTGTTTCTGTGATGAGATGACTGATTGCCCTTGTTGACTAAGGGAAGCATAGGTAGAGGGAGTAGGAGGCATCTCTGCAAACCTATGATAACACTTAGAGAGCAGCTATTGATAAGAAAACCTTTACAGCCAGTTTCTGGTTTTGTGTACCTCTACTTTATAAATTACTGCAGCCAACAAAGATGTGACTACACTCAACAGAAATATTAAACTTCAAACTTGAGAGAGGTTAAGGGAGAGGAAAATAAATAGGAAATAAATAGGAAATAATAGGAGGGGTAGGATTTTCTCTCTCTTTCCACTGTTATCATCTTTTGTCCTCTGCCTCCCAACCCTCCTCGCACTCCCTGTTGGTGATATGGTACTGAGTTACCTTTGTTTAATCAACAGTCTGATGTGGTAACTCTCACCAGGCTGATTCTTCACATCTCAGACTGTCTGGAGCCTATTTCCATCAAGCAGCGTCTTTGTACTTAACACCTTAATGGTCCTGAGGCGAGAGAGAAATAGCAGTTCTTTGAAAGGAGAATAATTACACCCAGACACACAAATGCATTTGGTGCCAGATTTTGTTACCTCAAATAAGCAAAATTAAAACAAATCTCTTCTACACTTACAGTGCTTGTCTCTCTCCAGGAGTTTTAGGACAAATGGATTAGGAAACACTAATGACCTAATCCTGTGCCCTTTAAATCCAAGATAACTTTGCCATTGACTTCATTGGACAAAAAATCAGGCACAATGGAAAAACCTCTTGAAAGAAATTATTGTTTCTTTGACATTACTGCTTTTTTACCAGCCAGCAGTTGCAGAGTGAGGTGTTTAGAAGGTGGTGGGTCACCAAATGGGTGTGTACCACTATTTAGTGTTAGCTCTAATTGTCTATCATTTTCCAAAGAGATTGGTGATTTCAGGACCCAACTCAACCACTTCCCATGGGCACAAGTTACTTTTCAGAAAGTGCTTAAATATTTATATGTTTGTGTTGCTCACCCAGAAATTAACCCAATCATTAGTCAGAAAATTTTTCATTTTATATAAGCTGAAACAGTATTTTGTAGGCCATGACAGAGACCAGAAATTCATCCACCATAACTGCAGTTATATATGTTTTCAAGTATAAAGGTTTTCTCAGATGTGCCTTTGAAGATGGTAAAATATAGAGTATGTGTATACTCCGCTTCTCAAAAACCAAAATTTGTGCTAATTAAACTGTTCTGTTCAATATTATATGTAATTTCGGTCCCCTGAAGGCATGGGGTTTAAACTTCCCTAGCAAGGAGCATATGCATTCCTGCTTTTTCTCACTCCTGGAAGCAAAGAAAGATCTGCAGCTCCTGCACTAGGAAACCAACTGCATTCACGTTAAGCCTTGTGCTCTTTTTGGGTCAGGAATTGCTTTCTTGCTACCCTAGCTTGTCAGTCAGGTTCCTATCCCAAAACCTTTAACTGACTGCTATACTAATTAATAAAACACTAGTGGGGGATAAGCTCTGGCCTGCGATTGTACATACTGTTTAATTATTAGAATGCTCTCTGGCATGGTTTTAGCTGATGATGGCTGGTAGTCTCTCACCACTTGTTTAAGCATAATACAGGAGCAATAACTTTTCCTGTAAACAAGAAAGAGAGCTTCCTCTTTTTAGATAAATATACATAAGCTATACCACAACCAAGTGGCTCAGGTCAAAGGACTGTCCAGAGCTGGCTTTATTCACAAGCCTGTGTACTGCCCCTGTGAATTGGGCATGCACCATTCTGAGGGCCGTGTTCATATCAAGAAGTGTAATTCAAAAAAGGAGCTGAAATAAAGAATTCAGCAGTGTCTTCAGCCTTCATGGCCTATAAACAAACTCAGCTTCATGCTTGCCGGATCTATGCCAATGAACACCAGCTACAATACAGTAAAACCTCTCCTCAGTTCCAGGGTCATTCTGTTTACTGTCTTATTACAAGATGCCAGTGTAGAGGAAATAAAACATAGAATTTAACAAGAGGTGGGATCTTTACCCTAATGGAATGAGAATTGCTGCAGGGTATGATTTTTAAAACCTCCAGTAGATTTAAGCAGGAATAAACAATTTTATGTGTAATTTATCCAAACATATTTTTTTTTTCAATAAAAGAGAGAGTAACCAAAAAAAGAAAAATGGAACCATTACACATGAAAACAAGTATATAGAAATAATCTCTAAAGGATAAAAAATTGATGATGCTTATTAAATATTTTTACATACTGGTAATTTAAAAGGAATAAATACCTTCAAATAACCCATGCATTGGTGTAATGTGGAACACATTTTTCTTAGCAAAAGTTTCATTACTTAGAATGACTAATTTGTGTCTCAGACACATCTATTAATTATGGAGTGATATAAATTATGCATAAGAAGGGAGGTTATGCCCTGGTCATTTTTGTTAATTTATTTCCACAGAATAGCATAGTGATATTGGGAAGGAAAATGCACAATACTACCAAAATGCCACGATAACACATAAAAGCAATGTATACATTATAAGTCTTAGACTGTTGGTGAACAAAAAAAAAAGTAAATATTATGTCACAATCATTTTAATACAATCAAGATAGGTGAACAGCAAGTAGTAAATAGTGTAATGTCTTTCAGAGCGCTTTTCTGTCTTTATTTAACTGTATGATCAAGGGATAACACAGTTACTTCTTGCCAGTGGGTAATGGCCTGACCAGGCAAATGAGGATGCTGGCTTACTTGCATTTCCTTGATTTTGTACAAAAGAATACCATTTTGACAGATACATTTCCTGGATTTACAGCATTAGCAAAAGAAGGTTTCTTATTGCAACAGCTTTATAGCTTTCTCATTAAAAGACATATGAAGTCAACAGGCTGGTTAGTAACAGCTTCACATTTTCGTTCTTCTTTTTTTCCTCATTTTTCTATTTAAGAATGAGTTTTAGGATTGGGACTTCTTAATACAAAGTTGCTGTTCCCCCCGCTGTTCCTGAGTGCGATACTGATAATTTTTTTCCTAGTTACCCATTTACTATTGTACACAAATCAAAATTAATGAAATGTCTCCCTTTCCTTAAAATAAATTTGTTTTGAGATTCACACTACGGAGTTTGTAAAGAAGTTTGGAGTGTTGTGCAGGTGTCTTTTTACTGGAAAGTGGAACCCACATACAGTTGTTGAATACTAAAGGAGCCTCAAGAAGAGGTCTCAGCTCCGTCTACATCTCTTAAGTACTGACTTCTGAAAAGACCTATAGGTTTCTTTTATAAGGGAGGTTATAGTATTGAGTTTTCACCATCTGTTATCAAGAATAGCTGGTAAGTTCATAAAATAATATTTATACCACATATAAATAGGCTGTGAAATTCATGTCTTTATTAGTATTAAGTTTATATGAATTAAAAAATTTACTGAAAACACTCATGGAAGAAAATTTGTCACAGGGTATTGAATAGAGAGATATTACTCCCATCTCAGGACTTCCCCAAGACACAGTTTGTTGGAATTGAGAGTGTGTTCTGGGGAAAAATTTTCTTATGTTTTTTTTTATTGCACCCTCTCCATAACAACTGTTGCTTGTTCTGGCTATTGTTGAAATGATATCTTTTTGCAAATAAACCAATAAACCTATACTTTCTTTTCACAAACTAGATTTACTACAAATCTGGTGGTGTAGATCCTCACCTGGTACAGAGTACCTTTGGACTATGTAGATACTACTATGGTTTAAAATGCAGTAGGACTAAACTCAAACTCATATATTTTGCAAAAGGTTGAACTCAACAGATGAACTGACACATTAACTCTGCTGACATATCTGCTCTTCCTGACCTTTGCTTGAAAATATTTGCTTCCTAGAGGAAAGAGGTTTGGAGTAGTGCGTCCAAGCTGGGCATCCTCTATCTTTTCTATAAAACTTCCAACTATGACTTAAAATATTGTATTGCATGTACTCTCTGATTCATTCCTAGCTCCACAATTCAAAATGTTGGATGAAATCCTCGGTCAATAAAACTTACATAGGGCCAAGGTTTCGCTTCTAGAAATGCTCATCTACTAACAGCATTGACTAACTACAGTGGACCCCTACACAACCAAAAGTCGTGACACCAGAATCATAGAATCATAGAATGGTTTGTGTTGGAAGGCAGGTCATCTAGTCCAACCCTCCTACAATAAGCTAGACCAGGTTGCTCAGAGTCCTGTCCAACCTGACCTTGGATGCTTTTCAGGATACGGTTTCTCTCTGGACAGCCTGTTCCAGTGTTTCACCGCAATCATTGTAAAAAATTTCTCTCCTATATCTGGTCTAAACCTACACTCTTTTAGTTTAAAGCCACTACCCCTTGTCCTGTCACTACAGGCCCTGCTAAAGGGTTTGTCCCCATCTTTCTTACAGGCCACCTTTACATAATGATATGTGCTATGTCTCCCCAGAGCCTTCTCTTCTTCAGGCTGAACAGCCCCAACTCTCTCAGCCTGTCTCCACAGCAGAGGTGCTCCAGTCCTCCATCATCTTCATGACCTCCTCCAGACCCACTCCAGCACGTCCATGCCCTTGCTGTGTTGGGGACCCCAGAGATGGACACAATACTCCAGGTAGAGTGTCACCAGAGCAAAGGAGAGAGGGGGAGAATGACCTCCCTTGACCTGCTGGTCAATTTTTTTTGTGATGCAGCCCAGGACACAGTTGGCTGTCTGGGCTGTGAGCACCCATTACCGGATTATTTCCAGTTTTTCATCCACTAGCACCCCCAAGTCTTTCTCCACAGGGCTGCTCCTTTTATTCCACAGCCTATATTGATACTTGGGATTGCCCTGAACCACGTGCAGGACCTTCCACTTGCCCTTGTTCTCAGGGGCCCACTTCTTGAGCTTGTCCAAGTCCCTCTGAATGGCATCCCTTTGCTCAGGTGTATTAACCACATTTAGCCTCATTTAGCGTCCATATTTAGAAAAGGTCCATATTTAGAGAAGCAATTCAAGACATGCCTATGTTGTGATCCAGAAGATCTTATAAACTCTTGTCCTAATCAACATCTGAAGATTTTGAAAAGTAAGAGGAGCATTCAGCTTGTCACTTTTCCAAAAAAATCCAAGCACTACTTTACTTTGTCCTTTTCAATAATTTTTGACTTAAAGTAGCCAATAGCTTTCTATTTGATCCATTAGACTCATTTCTTAAGGAGACAATAGATTAAAAAGTAATAAAACTACTAACTAATAATAACATTTATAATGTCAAAATGGCAATATGGGAGCTAGGACAATTAATTCCAGTTGGAGACTGAGCCTTTAGCCTCTTGGGGCTAAAATGGGATTACTGTGTAAGAGGATTGTGGATATAACTCTGCTCCTCTTCTGCCTTCAGCTCTATTGAGCCCATATTCGGACATGCAACCAATGAATGCAATGGAAATGGGTTGAATAAATATGCAGAAAGTGACTCATTATTTAGTCCTTCATGGATAAACAGAGCTTTTGCTTGTCTTAAAAAACCTTGAAGCAAGATTACACTGCATGTCATGGTGATTGTGTTTGAATCTATATAATTATTTAAAAGATCAGTTTGGTCAGTATTTGGACAGATGGTGTTCACATCCCCAATCCATGGTGTATTTGCAGTAGAGCTAAAGTTAAAGTGCTTTTTTGCATTTGCAATCACATTCTGTACTTTACTGACAGCAGCTTTAATTGGAAAAGCTTCAGCTTTTATCCCAGCTGATATTACTTTCCCTGTAAGATGGATACATTTTGCAATTAATTTTTCTCCATGGACTATATTATGGTGCAAGTAATAATTAAACAAACCTTAACAACTCCTGCGGAGATGCAGACACAGAAATCACCAGTGGTGGAGTCTGAATGGAGCAGTTTCATTTGTATAATTCTGTACGGGATATTTTCATTTCTGTTCTGAATTCTTTAGTGAAGGAAAATATTTGTTATTTGTTCTGTCACTATAAGTGAAATATCTGTGAATGCGATTTTTTTTTCAGCAGTTCTGTATAAGAAGAATTTTTCTGTTCAAGTTTTAGGAAACCAAAGTCAAGAATGTGTCAGATATGGAAAAATACTTTTGAGCTTCTGTGTTCTAAGTATATCCAAAAAATAATTCTGTTGAAGGCAATGGATGAATATCATCCTCCCATTTTTATGCACCAAAGGGGAAAGAGGATTTTTCAACTTATACCATGTTTGAATTTTAAATTCATATACAAAGAGAGCTTCAATTTATCTAAGGGCAGAAGTGACATGAAGCAAATGGAATGAAACAATTGCCTATGGAAGTTCAATTATAACCATCCCACAATAAGAAATGAGCCCCTTTACACTGAGGATATCTTTAGCTCCCATTATTCCAAAATTAACCCACTGAAGTAATTTTTCTACAAGACCTCATGCATGGGGTGATATTTGTTTAAATTAAGGGCGTGAATATACCCTGGTAAAACGAAAATTGGTTTGGATCACTGTACCTTAGGATATACTGTCTTTTGAATGTGTGTTAGTTCCCTGGTGGAGAACTAAAAAATGTGGCACATATTCAGAAAATATTTGTGTTTATATCCAACTTTGAGTCAGCAAATACTGGCATTGTTCTTGCATTTGAATTAAATTTGTGCTAAAAAGTGTTCCTGGTAGGGGAAACAAGCAGTGTTTCAGAAGACATCATTACACCTGAAGACCTGTGTTTTGGCCATCTGAAACTGGGCATGTAAAAATGGAAGCATAGGATGTAACTTTTTTTTCCAAATAATATTATGTATTACATGTATTATAAATATAAAACATATATTGTATATGCAAAAAATTACATATATTAAACAAAATATATACACTGTCACGTGGTTGTGAGGGCTTTTTAACAGTTACTTTCCAATTGCAGACATCAAGACTCAAAATTCTGCAAATTTACTTTTATGTGATTCTAAATCGCTTTCCTCAAAGACCCTTGTAATCCAATTAGTAAAGGCTAATAAAAAAAAGAGATTTTGAATAGTTCCTCTACATTGTGCAGTGTTAATGCTCTGTGTCATGGCAATGAACTGGGTGCCACAGATTTTATTAGGGGGGAAACAAAGACTTGTTTGGGCTCCACTGTTTCTGTGGACAGGTGGAAGCATCATTACAATGAGACTGAATTTTAAGGCTGACTTGAGAGTGAAATTGCTATAGACTGTCTCACATTTTGTTTCTCTTTTTAATCATGTAGGCTAAAAGAAGGAATCCCATTGCCTTCAAAGAGCTTTTGGTCTGGGCTTTGCTACTTACAACTCCCCAGTACTGCATGTTGTATGCTAGACCCTAAAATACCACAGTTGCTCATTTTCTGTTTTCTGGTTTATTTTCATTTTGGCATGGAGGGACAATCATTATGAACTCTGTTTTTATGATGCATTCAGACAGTTGTCTGAATTTATTTATATTGATCACTCTTAACTATACTACAATCTCTATCTTACTGTTACTGTGTTGACACTTACAGTTTCATACTCCATAAAACATTTGACAGTGTAGCACTTTTACACACTCTTATAATAAATCCTTTCTGTTATACTCATTACTATACACAGAAACATCAGTACACAAGAATTCCTCAGATGGAAATACCCTTGGTATGGCTTTCCATTCTCAAATACTGAGTTTGAAAAAAATTTAGATTATTTTTAGCAAACTAGAGCTACCAATTGCATATGAAGAAATGCATGACTGAAAATGACTGAAAATTCAAGTTACCAACGTGGTACAAATAGGGTGAGGGATTGAAGAATTATTTAAGATCATAAAAGAGCTCCCTGATGGCTAGGAGAAAATATCATCCTCAGATCGAAACATCACTCACTTTCTTAACCCTAAGCACCACATGCCTTGCTGACATTTTTCTAGCCATTTGATGAGAAAAACAGATACAAAACACACCTCCCTCACTTTCTGTTTAATCCCACTCTTCATTTCTTTATAAACCAGTTTGCAAAGGCATCTACTGTCAAACACAACACTGAGGGATAGAAAAGACGTAATTGCTAGGCAGACCATCACCATCAAATCTTTTCAGTTCTGTGCTGAAAAAAATTTCCAATAACATATCTCTGCCAATTTTGAGCAAACCAAATAATACAGTTTAAGCAAATCCTTCAAAAGACAATAGCTTTTTTTTTTCACTGTAACATTCTCAGCAATAATTGCCTGTTTTACTATCCATGAGCCTCAACAGCCAGCAGATTTATATTTTATTAACACACCATTACCTTCAATTGTAAATTATTTTTCTTTTTAGAAATTATGTGCTCTGACTACTAAGTGAATTCAAATAACTACCGTAGAACAAAATATAATTATGGAACAGGATTTGAAGCAGTCAACAAATTGCACAGCTCATTCCCACTCCTTTGCAACTTGTCTTGCTTTCACCCTTGATTAAAGTACAGACAACCCAATTCCATTTTCAATAACTCTGTTGGAACAGCAAGGTATAAAGGGTTGCCAGAGTCAGCACATCATGTAGTTAGATTTACTCATATGCAGGCAGAGGATGCTGATGTCAACTCTAAAGTGAGCTATGACATTCAATAGAGAATTAAAAATTTGGGATTGAAGTTCTGATCTATCCTGTGATCTAAGTGAAAATACTATTATTGTTGTCCTTGTTGTTGTTAAAATTTAATGAATGACTATTGCTTGTGAGCTTTCTGATGAACTGAGGATTGATACTTTCCAAAAAGAGTCAGAGATTCCTGAGTACATTCACAACATTTGAAAATCCACTAAAGATTTTTATTCTTACTTGAGTGTTTTCAGGCAAGGTGCTAAGTGATTAGGGAAAGAAAAAAAAGATCTCATTTATTAAGACTTTTTCTAAGGGCAAAATTGATTATTAGCCAAAGAGCAGTCAAACAGAATTAAATTCAGTTTGTTTATACAGTCATTATTCAAAAATTACAGATTATGAAAAGCCGTACATCAATGGGAGTTCCATGAATCTCACTCAGTCCACTTAGAGCACCTCTTCTCCATGCAGAGAATGAGACTGCACAGAGATTAGACACCTGGAAGTCTGCTAAAGTGTAAGAGGAGAGAAGTAAAGGACAGATCAAACTAAAGGCTGAATCTCAGTCTTTCTTAGGTACCTAATATTCCTTTTCCACAGCGCACATTGGCATTCTTTAGCCAAATTTTGAAACAAACATATTTCTCTCAAACTCCATTACATTAAGTGGGGAAAAAAACTAAAAAAACAACCAGCCAAAAAAACCAACCAATCAACCAAAAAAACCAACAAAACCCCCCAACTCCCCTAAAAAAGACACAACCAAAAAAAGCCACAAAAAACCCAAAAGACACTCCCCCATTTTTTGGAGATTCCTATTACAACATCTTCCTGTGGTGACTTTGAGATATCCACGTGGACAATGGGTGAAACTCCAGCAAGAAATAAACACAGAAATCTGGGGTTTCACGCTGTAATTTGGTACTAAAGAAGTTTCAAATTAATGTAGTTTGTTCCTTTTCTCAGTAGTGATACTCTTTAGTGCTGCATGGTTCATGATGTAATCCCTGGGCCAAATTGATTTTTGTTTTACATTTTGAATTGGTATTTTCTTATTTTGTGTAACTCCCACAAGTTTTCAGTCTCTTTTTAATCTCTATTTCCCTTATACAAAATGACCACCAGTGTGGTGCATGATAGATATGGCATGTGAATATTTGTTGCACAAATTATGGTGTTCCAGAACTCCTAAATCTTTCAGTTAAGCAAGTTACTAATAAGATCCTTTTAGCAAGCAGCAGTAGGAATTTGAAAACATGGATCGTTTTAATGAAATGATGCCTAAAGAAAATGCAGGGAGAAAAAAACTCCGAGACAAGTTAGTTTTGGAGGTGAGATAAGGAAAGGGTTTTAATTTGTGCCTCTGAGGCATAGAGATTACATGACACGTGCAACCCGTCTGTGCCTGAGATGTTACAATTTATAATACTGCCCGACAAATCCAAGTTTTGTCCATCCCATAGCTTTTTCTCTAGTCCAACCCCTGGCCCTCCCCCTGGGAATTGGGTCTGGGGGTCCAACCCCTGGCCCACCCCCTGGGAATTGGGTCTGGGGGCTTTTCTTCATCGTCTTCATCTTCTTCAGAGCACAAAGGGTACACAGTCACCTAGTTTCTGACCGTGTTCTGTGGTTCGGGCCAAGATATCAGTGTTCTCTAAACAGCATAGGCCTTGTCTTGACAAAAGACTAAACATTTTCTACTGGAATTCAGGGTTGGGATTGATATGGGGAACATAGAATGGGGTAAGAGGGTTGAGGAATAAGGACTACTGCTTCTAAAACCTACTTTTACTACTTAACTACTTATAAAGCTTATAAAATTAGGAAAATAAGAAAAAAACAGATGGACCTTACGGCATCAGAAAAAAAAAAAAAAAAAGACCTCCTAGAGAGTTTAGGGTGTCCTGAAAGTAAGAAATTTCCACCTGACTTACTGTCTTATATAATGAGGTCCTTCACAGTCCTTTGCTGAGTCTGGTCTTTGGAAAGGCACTATAGCATGAGGCAGTTTTCCACTGTGATTGTTTAGGATAGTGTCTTTGAGAAGTATGTAGCCACCTCAGCAGGGAATATAAATATGCTGTCAAAAGTTTTACATTTAGGGCACAGCTCCTAAATATGTTTTTTATTTTGATATGCACGTGGTGGCTGAAATATCTTGAAGTTTGCTTTTCAGGTGTGGTACCTGGTGTATCTACATCCAGCCTGGAGGTCATAGAGCTATGCTTGCCTAACAAGGGTTTACTTATTGACCAGAGACATGCAAAAGTGTTTCTGACAGTTGGTCGACTTTATTCCAAATAGGTTTTCTTTACTTTTAGCTTGGTAATATATGGGGAAGACCATGAGTGCACACATTTTGCAAAAAGATTAAACTTTCCTTTATCAATAGCCCCACATACTTTGCATGAAATATAGGTACTTTATCTAGAGAAAGTCTATTTCTTTGGTAATATTTCCACGTCCAGATATTTCTCCTATTATTCCAAAGTTTCATAACACACTTAATATACCAAATAGGTATACTGGTACACTCTCAGTACGCACTTAAGAATAACACACATGCACACTTGAGTGACTCCATTGGATTTTTATGTATTATTTTTATATGGATTGTCAGTGTAGCTAATTCAAGCCCGAAGCACATTTCTATTGTTTATTGCAAGCATATTCTGTAAGTAGAAAAAATAACTCAAAATAAATTGTCGCAGCTTTCTCATTATTGATAACCAAAACATCCTTGGGTCAAAGGCAATCTTGGATGTGTTTTCACCACTAACAGTTGCCCTTTAGCACCAGAAGCATTTGAATATATTGAATTTATAGTTCAACATTCACACTGTCTGTCTTCTCATCCCAGGCTCTTTTAATTTAAAGTAAAGTCATTTATTCTGCAGTGAATCCTCTGCCAGAGCATTGTGAAAGCTTTCAAAGGCATCATTTGAACCAGGCATCCATTACACACTGTCAGGCTCCTTAGCCTGGTGAGGATTTTTACACTGTTGTGCCAAGGATGTAAACAAAGATAATGTATTTGATTTTTTTTCTATTGATCCTCTTTGCTTTGAGAACATGACTAGACAAAGAGGGCTTTCCAATCTGAACAACCTGCCAGAGCACTTACTTCTGCTTCTGTCAGGCAGTGGAGTCTCTTTCCTTCCAGACTCTTCTATCTGATTGCTAATATTTTTGTGTGTGTGTCTGGCTCTGTGGTGATTAATGATAGGTCAGGATTAGGGAGTAACCTGATATTGCTCAACCCAAACACCGGAGAAATATTCTCTGGCTGGCGTGATTGTCACGGAGTGGAGTCACAAATGACTCCATGACAATCACCCTGAACGGTCATTTATAACATTCATTGAAGTGTGGATGGAGTGATCTGGAAACTGTTAGCTTCATGAATCCTATGCTTTGACTTTGATGTGGAATTCAAGCAACAAAAGTGTCTTATGGTTGGTTAAAAGCTTCATAGCCATATCAGACAGTTCATATAAGCACAGTTTAGTGAGCAATAAAGATATTTCTGTTTTCTTCTGAAATAGGGTCTGTTGATTTTTTTCTCGTTTCTCTTGTAATGGCAATAGAATTAGAAAACCTGAGCTGAATCATCAGCAACTTCTAACTCAAACATACTGCATATAATTTCAAATTCATGCTAGTCATCAAATAATAGAGCCTGCTGAAATATTGTGAGCTAATATGACTCTGCAATAAAATCAAAACTACATATTTATACACTGAAGTACAAGTACTGTGGTGGTACAAAGATCACATGTATGTTAGTGTCATGTTTTGACTTATCGGTCCAGTCCCTTAGCTGATATAAATCAGTGAAGTTGCACACGTGTTTGTGCAACGAGACTGACTTACCCTTCTTGAAAATATTTTTTATCATTACACTACACTCAAGTTTCCTAAATGTGTGTGGTTTAACATATTTCCATGTATTTAATGTACGTTAATGTATATTCTTACCAACATGATGAAAAGATGCTGATGCCCTCTATGAGAAAACTTTCAAAACTTTGGAGAAAAAATAGAGCAAATTTCTTAGGTAAATACATTACGGTGGTGTTTCTTCCTTCCTCTTCAAGTAGTCTCACAATAATAACTATGTGGGGATAAAAGCAGGGAAGTTTTGGGGAAGAATTTAGTGGAGAAACTGCAAAGCTTCTCCTAGTAACTCAGGCGTGAGCCACAGGGAGAGGTTTTGTTTTCCAGCAGATTGGTCTATCTACAGGGCTTTAAGTTTATTTTTTTCAGATTTATAGAACATAGTAACTTCAGAAACCTTTAGAAAACTGAGTGTGGGATACCATATGAAATCACTAGGAAAACCAATCTGGTGTTTCCTCACTCTAAGTTCCTTGGTTTTGTGAGCAAAAAAAATTAAATGCGGGTTTTGCCATCTTTGTTTCGCATCAGTGAACACTCACTGATATTAACTTTGGTGGTTATTCTTGAATGTTTTACTGATTTCAAATTGCACAGCTGAGACTTAAATAAAGAGCATCTCCACATGTTCTTATCCTGATATGTTTCATCAGAATTGTAGGTATGATTAAGGAAAAAAGCTAAAAATAAAACTCAGAAAAAATATAGTTTATCTCCCTCCGACTCTCTTGCCCTCGAATGTTCAGTCTTGCAATATATAGATTCTCATGATTTTCTTAGATTTTGGCAGCATTGCAATGGGATTTTAATGTAAAAATGGACATAACAGAAGCCTTGCATCTTCTTTGCATATCACATTACTCTGGTCCCAATGGAGATTAAAGCATAACAACCTCAGTGTAGGACACAACTTGTTGTTGAGAATTGATGATAAATGCTGAGGATATATTATGGTATCAATACAAAAATGGTTTGTAGCTCTTAACAAGTTAGAAGCACTGTACAGTATATGCATTTATATAGGAAGAATGTCATGGCACGTACATAGGAATCCATTATCCTACTCTTGTTAATGCTCTGAGTGGGAGTAAGAAACAACAGAAATGTTTCTTTTGCTCCAGAAATCCTTTTGACAAAATCACAGCAAGTATTCTCTCAGCATAGACATACAGTTCACAGTAAGAATGAAAATAAGGTGAAGAAGTGACAGGATATTTCACAGGTTACAGAAATAGAGAAATCTAAGATATAAGAATTGGGGAAAAAAACAATGTTAAATTGTCCTCCTGAGCTTTCTATGAGTTGCACCCAGGGTGTCTCGCACTAGTCTCTGAAGGCCTTATTTTCATATGGTATGTAAGCAATGATGCTCTGCCTTCTCTTCCACTACTGGCAGTTCAACATTCTGTGCTGGGAGACCCTGGCTGTGGAACTTCCTAGGAGGTTGTTTCAGGATATAAAGGAAAATATAAAGGAGACCACATGAAGAGTAATGCAATGGAATTCCAACCACTCCAGCCAGCGAGTTGGCTTCATCAGGGACTCAACTTAAATGTCTCTATGCAAATGCAAATAGTACAGGGAATAAACAAGAGGAGCTGGAACTGTGCATATGCCTGCAGGGGTGTGCTCTTATTGGCATCAGAGAAGTATAGTGTGACTGGAGCGTTGGAATGGAAGAATATGGACTCTTTAGGAAGGACAAGAAGGGAAGACAAGTAAGACAAGGAATTGTCATCCTATGTCAATGACCAACTGTAGTGCATGGAGTTCTGCCACAGACCTCTTGGATTAGGAGCCAGCTGAGGGCATATGGGTCAGGATTGAAGGGAGGGCAGGGACAGGTGACATTATGCTGAGGGTCTGCTACGGGTTACCAGACGAGGAAGAATGATCAGATGAATCTCTCTACAGACAGTGGACCAACCTCACATTGACAAGTCTTGATCCTCATGTGGAACTTTACCACTGTAACATCTGCTGGAGGGGCAATACAGGGCACAAAGCAAACAAAAGGGCTCCTGGAATGCATTGATGATAACACCCTTCTCCAAATGACAGATAATCCAATGAGGAGAGGTGCTATACTGTATGTCCTTGTTCTCAACAACAAGGAGGGGCTGGTGGGGAATGTGAAATTCAAAGGCAGCCTTGGCTGCAGTGATCAGGAAATAGTGGAGTTTGAGATCCTCAGGGCAATGAGGGAGGCACACACTCAACTCACTACCCTGGACTACCGAAGAGCAGAATCTGACCTCTTCATGAATTAACTTGGTAGCATACCACGGGATAAAGCCCTAGAGGGAAGAGGATCCCAAGACATCTGGTTAATATTCAAGGATCACCTCCTCCAAGTTCAGGAACAATGCATACCAACAAAGAGAAAGTCAGGCAAAAATCGTCTTCAAGGTCTTTTCCAACCTTTATAATTTTATTCTGTGATTCTAGTGTCTGTTAATACTAAGTCTAAATTGCATCTAGGATTGTTCTGCAAAAACTTGGGCATCAGCTTGAGATGCTAACATTAAGAACTGCCATCACTATTAACTTAATATAGTTAAAGTATAAGGATAGGCACCTTCAGTAGGCAATTATCTTAACAGATATTCGTTGCCCTCTAGAGAAATTTGTATTTATCAAATGCTTATATGTGGGACCTATAGCAATTATGCTCCTTAGATACAAGACTTAAAGTTAAATAGGCTGAATCTGAGTCAGCAAAAGTTTTAAGAACTTTTAGGTACTGACTTTGCACAAATTAGATCAATATGTATGTGTCTCCCTTGGACTTGGAGCCAACATGCCAGCCCTCAAAGTCAACTCTTACTTTTCCAGCTGAAAACAGTCAGTCAAAATTATTTGGATGTGTTTCTAAGTAGGAACCAAACATAGCTTGCACTGTAGAGATTAATCATGTTTTTGTCTATACCTGCATTTTCAGAGTTAAATTATGAGTCCAAGTGAACTTGGGATAAGTAAAAGCAGTGAAATAGATCTTTGATTAAGATGCCATCAAAGGCAAGAGAGGCTGAATTTGAACTTCAGAGAGCTTTAAATCAGGATCTTTTGGCTACACTGGCATCTTTTAATTGACTCGACATGGAATTTGCTTTGCTTCACCCCATGATGGCTAGGCAAGAAAATCGAGATGGCTGAAGAGGCAGCTGCTAACAGGTAAGAGCTCCTTTGCCCATGTTGTAAGCCATCTACAGAGCAATAGCTATATGTTAGTACATTTCTGTGCCTGCATTATTAAGTCTTACTTCTCCGGAGGACTCTCAGCAGCTTTAGGTCTGAACAATTTTTACAATACAAGGGGTCATACTGAGTGTGACAAATATGCAACTGACAGTTGCTCTGGGATCTTCACCCTGGAGCACTGAAACCAACATGTGGCAAGAGTATTTTTAACCAGGCTAAGAGAGGAACTTGATTTATTTTAAATTTTATAGAAAGTACATATATAAAATATTTTGTTTACAGTTCCCCCTCATGAGGAGCAAGGTGATGAGACATGTTATCTCCAAACATTCATAAAAAACTTATTATTACCCAGCAATAAAAGGCTCAAACATGACTAGCATTGAAATCCAGCTATTAAGAGTCATATATTGTTCTTACTGCTTTGTTCCTCCCTTACCATAGGCATCAGTAAATAAATCTCAGAAATTAGAGGTGGAAAAGATCTATTGCATGTTCAGAGATGGCTTAAGTTGATGTTGTGTGAAAGCGGCTGAAGAAATAGACTCTGTTTGTATAAAAAGATTTGATAGGCAAGGAGATGTAAGAACAACTCCTTCCTCACCATAAAAGTTAATCACATATACAACACGAGCAGAATAATAAATAATGGCCAGTCTTCGCGAGCGAAGATTTTTGGGAAAGGTCATTAACCCTTCCAGCCTGCGCAGTGGATTTTTTAGGTGAGACACAGCGTGCGCTGAACTGAGCCCACCCTTTAGTCCTGAGGTTCATCTGCCGGGGCCGAGCAAAGCTTGGACAGTGGCAGTGAGGTCCCCAGGATGTAGGTTTGTTTAGAGTGACCTTCTCTTAGGTGGATTGCCTACCAAGGCTGACGAGCTCCACCTGCCCAGGGGGCCGGGAATCGAACCCGGGTCGCAGAGGTGAGAGTCAGACACACACTTGCGCAAAATACATTGTTGACACCTCTGACTTGTAGGCAGTATCACTGGTTCAGCCTTAATGATCAATGAAGAAAACTTTTGCTGTAAAATGTAAACATGAGTATGGTAAAAAACGAGAGGGACCAGGGATTTAGCTGCTTTTGCTGAAAGGAAGCAAGCAAATCTTAATGTTACAGGGATGAACTATACCATTTGATGACAGAGTGTAGGATACTTAGCGTGCTGCAACCATCCAGAGTTAGAAAATAGGAATACTTTAGGAGCTACGTGCTCCTATATGTGGCTTTGTATGGTGCACACCCTAATCTTTAATGAGGTATTCTTCATATATATTAGCACTTCTGTGGTCTGGGGAGATTGCTGGAACTGCTTTGATAAAGGCTTGTGAGAGCAAAGGCAAGTATAAGCCAATGGAGGCAGAGATAACTGAGAAGTTGAATAGCACAGTATCCTTCCACCAGCAGAGAAGCTGAGGTGATGTAAGCACCCCAGAAAAGGGAGCAAAAGGGCAAATGCGCTCACCCTGTGAGGTTACTCACTTCTCAAGAGCTTGTAATAATTTAGAGGTACAGTTCAGGCGTACAATTCCAGGAGGGCAATAGAGCAAAGAGGAACAACCCCATTATAACTGAATCCTGAGGAAAAGCAACATAATTTTGTGATCATAGTAAGGTTAGAAGAAAGCCTAAAATATACCAATATCTCTATCTCTGGAAAATATGTGAAATGTCCTTTGCATAAAGATGTAACACTCTCAGCAATTCCCTCCACAGCCATTTCAAAGCATGGAGTATATGAATATTGTCTCTGTAATGTTCAAGACAAAGTTTCTCTGCAGCTAAACATATTCTTGTCTGGAGCAGCAGAACTTTTGAGGAAAGGAAAGAATAAGAGAGGAAAAAAAGGTGGAAGACTCCATTCTGACTAGGATTTATGCATGCAGGTATGGATATGTAAACCCAAGCTGCTTGTCTAGAAAGTCCTTATAGTCGTTAGAGAGAATTAGAGACTTTGGAGATAAGACTCAGCTCTTTCTAAGGTAAATGTAAAAAATATCCCAAATGAACAATGCTCCACAAATTCCTCTGTCTTTCCACTGCCTATAAAAAGAATCTAGGGAAATAAACCTATGAAGACATCTGTAGATACCTGTTACATACCGATTCTTGCTCAAGGTTTTATGAATCAAAGTCACAGATGAGATCAGAGTCCAACTTTCCATCCACTCATCCTTCCAGCTGACATCATCCTCTTTTATATTTCTGTTAAGGATTATTATTCTAGGTTATCCCAGGTAAAAAATAGAGAGGCAAAAAAAAAGGCATAGCTAATAATTTTAGACTGATGGGTATGTAAAGGAAATTTAATTGAGAATTTTTCATTTATATTTCCACTGGTCTGTGTAATTATTTGAACATTTTGCTCTATCAGACTTGGAAAATAGATTTTCTCTCTGACAAAGATGGAATCTTTGCTAGGCTTTGCTACAAAATGCATTGACCTCTGAATAATGATGTTTGTTTTCATGTAACTCTGATCAATCTGGAAAAAGAAATCTAGAATAAAATTCGTTTTTCTGCAAAGACCAACAAAAACCCATCCACCACTTCAATCAATTTCAGTATCAATTTTGTTTATACTAAATAAGGAACTCATTTACTGCTTACAGAAATTAGCAAAGGTTTCCTGGGCGCTTCACTGCAATTTGGATCAACCCTGTGGGTCCAATCCATCTTCTGTTAAACTAATTGGAAAGACTCCTTTTGAGTGAGAATTGGATCAGATGATTGGATAGAAGAGGTAGAATTAACAGCTGTGCTATTCTGTGCATTATTCTTCTGCCATATCTTCTACTGGTTCAATTAAATTCATATTAATCTTGTGAAACATGTTGAACTATGTTACATAGTCAAGATGTTAACCCTCCCTGAAAGATTCTGATACATTTAATCCTTTGAATTTGGGAGCTAGCACTGCAATTGTTCAACTCCCCAAAATGAGAAGTATATGATCCTGAACAGATGAAGTAACATTTTGGTGACAATAGAGAGTAGAATGAGGTGAATTCCAAAAACATTTTGTATACTCATTTTCCCTTTAGTCCAGATTTGTCACTTAATAACAAATTCATTGCCAGGAATCCAGCACAAGGTCCTGGAGGAACTTCAAGTTCCTGATTAGAAGCAGTAGCTCTACTCATGCCAGTAGCTATCAATTATTTGCTGACAATTCAACCCTGAAATATCCACAAGGGAGGGAGACAAAATGTGTTCTTTAGGTTTTGTTACTCATGTTACAATAAGGATGAGGTGATAATTAATGTGGGTTTTTTTGGTTTGGTTTGTTTTTTTTTGTTTGTTTGTTTCTGGTTTTATTTTTATTTTCATTTTATTTTGGATTTTTGTTGGTTTGTTTTTTTCTAATTTAAGTTGATATTGGTCAAATGGAAAGAGAGAGTAGGTCAGACCTGGAAGGCCCTTGTGAGTGGCAAGTACTTCTTTCCACACTGAAATGAAGATCTGAGTGATAAGCTCTGATAACATTTAGGGAAAATAAATGAATTATTTAACAGCATGTCCATTGTCTCAAAGCGAGTACCTCAGATATCCTAACGCAGACATATATTGCTGTACCATGAGTATTTTATAAGCTCTCTGCTCTTGCTTTGCCTCTATCCTGTATTTCTCTATCTGGGAGGTCTTCACGCAGTCATACAATGAGAGGTCCAAGCTCCTCTCAGTGTCTGGAGAACCCTGTTTTATCTCCGAGTTGGTACCAGCTATGAAGATCTTATAGCTCTGAACACTCTAGACACACTTTTAAAGCAAATGTGAGCCCTGTTTTACTTCTGGAGAAAAGTCTGTGACATTTATATCTCAGAAAACACTTCAAATATCATTTATTCTTTAGTGACAAGTAAATTATCTGCTTGGAATTCAGTCTCTTCAGCCCTAAATAAAGCATCAAAGCTCCTCAGGCCTAAAGTGCACTTGAATTTCATCCAGCACTTGAAAAAGTCTTTAAAGTGTCCTGTGGTCTTTCTGCTTATATCTCATCAGGGTATGCTGAAATTATCCATACATCTAGTGGGTCATTTGCCTCTCACATGTATCAGTGTCCCTGGACACTTTACTATGAAGAAGAAGATGTAGGTCCTTCACATGGAAAGGGATTTGGATCCAGTGGTCCATATGCCAAGAGAGTTTCCTAATCATGGGGTTTCTTTAAGACATTCTTTATAACATTTTACACAGAAGAATTGCAGCTAGCAGTGAGAAACTCTGGGATGCAGGACAAGAGATAAAAATCTCCACTCTTGTCATCTGGATGTTTCCTTATGCAGAAACCAAAATGTTGTTCTGCTCCTGGCTTGGTTTTCTTCAGACTTAATCTTATGAATAAAAAAATGTGTAAATATTTGCTTATGAAAAGTGTGCACAGTTCTTTGAAAGTCTGTATTGACACATGTGTTCCCTCCTTAGACCTTTTCACACAATATTGAATGGATCAGGACCAGAACACACCTCCTGTACCAGGGGTGGAATGGTTGCACTGCCATATAAACTTCTAATGGATGTACCTAGTTGACCTATGGTATCACTGGAGAGAGGAGCTCATGAATTTGGCATTTAGACTGTTTCCTGGACACCTTCAGAGATGCTGTTAAACCTGTCAGAGGAGGGGCGAAGCTTAAAATATGTTCAGAAACAATCTGAGGGCAAAACTTGGGTGGTGCAATTTACCAAGCACTAACACAGAATGTCAGATCCCACTCTGCAAGACAGGTTTCAAACTAATCTCTCTGATTCTTTAGATCCTCTGTAGAGAAAATGGAAGACTTTACCTCGCTTGAGTTCTGCAAGTGCAATTCAAAGCATCACAGCAGGAGAGATGTTCTGCTGCTATTGCATGAGGGGTCAGCTAAGGTTAAGGAAATGCTGTTGCTTCATCAGTACTAACACACTGCAGTGGTTGGAAGATCATTTTTAGGTTTGTAATTCAGACCCCAGCTTGAACTGCACAATTCCGATTTATTGGAACTCGGAGCATACTAGAAAGAGAACCTTTTCTCCACTCATCTTTTGTTGAGGAAGGAGAGAAGCAGAGAAAAGTGTATTTATGGCAAACCCTTTGCTTATGTTGTGATTTATGGGATAAGTATTTGGACCCCAGTTGTCAACAGCTGTATTTTGGAGATACCAAAAATTCAAGGATATTCAGAACATTCAAGAATATTCAGAACATTCTGAGGATATTAGGAAATAGGAGGTCAGCCAAAAGGAGCTATATTGGTGATAGGTGTTATTCAAATACATACTGAGAGTTAATCTGTGCTCTCAGGAACACATTCTTTATTAGGAAGGAGGAAACTGAGGCAGAAAGGAATGAGGTTTTGTTTCTGCTTTGGATAGAACCAGGACTGGATCTCAGTGTGCCTACAATCAGCCTGAAGACACTATTTATTACAATACAATGCTTCCATGCCTTGATTGTGGCAATGGATTTGCCATATGCAGGATGGAAAAAGTCCTGTCAGAGATGGGCTGGTGAGGAAAACAGCTCTAACCTTATGGAAACAGAAGTTTTTACTGTGGTTTAAACATGTTTCAACATGTTTGTGTATTTTCTGCAGTGTCACTGTCTCCCTCTTCCAGACACCCCCTGTGAAGCTATTGTCTCTCACACAAGGTGTCCTGGGAAGGTGTCCTGAGGTGTTTCTCATTGGTCCTTTGTTAACCCCTTCCTATTGGCTGTTGACCCCTTACCTGATGGTTTTTTCTGTGTGACCCTGAACTTGTGATTGGCCCCCTTTGACCTTCCTAAAAGCCTTATAAACCCCAACCCCACAATAAACTTCCTCTTTTGTCCGTCCCTCCATGGTGGTCTGTGTGTGCTCCTTGCGGGGTCACCGGGCCACGTCCAGGGGTGGGGGGAAGAACATTCATCTCACAGGTAATGGGGCAAGCAGCTTAAGGCCTGGAGGTCTCCCCTATTCTCCCCCAATCCGCCGTAACTTGATAAAAATAATCCTGTGTATAAAATGTGGGTAGGTAAGAATGCAATTTGTCAACTGAGTGCAAAAGGCATCCAGTTTGTCACTTGGTTGTTTAAATTAGCTCCAATTGTTGCTTCAATGCAAAAACCCAAATCAAAATGTTTCATTTAAGATGTGGAAACACAACATTTTTCCAGCAGCTAACAATTTCTACCAATCATCAGCAGATATGAGTACAAGAAGGCAACAGTTGACAAGGAAATGTCAGCATACAACAGATCAGAGCTCATTTATCTATATGTGTGCATACATGTATACGTGTCTACTTAAAGCATTTTGCACTGGTCTAGGTTTGAGTTTTTCAATATTTGTTCTGTTAGGTTTCTTTTGAGGTCACGTGGGAAATTCTGGTTTGATACTGAAAGACCATTAGGGGATTAACTGTCTTTCTTGTCCCTTGCCTCTTCCCAGAATCTTCTGATACTCCAAAAAAGTAGGAGAAAATGGAGTGAAAAAGCCTTGACACAAATGCTAAGTGAGTTCCTTTGAGGGTAAGCAGCTAATTAGATTAAGTGTTTTAGCTCTGACCTATATATATAAATATATACATATATTAAAAAGTCACAGAATTTTATCATCCTTAGAATGCAAAGGGCCAGAAGCTGAGCTTTACAGTATTATTACCACTGTCATCTTCATTAGCTTTCATGCTTTATCTTAATGGGAAGGCCTGTCTCTTTCTGTCAATCAGGATTTGTCAGCACTATGTTATTATGTCTGTTATTTTTCAGAAATTTCTTTTTCAGTGTTAACTGCTTTCTGCCAACCTCAGTTACATAATCTAATTGTATCACAGCAGAGATGCAGTGTTTGGAGAAGGATGGGATGGCGGGCTTATTTTTCCTGATATCCAGTTGATTCAACAGGAAGTTTAAAAAAGATGGACTGAGGCATTGGAAAGAGTGGATGTGAGGAGAGAGAAAAAACAGCAAAAGGATAAATCTGGAAGACATGTAGTAAAATGGAAAGAAATTTAAAAAAGGAGAGAGAAGGACTTGAGGGTATACCTATACACCATAAAAATTACTGAAGACTGTCCTTTGTGTTTATTAGAGATAGAGATGGAAAATGCACCAAAATACCCAAATTTATTTTTAGTTGATCCCAAATGATTTTGCTTCCAGTTTGACTTGGCAAAACACAAAGAATCTTGTGTTATTTTTTTATGCTTTTTGCATTTTTTACAGTGAATGTATTGTCTAAATATAAAATTTCCCCTAAAAAAAAGAAATTTAAGTGTTTCGTTTGCAAAATTTTACATTGCATCACTAAAATTAGTGATTTGTGGCAAGTTATATTCAATCTTATATTGCATTTTTAGAAGATGAAAACCTAGAAGATTTTTTTTCTTTTACTCCATGCCTCATTCTAGTCCCTGCTCAGGGATTTATAAAATACTTCCTTTTTGGATATCAGATTTCAAAGGGGAATATAGTTTTTAAAAGGCCACTGCTTCCTCAGCAGCGAAGTGTGCATCATGAAACACCTTGAAGCTTTTATGACATTCCCCAATGTGCGTGGGCAGGAGGATAAAATAATTTGTCACTACCATAGGTCATTGAAAGAGTCCTTATCCCTTTGTATATATACATTATGATACATTCTCAAACCTCTTTTCCATGCATTGGCAGACCTTGCTGGCTGAGAAAGAGGTTACTGAGATCCCTTTCAAGGAACGGTCCAGTAAGTAGATTCTTTCTTCATTGGCTTGTGCTTCTCTTTTGAAGACATTGGCTAAATGCTACTGACTGTGCTTGTATTTTCAGATTCTCAGCCTTCTTAGACTGCCAGTTCTTTCACCTAAAAGCGTTTGAAAAGTGGGATTTTACTTATTCGACATGATATAGGTGAAGAAATAAATAGATTGAAACTGCAATAACTATATGAAAAAGCAAGAAGCTTACAGAGGTAAGTAGACATTGCCTCAGAACTTGCCTGGATGCTTTTGTGGTAGTTATCTCAAAGCACTGAAAATTCATATCATAAATAAAAACAAAATTTACAGATGACTACCCAACTTTTAGTCATGGTAAGAGAAAGAAGTAATAAAAAGAAAAAGCAAGTAGTTAAAAAGCAAACCTCATGACTCTGGCTGTGTTTTAGAAAAACCTGCATAACCATATGCCTGCACCTAGTATTACACCTACCCATTACTGTGTTCCTGCATCCTGAATAAATGCAGAGCGCTCTTTTCTGGTGTCTCTGCAGACAATGTGAAGCAGTAACACATCAGGCATCACACTTCAGGATATCTCCATTCAAAGTCTGCATTTGGTTTGTTTTCCTGTAGTTTCTCCATAAAACTGTGGTACCAGTGAACAATAACAACAGCAGGAGCCATAGGAAACCAGCACCAGCCATAAGCTTTTGAAGACCTTCTGTGAGTTATGATGTGAGAACATGGAAACCAAACAACTCAAGGATGATCAGTACTCTTCATTAGACTTGCAGCATTGCAGAATACCAGGAGATGAGAACATAACAGAATAACAAGTGTTATTCTGTCTTGATGATTGAAATGGTTACTGCCTAGCCATGGAAAATCATACAAAAAAGGATATATTTACAAATAAATATGTTAAGTTTCAATTCCACTTTTAGTTTATTTTAAAAGTTTGTAAGTTTTTGCCAAGCTAACACTTAGAACAAGTGTCAGGTTTAATATAACATTAAATATAAGTTAGACCTGAAAACACATTTTATTTTTAAAACAGCAAGAGCTAGAAGAGCAAATTGTTTACTCTGCCTTTGAACAATTCATTGAACTTCTGTGTTCAGTCTACAGCATGACACTCTGAATATTTATTTTTTTCCTTGGATAAAAAAAGAAATATAATGGTTAGGTTAACTGCTGTGATAGAGATTGAACATAGCAGAGCTCTGTCTGTGAGGCTGAAATGGCCACTTTCTTCAGCTTTGGTAAAATGTATCCTTCATCCTTTAGTCAAGCCAGTGGTGGGAGTGGTCCACAGTATGCTGCCATATGAAACAGCAATCACAGCATGTAGGTGCTGGGCAAGCCAGCATCTACTGTGCATTGTGGAAAAAACACCGTGATTGCTGTGATAAGTAGACAGTGTGAGATAGGATTTAAAGGGTAAAATATGTGCTGCACCACAGGCTTCCTGTGTAATGTTGGGGGAGTGTTTTACTTTTCAGGAGTGGTGTCTTCAATTCTTCTCCTCGGGAGTATTGTAAAGAAATATAAAAAGACAACTTGTCTATAGTACTATGGCTATAAGTGTTATTTTCATGTAATTACAGTGAATGAAGTTGATGACAGATTTTCTGTCCAAAAAACAATGGCTGTGAAATCAACTGAAATTAGAATAAATATATTTTACTCTTACTGTGTAAGAAAATGAGTTTTTGTACAACCAGCACTTGGAATACATTAATTTCTGGAGTTTTCTAGAAGACAAAGTAAAAGAGTAGAAGGATTGAGACTTAAGAAAAAATCCAAGACACAGTAGTACTTTCAAAAACTTGAAAACAAGGCTCTGATTTGTCCAAAGAGAGGTGGCACCATGTAGACACAATTATTAGGGTAAAACAGAAAGTTATGTAAAATCTGTAAAACCAGGATAAATTAATTGAATTTCTCTTCTAGAGGGAGACGAAATTGTCTCAAATCTGTGGAAAGTGATGGCATTTTGAATGGAAGTCATACGATTTTTTCAGTAATGATGGAATCAAGGACCTATTGGAAAGTTTGGCTGAAACTTGCATACTCCAGGTTTAGAGGGAACAAGAAGTCTTTGTAAAAATCCACAACATATCTTGGTGTCCTTGTTTGACAAGCATACCAGCATCCTTCCTTACTTACCTTTTACCTGAAATGAGAATAAGACAAAGTATGACCAAATTCCTGGCTCCAGTTATTCAGGCATAAATGGCAGTATTAGTAAAACTAGATCATAGTTTGCTGCTAATGAATTTCAAGAGTAAATTGACCTAGTGGAACTAGAAACAAACAATGACATGTGTCATTATTATAGGTTGTTCTCTGATTCAAAAACTCCAGAGATCTATGCTGAGGTCTTTGCAGCACTGAACTAGCACCTAACCTAACTGAAACCTGTGTAAATGAAAGTGTGAAGAGGAGACATTGTGCCTTTCAGTCTTGCAATCAGTAAGCACTTGTAATTCCTGTTGGAACTGCAGAAGGTACAATCTGTTCACAATTGGGACCTGCAACTGCCTAAGTGTTTTGTGGCTTAGACCTCAGAGATCAAGTTTTCTCTCAAATTTTCTACGTGAGGTTGTGATTTTAGCATAACAATGTACTGTGAAAAAAATTTATTTGATATCTATTGAATTAATTCAATACTCATTCAACAGAGTGACCAAACTCTGAGAAACAGAACAATGGAAAATTGCAGGCTGAAACAAGAAACTCCCACTATGTTTAGGAAGTTAAAAGCTCTATCAAGATAAAGGGACAATTGACTGCATCACATGAGACTGGAAAGGCAGGTAGTGTCAGCTGGAAAATAGTTATTCACAATTTATTATTTGGGTTTAAGTAGAGGTGAAGGTAGTCAAAATAGTAAAATTCTGTACAAATCTACTTAGTAGTGGGGGAAAAAAAAAATCAATAAATATTATTCAGAGCAAGTTCACATTTTCCTCTACAATTTCTGCCTCTTACTTTCACTTAGTACTAGCTTTCAGTTTATAAACAATATAGCTGAAAAAAATAATCAGAACTGTAGGTTTGGAAAACTCATTGCAGATTCATAGAATTATGGAATGATTTTGGTTGGAAGGCACCTTAAAGAATCTTGCTCCATCTAGCTCCAACACTCCTGTCGTGGGTAGGGACACCTTACACTGGATCAGACCATTCAGAGCTGATCCCGTCAGCACTATCAAACCTGACCTTGAACACTTTCAGGCATGCGACATCAACAGCTTCTCTGGGAAACCTGTTCCAGTGCTCACCACCTTCACAGTAAAGAATTTCTTCCTAATATCCAATCTAAATCTACCCCCTCACCGTAAAGCCATCTTTTAAAAAATCTTTGTGATAAACGCAAGAAGATAAATAGAGGCAAACCTGCAATTTCCCCTTGACTCTTCAAGTTCTCTTTACTATCAAGACCTCATATCCAACAATGGAAATGCTTCTGTAAATGAGTGTTCATTTACCCTCTCTGAAAAAGGTGTTTGAATGAGAGAGAAAACTAAACCAAGAGTTGGCTAGGATTTATACACCATGGTGAGGTAGAAGCTGAAGATGTACTTCAGAAAGAGTTCCCTGTTGTTTAATACATTGTGATTGCATAAAAAGAAAGCAAAAGTTCAAAGAAAAGACATTTCTTTTTTGTTGTTTTGTCATAACACATTACTGAATTTTCATGAAAGCATAATATTGTAAAGCCTTATCTCCTTTTTTTATTTTTTTATTTTTTATTTTTAAGAAAAGTATATTCTTTCAGAAATCATTATTTTGGTCCTTATGATAATATTTTCTTTTTTACTACAACTATTAGAGGACAGTGTTTTTGTCAGGAGTCTAATGTATTAAAATTGTATTCAGGATTCAATATTTTACAGTTCCTGTTTTCAAACTCTAACAACATCTATACCCAGCACCCTACTGGTAAATATATTTTCTTTGATCATTGCAACATTACTGATTTGGGTGATAAATATTACATCAACAGATACTTTTGCTTTTGTTAGCTCAGTATGAGGTTTTCAAAAAAGAGACAGTTTCTTTAAGGCCAAACAATTTATTTTTTTTTTGTATTCTGTATTTTGTTTTTTATTTTGGGCTATGTTTTCACCACTAAAGTAGTTTTTGCATGGAGAGTATCAGGAACAGATGGAATTTTTGAAAGGGAATGCATCTGGAACATAAATGATTTTGGCTTATCAGAAGTGGAAGGAATAATATTTAATGTCACATTTAACAACATTTGTTCCCTGTTGTTCAAGTGGAATCTCTTACCCAGGACTTTGTGGGCACATACAGGTGATATGGGAGTCAAGATTTTCTCTATAGTAAAAACTGACTTACATAATGAATGGATCTTTTTCTTTGAAGAAAGGATGACAGTAAAAATGTGTATTCCAGAGAAGGTAGCTCTCCCAGAGAACATTTAGGCCCTGCACTTGCCCACATCTCTGGCTCACCTTAGGAGTATTTATATTATTAGAGTAGTGCCTGATAACATCAGTCGTGAACTGGATCCTCACAGTAGAAACATACATTCAACAATATTTTTAAAAAATTTAAAATCCCAATACCTGATAAAAGGATTGGTAATCTATGGATAAGACAGACAACAGATGGATATTGATCAACATCAAACATGGACTTGGCACACAGAAAAATAGGTTGTTTCGTTGTGGCAAAGATACAATCAAATGCAAATAGGGGTGGTTTCTTTGGGGTAACAGATCACTCAGGAACTCAACAGGACTCTTTCATCTCTTTTTTTATAAGCAATAATCATACAACATTTTATATCCAGGCTTGATGTTTGAAGGGTAGAAACTCCTGTTTCAGTCATCCTCTGGTCCACAGAGCATTGCAGGTATCCATCTGCTCTTGCCTTTGCCTGCTGCATGTAATTGTGCACTTTTTAACTCTCCTTCATTTCTTCCCTTCCCTAGTTAGACTTCTGAGGTCTATCATTGCCACTTCTCCCTGAGATCTTGAAACTGGATCATTAAAACTTCTTTTTTCCCCATAAAGATCCAAATATTTTTGGAAAAAATGCTGAAAATATATTTCAGGACAGTTAACATTCCCCCAATAAAAAACACAGGTCAAAACAAAACAAAACAAAAAGTCACTGCAGTGGTGTTAAATTTTAATAAAAGGATCTAAATGAAAATGAGGAAGTTTTTTGAAAAGAAGCTGAAAAATAATTAAAATTTAAGACAATTAAAATTTAGCATGTGACACAGAGACTATTGAGAGACAATATGGAAAGTGCAGTGCCCATGCACATTACGTACTGTGATGAAATTGAGAAAAAACAGGAATGACTAAGCAGCAAAGTTAGAAGCCATTTATTTAGAATTAATCACATATTAATAAAAAAAATATGAAGACTGCATTGAAATGAAGAAAATAGAAAATAGAAAGTATTGTAAGCTCTGGAAGGCTAAGTAAGAGATCATCCCTCTCCATGGAGGAAGGTCAGCAGTGAAGTCATACAGGATGCTGTTCTCAGACCTGCTGCTTAACAAAGACATGAAAAAGGGCACGTGTTTTGACAGTTTGCTGATGATAGAGTTCTTCAAGGTAGAAAGGATGAAATCTATTGCAGCAAATTGCAGGCTGTCCTTACAAGATTCAGTGACTGGGTAAGAAAATGGAAGATGAGAGTAAATGTAGGTACATGTAAAAGAATGTATGCATATAACCATTTTAGCTTTACATACAAAATGATACTCTGAACTCACCTAGCCACTGGAGAATGAGACCTTGGGGCTGAGATAAATAATTCCTTGAATACAGCCATTCGACACCAGTAAAAATAAACGAAAAAAGACTCACAGAGAAAGAAATAGAGAACAAAACAGAGGGTACTTACATAAAGCCATGATTTGCTCCACATGGAACACTGTCTAGCTGTTCTGGTTTCTTCACATTGAAAAATTATACATTAGAACTGGAAAAGGTTCAGAGAAGGTAAACAAAGATGATGAAAGGTTTCATAGCATTACAAGCAATGACTGAGATACTTGACACTCTTTATCATGCGACAGACATGATTCTGGAAGCTCCGCTGAACTCTACAATGTCATGAATGGCACAAAGATCATGTATAAGGATCATTTGATTGCTCCATACTCCAGCACAATCACTAGGGCCCATGAGAAGCCAGTGAGATACAGATTATTCAGACAATTCACAAAGTTCAAGAAAGGGAATTCTCAAAATGATTCCCAGGTAAAAATGATCTTTCTTTTGTCTTAATTCTTTATGTGAATTGGGAAAAAAATCAATAGTTATCTAGTAGGAAGTAGTTAAGAAGTAAATTCTTCTAATGATTTTTGAAACCGAAAACTAGATCTTGAAGCCAAACAATCAAAGGACAGATTTTGCAAGGTGGCAGGTCTCCTCTGGGTTTGCTTTGCTCCTCAGTCCTGATGTAGGAGACATGCTGAGCCACAGGCAACGTAGCTGAAATGAAATGCCGTGCTTTCAAATTTGGTACCAACTTGATTTTTGCTTTGCAGTGACATTTAAAATGTGTCAGCATTGTGATCCTTCTAAGTTTAGAGACAGAGAAATAAGACCTTTACATTACTTCCAGAGAGAAATTGTTCCTATCAGCCAGACCCACTGCTTAGGGCTGCTTTGGTACTCTTCTTAATTGGATTAATTTTTATTTTTTTTTTTTAATGGAGAGCTAGATTTCAAAAATGCAGTAGATGAGGTACTTATAGTCGATTTTGACAGACATGTCATGATTAAAATACCGGCTGGGGCTCTGTAAAACCTCAAATCTGTTCTAGCTTTGTATGTAGAGATCTATATCCCCAGAATCCCAAAAGATGGATCTAGAGGAACAGGCTAGTATTTGAATAATGAGGAGGGTGACAAATTTTAGCTCTTGGTTAATGTAACTCTTTGCAGAAATTATCATCAAGAAGAGGTGAGAATCCAGGCATTTCTCTCACTAGCTGAGAGCCTTGGTGTCTGAGTTATTATCTTAGTGAATTATCTTAATCATTGTTGCTGATAATTTAACATATAAATTATAAATGATCCAAAAGAAGAGATTGAGAGAAACTAGTATGGAACGGTTTAGAGTGATAAGAAATTTGAGCAGCTGTGGAGGTGTGCACACAAAACACCTCAGTCAGACATGGGAACTATGATTAAACCTTTCACACTTTGAATAGTGCTCAGACCACTGGGTTTTTGTGTAGAAATAGGTGTCTCTGGTTCTCTCTTCCTCTCTTCCAACCAGGCTCCAAAAGTACAAGGGTACTTTAAAAATATTTATCAAATTTTATTTTTTTTGTCCTAAAATTCAGTTTGATTTGAACCTGTTTTCCCTTTAAATTTTTCATTTGACTGCTAAACTGGAAATATAGGATTCAGATAGAACAATGCTTAACTGCCACTTAAATCGGAGAAAGTTAACTGCCTCAACACTTGTAAATTATCCTGCTGAACGACAATTTTGCATGTCTAGATGCTTAAATGCCTCTAAAAATGTGGACCTTATTGCTTGGGTAGTGTATTTTGTAGATATTAAAGCACTGCAGTTAATTGCTTTTATTATTTGCAATAGTAAGGCATGTGCTTCTTTAGCAAAGTATCCCTTTTTCATTAAGGTTAACTAGTTGATAAGTTAAATAGCAAAGGTATAAAATAAAAAAAGGAAAATGCCTTATACAGCCTGGTATAAGAAATCTCTTTTTGTCTTAGCTGTTCATACTTCCTCCTTCGTTTTTTAAGACCACCCCTTTTAGCATAGAATGAAGATATATCCCACTTGGGAGTTAAATATCAAGAAAAAAAAAACAGTGCAAGACAGTAAAACAGCTACAAAGAGAAAGAAAATGTAATGACTGCAAAAAAAGTGCAAACTTTTTTTCAGGTCACTGACAGCCAGAACTATGCAAAGGATTAATTTTGCTTCTTATCACTGGGGTGTCTTTCCTAGCACAAAAGGAAAATTGCTTAACAGCAAACACACCAGGCTCTACAGTAGTGACTCATGAGTGAGCTTATGGGTGACTAATGCAACATGACATACCATAAGTTGCCCATGAATGCAGATTTTGAATGCCAGTGGATGATCAGAGCTGGTGGCTGAATTCTTCTTGAGAAAATGGGAATAACTAAAATGGAAAGAAAAGATGGTTGTCCAGAGAAATTGTGGGCAATATAGGAAGCGTAAAGGAACAAGCCAGATAGTAAGTACCACAGGGCTTTGGATCTGCACTGCACAGGTTAGCAACTGGTGAACACCACTCGGAGGGTAAATTTGTACTAAATCTGCTGCACTTCAAAGTCAGGTTTCTTCTAGTCTCTTCAAATCCCTCTCCCTTATATTCATGTATTAGCCACTATTCTGGCACACTATTTAGCAATCATGGAATGGATTGGGTTGGAAGGTCATCTAGTCCAAACCCCATTTAATGAACAGGGACATCATCCAATCTGGTTGCTCAGATCCCCATCCAACTTGATTTTGAATGCTTCTGGACAACCTCTATCAGTGTTTCACCACCCTTTTATCTTATATTTTATATCTTATATCTTATGTCTTATATTTTATAATCTATCTTATATCTAGTCTAAAACTACTCTCTTTTAGTTTCAAACCATTATCCCTTATCTTATAACAACAGGTCCTGCTAAAAAGTTTGTCCCCATCTTTCTTGTAAGCCTTCTTTAAGTTTCAAAAGGCCAATCACACAATGAATTACTTCAACTCACTGATATGATGAAAAAATAATCAATCAAAAATAGGTTTTGTGTTTGAGCATCAAGCTCAACTGACTCCCAACCATTAAATCCCACACAGCCTGCAGCTGAAGACAGAACAGAGCAAGGTTGTGCTTTGTGATGAAGTTGAAAGTTACACTGAGTTATGAGGAACATAAAGAGCTCTACCAGATTCCATTCTGCTCTCGTTTGGGTTGTGAGCTCTCATTGTTTGGTTCTGAGAATACATGGAGACTATGTTAGCTGTATCTGTCAAACACACCAGCTACGACGCTCCTGGTCCTCCATTTAACTTTTTGTGCATGCGTGGTTGTGTGTCTCCCAAGTTTTCACAAAGTATTACATATCATTATTCCTCATAGTAGCTGTATGTAGACGTGTGATGATTAGGTGTTACTCAGCTACAAAATCAGATTCCGCATTTTTTATTAACTAGAAAAAAACCTGAATAGTAAAGAAATACTAACTCTAAATTATAAAATTATAACTCAAAATTATAAAAGCAGAATTCAGTTATGTAAATAAGACACCTAGACTCTTACCTGCAAGTCAGTGGTTGTTCCTGTTAAGAAGAACCCTGATCTGTCCCCATTGTGCTTGTGGGCTATGCTGCAATGGGTAATGGCTTATCTTGAATGGCAATATTTTGGCAATATTATAGAAAAGCAGGAGGGAGGAGCCAGGACACTGCTGTAACAAAAGACTGTGGTCCCATGGTGAAGAAATAAAAAGGTGACCACATAACAATAGGAAACGGAAGATAGCATTTGCTGGACAAGCCTGGGACATTTCAGATAGTTTTACAAGTCTTCTTGTCAATGCAGGTTATTGGCAACTTTGAGACAGGACCTTGGAACTGCAGCAAGATGTTGGTACCAACAAGTGAATTAACAAGGATAAAGGACGGAGAAGAAAGAAGGTAATGGAGAGGTGGATAGCCTGGCTTTCCTATATATCAGAAGAAGCTCTACTTATGTTAATTCTAGTGGACAATACAGATTGAATGTGTTCCCGGTAGGTAATAAATGAATGAATCTCTGATGTGATGATATACACATCTAAGCGTTTGTATTACTGAATGCTGGTGTGAGAGGATTTCTGTTCTGTTTATTTAGGGTGGTGGGAGATGAGAGAATTAATTGCTAGCATATGACATCAAATGTCTTTTCAATATCCTTATAAGTGGATTGTACCTTACTGAAGTGGGAAGAATGATATTTTTTTATAGGTCACGATGGCACCATTGAAGCAAGAAAAAAAATTGTGCAGTCTAATCTGACAGACATGAATTAGCTAACATCCTATAATTAATAAGTTGTGGTCTGCTAAGTTCAGCCTTCTTCTTATAGCTTGTAGTAGATGCTATTACATCAATAAACCCCTTGATAATATAACTTTATAATTTTTTTTAATTTCAAAGCCATGCATAAGAAGATCTGACAAAAGGCAGAGAAACAACAGAAAGCTTGAACTTTTTACATTGTCTCTTTTGGGAAAATAAGAGTAGTTGAGACAGCAAAAATTGGTACTAATTTCAGGGATTTCCTTTCCCAAATTCCCATATAATTAACCACTAACATTTATTCTCATAAAATATGTCTGTATTATTACTCTGTGCAAAACATTACTGACACATTTTCTCCACCATATATCTATTCCTTTGTTAGGTGCTCTGACACAAAAATTAGTTCATTTAAATTAGTGAGCATGGTATCTACCATGATTATCCCTTTTGTTGTGATAATTCCGTATCTCTGATGTTTTTCAGGTTTCATTTTTTGTCCTCCAATTTCTCTATTCATAGTCAATATTCAAAGTTACAGTTGGAAGATTTATGAAAAAGGATTATTTGGTTATCTGTCCTTTGACATGATGTGCCTCATTGGCACAAAAATGTTTTAAGCTGAGGATTTCAGCAACAGTTACAATAAAATCTTCACAAATAAATGCATATAGTCCTACTAGTTTTTTTAACTGAGATACTGCAATTTGTATTCTGGTAACTATCCGTTCACATAAAGCAAATAAATTGCTTAGAGAAGAAAAAGTGTTGGAAAGAAAATCAACAAAATTATACTAGACTTACATGTATATGTTATACAATTTTATTGAGAATGTGGACTTTTATTAATCCTATAATTAATTAAAAGCTCCCAATCAAAACTTATCTTTAATACTGTTTTTGTGATAGTAGAAAATATTTCAGGATTTTGATACTGTAACTTGATGACTGAAACTGAACTGGACCATAGAGAAATTTTGTAAATAGAAATTGTTGTTTTATCAGTACTAACAGATAATTTTACTAAAAATTTATTTTAAATAAATTAGTTGCGACAAATAAGTCAAAAGGTTTCATTCTTACTACATAAAAATGTTATTTTCTTGTGGTATGTGTTTTATTATGCTCAGTATAAGGAACCATTGAATACTAAAACCAATTACAAATGGCAGGATCACCAATTTATCCACTAAAATATGAATTTCAAAACTAATTACCATTTAGAGCAACAATTATTATCAGAGTTGATGTGATATGCCATATCTAATTATGAGAAACATGCAGTGACATTACAGAAAAAAAATAATTTTTTATGCCTTTCATAGATTAAAAATAAGGTAAAATTTGTAATGAGAATTGAAGTTATTTTGGTTTTTAATATTTTCTCATTAAGATTTTTCACAGTTTTTTATAAATCAAAATATCAATTTAAAAACGTAAAGAAGAACAATACCTCTAAAAGGGGAGTTTTGAGATTTGACTCACTGCACCAATTGCAGTACAATTTTCCAGTTGTTCCAGCTGGCCATTTAGAAAATGAACTTGTTTAATTATTAATTATTCTATCATGGTCTCAAGTTGTGCCAGGGGAGGTTTAGGTTAGATATTAGAAAGAATTTCTTTACAGAGAGGGTAATCAGACATTGGAATGGGCTGCCAAGGGAAGTAGTGGATTCTCTGTCCCTGGAGATTTTTAAGAAGAGACTGGATGTGGCACTTAATGCCATGGTCTAGCAACCGCAGCAGTAGCGGATCAAGAGTTGGACTTGATGATCTCGGAGGTCCCTTCCAACCCAGCTGATTCTATGATTCTATGATTTATAAGAAAGTAAATTATTTCTCATTAGTAGTGGCCAGCATCAAGAGGAAGAAGGAAAGAAAGGCGAAAAAACTACAAGAAGTACATATGACATACGTTACAGAAAAAGACTGAAAATCTGGAGGGGTTTCTTGAGGAATACTTACTTATTTCTTATGCATTCTGGAAGTGTTTGAGTATACTTTCAAAATTGATTGAAACATACTGTTTCCTTTGGGATGTGCTAAAACCTTGGCCTCAGTAATGCCATGTAGAAAAAATTTCTGCAGTCTAGGACCATGTTGAAGAGATATTTCTTCATGATATTGTCATCAAATGTCCCCTTATTCTTGTACTAATCTCACAGAACAGAAACTTCTGTAAGTCATTAATTTCTGATGTTTTCCTTTTCTTTCCTCATTTCCTCCCAGTAAAGCTGAAATGTAAACAAAATCCATAAATATATATTGTGTACTTATAAGTGTGCATATATATGTTCTGATACAGTTTAAATTTCTTGATCACATATTGTCTTCTTCTATAGGGCTTCTTTTTTTTTTTTTTTTTTTTTTTTTTTAGGAAAAAGTGGGAACGATTCAGAATTCCTGGGCGTAACTCCAAGTTTTTCTGGTAACAAGAGGATTGTAGACCTTCTGTTCATCTCATAATGTCTTCTCCTTCTAAAATTCCTCCCCAGTTAGCATTTTCTCTCTAAATGGTCTTCTGTCCTGTTCCTTCCTCTTTAGATTCTGCCCTTTTCCCATGAGGTTGCCATCAAATCTCTGTTCAGTACCTACCTTCTCATATGAACACTCTTCACTATTTGCTTAATGTGGTGGACAAAAAATCCACCTAACTCCAAAGATTCCAGAGTGCTTAGGGCTAATCCATATTCATGAGCCTTCAAAAAGTCAATCAAGCCCCATCAGTCTGGAATAGATCCCCTTTATAAATCTGCATCAGCCAGGAGTGATTTCATAATCCAGTTACAGTGTGCTGAAACCAGACTTGAATGGCAAAGTTACACCTCTAAAGAGTTCAGAAGAAATTTTGTCACCATTTTAAACCAAAGCATGAGAAAAACATATGTTAACTTACCTCTAATTCATTTTAATTTCTAATGCACTTCTCTGAGGTTGAAATCCTTATCCAAACTTATCTGCACCCCAGTTTGAGCCATGAGCAATTTCTCTTTACAATAAAACAGAAAAAGAAGCCCAGAGAATATATTTCACTCTTGCATTACAGAAGGAGAATAATACATAAAAAAACTCAAACAAAATAAAAAAAAAAACAACCCAAAACCCCAAAAGGATACATATATGTTAGTTATCCTATCTGTTTCTTTGGATGGTGGGAGAACGTTGAAAGAGATCAGAAGAGTTCCCCTAATTTTGTACTCAACACCGAGTGTTCTCTTTTCTCATGATCTTCTTTCTGTGAAAGAGGAGAATACATGTAGATCATCTGGATAAGAAAGAATGACTGTAGTCAAGAGTTCACAGTAATGGTCACCACAGAACTAGATAAAATTGTTTTTTTTTGGCTCCAGTATTCTAAATCTAGCCTCAGATAATGCTGCATCTTTTTTTCTGTTACAGTAAAACGAATACACTAGGAAGGGGTGCTTGTATTGTATTTATTGGATGTTTATTGCAGTTAAGTTTCCTGATTGCTGTTTTGTACTTTCTGCATTTCTGGAACCAATGGGATTTGTAAGTATGAGAATTGAAACAAAATTTGTTGATCAAAATTATCATTCTAGACTGTCATAGAAAAAGAGATTGCGGAACCATGACTTTTCCATGTTCCTGAAACATACCTATTTCATTTTTTAGTAGTCCACAAGGGAGCAGGGTCGATGCTCAGAACTACACGCTGTGTTTTATCTTGTCCTTGTAATGTAATCACAGCCTTGTAATGAAATGAAGGAACTTGACAGCCACATGGATGTCCTCGTGGGATGCCATGAGGCCAGTGCCTCCTTCCTTCCCAGCTGGCAGTGATGAGGAACCAGGTAGCCCACATTCATATGGACAGACCAGGGTGGTGTGATGAGGACTTGTCCCAGCTGATGTGAGTCACCACTTTACTGCAAAAGTCATTACTGAGGTAGGTGAAGAGGTGAAGATCTCATAAGTATGTTGAAAACCTTGAGTTTTCCCTTTTTCATTCCTGCTTTCAATTCCTGGGACTAGGAACCTCATCTTTTACCCTTGGAACCACGTTACTCTGCCGATCCTACTGGGCATAATCAGAGCAGGGATTGATTTCATGTAAGATAAGCTCTAGTAAACTCTTTTGTAAATGGATTTTATATAATTGTTGTATTTTACAAATGTTCTAGTTTAAGAATGCTCTAGAAAGTAAACAAAGACTTTCTTGTCAGCATCTGTTCAGGATCAGGACCTGTACTAGGAATGACTTCATTGAAATAGGCGTTTTGTCTTCCTCAAAATAAATAAAATTGCAAGTTGCTAATAAACAGTAAGTGTTCTTGGAGCACAGTGTGATATGATTTCTTAACCCATATGTGCAGTAGCATGAGCTTAGCATCCTCTGGAATATGCATCTTTTGAAGTCCTGCACACCTATTAAATTCTACTATAGGCTTCATGTATGGCAGTAGCTGTCTGATGTTTATGTGGATTTCTAGAAGTTTTGTCAACAATGTCCCTTACTGGAGGTGTTCAGAGACATCAGGCAGACAGAAAAAGCTCTTAAACAAGTAAAGAAAAATTTAAAAGGACAAAAAAGATAGGTCAGGTGTTTGCATGACCAAAAGAAGCTGTGCAGGACCCTGTTGTTGAAGAAATTTGTGAAGGATTTGGAAAAATGTGAAGAATGAGATGAAAAAGGTTGCTGACAGTCCTAAATTATCCAGGGTCAAGTGTTAAGAGTTGCAAGAGTAGTGGTGTGGTACTGTGGTGAGTTGACCCTGTCTGGACTCCAGGTGCCCACCAAAGGTTCTCTATCCCTCCCCGCCTCAGCTGGACAGGGAAGACAATATATGATGTAAGGCTCGTGGGTCAAGATAATGTCAAGGACAGAGGGAAATCCATGATGCATTTGTGTATGTTAACACCACATAAAGTTATTCTCCCTTTCCTCCACCTCATTTTCAAAAAGAATAAATGATAAAGCTGAAAAAAAGTTTTAAGAAAGAGCTTCCTTCTCATTTTAGCAAAGTGAAGCAACTTCTATATGATGGATGGCCAAGTACACTTGGGCTTTTAAGCCTGGGAAAGGGTTCTTTGAGAGAGAGTATGACAGAGGTCTACAAAATCAAGGTGAGTTATCAGAGAAATGACTGCTTATTGTCTGTTCCATTTTAAGAACTTGGATCATCAAAGAAGGTAGCAAGTGGCAGGTTTAAAATTAACAAAAGCAGGTAGCTCTTTGAACAGTTTGGGATCAAGCTGTGGAAGTTCTTACTACAGCATATTGGTTAAGCTTGCAAGGTTGTAAAATTATCGCATAAAATTTTGAAAAAAAAATCCACAGAGGTACAGAGAGTGGGCCACATGTAGAGAAAACCTCTGTGGTAGGGACCTTAAGAAGAAAGTAGAGCCTGTGATTGCCATCAGACTGAGGAACTTTGTTGCTGAAGAACACCATATTTGTAATGTGGCTATGTAAGCTGCTAAACATTGGCACCCTCTGATAACCATTAACTATTAACCATTAACTCCAAGCTACACTTGGAACTACAATTCAGGCAAAATGAAATATTAGATAGGATGCAGCTTTCGCCCATTCTTTGGTTCCTCATTAAACCTTTCCATTAAGCTACAAAGAATGGATTGCAATCCAGCAGTCGAAATTCTTTTCTATTAATCCACTTATTTTTCTCATGTGTAGCTGAGCAAAATCTCCTTGCTTTCTTCTCGATTCTCGTTAGTGAGTTTCTGCATGGAACTGCCATATAAAATATGCACTCTTAACAGAAATCTTAAGCATATCTCTGTGATAAACTACTACAGCAATAAATTACTTCTTAGAGAAGAGATTCTCTTCTTGAGGGGAATAAAATCCTAATAAATGTGTAGCATGAATGTGTCAATATAATTATGAACTAAATACCTTGGCAAGGAAAGACTTTATCATAAAAACATCTGAGCTGTGGAGCACTTCAGAGTTTTGTTGGCCTTGACCCAACTTCCTGTAAGGGGAAATGAAATTAGTGGGCAGAAGAAGAGGTCCTCGGATGTGTGGCACTTGATGTGAGATATTTGAGATTAATCAGTGCATCCACAACAGCCTTGCTCAGATAGGATTGTGAACTATGGAGAAAACCATTTGCTCACTCCCACTCTGTTCCTTGCTCGTTAACCAATTAATCATCTATGTAATAGGACCTAAATCTACCGCAGCATTAACAACCTGGGCCTTGAATCATTGCACATTTTGGCTGTTTGTTCAGCCGTAGGTTTGATTTTTTCCTGACTTCTGAGTGCTGACTGTTACAGAATGACCGGTATAAACCAGTTTATAACTGAAAAATATGACAAAGGAATTCCAACTTGTGCACAAAAGTGATCAGTGACTTACTTAATTAAATATGAAATATTACTTATTTTTGTGTAAGTACAGAAACAGAACAGAAAATGTTTCCTATTATGCAATATTTTAATAGAATCTCACCAGTTCCACAGAATTTCCCCCTGTATTTACTTTTATCTAAAATGACTAATTTGAATATTTTGAGTAAGGTGTTCAATGAAATTATAATATAATAGTGGATAGAGGTGGATGCTGGCTGAACTGTCTTCTTTGTTATACTGTAAAAGATATTTATGTGTCATACACAGATATAAATAACAGGACAGCAGGCTGGTTGTCTAGATTTATGGTAGAAGGCTTAGAAAAATTTCTTAAATTGGGTTGGAAAACATATCTCTACAGCTGAGTAAGTTGTCATAGATCACCAATATAGTCCATGAAGGATCTCTAACACACTTTTTATCTGTCCTAAAATTGGCACTTAAGTGACATTTCATTTGTGCATGTTTTGTTTCTCTGAATGCAAAGGAAACGAGCTGACTGATTCACATCTAGATGGCTATGCTGCACAAATCTCATATTTAGGTGATATAGACCCTACTGTAAGTTCCCTTATCTTCAAATACTCAACAGAATATACCTACTAAGAAAAGAGTGCATCAGATTTTGAAACTGTAACTTTAATTTTATCATCTAGAACAAGGGTTTTTTTATTTATTTTGAGGTCAACAGACAACTACTCCTAAGTTTAACATGGACCAAAACATACTGCTTGAGATCTTCTACAGTCCAGCAGAGAAACTAGCTAGAACGTCACTGCATTATAATATTGTTGGCATATGGACAACTCAGGAAACCAAGAAGATCCCAAACATGACTGTATAAACTATTGAGATTTGCAAAAGTTCAATAATCTAGAAATCATTGCTTTAAAACATCAAAGAAATTTTTATTAAAACACAAAACCTGTTTTTTTTCTTCAAAGGTTTTGTTTTGCTTTGTACTCTGTATGTTATTACTGTCTTGTTTAGCTATTAATATAATCAGTGTGTGCTAGTAGTTTCTTGAACTGTAAATTGTTTTAAAAGCTGCATTAATCCTGAAGGAACTGCACATTCATCATAGCTTCAACACAATATAATTTAACCTTTTTCTCTGGATAAAGGATATTTAAGGAGTTCCCATAATAAAAGTGCTTCATTGCTATAAGATTCTAGTAAGATCAAGTATGTACTCTGGCAAAGAATATTTGTACATTCCCCATGTAATCTGACAACATGTAGCCTCAAACATTCCTTTCATAAATGCTTTTTCCCCTTTGTGTAGAAGATGTAGTATTAGTTTAGATATAAAATAAGCATGATGAATAAAAGGTGACATTTAAGCTGTATATACAACCATGAAGCAGCACTTCCATTTTAAATTCCATGACTGAGATGACACTGACTTAGAAGAGTCAGTGTTTATAAAATCAGACAAATCTCCGTGGACCCTTTTTTCTCCCTCCCTCAAGGATTTCACTTGCAAACAATTTGTATCCCCAGACCTTTGATTTGATATTTGGATGGATGTCATTTCTGTCATTGAACAATTTAAAAAAAAAAAAAAAGGCAGCAATAACAAATACAAAGAACATTGTCCTTTTTTTTTCCTGTAGCCCCACCCTCTCAAACAAAGTATCCTGAACTTCACACGGAAGGGCTACTGTTCAGAGGAGGTGATCAGAGATGTAAACATGTAAGACAGAAGCTATGATAAGGCAGACAGATTCAGTGGATTGATAGATTTATTTCTTATAACTGAAAGAGAAGATGATTTTCTGGCAGTTTTTTCTAGGAAAAAGAAAAGACTATGAAGTACATACTCTTCCAGAAAGATGTGGGCCAGTTTTTTTGTGAAGATATGTATAGGCCAGTGTAGGACCTTGATATTTAAAACTTTCTATTCTATTCTATTCTAATTCTAATTCTAATTCTGATTCTAATTCTTACTTGTATTCGTATTCCTATTCTTATTCTATTATACTCTATTCTACATTTTACTTCCAGAGATTTTTCTGCACTGATACTCTTTTTTGGGAATTACAGCTCATGAGCAGTTCCTAGTGTGCAGACCTGCAGCCCACTTTAACGTGCTGTGCAATGCAGAAGTGTGGGATGGAAACTCTTCCCTCTGTCCTTTGTTCACAGGCTGCTCATGGAATTTAGTGCCTGCCACTGTGTCAGCCAAGGTCAGGTCAACAAAACCTCTGCTGATCTACACGCTTGGAGCAAAAGAGACAAGTTATTTTTTTCTTAATAGTTACACACCGTAGAAAGACACCAGCAGCATTTGGCCATGTAATTTATCCAACACTAAATCTACACGTGGAGGTCCTGAGTCCAGCCTACTTCTGCAGTCCTTCATTTAGTGAAGTTCACAGAAGCTGACAGACACGATGGGTCTCTTGGACAATACCCAAAGGGATAATTATAATGGGAGTCACATGTGTCAGCAGTTTGGTTTTTCACTTCTGTATAGAGATATGCTATGACCTGCTGAATATCCTAACATTTATTTTCAGGTGCTCAGTTCCGGCCAGGATCGGTCCCATGGAAGCACACGTTTATTACAACAGACGTGTGTGTTTAGTGTTCTCACCTACTCCACACTAGTTTGTTTGCCTTTGGAAGTCTCCTTGAAGTGCTTGCTGAAAGGTTAAAAATATGGTATTCAGCCAGGCTGGGGAGCATGAAGGCCTCCTGCTGCTGCAAGTGATCTACGGGGCTAAAGATGGTGTTTAACTAAACCCATGGTGATATAGTAACTAGAACCCTTCAAAACAAAATGACCCAAGGTGAAGCATCCTGCAGTGTATTGAGAGAATAAAGACTAGAAACTAACCTGCTGAGACAATGAGGCCCGTAGAAGGGTTAATTGAATGAGATAGCTCAGTTTGATTTATAATTTTCATCCAAATTCTGAAATCTATAAAAAGTACCAGAATCTGCAAACTTTGATTCATGACATTCTCTATTTACTGGAGAGCTACAGTAACAATGGGTTCCTTCCTTTGATTTAATTGAAATGATGCCCAAATTGTACCTGTATTTTAATGAGTGTACAGGTAAGGTCACTGAGACATAATAGAAAGACAAATGCCAATACCAATTTGGCAAAGGCTACATTGCGCAAATAAGTATTGCAGACTGTCCCTCACATGAAAGAGCTGGTTGAATACCAGAGAAAACTGATCCACAAATTTTACTGTTTACATCAAATAATTTGTCCATTCAGGCAAAAAATAATAAGACCAATTATCTGTTGTGTGTTTTATCTAGAAATGGAATTAACATTCATAAAAATAAAGTTGCCATCTTACACAAGAAAATGTCTTACTGTACTTCAAATTCATACTATGGAAATGAATTCTGAATGAAAATTCTGTGTGCAACTCTAAATACATTCTACATTTACAGGAAAACATTAGATATTTTCACAATGCCATGATGTGCATTGGTTACAGTTAATTTTTGGAGGGATTCTTCCTTTGAGATTCTTGTCTGGAACAAGATACCTAAAAAGCAGCTCAGTTGCATATATAGATATAGGGTTTAGTTCTTAAGAAAGAGCATTATTTTTATCACTAAGCAGTAGACTTCAGGAAATCTAAGTCAAAAGTGCAGAGTTACAGGAGTCATATCTATTTTTCACTGTTTTATTCTGCTTTGTTCAGTTCCTTATTCAGCCCTCAACAGCATTGTTCCTATTTCTGAAGAGACATTGAAAGAGATGACTAATTTTAGTTTGATGATATTAACCTACAAGGGAAATTACTGAATTCTTCAACCTTTAGTAGCTTTGAATAAGGCTAGGTAACTTTCTGAAAAATGTGCTTTAGACAATACAACTTTCTGGGGTCTTTACAGGAAATATATCATAAAATCAAGGAATATCTCCAGTTGCAAGGAACCCATAAGGATCATCAAGCCTAACTCCTCACAGGACTAGATAAAACTAAATCATGTGATGTTGTCCAGGTGCTCCTTGAACTCTGGCAGCCTTGGTGCTGTTACCATGTCCCTGGAGAGCCTGTGTCAGTGAGTGACCACTCTCTCAGTGTAGAACTTTATCCTAATGTCCTCTCTGAATCTCCCCTGTTGAAGCTTTATTCCATTTCCTTGTGTCCTATTGCTGGCCAACAGAATACATGTCTTGTATGTATAATGCATACAAGATCCCAATAGATAGTCTGATTTAATGACCCTTATGATCTTTAAGTTAGGAAAAATTGCAAATATTCAGAAAATGTTGGAAATGCCTATGGTATTCTGTTCAGCTTTTATGTCAATCCCATAGGACTCTGATTACATAACTACTACAGTTGCTGTTATATATACTAAAAGGACAAGATTTCTCAGCTCCATATCTTTGGAGTACCTATAAAATTATCTGGTAGAGAGAAAAGATTGAGGATTTCCATTCAGATGTACAAAGCTATGGATGTCTAATGAATGCCGTGGATGGCTCTTTTTTGTGAGTTAAAACTAAATTTGGATGATTTATTTTAGAGTACTCTGTATCTGGAAACTTATAGTGCCACTTTCATCCCATACTGAAAGTCATATTTTTTTTGCACAGGGAAGTTTAAAAACTAAAAAAATAAAGCGAGTTGAAACCCATTGTACATACACCGTTTCTTTTCTGTGTCCTATGGTTCCTATTTCCTCAATCATGTGAACACACAATGCTTTGATTGGACTGTTCAATCCAGTCAAACCTTCTGGGTGTTTCAGAAGTACCTCTTGGTTCATAAATATTTATGTATTTGTGGGTGTTTCAGTTGTTGCATTGGATGTTTTATGATTCTGTTTACCTCCATATTTTGATGTATTTATTGTTTCACTGTTTCCAGTGCACCTAACAGAGTCCAAAATAAAATCTGATAAAAAAAGGTTACTTTTTATTGTAGTTTGGTTTTTAAATTATGCTGGAAAAACCTGTTATTTATCTCTTTGACAGTTACACCTGCCTATTTAGATAATGATGGAGCATTTAATTTTCAAAATTTTCATTGTTTCGTTTATACAATGCAATGAATGGCTGAGATGAAACACAGGAGGCCACGTACCTGCTTTGCCTTTTTATCTTTGCTCACCTTGGGGCAATCTAAACAAATTTTTTATTTCTTTATAGTTCAGTAAAATAAAAACAATCAAAATTATTAATTAGGAGGAAATGAATTTGGTGATTAGGGGACAGGACAAGAAATTAGTAATACTGCTTTTTATTTCCATCTAGACATCAGTTAAGTGATGCTCTGAGAGGTACAGTGAGTTCTGTACCTCAGTTTCCTATCTGTAAAGACATATTATAATTTCAAATTATTTAATTAATTACTGTTTATAAAAACCTTGTGAGTTTTTTGAATGGAAAGTTTCATACAAGCTCTGCAAGGCAGTGATTGCCTTGTCCCATGATGAAAACAATTCTGGATCTGTTAGTACGAATAATGAATATGACAGGTAGTGAATGCAAAGCAGTATTTATCATCTTTCATCTCATATGACTAAACAAACTTTATTCCTGGTTGTGTGACCATGCATATGCATTTCCAATACAGTGGGATAAACCTCTTGAGTAATTATTACTTTTACCATCAAAGATTTGCATAAGAGAAAACAAATATCCCAGTTGTCTGGACTTATGAGTCAGGATCAATTTTCTGTTCTGCGGCAGAACTGATACAAGTCCCTTAGACCTGAATAGTCAAAATGTTCATGTGACTAAAGCTCTCTGAGTTTACAAGGATTTAGAGCTTCAAATGCCTTTGAAATTCCCACTCTCTCTGTCCCAGTTGTTCCATCAGAGGGGGGGTAGCAGCACCTCTATACATAGTGGGAACAAACCACTATCACAAGGGCTAACTGTGCTAGTCTGAACAAGGACAACAGCTTCTGTTGCCAACCTTCCATGGGGGAGTGATGTAGCTAATATCCCATCTAGATGCCTTTGATTTCCTCAGCGCCACTGCTGTGGTACTCATTTATAGCCGAGCTGACTGGGAGTGATGTTTGGAACAAATCCAGAGAGAGGTATGAACTCACACCTCTGGATCCATACCAAGACACCTTCACTGCTCTATCATCACTCTCCTCCGAGGAATGTAATGAGGATACATTAATTAATGTTTATGAACTGCTTCAGTGCTGCCATATTTAGACTGTTAAAGTTGCATCTGTAGGAACGAAACAGCAATCAGCAATTCTGCCTGAAATAGAAATGGGAAGATAAAACAGGGGACCCTAGAGTGGGTTTTATCTGAGAGGTATTTTTCCACACTGTAAAAACATCTCTGGAGGTGACATCCCTTCAGAAGTGGTCTCTGCTCTGGAGAAATCCAAGCTAATAAGAGTTTGAAGTATGTGATGGAAGGTCTGCAAAGCACTTACCCAACTTTAAACAAAGTTTTTAGTAATGATTTTTCATGAAAAGAAATAAGCTTAAGATGGGAAAGAGATTTATCAAACATTCTAAAATATTTCAAGGTTACTCTGGTTGGTCGTGGGAGTTCTTTAAATGATTGGATGCTTTCTGGAGCGTGTATTTGTGAAGCTTCATCTATCACTCAGTGGATTTTCTCCAGAGAAAAATATGTTGCCTCCTTACTTTGCTCATAAGGTAATGCAGAAACTCACAATATGATGGATGGATATCAGTGTGGCCAGCTCATGGCCTTGCATTCACCCTGAGATGAGAATGGGGATCAGGGAATGGCTCTGGGACACTTTGGTTTTATGAGGCAGTTTCTGAGCAAGTGCAGCTGTGAGCTCCAGGGCAGGATCCACTCTGGCATGAATCATGAGATGAAATTTCTCTATAGGTAGCTACACATCACTGGCTACAGTTAGGTGTTTCAGGGGCAACGTTACTATCCCTGGGCCATTATTTCAAGTATGTCTCTTGAACCTTTTGAGTACCTTGACTCACACAGAGTCAAAAAGAGCGATTGCGGCAATGTTATTCTGACTTTTCTCCTTGTCTTTTGAAAAATCCCCACATCAGTGGCATTTCAGTGAAAAAAATGTTAACTCAAAAAACTCTCTTCTCCCTACTGTAGGCTCTCAAACAGAGACCTCAGTAAAATTACTGTGCATGTTCTACTATCTGCTCTGTCCTTTCCATGTTCAGAAGGGAAGAAGGCAAAGCAAATATTTTATCAAAATGAGTGTTACTTTGCTGGGAGACTTCAGCATGCCCAGCAAACCTGATCCAGTCTGCCTATAGCTTACAAGGAAGTACACCTTTTATTTTGTCAATATGTCTATGAAAGCTCTTCACATTTTTAAGTGTCTGTATTTTAAAAAAGTGAGTAGGTGAATAAAACATACTTTCTTCCAAACATCATGGTAATTTGGTTGGATCTGTAATTTAGTAAAGATTTTTAGACTTTTAGATTTTTTTTCTAAATTTTGCTACTGCATTTGTAGTAAGATGAGAGCTGGAAAGGGTCTTTTTACAAGGAAATGTAGTGATAGGACAAGGGGGAATGACTTTAAACCAAAAGAAGGGAGTTTTAGGTTGAGTATTTGGAAGAAATCCTTTACTGTGAAGGTGGTGAGGATCTAAAACAGGTTGTCCGGAGAAATTGTGGATGCCCCATCCCTGGACATATCCAAGGTCAGACTGGATGGGGTTTCGAGCAACCTGGTCTAGTAGATGGTGTCCCTGCCCATGGCAGGGGGTCGGAACTAGATGATCTTTAAGGTCCCTTTCAACTTAATCTATTCTGTTATTTGTCCTTTGAGTGACTTTACCAGCCTATATACACGATATAGTTCCTCAACATGAGCATTTTCATTTGAAAATTTAACAGATTCTTTCAACATTTGTAAAACACATTTGTCAAGCTTGCAGTCATTGATTATAAAAAGACTATGACAACTGCAACAATTCAGACAATAAGAAAATGATGTAAATGTTCGATTTTCTGAACATAAGGAGGGGAGGATAAGAATCTAGATGGGAAAAAATTTAAAATGATACACCAGTGAAAGGGTTTACAAAACAGTAAACAAATTACAGCATAGGACAGATATACCAAGTTACAGTAGATAAATTTAATATTTAATGTTTTGCTAAAGATTTCTGGAATATTCCAATATCTCTAGATAGAATTTAAAATGTTTCAATTTTTGCTATATCCATCTTTATGTATGGGATTTTGGTCACTATTGAATACAGGAAACTGAGAAAGAAAAATTTTCATCAGTTACTGAGAAGTATATATTTAAAGCATAATACAACTATTAAATATGATAACCGTATCTAACTATTCAGTATTTTTTTTGCACAGTGGAAATGAGAAGGAAAGAGATTCAAAACTGGTGTTACCAGTTTTGAAAGGACTAGAGCTTTCATTGGAACAGGTTGAATCTGTACTCATGTAGTAAGCAGGGCGAGTAAAATTGTCTTTGACAGACTCAGAAAAGTAACGTTAACTGGAAGGTTAAAATGATGATAATAATATTCTTGGTGATGTAATGGCTTTGGATGATGGACCTATGCATTTAAGTTCATCCTGGTGCTCTCTGGTTCAATGAGCATTTGCCAGTGCCTCTAGTTCAGTGGAATTTAAAGGAGATATTATCCAAGCTGCAGCTGAAATTTAGAGAAAATTATATTATTGCAAAATAATGCATTTGTTGGCAAGAAATGTAATGATTTCTGGCACCTTGCAATGTTTTAGTGCCATCTGGTGACTCCCCAAAATGTTACAAGAACATTTGCCAAAATGCCTGGATAAAATAAATATATTGGTAGTAGACAAATTTTGCATTAATAGTTATGCACTGAAAATCTATCAGAACTTCATTTCTCCAGTGACATGATACAGTCTTGTAAGTCACCGTCAGAGTATTAATTTTAAGCACCAGATATCTGCATCATAAAGCTGGCAAACAAACAAAATATCCTTCCAAGAATTTTCAATGAAAACAGAGAAAATGAAGTTTTATATATGACAGCAAAGAGAAGAAAATTGTGATTCTATAAATGACCCATCAAGAATCTTTCATTTGCCTTCTTTCAGGACAGTAATATATATCCAAAGAACAGATGAGGATTATAGAAAAAGGAAACCTACTGGAGAAAAAGGACAGTTCAAGAAAAAAATCCTAACTCCACACAAAACACATTCTTTTTGAATTGACTGTTAAATGATGCATTTGTTCTTAGAATGGGGATTAGATGTCTTCAATAATAAATATGTCAAATAATATAAAATAGCCACTGTTTTGATTTTTTTTTTTAATGAGAAGACACCAAGCTGAAAATATTAGTTGTGTGCTCCTAACCTTTGCTCAAGATCTTCAACTCAGTTAAAATATTTTCTTCTTACTCAGCAGTCTTATTCTCTTTTCTGAGTTCAGAGTCAAATCAGTTCATTTTGGAAACCTGTTCCCTTGCTTTTCATGTAGTTTAACTGTGCAGCACATATCTATCTGACATATCTAAGAGAGATTGATGTTTTCTGTCTCCTGTTTTTTGCACCCTGAGTTCTGTAATTATTTACTGAGTTTCAAACAGTAAATGCAGTACAAATGTCTTCTTTTTCCAGGTTTCTCAGATGTCACTAGGGACATAATATAAACACAATGAGGTTAACAGAAGTGATCATAAGCATCTCGTTTTCAATTTCACTGTAGGTTAAATATTTAACTTCAGGTTTTAAAGAAACCAATTCTATTATCTCTTGTGCCTTTTCCTCTTCATCAAAAAGATGTTGGGCTATTGCACCTTTGTTCTGACATTCACAGGTAGAGACAGATACAGTAATGAAAAGGAGCATGAAATGAGATATCAGAAATAATGTGTGACTACTCTTGATGACCTAAGAGATCCTTTCCATCCTTGACTTCCTTAGAGAGCTCATAAATCTTCAAATATGTCCAGCAGAAACTATACGGTGAGGGCTTTGTCCTCAGATTTTCAAGTCACTACAGAAATTTGTATTGACTTCAAATCAGTTTGGAGCAGGCTGGTAGTTTCTTCATTTTATGAAATTTGCTTGGACTGCTTTGTTCTTTGAAGACATTTTGCTCTGAACTGTATTCATGCAGTCCTGGATAAATACTTCTTTATTGCTTCTAGTGGCTCTCCTGTCTTTAGGAAGGAGCTGAGGAAGGTTTGGTGTGTCCTATGAGTTGGATGTCTGCTTTGACATCATAACAGTATGTTGTGAGGAATGGTTCTAAGAGGTGTCTGCTTTCATGTGTGGTACTTGTTATCCAATGGAGAGGAGTGTGTGCTGTTTTTCACATATCAAAAGTCAACTCAAGTAGATATTTTGGTTTTATTTTTTATTCCTCACTACTCTTTCTAGGTGAATGGTGTTGCTTCCAACCTTTTTCTTTAAAAAAAAAAAATTGAAGGTCTGACTGGAAAGCAAATGCATTATATCTAGAACACTTGTCAACATTCAGATTTTTTTCTCAATTACACCCTTGGCTTTCCTATGCGTTTTTCCTTGAGGAAGGGAGAAAAGAAAAACTAGAAAGGACTTTTGAGGTGAAAGGACATGAGGGATAAGGAGGAAGGAGAAACAGGGTAGATTAAGGAATCCTAGCCTTTTTGTCACAGCATAACCGTGTGTCTCTTGGTGAGACACTCACCAGGTAAAAAACTTCGCATTGCTGTGGCACATTCGCACCACTCCAGTTTGTCTATCACTTGATACTGGGACTGATTCACTCCCGAGTGACATCCAAATTCAGATCATCCTTTCCTCTTTCGGTGGGTGCTGTCAGCATCATCCACTAAGACGTGTTCTGGGTTTCTGGGATAGGAATTTTATACCTTGCTACCAGTCTTTTTAGTTCTACATGGCATCCACCTTGCAAATCAGTGTTGACTAAAGCACTATAAGCCACTGTATGGGAGAGAAAGACAGTCTTATAGGTGTGAAGCCACTGATGATACTGTGGAAAGCACAGCTTCAGTTTTTAGCACTTGGACAGAGCTCTTGTGCAGCTACTTAGTAGCTCAGAGCTTCTGGATCTCAAGGCATAATGGTACATGTTTATTGAACACCGTTAGTTCTGTGGGTTGAGAGAAGTCTGGTGCCAGTGAAGTGCACTCTTGGAGATGACATGGAGGGTTGCTTCATCTCTGTCTATCAAGCACTTTCAATCTTTTGTAGCATTTAGAAGACTATATTCTGATTTCCTCTCATTGGCAAGAGAACTTTTTCAGTGCTTTAATGTTCTTAAATGCAAAAATGAAGCTGCCAAAATAAAGAGGTCAGACTTGCTTGAAAAAGTGTTATCAGCAATACCCTAAGGCAGAAAAAACAGTGACCTTAACACCAGGAGAGAAACATATATCAAAACTTCGGTATGGGAAGACAAGTTTAGAAAAAATCAAGCAGTTGCATGATAAAATAAAGACTCATAAAGTTCCGTGTGTGTTAAGATGTACTAATAAAAAGAGCAGGAGACACACGGAAATACAAATCCGATCTGTGGTACACAGCATTTGGTGCATCAACAACATCAGATAAAATGTCTTATGGAGCATGACATGCACAAATAATACATGGACACTTAGAGGGGATTGCACGAGATCTCTGGCTGGCAGCTGCAGCTGTTGCAGTGCAGTTTTCAAGTCATAAAATGGAAAACATTGCTCTGTCATCAAGTTTTCCATACCCATGTTGTGCAAATAAGCCAGTCCCCTTGTTATTCATGGTACCTAAATGTTGACTGCCATAAACAACCTGGGGAACTCATTTCAGTCTGTGATTTCACTATAAAAGAAAATGCATTTTTGCTGTCTACTTTGAGACACCAACTCAAAAAGATTAAAGTGACCCTTCTGAGAAAACTCAGTCCTTGGAAAAACATTCTCTGATTTCAACTCGACATTTGTTGTTATAAAAGCATGAATTGATTTCTATTGTACAATAAGAATAATTTTGACTTAACAAAAGAGCAAAGAAATACTGGTAATTATATCTGTTTTAGCCAGATCTTACATCTCAGTAAGGCAAGTGTAAAAAGCATCTGAGTTATAATTGCCAAACATATTAGAGCAGTATAAAAAGCCTTGTTTCCAAACTAATTTAATATACATATAGTATATTATACTATATATAGTATATATAACAAGACAAGAACATATAGTAGAAATTTTTCACAAATGTCATATATTCTCCTGAAAATAGAATGACTATCTTACAATGAATTACATGAGTAGAACTTATTCTTTATAGATGATGATAATAGACTATGAAAGGGAGGGTAAAAGCAAACATTTTTAGGGATATGTTTCTGGGGTTTACACAGCACTCTTTAGATAAAGCAAAGATAAGGTAGTTTTGACATGCAGATTTGTGTGTATTATCAGTTGGGAAGATACTGGCTAAGAGAAAAATATACTATTTACAAGTTAATATTTTATTTAAACTGAAGTTAAATTGACAGGGGGTAGGTTTAGATTATACATTAGGAAGAAATCCTATATTGTGAGAGTGGTGACACACTGACATTGGTTGCCCAGAGAAGCTGTGGATGCCCCATCCCTGAAAGTGTCCAAGGTCAGGCTGGATGGGATTTGGAGCAACCTGGTCTAGGGGAAGGTGTACCTGCTCACGAAAATGAGGTTGGAACCACATGGTCTTTAAGGTTCCTTCCAGCCCAAAACATTCTGTGATTCTATGATCTATAGTCGTGTTTGAGAAAAGTTGTCTCAACTATAGCTAATATTCTAATATAACTCCTTTATCCTCTGAAATAAAATCTGTTCTTCAAGTACTAGCAGAACTCCTGTTTATATACTACATTTTGTAGTGGAAGAAGCTATTTTTCCCTGTTGGTATGAGAACTGGGTGAATAATAAATAAATGTATTCAAGAACATGTTCACTGAATTTAGTTCTTAAATCTTGTTTGGTTTTCTTTCTTTTTTTTTTTCTTAGAGTGTTTTTTTTTTCCCCTGTGTTTTATTTTGTTTGCCTTACTCATTGTAGCAAATAATTTTAACCTGCCACAAATTTTGGGCATAATATGTATTTTAAGTCACAAGCATGATTCTAATCTGTATTAAAATATAAAAAACCTTGGAAATGCCAAGTGTGTTAATAGTAATTTTTGATTTTGATCCTTAGAAGGCTGTGGTCCACTGCCAGTATATTAGACTAGTGGTACATGTTCCTGGCAGAAGTTCTAGGTCTATCATATGTTGAATCCTGCCACAGGAAAGTCACTGCAGTCAGAGAATTGGAAGACCCTACAAGCAAGATTGAGGTCTAATGGCTGTGACTACTAAAATGGCATGAATACAGTGAACAGCCATACTTGCACAGATGATTCTCATGGTGTGTTAATTAAATTGGCAAGTATTGAAAATATGGAAGTGGAAGTTAGTAAGAGTAGGCTGTCAGCAGCAGTAGGGAAAGTATTTTTTTTATTTTTGATCTTTTAATACAACCCCCTTAAAATATTGGATTATTGAGTTTGGTCTTTTTTCACATGTATTACACAAAACAGTCTGCAAAACTTTATAATGCATTTTTATATGTAAATATATATATATATATATACATGCATACAAACACATATATGTGCATGTGTGTGTATGTATTCTTGCCCCAAACCTGCCTGTATATGAGTTCTCCATTCTAAGCATATTTTTAAAGATTTTCTTTCCCTGACACCTGTGGACCTTTTCATGCTATTCTTCCTCCAATGTTCAGGCACAGAGTTTGTCAGATTAGTTTTGACCCTTCCTCAGGGGGTGAGAAAATGTCTGTCCTATCTGGATGCTCATTAGCACTCCGAACCATCCCTGTTATATGTGCAGCATTTGAAGCCTTTTCCTGATAATGATCTTGATGGTTTCAGTTGGCAGTTCTTGTTTTACTATCAATTTTTTGTAGTCCCAAACTCCCTGGTGTTCCCTGAAAAGACTTGTTTTAATGAGATATTCCTGGGTTTAGACATTGGGGAAATAGGAGGAGGAGAACAATGACATCAGTAAAGCCACTAGTGTTCTTTGAGTGTGCTGCCAATGATCCATATATTTATGGCATACAGTTCAGTGTTAATTCTGCCACTGACATATGCTATAATCTGAGTTACATGCATTTCATATCTCCTCCTCTCCATGAACAGCATGAGGGAAGAATTTTTCTGGCATCTGTATAATTCCCATTGGTTTTGAACTTGCTTTCTTTTTTTTCTTTTTTTTTTCTTTTTTTCTAACTGTGACCCATTAAATGTACAGATACAAGGCTGTATCAATGCACATATTTAACTGCCCCACCTACAGCAATGTGATAATGAAATGAGTAATCCTTAAACATTTTCCTCTTCCCTGACTGCTCAGAATACCACTCGAGGCAGCTCTTAAAGCTCATGCTCCACATAACAAGGCTCCTGACCTCCAACTGCTAGTCCATAGTCAATAACTGACAACCCTGAAGAGTACACCAGAACGGAGGAAGATTAAGGTGAAGGTATAAAATGTACATCAATATAATTGAAGTACAAGGCTGCTGCATGGTACAAGTGTCTTGCCAGATAGAGCAGTTAGGACCAGAGTTCAAATGAACTCTTTTGTCTCATACTTTCTAGAGTAGTTTTCAAGCTCTTAGTAATTAGGGATATATTTAGTCCCAGACTGCCTGGTACAGAGAAGATACAGGATGAATGCCTATGATGAAAAACTGAAGTAGATAGGTCCTTTCTCTCTGGAGAAGAGAAGACTCAGGGGGACCTCATGACAGTATTCCAGTATGAAAAGTGCAGCTACAGAGAGGATGGAATCTTTCCACAAAGAACCACATGGAGAAGACAACAGGCAATAAGCACAAGATGCATGAGTGAAAGGTTCACCACCACATAAGAAGGACATCTTTACAGTAAAACCAGTCATTTACAGGAATAACATCGACAAGGATGTGATGAAGTTCCCATAACTGGAGGATTTCAAGGTGTGTTGGGAAAGAGTGATAGATGATGTCATATTTACTCCTTTACTATGAAAGTTTGGACCAGATGGTCTTTCAGGTCCCTTCCAACCTGAGATATTAAATGATTACTTATTTAACCAGAAAACGGTCTGTCCTGACCCCTTCTCTGTGAGTCTCACAGTCTCACAAATGACATTTTGGACATGGCAAGAGACTGAATCCAAGTCAGAAATCTCAAGAACATTATCTTTTTCCTATCCTTGAGTCTTACTTGATCAAATTCATTATTTGAAGATTTTCAAATGTATTACTTGAAGATTTTATATTACCACCACTAGAGTTTCAAATGCAGGACCTTTGGGACTGAAAGAGGGAAGCTGAGCCACAGCAATCAGATTGCTGGTATTTACTGTGTCTTTTATATCATGTATATAATGTAGAGAGGGTGAATTTCAGTATTTTCCCACTGGTAGCTGGAATGAAAACAAGAATTAGCTGGAATATAAGAGCCAGTGTACTCAGCATGAAATAAAGGTCAGGAGAGGGGAATGCACTTCTCTCATCCACTGGCATCAGACAGGGCTCCATTACAAAGAAGAGGTGGGAAGACTGAATAATGCCTTTTAAGGACATTATGTCTGATACTCTCATCAAGAGTACTGTAACACATCACTTAAGAAAACAGAGGCTACTGAAAAATTTGGGATATCATTTGCATATACAGTGGTCATGTAGTGTGCTGGCAAAAATGGCAAGAAACTTTTACAAATATAGAGAGTTCTTACATGGACAAATGAGCCAGAAGAGTATAGATGGACAATATAATAAATTTCACAGTGGTTTAGACATTCTTAGCAAATATTTTTTTTTACAGCCCTTTAAAATGCAGTTTTAGAAAGAAATGAAAGCAGAAAATAATGTTTACCATTCACCAGTTACTAAAAACTTTAATGAATTTTGTCTCATTATGAATTGTTTACACAAGCTGAAAGATGGTAGATTTGAATTAGATATAAAGAAAAAATTCTTTGCTGTGAAGGTGGTGAGGCGCTGACACAAGTTGTCCAGAGAAGTTGTGGATGCCCCATCCTTGGTCAGGTTGGACTGGGCTTTGAGCAACCTGGTGTGGTTGAAGGTGTCTCTGCCTATGGCAGGGGGTGGGGACCAGATGATCTTAAGGTCTCTTCCAACCAAAACCACTTCATGGTTTCATGATGATTCTATGAAACTACTCACATGAAAGAGCTCAGAGCCCAAAATACAAGATGCAGGCACAGCAGAAAGAAGGAAACAGGGTGGAAATAGAACGGAAATTATTTATTCAACATCACAGAGTTGAGAAGACAGTCCAAGTATGCAAAGTTTCCTCTCAGCCAAGAACATACTCAGTGTACTATTCCTTTCATAATTTTCCCTTGTCTGTAACTGCTTCAGTAATATTCTGCCCTGATCAAATCATCTGTCAAGGAGCATACTTAATACAATATAAAGTTACTCTCTCTTCAGTGGATTAAACTCTAAATCTTGTAAGTAAATGGAGGTACTTGTGAGAAATATGATAACTGATAAATATCATAAAAAATTTTTTATGACACCATTTTTTGCTGTCACTTTCAGCCTTTTGTTTTAGATTTTTCAGTCTCGAACAGACCAAGAGAAGTCTCAGTGGGTTTCTGCTCAAATCCAGAATATTTTTGTTTAAAACTTTTGCGTTAACACAAAAACTGGAACAAAGCTTTTTTTTTTTTTTTTTATCACAATCTCTTTTGAAGACTCTTTTAGTTTTTGTTCTGGTTTTGTTTTTGTTTTGTTTTGTTTTTCTGGCTTCCTGCATGTCTGTACTGAAGATGCACATTCAAAAGACACAGCTTGAATTGTGGATTCCAGATAAAAATCTGCCAAAGTAACAGCTAAAAAATAATGAATGTTCTTGCACATAGTGTAAATCTGATTGGGAATCATTGTGAAGGAATAAATATGGAACTGTGCAATCTCATTTGTACAGTCACTTTTCATTTGTACATCCATCCTTTAAGAAGTCACTGGGGAAATGAGTGCAGACAAAACCACCTTCTAGTCAGAAAATTAATGGTAATTAAGAATTTCTGATTAAAACAAGGTTTAATTAGTGGACAGTGTGAAGTCACAGGCAGGCAAGTTCCAAGGTATTTCCTTATGTGCAGATGGTAAACTGCTAAATGAAATCAAAAGAGATTTTAATTACAAGAATAATGAGAAAAGTCAAGTAACAAGGTAAAAAGTAGATCTGTTCAGAAGATCACATAATAATACAGGTAACACTGTGTAAGAGTTAGACATAATCATAATAAATGATAGTGGAGTACAATGTGTACAGTTGCATTTTCAATTCAAAGACTTAAATACTTTAATGTACTACGTAAACCTGTGTATGATTTTCATGTAGCAATGAGCACACTGCAGGGATTTAATTAAACCAAAGTTCCAGTCCTTGGATCTGCAAATCTGGGGAAAGGTGACTCTGGTTCCTCGAAAATGCTTGTGTTCTTTCCCCTGTATCATAGAATCATAGAATATCCTGAGTTGGAAGGGACCAACAAGGATCATTGAGTCTACCTCTTATTACTGCAGAGGACAACCCCAGGAACCACACCATGTGCCTGAGATCATTGTCCAATTTCTTCTTGAATTCCTGCAGACTTGGTGCTGTGACCATTTCCCTGGGGAGTGTGTCTCATTGTGCTCATGAAATAATTTTTATTATGCTCCTTCAATATTATTTTTAGAATAATGTCTACATCAAACTTAAAATCAGTTTAAAAACAAATTAAGAGAGCCCATAGACTGTCCTACTCTTGAATTTCCCTTACCATTTCCTTGTAATTGCCATTCTTAGATATATAGAAACATTTCTATCTGAGCACCTTTTCTTTTTTTTTCTTTTTCTTTTTCTTAGTTTATATGGTTCCTATAACACTGGGGTTCTGAGGTACTCCTGCATATAAATGCATAAATAATACAAATTTGTATTCTGAAGCTTAACTTATCTCCTTGTCATGGTTTGAGATAGTCCCAAAATCCAATTCCCTAGCTCCATTCCCCCTCCCACATCTCAACCTAATGTGAGATGGGTTTTTCCAGACAAAACACACCAGACTCAAAGTGGGGAAAAGGGAATATATTACAATGACTGTACAAATAAATACCATATCACATTATACACACGATCATAACTATCTCTACCATGACATATATATTTACAATGATCAGATCTCTTCTCCCCTCCAAATAAAAGTCCAGGAGGGAAAGAAGGACAGATCTCTTCCAGTCCTTAAGCAGCAGCATCTTCTAAGGCAGCAGGTTTCTTCTCATGCATGCAGCAGCTGTGGTTGGCTTTTCTGCCAGCATCCACGAGGGAGGTATCCAAGCCTCTCTCTCGGCCCCATCGCCTCACAACCGAGGGGTCTTCCGTGGGCTTCGTAACCCCAGACAAGGTCGTTTCACCACGTCATATCACGAAGACACAGGGGGGTCTTCGTGACGGTCTGGTATCTCTTGCAGGGCCTCTGTGCCCTGTTTCTCAGGCTGCCACCGTGGCAGCAGTGCAAGGGGGGGGGAGAGCCAAGGTCAACTCCCCCCGCATTCCATCTGGCCGTCCCGGTCCAGCTCCAGGACGCTCTGAGCTTCTCAGCTCCTCTCTCTCTCTAGTGCTGCATGTCCAAAACTGCTCTCCAAAATAGGAGTCTATGTCCCTCTTCTCCAAGAGGGGTCTCAAGGGAGTTTTGGGGGAGTGTATTACAGTCTTACCCCAAACTCTGTCTCTCTGCTGCTGGCTCTCTTTTTTCTCGGCTCTCCTTCCAGGAGTCCTTTCTCTGGTGCTGCATGTTGCTTCTGCTACTCCTCCAGTTCAGGTCCTTATCTCTGGCTCTCTGCCACCGTTTCTCTGGTCAGCGTCGGCTGCTGCTCTGTGCCCATGGAGAAAACATCTCCCGGCATATACATGCATATATACATGCATATATACATGCATACTGTTCATTACAGAAGTTGAAATAAAGTCTAAGGGCACAAATCAAAACTATACTACTTTTAATGCAGAACTCTGCAGGTGCACTAAGTATTTTTGAGCGCTGGAAAGAGGGAGATGCCTTCACAGCTGTTTGTGTGGTGTCCTAAACCTGCAGGGTTAATACTGTGCTACAATATCTGTAGGCACCGCAGTCTCTTCATTTATTCACTGTGAGTATTCTATAAAAGAATGTTTCTTGCAGCAACTAGATCAACATGTCCAAAGAAATCTCCTAGTAAAGATTAATGAAAGAAAGAATATAAAAGAGTGCAAGGTTTGCGTAGACTAGCCTTATGTGTGACTGAAAAAAATGATATAAGGATGCTAACAAACATCATGGAAAGAAAACAAACCCTGTGGAGAGGTTCTTACAAGTCTCTGTGGTGATAAAAATAATAGAAGAATGACATAGATATTTGATAACAACTGTATCGACTGATTTCAGGTTGGGAAAATCATTTTAACATATCAGAGGAATAAGAGCAAAGGAAAGCAAAATTATTTAGGATCAAGGTTTCAATACTGGTCTGAAACAAAAATAAATAGACATAGCCTGACATGAAACAGAGAAGTTAGAGCCTTTCTGATCTGGGCAAAGCCTAGCTAATCTTATGACACATCTTAATAGTTTAATGAAAGGTTTGTATAGACTGTTTACTGCAATATCAGGATGCTGAACTTAATGGCTGGGATGTCCCTCCCCGTTCTGTGGCCTTCCCTTCTAGGTGGTATGTCAGAGAGATTATTGAAAATACCAGTCTCATTACTGGTAATTTTAAGAGCTTGAGCTCTTTCTGAGTTACAGAAAGATAGAATTTATCTAATGATTTATATGCAAGAGGTCATCCAGAGCTGAAGATTAATTTTAATTGAGGTTGTAATTAAGATATCTGCTTTATGACGGCTTTTCCTGTTCTTATTGAATGTGTTCCTTTATGCTTATTGATTTATATATTAATAAAGAAAAGACTAACGTCAGATTTGTTTAGTGATTCTTTCAGGATTTGCTTAGTGCTTTAATGCAAAATCGATGTTTGGAAGAAAGCACTACAGAGGCAGAGGGGGTGGGGTGTCATGAGATCTCTGGCTTGAGGATTGTAAATCAGATCAGTATAAATGTGACTATATGAATTTGTAATTCTTTTAAACACGGACTACTTCTGATACCAAAAGTTCAGCGAACTCACAGCTTGTCACTCCAACTCCTAAGAACATTTTGCCTTCTACTGCTTTTCATCACATACTAGAACTCTAAAATCTTAGGGAAAGGAACAATACCGAAATGAATTTGCCCCAGTGCAAAAGAGAATTGTTATCCCTGAAAAGGGACTGGGGTTCTGAAACTGTATAGACACATGTAGATGTAAGAAGTAAAAAAAATGTATAGGATATAGGCCTCTTCTCTTAAATTGCAATGACCATCTCTTTGGATCTTCTTTCATTTGAATTTGAATAACATGAAGGTTTAAGAGACCTTTCAATAAGGAGAATTTAGAAATTGATTCTTTCTGAGAAAAAATTGAACTAAATCTAGGGAAATTTTGCTTAGTATTATGGTAGAGGAAACATTTTCCTTATAAAAAACCAGGGTCATCCTTCAAATACAGAATAGAACTGGAAAAATAAATATTGCTAGACTTATCCTCAAATTGGCCTTCAAACACCTAGTCTTCTTCAGACAAACCACAATGAAAATTATTGGTGTATTTCATACCACAGAATCTCTTAATGACCTGTCAAGTACTTTTGATCAAATACCACGGTGTCCACTAAACCATATAATGAAGTGCAAATAGCTCCTTTTTTGAACCCTACTACAGATGGTGACTCCACCACCACCATGATAGGGTTCACTCCACTTTCATGGGCAGCCTGATCCAATGATTAACCAGAAGAACCCTGAGTCCTAAGCACATGGCGCAGACAGGCAAGACACACTGGTATATAACAGGCACTGTACATCCTTACGAGTATAAAGTAGTCAAAAATGTATTTTCTTTTATTCTGAATGCAACGTATCTCCTTTTTGTCCAATGTTGTTATTATTATATCACTCCCAGACCCTAGGAAGCCTTCTGTCTTCCCAAATGTGGAAATGTTTACATTGCTTCACACTCCTCTCCATACTTGTAGTCCACCAAGGCAAATATCACTTTTTGGATTTATATTTCTGTCTGGGAAGATGCCTGTTTTAACCTTCCCTCCAGTGCTTTAGACTCAGAGAGAAACAACAACTAGCAGAGATGCAGAATTGAATCCTAGAAGTGAATGGCTGTATAGTTTTCCCTGCTCTGACTACCCTGAGTGGTAAGATTCCACTGGCTCAAGTATAATGTGGGACTTTTGCTATTTGGGGGTTCTCTTCTAGAAAAATTAAAATAAACTTTAAACTTTTCAGACACATACTTTGTCATAAGACAAATATGAACTGTGTCTGTGTCTCTTGTTCACATATTCATATACAGGTAGCTAATATGAAATCTCTATGTCTGTTATAAATATTTTAATAACTTTTCAACATTATGGACTCATACACTGCATATATGGGTCAGGGTCATGTTGTCTTGTTTGGTAGAAACTGCTGTTATGGATTGTTGTGTTTTACCACATAGAATCATAGAATATGAATCACAGAAACATGGAATCATAGAACCATAGAATCATAGAAGCCTACAAGCATAGAATCATAGAAGCCTACAAGCATAGAATCATAGAATAGAATCATATAATTATTTCAGCAACTATTTCTGAAGTTATTGTCTGCCTGATGAATCCTCAGCCTCTCATGGGATCAATCTCAGACCCAAATATCCTCTATTTCATGGACAAATGGGGACAAACAGCCTTTGTCACTTCCTTTTCCTTCTCTAATGCCCCTTAAGATTTGTTTACTCCGTACATAGGATATTTGTGCATGTGTACAGACATCTATGTTTGTTTGTACAGACATCTGTTTGTTGTGAGTTGTAAATTCATTAACCAATTTTTGATTAGATTTGATAGTGATTTAGAAGAGATCAAAGATAATGAAGACATTAAAAGTTTTGTAAAGATGAGTATATGAATAAGGAACATGAAGCTTACAAATGTTCCCAATACATACCTGTGTGAGCAAAAGACTTCAGCATCAGTTCATATGTTATCAAACAGCAGATGTCAAAATGGAAGTGAACCTCTGTAAATGACCAGCTCTGGGAAATACCATCCAGTCAGGTCTAGCAACTGATCACCAGACCCAAGCTGTGGAAAACCAGACTTCATTAGTTCCTATTCTTATGGGAAAAAGAAATATTTCTCCTTCTTATTCTCTATGCTAGATTTTATGGATGCAAATGCTGCTTTTCATGATCACTGACCTAAGAGCTTTTCTGAGAGTTTCAGAACAGGCTGGAAATATTTGGAAATGTATAGGATTATTTTCTTTCTTCTATAACCCACCTTGTTTACATACTTCTTTCTCTTTTTCCTTTCTCAGACAAATACAGGGAGTTCTTGGTGCTTTTTGTTGCTAGCAAAAGATCTTTAAAAACCTTTCAGTGGGCAGTTTCATGAAGTGTCATGCAAAGAATGAATCCTGATGTCATAGAGGTGAATTTGGAGTGAGTCACAAATATTTACTTGTTGGGGCACATTTGGGTTTCTTTATAATATTTCTCAGCAAAAGTCATACATAACATAGAAACTATAAGGATACTGTTTTGGCATGCCTCCAGAAAACATGACAAAACTCTGTCCATTTTCTATGTAACTATTGAGTAAAAGTCTTGAAATTTTTACTCTGAAGAGGTAGTCTTGATCTGAGATGCAATGGTAAGAATGTGAAACACGAGAGTCTGGTGATGGATTCTGTTTGGTAGAGTTGGCATTTATCCTCTGCTTGCTGTGGAAATGAGGTAGGATCTTGGCTGCTCCTTCTACCTCCTTGCCAGAAAGAAATTTTCGACATGACACTGCCTATGCTCCTACTACATAGCATGTCCATCAGTGGACCTCTTCAATGTAGAAGAAGCTTTTAACAATCTCCTTTTACAGTTCATGGGGGAGAAAAAATAGTCTGAGGGAGAGATATGTGACATCCTTAAGAATAACAACCCTACCCTGTCAACACTTCTCTAACTTGCTTTTCCTTCCTTTCTGCTGAGCTCTGTTTGCCAAGTAGAAACAGATACGAACAAGTATCTGATTTCATGGGTATGCTTGTAACTTTGAGCATTGTAAAGCTATATCTAGGGTGGCCAAGAAAGCTAATTGATCTCTGGAGTTCCTTGATGGCAAACAAAGCATCACTCTGGTCCTTCCTAAGAAAAGAGCAAACCAGGAATGCACAGATTTGCTGCTTAGTAACAGGACATAAATCTCTGTGAACAGAGTTATTTTTCAAATAAATTTTCATCCAGTCCTTGCCCTGGGACTAAGGGAACACTCCTGGTCATGCCTTTCCAGCTTTGTTTGAAGTGTCTCAGACCAGTGAAGTATCCATGTTTGTTCTCTGGAGATAATCCACAGTCTTAAAATCACAGAATGATAAAGACTGGAAAAGACCTCTAGGATCATTAAGTCCAAATATTCTTACCAAACTCGCAGGGGACCAAAAAAAAAGGCATTTATATATAATTTTTTTTTTTAAGTCTTTTGCCTTTTATTCCAAAGTCAAAAGAAAGGAAGAAACATCTGCAATGATAGGGACTAAAAGCCCTACCATATACCACCTTTGAAAATTTTACCCTAGGTCTGCCTGCCACCTCCTGGGCTGTGTGCCATAAGCTCATGAGAAATGGCTTTATGTTCTGCATGGTAGCACTGTCTGCCCAGTTTCCTGATATAGGGGAGCCTAAAGCCCAACCAAAGCAGATAAGCATCTTGTTTAAACAACAGAGACTGGACTGGCTCTGGCATCTTTATAATAGCAATTATTGATATCAATGACCCAACAAAAGGGTATTACTTAGAAATAAGCATCAAACAGTTCATACACAAGTCTTACATTTAGGCAACAAGAAAACTATCTGTTTTCTCGACTTGCGTTTTGGAAGAACCATGTAGTTGTTTTTCTCTGGGCTTTAACAAAGGAGTCATCAGCAAGATCCAGCCTGGGAGTTTCTGCACTAGTCTGCAGCACTCAGTCTTTTCTGTTTCCTTTGACTCTCCCAGTGTAATGATTTACTACATCAAAAGATGTTTGAGTCCATTTTTTTTCCCTCTTATGTGTTTCTAGAGCTCAGCACTCACATTTGTTCCAGTTATTGAAGCCTCCTGCCCTTCCTCTGTATTTAGCTCTGTTTCTCACCACATTAGCCAATTTGTACCTCACTAACTATGTTGTGGTTGCCTCTTTCCTCTAACCCAGCAGTACTTACATCAGCTCAGTTACGCTTCTTATTGATACTCCTCTCATCCATTGAAGGCAATGGGAATATTCTCTCACTTAAAGGAAAGAAAGTACATAAAAATATTTTGCTGAACCGGGACCTAAAATGACCAGCAATAAAATAGCACACTACACGTATACATTGGTTCTGGGCATATTTATACTGTTTGGGTACATAAATGATGTTGAATATGAAACGACTTTTTGTTCTAATGGGCATGAAAATGCCCATTAGATTAAGGAATATAGAGTATTACTGAGAAATAAAGTTAGAGGATGAGTATGGTCAACCTTTTATTTATAGTTCAAGGTAGAAACAGATCAAGTGATTTTAGCCCTGTGGCATATTGAATTACTCAAAGCTTGGGGTTGTGATCTCATCCAACTTTTAGAAATTTATGTTGGGTCAGGAGAACTTACCCACTCCAAACACACATGTACACTTCCAGTGAAAAGTTAGAATTGGCAGTAAAGGCCACCGTTCACTAAATTCCCCTTGCTTTTATCTGAATTAGTGTGGCTGAAGACAGTAGCATTTTCTGACTCTTATGGATAAGGAGGTAAGTGTTTACTTATGTTTTCCTTCTCCCAAAGGTATTTGAGAAAAATACTTTAAAATTTATTATTTGCATGATTCACATAGAAGAAAATATTTTTGAAGGATCAAGTAATTTGGTCAGGGTTCAAATTTAATCTCCATTTAGTAATTAGTTTAAGCGTGGGTACATATTACAGAGCCCTCGTGACTTGGGAACACGTCTCTTTTCAAGTCAGTGGGATTTCTGCTCTCAAATCAATTATATTTTTTAAAAAGCTTTTTTAAAAGTTTGCACATGCATCAAAACCCTTCATATCCTACCTATCTATACGCTTTTCATTAAACATATAGACATATGGAATTTCATTCAAATTTCCTTCTCAAAAGCACAGTAAGAGGTTCTAACGTGCACATTGTTGTTAAAGGGAAAGTATGACCTAGCACCTTCTTCATATTTGACATTTAATGGTTGCCTTACTAAGGAAAACATATGCTGATGCACATGTTATCTAGGGCAAATGGGGAAAACTAGATTTCTTGCAATTGGTATTTCAGAGACATGACTTTAAATCAGAAATGGAAGAAATTTGTAAATGCACAACTACTTTAAGACTATGACTCACCTTCATCAGTGATCAATGGGACCTGAACTTTCACCAGTTCTTCTTGGAGAAGAGACAGTGTCTTGCGGGGAAGTTGAAGAATTATACCTCTGTGAAGTTGGTCATGAAGAATCAGTCCTCTGAATTACTGCCTTTTTGTCTTTCTGACTTCAGCCTGAATTGACTTTCATCTTGACTTTAAAATGAAGACTGCAGAATAGATCATAAACATAGAGAAAAAAATTACAAAGTAATCACGTAGTCATGTCACATTCTCTACACATCTTTTTACTTTTCTTTTAATGTTTGACTTTTGCTGTGAATTCCAATTCATAAGTCTTTGTCAGGCACTAATTTTCATAAATACAAATGTTACTGATAACTCAGATATAGTATAAAAATCACTTATCGTTAATAACTTAAGAAAGCACAGTTTCCTATGTATAGAATACCTTCAAAGAACTTTGCTCACAAAAAGAATCTGAAAGGCTAGCTGTCACATACAAATCTTGTAAAAATATAAGTGGAATTTGATGCTGTTCTAATATCTTAAATGGTGAATTATTAATGTTCAGTGTAAAAAAAAAATGTGTCTTCTAGGTTAAATACACAGTCTTGCTTGAATGACATTCATATACCCTCACTCTGAAACTATGAGGAGAAAAAAGTCAATATCTTTAGAATGTGAAATGTGGAATGCTAACAGCAATATAGCATCAAGATATGGGTTTTAAGATTCTAAATGCTATTTATTCTCAAGTAATAATTTTTCCGTATTGCTGTCAGACAGGTTAAAGGATACCAAAAATGTCAATACAGGAGTTTATTTGAATACGTGCACTCACGCGTTATTTACATGTAATACATACATAAATAAACACATACATATATGAAGCATTTCTATACAGATTAAATAAATATAATACACACACACGTATATGTATATACATTTCTTTATACTCATCTCTGAACTTCCAGAGCATTTGTAACAGATAATTAATATTATACATATACACTACTACACACACAAACACATGAAGTAGATGTACTATATACAACAGTTTTTCCCTCATTGTTAAGAGAAATTTAATTTCCAGGTGCTTTCCCATCTAAAGTGACTGCTGCTGCTCTGCATTTGTTTGGAAATCATTGCATCTTTGCAGAAAACAACTAACTGCCCGCGATCTAGAGAAGGTGTCACAGCTCCTTTGTGCGTTTTATATTTGATAAATATTCTAAAATTTGACTGTGTAGAGATGTTCATTTATTGTTGAAGAAGAAATTCCTTGCTTGGGGTTTTAATCTTTTTTTTTTTCCTTTTTTTTTTTTTTTGATGTGTAGTTTCACTGCTAGGTACTAAGTAAATATTGTGTTTGCAATTTTCACTGGAATTGACCGTTCCTAATTTCTTCTTCAAACTTTTCTTTTATAATTTCTTTCCTGAATGCTCTTTTCTAGATAATCTGTTCCCTGGGAATACAGTGGCCCCTTGGTGGCTGCAAGACTATGGATATGGGCAGTGCTCTGGTGACTTCTCTCTGTCTGTGGCCTCAGGGCTCTGAGCATAAGAAAGGCATGAAAGCTATGTATAGACATAATGAATTCCTTAGGAATAGAAATGGTCACTACTGCCTTTCACCCACAATTTATATTAGTTTCTGAATTTTTTTTTCTCATTATGGTTTTTATGATTCTTGCAATAATTTTATGAGCCCTACTTCCAGTTAACCTACCACTTCAAAGGTTTGTCTTATTCCTTCTTCAGCCTTTAAAAAATGGTTTGTTGCTATACAATCTTCCAAGTCTACCTTACTCTTGAATCTTCCAAAACAAGCCCTGAATGACTATTAAACAACAATTTCTAGTCTTTTCTTGGTTTCTCACTGTAAAATAATCTGTATATAGGTTGGCATTAAACAGTGATCCTGAGATTAGCTCAGCTGGTTAGACCATGGTGCTAATAATGCCAAGGTAGTGGGTTTGGTCCCTGTGTGGGCCATTCACTTAAGAGTTGGACTTGATGATTCTTGTGGGTCCTTTCCAACTCAGAATATTCTGTGATTTACTTGATAGTACCAACCACCTTTAAAACAGTTTTTTTAGTTATTAATTTATTTTAGGCTCAAGTCTATTTCCTAACATGTTAATTTGAGGATTGATTTAGCCTAAAGTTAGTGAAAAATCAGGAGTGGAGTGTTTCCTGTGTAAATTCCAGACTTTATTAAGGAGGTTTGGGAATATTTAAGAAGATAAACACTATTCTATCCTAAATCCTATTGATTTAGGATAGAGTGGTGTTTATCTGCTAAAATACTTTGAAACAAGTATAAAAGTTAAGATTTTCAACACTGGTGGTGGTTTTGAGTGTCCTATTTACACTGTTTTTAAAGAGTTTGATTTCCAGGGCTGGTGCTGATTCTGTAAAATTATATTTTAAAAAATTGCCCAAAATTAAGCACCCAAATGAAATAAGTTTTAAAGAGAATCTGGACCTATTTATTTGGCCTTTTGATGTGTTTGTTTTTTCATCGAAAAATTAGGAGGTCAAATGTTATATCTTCTACTCATCTCACTCAGATAATATATTTGAAGGAAAAAATGCAATATCTTGTGAAGAAAGATTGTAGGGAGTTACTGTTGTCACTGGTTTGAGCTTTCCTTATCACAGCACAATATGCATCATCCTTGGTTTTGCTCTAGACTAGGAGGATATTTGTTTCTTTTCATAAAATGTGGCTATCTTGCTGAAAAAAAAAAAAGATTTCTTCAGGCTTGCTCATTCTATAGAGATATTGATTCAAAGAAAGTTTAGATTTTTTTAGTGCTTTTTTTCCCCCAAATCCCTAGTAGTTTATTTACTGCTTAATATGAGTTGTAAGTATTGTGAAATTCTTAGAGATTTGGCAACAATCCCAGAATTCCTAGAATCCTTTCTGAACCCAAGTTAGAATGTACTAAAACCCATTCTGGTTTTTTTATTTTTTTTTTTTTTAGCTGTAGAAATAAGGCTATAACTGCAACCAGAACAACAAAGATCCATGATGTGATTAGCCTGGCATTGAGCCTGGATGACTCTACACTACTGAGGCAGCATTAACTGCCCTGAGCATGGTGCCATGCTGAAAATATCCACATCAATTTAAGTCCTGTTAAGGCGGGACTAGCAGCACTAATTGAGAATGGATTCTAGTGGAGACGCCAATCAGCTCAGAGGGAGGACAGAACTTCACTCTTCATGTAATTTCTGGGCAGGTTAGAGAACAGAGACATCAAAGACAAGGTTTCATGGAGACCTCATAGCAACCTTCCAGTATGTGAAGGGGACCTACAGGGAAGCCGGAGAGGAACCTTTGTCAAGAACTGTGGTGATAGAACCAGGAGTAAGGGGTACAAATTTAAAAAGGGGAGATGTAGGTGAGATATTAGGAAGAAATTCTTTGCTGTTAGAGTGGTGAGGCTTGGCACAGGTTGCCAAGGGAGCTTGTGGATACCTCATATCTGGCAGTGTGCAAGACCAGGTTGGATAAGGTTGGATAAACATGGTCTGATGGGAGGTGTCCCTGCCCATGGAAGGGGGAGTTGGACTAGGTGATCTTTAAGGTCCCCTCCAACACTTAAGATTGTATAATTCTATGTCTTATCACTATGCTCTGTGCAGACATAGTCCTGTCCATGTAGCATATGCCAAAGAAGTTGTAAGCATCATTTATTTCACCCATAATATTATCATTCTTTATGATCCTAGCTCCTTGCATAATTCCAAGGTGTCCAAAATGGTTTTGCACAGGTCTTTCCTCACCTATGGAGTTGTCTGTTTCTCTCTTTCCAACACTTATTTGCATGTCCAGAATCTTTAGTAAATGCCAGTCCTTACATAAGGACAGCAATATTTAATTTCAGCAGTTCAGATCTCCGTAAAAGATAGCTCCTTACACGCAGTGATTTTGCTTCCAGGACTAGTCCTGTTGGGTTACCGTGCTTTGTACACTATATGTTTGATTAAGCGTTTGTGAGTCCAAAGCTTTCTTATATCCTTCTTTTTCTGGAATAAAAAAACCAACAAAAAACCAAACAAACCAACCAAATCAAACTCACCAGAATGTTCAGGACTTATGCAGGGTAAGAGCTGAGATGTTTCCTTGCAGCTAATCAATTGAAATTAGCCATATTTAGCATTTCTGAAAACACTCCACAGAACTACTCCTGTTGGATTTCCAAAGCTGTTTTTCAGGGACCAAATCCTTCTTCCTGAGGGAAAATTCTCATTGTCAATGTAGACCTGAGGTAAGATAATAGAGTGATTCTTCTGAGAAAATATAAATGTATATTTAAGAATAAAATACATTTATAAAAAAGAGATATAGGATTTTTAATGTATTTTAATTGTGGGTTTGATATTCTTTTCCTCTATTACCACTACAGTGTGTCTGTCTTCTATTGTCTGTTCATTAAGGCTGCAAACACAACAGACTTTAGGCTGTTTATTCCATCCAGTAGTCTTTAAATAACAATAACTAAAAAAGGAACTTTTCCCCTAAGTCGGAAAATATTCCTGCTGCTCTAGAGGAGTCTCCGAAGTTTTTTCATACTTCATACTGTTTTGATACTATTTATGGCCTGCAGCTGCATTACCTTAACCTATCATCTCATCACACCTCACAAGCAAAGCAGCATTTAGTCTGCTAAGAACAGTCAGTTTTGGGATAAATAATCTCCAGAACCATACCAGGGCTGCTAGACACTTGTCCTAATCACTCATTATATATTTTGAGGTTTTTCCCCCCATCAACCTATTCTGAAGGTAATGTACAGCTGTGGGGCACAGAAGTGGATTTTTCAATATTGAGAGAGTAGAGCTTGGTCAGTCAAAGGAATTTTAATCCTGCTGCTTTATGGAAAAGGTGTGCAAGTTAATGTGACAGCTCACTTTTCCAGGAGAAGGTTGGAACATTGCAGAAGAGTTAGGCATCAAGTTTGAATGGTCAAATTCATGTGAAAACATTACATTTAAAAAGAAGACGTGAAGATGCCATATGAAGATGGCTCATAATGAAGGTTTTGTCAGTGGCAGCCTGGGCTGCTGCATGTTTTGGTGATTTTTGTTTACAGAAGCAGGTTTTATTTACAAAAAAGTGGAATTAGTTGCAGGAGATTTGGGTTCAAATTCTGTGCGTGACCTTGGACATATATTTTCCCCATTTGAAGTTCATTTTCTCCCATGGAAAGTGAAGATACTGATGTTTCTTACATTTGTCTAATCTGACTCTAAACTCTGGTTTTTAGAGTGAGTCAATATACCACCTCGCTCTGTGGGGCCATCTTCACAGCTGGGAGCTGTTACTACTCTTATAAGTCCTGGAATAATAATAGTTCTCATTAAGGAGTCCTGTTAAAAAATGTGCTTTATCATGGCTAAAGAAATCCTCTTTCAGATTATTAATTAAAATGAAATCCAATTGCCTTCACCTATGGACCATGGCATTTGCAGTGGGAACATTAAGGGCAGAGAAATTTAAACGAGCTATCTTGAAAGTTTTATTTGAAGGTTTGAAGCTTCATTTGTTCCCTTCTCTCCCCTCCCCTTTTGCGCTGTTTCATATCCATTGTTTATTGACTGATAGACTTATTGGTGAATTCTACAGCAGTGATCCAGCCCAGGGAGGTCAGTAGGGTGCAATTGCTAGCAGAACAAGCTTGGGTGTGCTTCTGAACTACTCCTCCCTGCACAGCTCTTTCAGTATGCATATCACATCTCCCTGCTTGTAGCAGGCTGATGAGTGTGTGCAGTTAGTGCAGGCACACACATACTTCTGCGCTTCCCTTGAAAGTGGAGCATTAGCAACTGCAGTCAAAAAGCACCGTTGCTTCTTCAGCTCTGATCCGAGCAGCAACTGTCTAATTCTGTCTGGAGGAACTAAGAGACAGCATTGGAGGCAAGTTTAAAAAAGGACCTAGTGACACCCTGCTGTCACATCTGGTTTCATGAATCTACTTATTAGTAGTCCATTTAAAATTACTTTCCCAGTCCCATCTGTAGTGCACATTCTTGAGAAGTGGCTGGCTGGAAAGGAGGGAGCACACTGCTGAAGGTATGTTACAGTCTTTTTTACCTTACATCTTGTGCTGAATGTTTCTATCTGTGAATCTCACTTGCAGACATTCCTGGTCTATGCAGTTTTCCACAGAGAGCTGACGGAGAAGGGCTTTAGCAAATCATAGCAATAGGAAGAAATAGACAGATAGACAGGCAACTTGTTTGTGTGAGGTTTTTTTGTTTGTGTTTTTTTTTTTTGCCTTTTTTTTTTGTTCTCCATTAACCATGATGATGTTTTGTTAAGGGGTAAAATTAAATGACTGGATTAAACTTTCAGGAAATATGACAACTCTGACTGCATTTTACATCACAAGCAAATAGACTGCTTGTCTGTCAGGGAAAAATGTCCATTCATCGGCTGTTTAACTGTGGACATGGAACATTGCTTTAGAATGGATGTGTTTATTAAATATGGGCTGTGTATTCACTACCAGCTGAAATTTGCATACATGTTTTGAAATTTGAAAAAAAGACTAACTTTCAAAATGCTCTGGATTGCAGCACACTTCTTTAGAAAAGAGGAGTGAGCCAGGCTTTTCATTTCATTTCATTTCATTTCGTCTTTTACTGGTATGTATTCATCTGGTAAAAAGTCTTTGCCAAATACAAGAAGTTTGCTGTTGTTGCATTTCCATAAATTTAACAGCTGTGAAGAGAATGAATATTCATAGTGTTTGGATTTTTGGTCCGAAGATTTTTATGACAATTCTTACTTTTAAAAGGGAATGGGATCTTATATCAAAGAATTATGCAGGTTGAGGTATTGTGATAAGTCATATATAAATGTTTCTTCAAAAAACCCCTAATACAGGTAAGCATATACTGCAGTACATAGCTGACTGTACCTCTTATTTACTTGTAGTCAACTTGATCTGTTGCTTACTTGTGGACTCTTTTGCTAACAGGTCATCAGCAACGAAAATGAAGTACAGTTCAAATGCTACTCTCTCATAGGATGTTATTTCCCTAATGCTATACAGCTTCTGAGCATATCTAAGACATCGCTAATATTATGATGCTTAAATTTTAACTTGGTACATCCTGCACCAGCTGAAAACTTATTTTGGGATGTTTCTAAGGTCAGAGAAGCCCTCTGCAAGCTCAGTGTATTTTAAGGATGGAAAGGGATTTGACTAATCTTTCCTTATGAAAATTCCCCTGTCAGTAGTTTATCAAAATTGCATGAGCAGCAGAGATGGTCCTCCCCTGCAGGTAGAAGTAGAATGGTCTTGAAAAATACAGAGGCAGCATGTGTGCATATGTGTCTAGAGATAGCTCATCTAAAAAATTTCAATAACCCTAGCTGCCTTTAGATCTCAATGACTTCTGTATTACCAAAAAAATGTCATATTAATGGGTCGTACCGCAGATTTCTGTAACTGCACAGTGAAGAAAACAACTAGACAGGAACTGTGTTGTATAAAACCACTTCAGAAACCCTCCTGAGGCTCGTTGTGATTATTTCATTAAAAATCCTCCCAGTACCTGGGAAGTGTTGGGAGCGGTGGAGTACCTGCCTCTCAGAAGTGTGACAAGTAGAGCTATCCATGTGTGCTCAAAGTGAATTTTAGCTTCCTAATGTCCAGAGGAACCTCTTTGGCAGACTGTCCTCACTTGGGCTGGACTGTGTTGCTCAGTGGTGGCGAAGGTCAGCTCGGCTGGAGAGCTGTACCTCTCGGCTGCTGCAGCCCTCAGCCCGAACTGGGCTGTCACTTAGTGTCTCCTCCTCAGGGGACAGGGAAAAAACTGTTTGTCCCTTTCATATGTCATTTTTAATGACAGCTGAATCAGTCTGGTGCTTAGATAGAAAGTTTCTGTTGGTCCTCTCTTATCCACCCTTTTCCACACAGAGGAAATGCAGGGACTGGAGGCATAAAATACATTTAAATATGTATAAGAAAAAAAACAATTTAATGGGACAGATCCTGTTTCCGTGAGAGGAAATCGGACTACCGTCCTGAAATCAGTAAGAAGTTGTTTACATGAACAGAAGTTGTTTACACAGGTAGAAACTGGTGCAAAATCTCACTTTCCCTTGCTGTTGTTTGAATTTATGTGACCTGAGGACCTGGCTCTGTTCCTTTAAAGCTTGGCTTTTTTCCAGGAAAAATAGCCAAAATGGGGAATTTGTCTTTTCACTCACTAGGAACAAAAAGCTGCCTGTGTATGATGACAACAACAGGTATCTGAGAGCAAATCCCTTTTGTCTTTCCCCTCACCAAAGCCCAGGAGAAAAAAAAACCAAAACAAACCCAACATATCCAATGAAAAACACCCTCCCAAACCTCTCTTTTTAATTCCCTTTAAGGTTTATAATGTTTCCTCTTCTCTTTAATGTGTGTCAGGCTCTCTCCTGACCTCCACCTCTGTGTTGGAGGGTCCAGGAGGTAATTCACTTTGACCTCTTGGCCACCTCACCCGTGTGCCTCTTCAAAGCAGATTTGTCTGTCATATAAAATGCAATCACTGATGCGATTCTCTCATGCCTTGCTACTCAGAGCTAGCATCCGGAGTCCAGATGCATTTTGTTAAGTTACAGCCTCTCACTCCCAGCAGTGTGCTTCCCAAGCTGACCAGCCCCCTAGTGTATTGAGATATCTGATGTAAAGAGGTCTCTTTTTGTCTGTTGCTTGTGTTTACCAGAGGTAAAGAGGGGGATTTGAAACAGCTCACAAAAGCTTAGCGGAGTTATTGGAATCTGGAGTGATTGGTAAAGCCACACAGCATCCATCCTTCTGCCTGGAAAAAGCAAGAACTGGATTTTGTGTACTTTTAGAGTGCCAACACCTCTATGATTACCGCTGCTCCATAAATGTGAGTTTATCAGAGGCTGCTGGCATACAAACAACTGCAAAGTTGTTGCAGAAGACAGTTAGCTGTTTACACACTTTAGCAGGGATTTCTGAAAGCATTTTGTATCACACATGCTGCACAGGTTCCTCAGTTCTCTCATGGATGTAGCTGAAAATGAAGATGAAGGAGAGGAAATGCCATGAAGTTTCAATATTGCAGCAAACTAGGATCCAGATGGTAAACCTTTTTACAGCAGTATGGTGGTTTAACTTTAAGACACTCCTGGCTACTACTCTCCTGTTTAATTTATCTTTCCTTAATGTTTTTTTTGGTGTGACTTTTTTTGCAAGATAATGCCAAAAAAAAGCATGGTTTCAGGCACGGTCTTATATCAGGAGAACTTTCTTTTGTCTCCATTAACCCTAATTAACTGATTGTGTGATTAACAGCATCAGTTTGAACTCTGTTGGAAAAATATTCCACATGCATTCATAGTTCAGGTAAAGTATGAAACTGAGATGATTTACAACAAAGGAAGAGAATTAACCTGTTGGAGAAGGAGACCAGGTTTTCATTCTTTTGGGCTTTATCTTTAGTCAGAAATGATTTTTGGTAGTGTAGTTGCAGTAATGGCTGAAATTCTCCATAGAGAAGTTTCAAACCTCAGGCTGGTGTTCTACAACCTTTCTGAGAGTGGATGTCGGGTAGTTTTGTTTCTTCCTGTAACTTGCAGATCCAGTCCTGTCTTGTAAGTTGCTATTGGTGTTTGAATATGTTCTTCCATCTTGCAATCACAGCAAGGATCATCACTGCCCTCATCTTCTTTAAAAGGCTAGTTGGTGAGACACCCAGTGGTGACAGTGAGCACCCATGAGCTGGTCAGTGGGACCTCCTGGATGCCTTCCTGAAAACTGTGGGGTTAAATATGAGTGCCTTCTCATGAGCTCAATAATTTATCAGGTACCTTCATCTGCTGCCTACCCTAGATAGCAAAAGTACTGCCATCCATCTGTGCCTCTGTGAGAGAGAGTCACAGAGGTTTGTAGTCATGAAGAAATACATCTTCTGCATTGTCTAAGGAAAAGCTTCAGCAGCTGATAGCAGTATTAAGTTCATATCACATCCAGAGACTAGCCACAATACTATCTTTTAGCAGAAGTCTTGTCAGAAATTCAACCTTAAACAATATGACACTTAAGATTCCTTCCCTTTACTCTCAAATTCTGTCATTATCTGATGTATATTGAATGTGAATAATTAAAAAGACATATTTTTTTATATAAAGTGTCTCCAGAATATAACTTGATCATTTTGGTCTAGATTATAATATTTTGCAAATGGGTTTATAACCTCTACACATATGGAAATGAACAAGTCCCACTCCAATACTGTATCTCCCATGATAGGTATATCCAAAACCTGCTGAAATAGGAATTAAAAATCCATATCCGGGTCCCAGACTGTGACACAGCTCATCTGCCATCACTGCCATTACTGCCCAAGCTGATGACTAAACTCATTCTATGTCTCCCTGCTTAGCCTGAAAGATCCTTTGGGTTACCTTTATGAGAGCATAATTTATAGCCAGAAGCCAAAAGTCAGATTTGTTTCCTGATTAATCCTAAAAATAAATATCTGTCTAGTAATTCAATCAGTGTTTTAGACTCTACAGATTGTACTGACCAGCTCATTGTTGGCTAAAATGGGAGCTTAGTCTTCCAGCGCAAGGTAGACGTGGGGACAATATAACGCATCACCTACAGGAGATATGGATCCCTCTTCAGTGGAAACTCGAGAGCACAGAGAGCATCCTGCAGCTCAACACTGGATTATACATTAAGCAACAGAAATGAGCCCTAATGATTTATCACATAAAAATGGAGGGGCATGAAGGTCAGCTTAGGCTGAACACATCTTCCCTTGGACCATGTTAGAAAGGCTGTCTTTGTCCACTGACTTAAAAGTAAATATAATGCTTACTTTGATGAAGTCAATGCTTAGCATTAAGGTGCATCTATACCTAAATTTAGTGGCAGTGTGAGCACCATCACAGGAAATGCTACGAAAGCCACCTGGCTTTTGAACCCAGATATTTATGATTGAATGCCTGAAGTAAGAGTGAGAGTGAAGAGTCTCTGCTTGGATACATTCTAAGTGCTTGTACAGGTGGAAAAGGATTTAGGACATCACAAGCTGTTTTACTAAAGGTCATTTTTAAATACTATCTTGACAAAAATTAGTTAACGTGGAATTATGTCCCAGGGATCCTCTGAGGAAGAGTAAATCTTAACTGATCAAAAGACCTTTTTTTCTGTCCTGTTGGAGCTACACCTATTTACCAACTCTCATCCTCAGGAAGGATGGCTTGATATTACCAGTTATTAAATATTTACCTTATAAAACTGTTCATAAAAAATAAACAACCTCATAAGTCCTAATAACATGAAGTTCTGTCTCCCATCACCTGATAATTTGTCACTGGGTTGGTGGCTACCTTCTTCTTTGTCTCCTGTGCTCTGGACTATCCACATTGCAAACCAATAATTAACTGTTGTGAATGTTACTGGGGGTGAGGAGTAACAATTCATTGCAATGAAATAGTGTTTTTTGCTGTAAAGTTACTAAGCAGAGATATGGCAGGGTAAATAATGTATGAGGTGATTTCATTTCAGGAAGGTTACTAACAAACATTTCCACTAGTTGGAGGTTTGGACTTGGCAAGAGAGTGATGTTTTGCATTGTTTTGGTGATACAAAAAACAGGGAAAAATGATGAGATTCTCTCATATTCTAAGACTCTGGAGAAATGTCAGTATTCAATTAAACAAAATGAATTAAACAAATAATAAGAAAATGTAAAATTAATCCAGTTTCAGATGCATGGGTAAGTTATCACATAAATTTAAAAGATCTAATATAAAATGTTGGTCAATTTTATTTTGCAGGATAAATGTTGCTATAGTTTCTCTAAATCCAGGTAATAAAAAATAATTTCTAAATGGTTTTGATTAAATATTTTAGCTTACTATTTATAAATAAAGCTATAGTGTTGACCAGTTTTCTCTTTAATAAAACCCAAATGCTGGTATCTGTAAAAGGTGAAGGAAGATGTAGCTGGGCATATTAAAGATGAATAAAACTCTGTAATGATTTTTTTCATTGCACTAGTTTTTTTCTAAACAAAATCTCTTATCTCAGAAAGCCATCAAGTTCTCACAAGTTGAGGAACATACATCACAGCAGAATAGGCAGCCTCCTGCTTCATTCACTGAGCTCCATATGCTTATCTACCTCATGCTCTTGCATCCCAGGCTCCTAAAATGCTACAGTCAACATTCCTTCTGAATTGTGATACGTCATGTTAATCAGCCTCTACAGTATTCCAAAAATGTATGCAAATTAGACTTTTGATGAAGCAGAATATTTTGACAGTATTTTTGCATAAATCACACATGCAAGCATGCACACACACATACACGCACAACCTTTTTAGAGAGGAGGATATTTTTGGACATAATTTTTTTTGGAGTAGGTTGTGACCAGGATGATGATGTTGCTTGTGAGCAGGAGCATGTATGTGGCAGTGTGCCAGGTCCCATAGCTAGAAGCAAATTGAGTTTAAGTCCACTCTTGGCAAGAAAAACTGCACCAAGGAGAAAGAAATATAACAGTTTCCACTTTCTTTGTCCTCCTTTCCCCTTACCTCCCTTTCTAGTACCTTATTTGTTCTCTGGGTTGTTTGATATCAGTAATAATATCAGCATTTTTAGTGTTATCATATGAGAACATTGCCATGTTATGGTAGATTAATGTTTTTCCTTAATCTGTTCTTTCAGAATAATCAAAAATCAAAAATCAAAATAATTTATCTGAATTTAAATAATTTTAAGTTAGATTTTAATTAAATTTGCTGATTTTCACATTGGTTATCTATCTAGGTTCACTGAATATATAGAAAGCCATTGTTGAAGTTTGTTCAGATGACTCTTGTGAGTATTAGCACTGCCTGGTTACAAATCTCTCAATTTTTATTCTCTTTTGACCTCCTTTGCTATAGTTTTATGTTCTTCCTTGTCCTTCAGGTCTGTATTCAGACTGCTTACAAGTCTGAATATGTCTGTCTAATCTGTCCCTCTTGCTGAAGGGCCGAGGCTGAGCAAGCAAAACAAGAATGATGCAGGGAATGCTTTCTGTCTCCTTTGGGCAGCTGTGAGTCTGTAGCTGTGTAGGCAAGGACCTTCAGCTGCTATGCACTTGTACAACTAGGGCCCTGCCTGACACGTTCTGACGTGTGTCCATGAATCCACTCCACCTTCCACATCTTAGTCCAAATAGGAGGCAAAACTATTTCTGTGATCCTATTTTTGCATACTCAGAGTACTTTGTGATATAGAAGCATAGGACATAGAATCATAGAATCATAGAATGGTTTGGGTTGGAAAGAACCTTAAAAATCATCTAGTTCCAACTCCCTGCCATGGGCAGGGATGACACACTCTAGATCAGGTTGCACAATGCCACATCCAGACTGGCCTTGAACACTTACAGGGATGGGCCGTGTATCTCACCATGAAGTTGCACACCCCTGAAAACCAGCCAGACCTCTCCAAAAAAGTATTGGACCATGTTTACTCACCTTCCCCAGTGATGTTGCAGTCTAAAAACCTTGTTGCTCTAGTTTCTTCATAGATCACCACCTTTTCTGTTTTTAAAAGTTACTGTGCTTTCATGGGGCTGCTGTGGGCTACCTCTATGGAAACATTAGCACAGCTGGGGCTTAAAAAACTCTATTGATATTATACATACGTTTTATGCATGCTGTTTCTGTAATGGTAATGCACCAACTAAAAGATGATACTGTAACTCTATATTGTATATATAGATACTGCAAAAGAATGTATGTACAATACTTACTCTGAGCATGAGGGAATACACCCAAACACAAACATATTTGCAACCATATATGCAATTCATGTTTCACAAAACACACATAACCCACAAAGAAAAGTCAGTGATTTGTCATCTAGGGCAAATCCCACAAAGAGTTTTGAATATCGGGTAAAACATCCTATAGCTAAAAAGACATACAAGTACCTTTGTAAAGAGGTAATAGAGCTTTTAAGTATGTGTAATTTTATGGCTAAATATAAACAGAAGAATTCTTAAATAATCATAAATACAGATGTAGAGCCAAATTCTCCCAATGATGCAATAGTAATATATATAGATACACATATATATTCTAATCCACAGTTTGAAGTTCTTAATTCTCAACACCCAAGTCTTACTTTCCTGCCAATTTTATATTTTTTTCCTGTTGTCAAGTGCTTTCTAAAATAAGTTTGAATGAGGTGGAATTAAGTTTTAACATAAAAAAATTAGAAACACGTGCTGTGTCTATACCTGCTGCCATAGCCCTCTCTTTTTGTCTTGTATTGCTGCTTTCTGGAACAAGCTGTTTGATCCTGTCTCTTGCTGTTAATTTTGCACCGTCTGCTGGTAGAAGTTGGGGGAGGGGGGAAAGTTGCTGAATATTAGAACAGTGAGAGAGTTGAAGGTGTTAAAAAATAGAGAAGCTTTGCAAACTGAGAAGAAATAGAGTAGTATTACTTGTGAGGGCTTTAACAGCAGCCGCACCATCACTGGCTTAAATGTGTGTTGGTTTTGGGTGCTTTTAATGGCAATAATTAGGTAATCAATATTGTTTCAGAATGGAAAAATATCCTGCTTAAAAACAGAATAACATTGATTAGCTAAACTAGTACCATTTTAAGGAACATTAAGTAATCAAGACTGTTTCCATGATGACATCCCAAAGTGAGAGAAAATCAGACAAATCTAGTATTGGATGAAGCTGGGACTGCATTTGCACTGTTGCTGAGGAGATAACAGCTGCTGCTTTTGCCTGTACAGACGTTGTAGTATGAGTGTCTGAGGGAGGAACTGAGTCTCTATATGTTCATTTTGGTTAACTTGGATCTTATCCCAGATATAAACTAGATGTTTTCTGAAGATACAGATTCCACACTACTCTTTTCATTACCCTTACTTTATACCCTTGTAAATTCAAACTGATATGCTTAATTTGAATATCTAGAATAATTAATGAATATATAGAATTTGCACTTTGATATTTACTGAGAGGTTTCATGTGCTTTTCAGGAGATGACACCCTTAATAGATCTACTTTACATTAGAGCAAAGTGAATGGTGGGGTGGGAAATTTTACAAATAAACTCTCTGCTGGTGTCACGAGGAGGAGCAGCGTCCGCAAGTGCTGGGTGCTAACTTGCTGCTCTATCTACTCAGGCACCTTGACCTTCTTCAATTAGGTCTCCAGATTAACCCAGAATTACTTAAAATTTCATATATTTAAGCAACTACAGTTACAGCTGAGGCTTTTCAAACACTGCAAAGCGGGTGTATGTAGATGACCAAATTTAATCATTCTGATCAGGATTCACTAAGTGTAATATTTCTCAGTGATATGATGCAGATTCCTTTTCTGTGTATTATTGCAGCAAATGACACTGCACTGCTTTTGCTAAACCTGGGACGAGGAGAAAGGACAGACTGAACAGGGCTCTGAGCAACCTGATCTAGTCGAAGATGTCCCTGCTCATTTCAGGGGTGTTGGACTAATGACCTTTAAAGGTCCCTTCCAACCCAAACTGTTCTATGATTCTACGATTTGACCTATACCTGATTTTGCATGAGTGGAAGACAGTGATCATTTGGTAAAGAGTATAAAATCTTCAAGGACTGATCCAGGGTGCTAAAAAGTAATGATGTTCAGAAATAACTAAAAGGTGTAGGTGAAAAACTAGTGGTGGTTGAGAATTCTTGAATCTACTTGAAACCAAGTGGGGATACCCTTAAGCTTATTTTTAAGCATGAGAACAGTCAACACCCCTTCTCCCATGAGCTAACCGATCATACACTCCATGTTTCATGATACATGAGCATGTCCTTAAAACATTCACTTAGAGGCAAGTCCTTACATATGAATCAGAACTTCTATTGGGGAAAAATACTTGCAACATTCAAAACATTAAGGTAAATCTCGAAAATATGAACTTTTTTATTATAAAACCTCAAAATCAAAAATTAAAATATCAGTTTCAAAATCTTCTTCTTCAAAAGTGACAAACAAGCAAAAAAAGTATTTCCATTCAGAATTAGTCTTGTGATAATCAGGGCAAAATAGTGTACACACTTTTAAATGTTTAGGCTTAACCTCACTGTAATTAAAGAAGAAATGTTTGACAGGTGAAAATTCCTATTAGTTTGGAGGGTATCAGGAAAGTTGTTGCCCCAAAGCTGAGTTTTAAAACCATTTTACATAGAAAGTAGCAGACTTTACTTTTGTACTGGCCAAATTTAGTCAGGAGTTTTATCTGTTAGGGCTTTGGATTTGTCTATGAAATAAAATATAAAAAGATTTCATTACAACCTGGGAGAAGACCAAAAGGGAGAAGCTGTCTTTGTATGTATAAAAAGATAGAGAACAGGCCTCAATTTTCAAACTCTGATGCACATTATTTTTGCAGTGGTTTTGTTGTCTGCCATATGCTATACATGTTGTACATAATTATGTGAGAGACCATCCTACCTGGCATCTTTTCAGACAACAGGTGTTCTGTATGGTCTGATGGTGTCTGTAGTTTCACAAAGGTGGTAAGATATGGAATCAGTGATTACAGGAAGTGGTTGAAGTGGATGAATCTGACTGGTAGGATAACACGTAAGATGTTTTGGCATGTACATGTTCTTACACTTTGTCTAGTGTTCTATCCAAAGCTATTTTCCTATATTCAATACCCAAAATTACTTGACTTGATGTTGCCCATCAGAGTCCTTCTTCTGACAGGTGTTATGTTCCTTGCCTTTCTTTTGTAGATCAGGAAGCAGGAATTTACTGGAAATGGTTTTCTGGTCTACAGTTCAGCATTGATGGATCCATTTTCCAGAAGACTGAAAGCAACATAGTGATCAAAATAAACTTTACTGTTTATCTAAGTGCAATATCCTACCAACTTAGTTAATTTTGAATAAGCATAAGAAAACAGATCTAATTATCCAGGTAGAAATTATCTGACATAGTCTGACTGGTAGACTTGATAGTGTTAAACATTCTGGTAAGTTAGATGATGTTGCATGAATTCAAATAGAATATTTCTATTTTTTTTTAATATACATGATTTGTCGCATGGTTGGATATGCCAAATTGTCTCACTCTATATATCATAAGATCTTGTAAAATTCTCAACTGTGGATATTACATTTATCCTCAGAATGACTTTATTTTGATCATACTGATAACTTCTGCAACAATCATAAGGGTGATAGGAAAAGGTGTCCTTGTTCAGGACAGCTAAACGTGGCTGAATAACTTTGTGCATTCATGACAAGACAAACTATTTGAACACTGAAGAGAATAAAAAGGACAAAGTAGGGATCTATGCTAAAAAATTACTCTGGTAAACAATGGGAAGGGACAGTTCCAGGAGTTTCTGTGGGACCTGATGTCTACAAATTCCTGCTACACGGTGCGTAGATTCATACCCCTAATGGAGACATTGACTTTCTAGGTACAGTGTGCTGGTAATGGTAACAGTCTCCATATTTCTAGGTGCAATGTCAGCAATGTTTTTTGTTAAAAAGTCTCTGAATAAGCACTGCATTTGCAATTGGTTTTAATGACAATAAATATCCATCATCTGTGGTAACGTTGGCCTTGTTATTTTTTTAAATTTTATTCTGATTGTATCTCTTTTACAAGGGACATTTTAAATGTATTTACCTTCTAGACGGAAGATCCATCTATTGTCAGAATTCTGTTTCTCTTATAGGTGCATATGACAAATAATCGACTCTCTCCCTTGTGGTCTGTTTGATAACTGCATTGATCTTATCCCTTTTTTCATTTTTTTGTATATTTTCCAGTCCATTGGTGATTTAGTGGTTCTTTTCTGAATCCTTTTCAAGGGTTACCTTCCTTTTTCTTCTAGTTAGAGACCTGTAGGCAACGGTGCTCCCCGGGGATCAATACTGGGTCCAATATTCAGCTTGTTTGTCAATGACCTGGATGAAGGGACAGAATGCACCCTAAGCAAGTTTGCTGATGATACAAAACTGGGGGGGAGTGGCTGATACACCTGAAGGCTGTGCTGCCATTCAGCGGGACCTTGATAGGCTGAACAGTTGTATGGAGAGAAATCCAATGAGGTTCAACAAAGGTAAGTGTAGGTCCTGCACCTGGGGAGTAATAATCTCAAATACCTGTACAGGCTGGGGGCTGACCTACTAGAGAACAGCTCTGTGGAGAAGGATCTGAAAGTTTTGGTGGATGACAAGTTGGCTATGAGCTGGCAGTGTGCCCTTGCAGCCAGGAGGACTAATACTATCCTGGGGTGCATTACTACAACTCTGCCCTGCTGAGGCCACATCTGAAGTATTGTGTTCAATTCTGGTCTCCACTGTTCAAGAAAGAAAAGGAGCTACTGGAGCAGGTTCAGTGGAGGGTCACAAAGGTGATTTAGGTATGGAGCATCTCTCTTATGAAGAGAGATTGTGAAAGCTGGGCCTGTTTAGTCTAGGCAAGAAAAGACTGGGAGGGGATCTCATTGATATATATATCAATATCTTAAAGGCAGATGTCAAGAGGATAATGCCAGATTATTTTCAGTGGTGCCCAGTGACAGATCAAGGAGTAATGGCCAAAAACTAAACCACAAGAAGTTACACCTCAACATAAGGAAGAACCTCCTTACGTTGGGGGTGGCAGAGCACCGGGGATATTGTGAATTCTCCCTCTCTGGAGGCAGTCAAAACCTTCCTGGACACGTCCCTCTGTAACCTACTTTAGGTGGCCCTGCTTTGGCAGAGGTGTTGGACTAGATGATCTTCAGAAGTCCCTTCCAACCCTAACTATTCTGATTCTGTGTTAGTATCCTTCTAACAGCAGACCACTTTGACAAACATAGGTTTTGTGGCTTTTTTTATTCTGCAGTATATTTCCATGTTTATAATCCTAGTATTGTATTAACTTTTGGTTGCAAAGTTGTACTGGGAAACTACTCTCAGTTATCACCATCTGACATTCTAAGACCATCCTAAAACCAGTTTTCAAGATAGGATCTGCCATTGAATTACAATGGCCTATATTATTGCCACTGGTTTGTGGTTTAAGATTTGAAACACATATGGTTTGTTGATAACCTATAGGGTTGACCTGTCCCTCTCCTTTATTTACTGTTCTCTAGGCATTCAGTCATCATCAAAATCTATGTTTTTCTATATATTGTTTTATTTACTATTTATTTATTCCTAAACCATTGATAAAAAATATACAGGGGCAAAAAGAAATAAAAACTATCAGTAAGCTTCTACTTGAAATGCAGCTGGTTGACAATGATTCTGGTTTAACATTGTGTTCTTCATCTAATTATTTAACAAGATCTTAATCCATTTATTATGTGAATGTTAAATTGTTCAAGCTTTATCATTCAAGATGTCATGCGGTCTCAAGTCAAGCGCATTAGAGAAATCTATTGCAGCAATATTATTATTTTCATCACACAAAGTTGTAAACATAGCAGAATGTTGCCAAAATACTTAAATTTTCTACAAATGTAAAATATTGTTAATATTGCTGCATTCTTTTAATTATTATTGGTCGAATTTTATATTAGCCATTCTGTGTCTAGGATGCTGTTGTATCTGCAAATTTATAGCTTTCCATAAAAAAAACCCAAAACATACATTTTCTTATATATTTTCAAAACATGGCTATATTTGGGAACATCTCCAGCTCTCTAGAATATATTGGAAAGTTGGTATTTGTGATCCACAGAATTTTTTGGCCAAATGATTTAAGGACTTAAGTGAGTATTGGCTGGATCTGCTTCTCTGAAAATTCTCATATTTAATAACTGTTGCTAAATATCATTATTAGTTAGGGTTGTAATCAATAGTGTTTTCTCACTTAACATTTTATGGTTGCATTATTGTCTCTCCTTGCCAAACAGAGAAATATTTACTGAAAAATATCTGTCCTTCTTTATAGTTAGCAATTATTCTGTTTTATCCACCTGGTAATTTTTAAATACGGTTGCTTATATGAGCAGTCTGGAGGGAACTTGAGTTTTAAACTTTGAGTGAAGTATGTCTGCTTCGTGACAGCCAACATTGTACCTTTTGTGGTAGCACTAAATACAACATAGAGAAGATTTTCTTTCTGACAGCATCAGCTATAACTTTTAAGAAGCATGATTTTTCTTAATTAGTAAAGTATGGTACTGATTCCCCCATAGTCTAGCCAGAAATTACAGCTAATGGGGAGCTGGCACTAGTTTGTCAGTAACTGGATTGGAAAACCAGTAAGGGAGCTGTTTTTTTTTTTTAAAAAAGCGAATGTTGCTAGTTATTAAGTTGCTGTTACTATTATTGTTTAAAAATGAGGAAGTGTATTCTGACTAGAGGCAGAACTGGAAGTCTACGTTTTCTTACTTATTCTGCCAGTTATTTGATGTTGATGTCAAATTCTTTTTTATGCAAGATCAAACAGAATTCTTATAATATTTAATTGTCAGAAAAAGCTCTAAAATTCAGCATGAATATTTGAAGGTAAGGAATTGTTGAAGAAATCAATGCTTGCTCACATGCTAATCTGCATGAGAAAGCAGAAAACAGAAAACAAGGAGCAGGAATACATTTGCCTTCTTGTAAATCAGCCGAATTTCAGATTGCATAGGTTACACTGCTGTAGACTCTATAACCATTTATGTTATTCTTCTCATGCTTGGATTAAATTTGAATGAATTTCAGAAAGTTTTCCATCTTACTGCATGCTGTTTATAAAACTTTGCTTGCCTCTTTATTTTTTCTTTCTTAGTCCCTTATTTGCACATGTAGAAATTACTACCATTACAAGAATAGTTTAGAGCGCCAGTGGAGTGTGGGGTTTTCTTTCTATTTTAATAATGCTTAATAACATTGTATGACTGAAAAAATTTGCTTCCTATTTTTCTCAATGCTAAACAAAGATTTTTTTCAGACTAAATATTTTTATTCCTGAAATCCCTTGCCTCTCTTTGTCTCATCTTCTCTTTAGAACATTTGCTTAGAGCCTTCTTTAACATCCTTCTCCTCTTTCCACAGGAGGAAAAGAAAAATAAAAAGGGAACTTTGTAATGTATGGTGCAAAAGAGCTTATGAGAGAATTGAAGATTCAAATTGATCTTTAAATCCACTTTGGATCTTTAAAAATCCACTTTGGACCTAGACAATTAAACATCCACTGATTTTAATTTTAACCTTTTGTAAACTCAAGAAGATATCTTAAAATTTGAACACTGAATGTTTAACATTTAAACATTGATTGTATGAACAACTGAAAGTTTTTGTAGGTAAAATATTCAATGTATTATTGAGATTGATGCCTGATATATCTTTATGTAGCTTATAATTTCCGTTCTAAAAAAAATTCTGAAGGCATTATAGGTGAAAAGCAATAATTCATGAGGTTTTACTCCTGCATTTTATTGCAGTTACAAAGTTTGAAAAAGAATTTATATCACTGCAGTTAAAAAAACAAAACACATTTATGGAACAGATGCTAACTAAGTCCAAAAATAGTTGAGGCTGAATGACACTATCAAAGAGCAGGGATTTTTCTTATAAAGGGCACAAACAAGGGAAAGAAGAGACATGGAGCAAGGAAGCAAAGGCACTATCTTGTTGAAGGAATCCTACCACTGTGTCTTAACTCTCTATTTATGGTGGGGAGAATTGGGCACATGGAAAGACTTTCTAAATGAGACCATATTGACCTACCTACAGCAGCGAGACAAGATCTCTTGATGCAGATTTTCAAAGTTTCTGCATTATTAGTTGGCTATTTGAATAATGGAAGCATTTGTTTTAGGTTTATTTGCTAGATACCTCAAATTTAGGAGAAGGACATGTCTGAAATTGTTCTGAACCTTTTATGAAGATTTCTGTGACTTCTATGAGCATTATATCCATGGTGCAAAAGAACACTAAAGTTATGTTACATAATAGAGAAATGTGATATAAAGAGAGGTCTAACAGTGTGTGTGGAAACATGCAGTGCCTTAATCTTTTTTTTTGATTATCCTCCTTTACACATGCATATCTTGTGCATAATCTTGGCTTGCTTGATTTTTTTTTCTTCCTAAGGAATGATATACCATGTTTCAGACCAGGGGAAAAAGAAAATTTAGCAAAAAAAGCTGTTAGTTATGAGGAGTTACTTATTTTTACTCTATACTTTGTTCAAATAGGATGATTCTTTAAAGAACTACAGAAAAGAATGACTATACTGTGCCATTGCATACCAAATTAAAGCAGATACTGTGCCAAATATAAAGAGGATAAACTTTTTTCATAATTTCCAGTTTAATATGTGATTTCAAAAACTTCAGTGACATTTTTCTCCAGATTAGATAGATGTGTCTTGTTTTTATCTGAATGATCACTTCCCCACCAACTTTTCAAGAGAAATTCAGTCAGCCAAAACCAAAGGGGAAGCAATCCGTGTGTATGAACCCAGGTCAGTTTGGTGTGGGAAGTTCCTCGAACGATGGCACTCAGAAACTTCCACAGGCACACAAGCTAAAAGGTTTTAGAGTTGGCTATGGGATTATTCCAGGACATCTGTCCTTGTCTTCCCTCAAGTCACGCCACCTCCATACAGATCTACAAATACTGAATTAAGATAAAATTTCTTTTAAGGCTTCTCATCAACTTTTGTGTGTAAGTCCTTCTGCTCTTATCATAAGGTCCTATGGTCTTACAAAATTACACAAGGAATTCAACCACTTCTTAACTGTTTATAGACCTGTTGTTCTTTAATGTCTCTGTTCTATTTTTGAAACTGCTGATATTGCCTGCCTCACAATCTTCAGTGGAAACATTCTAGAAGTTCCCTAAGTTCTGCAAAAAAGGGGGCTACTTTTATCTATTTTAAACCAGTTTCCCGAAGTGCCCCTTGAGTGTTTGCAGTAATGTGTGGGTGAGGATTCATGCTGCTGCACTCTTTCTTTATAACACATCCACAATGTAAAGCTTGAACACATTTGCCTCCCTTCTTAAACTTAAGAAGAAGAAAAAAGAAGAAAGTAAAGATGAAGACTGAGACAAAAGCTCTTTAGTCTCCTTTCACAGAGCCATGGTTCTGTCCCCCTTGTCATTTTAATAGCTCTGCTCCATACCTTCTTTAATATATCATCTTGCTCAAAACCTTGAACTATGCAAGGTTTTGTGGTGTTGCAATGGTATCTTCCTTTCTTTTCTTATTGTCCAGCCTGATGGTTCTCAAATGTGTTGCCTTTTTTAGCTGTTGCTTCACAGGGAACAATGATACTTCCAAAGCAGCTGTATTTTCCTTAGGAACACTATTTTCACACCTTGATGAAGGTTATGGTATGAAAGCAAAGGCTGCCAGCTTTCACTCTTAGAGCAATAGGCAGTAAAAAGAAATATGAACTTGATGAAAATTGATCACTTATTACCTTTAAGAAGGCTTGAGAGGGACTTTTCACAGGGGCATGGAGAGATGGGACAAGGAGGAATGGCTTTGATCTGAAGGAGGGTAGGTTTAGATTAGATATTAGGAAGAAATTCTTCAAGGTGAGAATACTAAGACATTGGCACAGGTTACCCAGAGGAGCTGTGACTACTCTATCCCTGGAAGTGTTCAAGGCCAGGTTGGATGGAACTTTGAGCAGCCTGGTCTAGTGGAAGGTGTTCCTGCCCATGGCAGTCGGGTTGGAACGAGATGATCTTTAAGGTTCCTTCCAAATCAAAGCAGTCTATGATTCTATGATTCTATAATTAAGAATTAAAACTCTCCCATGTTACATATACTTTATTGGACAGAAAGGAAAAAATCTTATTTTAAAGCACACAAAAATATTACTCCTCTGTTTTTCCAAGAGTTTTGATGCACTAAAAATTTTTTCTTCTTGCAAGTTCTAAAAGATCATTTGCATACCTTTTTCACCTCATAAACCCATTTTTTTTTGGAGATAATTTTCTCTTTTAGCTTAGATATTCTGTAATCCAAACCCACTGCTGTGCTCTCAAATTTCTTAATTGCTGTAACTCCCAGAACTCACTGCCAGGGGCTAAAACCATATATTATATAGTACTGAAGTTGATCTTTGTCTCACTGAGAAGGCTTTACTATCTTTTATTTGTCACAATAATATTTATTAACTTCAAAGTTACACACAGCATATATAATACTTGAAAAATTGCACCTACAACATGGGAAAAGCAGCTTTGTTTTGAAGGAGGTTGAACCAAATCCTATTGTAATCATTAGAAATCCGGATTCTGTACTTTGATATCTCTAGTAAAGCTATCTGCTGTCTGAATAACAATCAGGACACACAGGAAAAATGGGTGTTGAGTCATGCAGAGAGAGAAAACTAACTGCAACAGATATTTACAGGATATATTACTGCTAGTTGCTTCATACACACTGGAATTTGTTTTCCTGTGGCTAAATGATTTAACGATCTTTAGAAATATTTCTAGACTTCTGAAACAAGCATTTCCTTATTTACAGCCTTGATTTCAGTTCAGTTTTAAGACTAAACAAAAGAAAGTGCTCTGTAGATGTCAGTTATGAGAGAGTAAATTGATAGTCCTTTGTGGGCAGGTGCCTAACAATAGACATAAGAAAAAACTATTATGATAGTTCAGATACATTTGAATCCAAGCTGAATCTTGACTTTAGGTGGAAGTAATGAGGATACTCTCCTGAGTGTAAGAGAAACCATGATTACTCTTGAGTACTGTTTTTCCCCTCACCACCTACCCCCCCAATTTTCTGCACAAAGAGTTCCTGCAGTAATTCTTCCTGGGGAAAGAAGGTGTGGGGGGAGTAATTTTACTGTGAATGATTACTGAATTAAAAAACTAACAATCCAGGGACAATATGAAAGTTCCAAACCTGACCACCAAGTGGCAATCAGAGCATATCCTTGAAAAGCACAGGATTCCTTCTCTTGGTCTGATCAGTATGCAGACAAACAGCCACCCTGTGTCCTTCTCAAGTAGTCATTGTGGCTCCTCAATTGTAAGAAGTCTATATGAATCTGTACAGGTAGGGGACTGAGCTGGGATGAAGGTGTTGGTTAGTCCAAAACTGGCGCCAAAGCATGAAACAGGACAACAAGGCATAAGGAAGCTGGAGTGTCCAGCACATCTTGAGACCGTCCTTCATATGCAGCCCTATCCAGCAACGAAGAACTAGGATCTTGGAGAGATGCTCTATTCACTATCCTGGATCCCTTATAAGGCTGCATCCATCTTTGCATGTTCATGGTATGTGTCTTGAAGCTGATAATTAGCTCATAAGATCAAGAATATTTGTGCTAACCTAGTTTTCTAAAAACGCATGGCACCATCTCTATTGCAGCTAGCTCTGTAGAAAACCTCAAGCTGACCAAGTAAACCATGTATATTCAGAAGACACCCATCAAAGGCTTAGTTTTGATATCTCTTTGCTTATTTCAAAATTGCAGTGGTGCCCAGGTGCCTAAATTCTGTCCACTTCTTCAAGTCTGGGGCTTCTTACACCAAGGAACTTATGTATGCATAGGAACCTATGGAACAGTGTAGTTTGAAATAGAGGCAATTGATCAATTTTAATCTAAAGATTAAGTGATACATGAAAATATTTGCATTCACAAACACTTTCTGAAATTCAGGCCCCCAAACTATTTAGCAGTAAGGGGTAGCTGGTGACAGTCAGAATATCATGCTTTGGTAATTAGTGTTGGGTAATATTCAGTTCTTAAAAAAGAGTAGGATAGGACTATTAATGTGCCTTTGATATTATGCTCAGGCTTTTTTTTTATTATTACTTTTAAGTTTTTTTCTTCATAAATTCTTCCCAACCATTGCTCTACTGGAATGAAGAAAAATTAATAATTGAGAAACTGAAGGTATTGCTTTCCGATTTTAAGGTCTTGGATTAAATACCTTATTGGCCAGAGATTTCCTACATGATTTTTACTTCACTGGTCTACCTGTATTTCCATCCTCTATCTGTGATACAGAGATGTCTGCTTTCCCCTTCTTTATGGCATTACCATAAAATATTGTGGTGAATGGAGTAAAGTACTTTCAATAAGCAGAATACAAAAAAGTTTGGGCTGGATATGAAAGAGGTTCTATCTGTCCTAGAAGTGAAAGAGTTTTGTCAAATATTTCTTAACTTTACATATATTCCCAGCAATATGTTCATCACCAATATTTCACAAGTGGAATGAACTTTCTCTTAAAAGTTACAGCCCTCTACCAGAGTCATCAAGCATTTTGTTTATCCAAAATTTGTTGGAGCATATCCCATGACACATTCTGTTTCAAAATGCATCATTATAATCACAAAGCAAAATGTAGAACAGTTTCATTGTGTTTTTGCAAGCACACACATATACACACAGAAAGAAAATTAAAAAAAAAAAACAAACAAAACCAAACCAAAACCAAACAAACCCACAAACATTTACAGGCTTTTTTTCCCATTAAGTTATTTGTAAAACATTTCCTATATGTTTTTTTATGTCTTGTGTTTAGTATTTATTGACGTGACTGGGCTAAAAAGACATTTAATAGGACTTGAACTAATTAAATTCCCACATGATTTCCAGCTAAGAAAGCATTTTCTTCAGAGAGAAAAAAAACCCCAAAAACTTCTAAATCAAATCCATATTGATTTTTTTTTTTTTAATCTTACAAATATCTACCGCTATGTCCGGAAGCTTCTCATACGTTGCTATTCAAACACAGTGTTTGAACATTTCTGTTTAGAAAGGGTCTCATTAAAACCCCATCAATTTCCTCAAGAAAAATTAAAGCAAATCTTTGTGTAAGGAAAATACTCCAAGAAATCTAGGAAAAAAATTCAGTTATAAGTTAGCATCCTTACAAAGGTAATGAGGAGAAGCTGAGTTGCTTAAAACGATATTTTATTTTCTTGATAAAATTTTTGGTAGCTGTTATTTTAAGCAAAGGACATGCTGAACTGAAAGATGGGACTTCAGAAACCCAGGCTATAGCTTGGTGTTTCTCAGCAGGTATAGCTCTATGCAAAGGGCGTGATACCTTTTTGACTCTGATCTGTAACCAACATTGAGTTGGAGCGAAAGTCTGAAACTCTCAAAAAATCTTTCCAGAGGCTATGACTGAGCAATTTGTTTGAGCTTAGAGGGCAGGCTGTTCACTCTAGAGTTCACATGAGCTAAAATGCATAGTGGCGGGGGTATTAATTCTCTTGATAAGAGTTTCCACACTGATTTCACAGGGAGCAGGATTAAGTGGTACAGTCCGCAATTCTGAATAGTATTATCACAAAAATTTTGCTCATTAAGAGCAAAAAACTCCTTTACGAAGCACATCCAATTCTCCAAGGGGGTCACTGTGGTTATCAGTAATAATCAGTTTTCTTAAGGGAGAAAGTCCAACATTTTAAGTCCACATATTTTCACATTTTCTTCCTTTGTTGTTCACATATTTCACTGGTTTCCAGTAACCCAGGACTATGTAGAAACCCATAATGTCAGTCATTGTCCCATACAACTAAGAAAATCTAGTCTAAAAAATTAGCAGTCTTGACCCTAAAAATACTAGGGAATTTATTGTATGTGTATATATGCACAAATATATACCAGACAGCTATAAGTATAATTTACAAATATTATCACAGAATCATAGAGTGGCCTGGATTGGAAGACACCTTAATGATCATCTACTTCCAACCCTTCTTACCATAGGCAGAGACACTTTCCACTAGATCAAGTTGCTCAAAGTCCCTTCAACCTGTCCTTGAACACTTCCAGGGATGGAGTAGTGAGAACTTCTCTGAGCAATCTGTGCCAGTGTCTCACCACTCTCACAGTAAATATCTAATCTAATCCTGCCCTCTTTCAGTTTGAAGACATTACCCCTTATCCTATCACTACATGCCCTTGTAAAAAGTCCCTCTCCAGCTCTCTTGTAGCCCCTTTATGTTACTGGAAGGTGCTATAAGGTTACCCTGGAACCTTCTCTCCTCCAGGCTGAACAAACTCAAATCTCTCAGCCTGTTTTCATAGCAGAGATACTCCAGCCCTCTGACCTTCTTCATGGCCTCATCTGTATGTGCTCCAACAGGTCCATGTTCTTCTTATACTGGGGGCCCCAGAGCTGGTTGCAGTACTCCAGATGGGGTCTCATGAGAGTGGAGCAGAGTGGAGAATCACCTCCTTTGATTAAGTCAAGTGTTGCATAGATGTAAGTTTGGAGAACCTAAAAAGCCTGTGAGATTTAGAGAAGTTCATGTTATATGTCAAGCATAAAAATTGCTCAGAAAAATCTCTAATTTTTATATAGTAAATATATATATGCATACACACAAAAGATATGAATACATGCCTTATATATGAACTAACCTGCTTCATGAAACCCCAATGCACAAAGCAAGATAGAGTAATGGAATTTCTCTCTGTGTAACTGATGAAGAGTGGCAACGTGTCTCATATTTTTTAACAATGCAATTATCATAAGCCCAAATGCCAGTTGGTTCTCAGCACCTTGCAAGTGGTAGGCCATTGAAACCTCTCAGGAATTGTTTCCGAGAACAAAGCCAAATTCATATTTTAAATGTATTACAGTGAATAACAAGTACCTGCCATATGGAACCACAACCTTTAGGAATGAGTTGTGTTTTATAAAAAGAGTTGTATGGTGCTTTAAACATTTTGTAGTCACCTGGAGAATGCTTTGGAGAACTATTGCACTGTGTAAGAGCCTGTTTTCAAATCAAATTGAAGCTTAGATCTTTTCAGTAGAAGAGTTAATTTCGTACAATTGTTGGTTGGACTGAATCAGAAATATTTATGCGGAGTTATTCTCCTTTTTATTTAATCCGAGACATATTTTTATGTGGCAGAACCACACAGGATAAAATTTAGCTGAACTCCATGGAGTAGAAGACATTCTCAGGACTCATTCTTTGGTACTACCATAAGTGCCATTATAGTATCACTAAATTTCACCTTCTGGTGCAATTGGAAATGGATGCAGAGGAGAAATTCAGTAGTGTATTATTTTGTCTCACAAGTAAGACACATTTAATTTTTGCCTATTTTGTGTTCAAGTACATTTTGGAGAGCAGAACCTGTTTTCAATTTATTCCTACAACTAGAAGGTAGTAATCCGAACAATGGTGAAAGTGGAAGGAGGCTTGTACTGAAGTTGTGCCCCAGATACTTAGGGTGATACTACATACCCATCGAGGAAAGTAGTTATTCCCCAGTGACAGGAAGATCAGGCGCAGATTTTAACTTCAGAAGGTGTTTCTTGAACCTACTATGCCTTTCAGAACTACTCACAGGTTGGGGTAACTTCTACAGCCTCTATTCCTACTTAGTCAGACAATACTGCTCTGTGACATATGCATCTATAGCACCCTCGGTTCAGCTTAACCTACTCTTCAGTGCCACCTACTCTTAAATGCAAATATACTAACATAGCAAACACAACAAATACTCCTACTATTCATGCAATCTGCCTACTCTCTGGGTAGTGCATTGGTAGTTTAGCTTGTTACAATGTGCACTATCTGCTCAATCTTACTACTATTACCTACATTTTACTGCTATTTGTTCCCACCTGTATGCTGTCTCAGTCTCAACTGCAAAGCCCTTGGGGCAAGACATATTCTGCATGTGACAGTTCTTGGATCCTCTGTCCTATTTCAGGCTAGACAGGAATAGCAGAATCTGTGTTCTTTAGTTAATTACAGTAATTCTATAAAATCAAATGAAAGTTACTGGCAGGGGCTGGAAATGTTTTTCATTCTGATTAGCTATGTTTTAAATCTCTGGATAAAACTGCAAAATTACCTGGAAATTGCTTATAAAATTTTGCCTGGGTACAACAGCACCTGTATCCCGTGTGACTTCCCAGGGAAATGGAAAAGCGACGTGTTCCAAGTAAAAAGTGAACCACAGCGGTTGGTCCAGAATGATCACAAAACAAGAACAGCAGCACACGACAGGTCTCTTGTGACACTGAATGACACATCACATTATACCCTTACTGCCAGATGATAGAGCCATTTGTGATACTGTGGCGTCAGTTGCAAGTGATATTAAAGAACTGGAAATGTGAAATGATTAAATTTCTTCCTCTGGAAACATGTATTTTCCAGAAGAGGAATATTGTAATTGTATATGGATAGCACCTGCCATAAAGGAATGGAATATTAAGTTTCTCTCATACAAAAAACTTGAGTAACCCTTACAAAATGATTTGATCATAATTTGACGGAAAATACAACTCAGAAATGCATGCTGAGACAGTATCTGACCTATTTGCAAGCCATGGGATTGAGACATCCTTCTTGAAATATAAAGGAAAGATTTTTTTTATTAATGACTACATTTTATTCAGTTTCTGCAAAATAGTATTGCGTGCAGGAGTGTTGACAGTAGTGGTTCAACACCTAAAGAAAATTTACAAGTTCTCAGTCAGATTCATAACAGAGAAACGACATTTCTTTTTGCTGATTACATAGATCTGTATGCTTTCTGGGATTCATGGAGAAGAAATACAAGGTATGATTTATTTCCATATGTACTTTCTTGATTACACAAGTGTGTGCACACAAATTCTTGAATAATTTATTCTACTGTTTTTTCCACAGTAGGTCTCTTTGTGCTTTGCAAAAAAAACCCCAAAAGTTCCTCTAAATGCCAGAAATTACAAACCAAAAACTTTTTCCAGTTGGAAATTTTGAAGCAAAAATATTTGCTACTATTTTGGGAAGTGGAATGAGAAATATAACAGTGATAAATTAAGACATATCAATAAGCTGCAGATGAATAATACTGGTTCAGAACAGTGGTTCTCTTTGCCCCATGTTCCCTGTTTTTCCTGCCTTAAATAACTTTTTTTTCTAGGAAAAATGCTTATTAAGATTGAAAACATCTGCAGGTTTCTGCATCCGGAACATTTAAGAACCTAGTATGGAAGATGGTCAGATAACCAGATTAATCTCATGCTGTCAGTGTAAACTATGCTGGGTCTTATTTAGTGGAATATATGTGAAAAGCACTAACTTAATAAAAACATGGTTTTCATGGTGGTCATGGGGAAATATAATGTATTTTTCTTTCCAGTATCTCTTCCCCCTCAAAAAATGTAAAATCCTATTTGCCTCAAAGCATCCTTGTCTTGTCTCTAGTATGAATTTCAATTTGCAATATCAACACTGAAGGAAAATGTTTAACATGTGCCCTGTGACAGCAACAAAAGCTATTATGATTGTTTTTGGGTATGAACAACCACTATGAAATCAGTTCCTTCATTGTAGACTTTTCAATGTAGGTTTAAAGTAATGATAAGAGGTGGATTCAAACAGATGGGAAGAGCACAAGTTATTAGTATTGGAACAGTACAATAGAGAAAATGTGTTGTTGTTTAAGCACTCACTAATTAACAACTCATTTAAATAGTCTTGCTGCATATGTTTCGAACTGAATAATATCCTGCTAAAGCTGGAATTCCTGTGGCTAAGTTTAACAGGTAGGGGAAGGATCCTGCCCAATGTATAATTTGGAGCATGCCTTTGGAAAGCAGTGTGGAAATTTATTTGCCTTGAGAAAACAAGAATAAAAAACCTTTTTAAAAGAATGAAATGCTACTTAGTGTATATAGACTCCTGTTCTACATGACACTCGTAATAACAGTTCTTCCTTGTAAGAAGGAAGCATGGACAACAGCATGGACCCAGATTTGATTATATTCATTTTTAATTCCGTTTTAGTAGTACTTAAGTGAACTTAGGTTCACCTCACCCGAGTGAGGATTTTTAACACTGTGGATCATGTGCAGTCCTCTGGTGAAAGGCCACAGAAATTAGTCTGGGGGTACTTCAGTGGTCGTTGGTGGTTCCAGATGCTGTCTGTCCCATAACCTGGTCATATGCATATGAGCAGTTGCTTCCTTTCCTACAGTTTGCCATAGTGGGAATTTTTGTCTTGATGTTAACCAGGATGTGCTAACTAGATCTCACCTCTGCCAGGCCTGGAATTAGCACCTTCCTGTTAAAAATTCCTCCCTTCTGTGCTTATCTCAAGTTTCTGCTGTGGTAGCTTATAGTATGGCAAGTTCCTTCTGTGGCCTGGACAGTGTTTGAGACAGGCAACTGTGCTCTCTAAGTACTTATTCTGCCATGGGGGATAGGGGGTTTGACCGGGTTGCTCGACCAGGTTGCTCAAAGCCCCACCCAACACTTCCAGGGATGGGTCAGCCACAGCTTCTCTGGGCAACATGTGTCTTTTTCTCACCACTCTCACAGTAAACAATTTCTTCCTAATATGTAATCTAAACCTGCCATCTTTCAGTTTAAAGCCATTTCTCCTTGTCCCATCACTACATGCCTTTATAAAATGTCCCTCTCCAGCTTTCTTGTAGCTGAGCTCCCTTTAGGTACTGGAAGGTGCTCTAAGGTCTCCCTGGAGTATTCTCTCCTCCAGGCTGAACAACTCTTAAGACTCTCAACCTGTCAGCTTGTCATATTTCTGATGGTTCCCACAAGGGGAACCTAAATGACAGTCTATGTGTTCTTCAATCCCATTGCATTTAATAGAATTCCTAAATACCCTTAGACATTAATTCATCTGAGTTAACATTTTAAATTAAGTTCTGAATAATATCAGATTTATACCAGGTTGTGTTTAACTCCATAAAACTTTAGAGGAGCTTGAAGCAAAAAACAGAAATTGAAGTGTACCTCTGTAGACATCCCAAGCTCTGTCTTGGAAGGATCAGACCCTAACACAATGAAGGAATACAAACTTATGTAGAAAATCACACATAAACTGGGATATAAAGCATAGCAAACTATAATTTTCGGAGTTTTGGATTGTCCCTAGGTAATTTTGAGGTAATTTGTTTATACACACGTGTGTTTTCTTCTAACTAATTGCTGTTGACAAATAGGAGTTCTGGCTCTCATCTCAGAAACAGCTTTTATCAGCAGGCAGAAGGGCAGAGATTTTACCGAGAGGCAGAACATGAGCTAATGTTCCCCCAACGAGCAATGATGAGGTTATGTGGCAATGCTACTTGTATTGATGGCAGTATTACCTTATTATGATGGTAGTATTTGTTCAAGAAATTAATAGCAAATGGTCCTGAGTGATTGGACAATGCTATCAGCCAAACAGGATGCTAAAGCAGCATCACTCCTGTGAAACACATTCATTCCAGTAATTCTAGCACAACCTTCACTTTCTTGAATTCTCAAGGACAAGATTAATTGCTGCTGGAGAAAGTCTTGATTGAATTGCTTATAGTTAACTTGGTCTATCACATCTCATTTTAAATGCGTATTTTTATTGCTCATATGCAGCCTGAAATTGTAACTGAGAGATTGATCCAGATTATTTTATAGTCTTCTCAAAAATTGCATAGTCATTTCTCTAAACAAGATTATGAGAAAATACCTATAGTTATAAGCTGTCTAATGAGACAGGAAAATGTAGACAGTAATCTGTAAGAATAATTTCTTAAAATTTAGTCATATGGCTCCTTTTGACTGCACACAATGCTTCACATCTGCCTCTCTTCCCTTGCTGACTGATCTATAAAATGAAAGAATTGTATTTACTCCTAGGCTTCTGAAGATTTAAAAATAAGAACTTTTATGAAAGACTTGCTCTCTAGCATTATCTGAGTTAATGAATAATGAAAGGAGCTGTGTCACAGGATAGCCCAGAGCAATAGGTTTAGCTTACTCAAACACATTTTTTCTTTCTAAGGTGTGTGATAAAAGCTTCATTTCTCCTTTCATAGATGAGAAGAGATCACATTGTCAGCATATCTTGCCCATCAACACAAAGCAAAAAAATCAAATCAGCACAAAAATAAACAGTATATTTCCCTGTCTGCTTCGCTTCCAGCCTTGTCAAGTTCTCTCTCAGCACTAAAGGCAGTTGAAATACACTGAAAGACTTTTTTATCATTCTTTTAAGTGAATGGCTTTAGGCTGGAAACTGGTCTATATAGAACTGTGTCTTTCCTTCTGGCACTACAGTATATGACAGATCAGATAAGCTCTATTTCTCTGGTCTAATTACTAATATTGTCCCCAAAAGAAAAAAAAAAAGTCTTGAAGAACTCATCCTATTGCATGGGACAACTCATACCTATTTCCTTACAGCCCTAGAAGAAGGAATTATATCCATTCTTTGCAATTATATCCATTCTCCTGTTGTTTGATTTCTCCAACAAAGAACTCTCGGGGATGAATTGAGACAAGATGGATGCACAACCCATTTACAATACTGACAAATTCCTCATATTCCAGGAAGGCATAAATAGAAATTAAGAATAGGTGTTCTCTATCTTTTCCACATTCTGTCTACAGATATGGAATATATAAGCTATCTAATTCTATAGACACAAAGTGGGATCAGTACTCACCATGCCTTGGTTAGAGTTGTGGCTCTTAATATATTTAGGCTGCCATATTATTTATATTGGATATATTTAGGCTGCCATATTATGCTCATCACAAAGATTCACTTTCACAGATACCTCTGGGGATAGTAATACTATAGACACTTACAGGTGACAAGACTCTGAGTCCACGCAATATTTACTCTGAAACCTGAAACCAAGAGAGGACAATGTAATCGAGGAATTGCCTCAGTGGCTGACAGGGAAATATAAATCCAAAGAAAGGCTTGGAAAACTACCTTTGAAGTACAGTTTCTGAAACAGATCCAACTAAGATGTAAATATTGAAAAAACTGCACTCAGAATTCTTTATTGATGGTTTCTGTCTGGTTCCTTGAGAATATCAGCCATTCCCTGGGCTGAGCAGTGTTTCTCTCTACAGGATATAGCTGTACAAGTAAATTCACACTCAAAGAAATATAGTTAGCTGAACAGATGAGAAACCCATCAGCAGGCAGCAATTTAATTAAAAAGGAACTCCTGATTGATAGTGTACTGGAAAATGCACGGAATGGAGTCTCAATGACTTCATACCAGTAAATTCAGGGTGAGGGAAGTGGGTTTTGCAAATTGTACTAAGGTGAGAGAGAGTGAAGTTAGCTCTCGGGAGCACAGGCACCAGCTAAAAAGATGATAAAGGAAGCAGAAGTGATGAGGAAGTGGTTATTATTTTTGAGAACAAATGAACTAAACCAGGCTGATCCTGTCTCTGGAGTCCCAGTGTTGATTCTATTCAGTTACCCTGGTGCTCACTTGGATGGAAATGGGTTATGGTAAAGAGATCTTTTCCAAATAATCATCAGGACAAGGATTTGGGAATTAGCAAGGGCCAGGAAAACTTTCCAAACAGACGTCTTTTCTACAGCCTCTCTGCTTGAGTGGGAGGGCTAAATGTCATGGCTGCTCCCTCCAAGAGGAGTTTTTTTCTCAAACTGGCCCTGGGCACATTGGATGAGCCATTGCTCTTTCAGTATTTCCTCCACACTTGAAAGCAAGCAGAAGAGCCTGACAGGTGGTATCAGCTCATACAAATCACTCTTTACAAGCTCTAGTCCTTCTTCCAACTCAAATGTTTCACACAGCTGTAAAGGATAAAATGTCTACTTGTATTTTTTCTATAGGTACTTGCTGACAGAATTCGAACTAGGAGGATCCAGATAGTCCTGTATATATGATTCCTAAGAGAAATATGCCTCTCAGTTTTTATATAACATCTGAAATGATTATACCCCATCCCTGGAATTGTTCAAGGCCAGGTTGGATGGGGCTCTGAGCAACTTGCTCTAGTGAAAGGTGTTCTTGCTCATGAACCTTAAGGTCATTTCCAGACCAAACTATGCTATGATTCTATGATAGTGTGAAATAATAAAATTCTCTGTATTTCTTCAATTTTTAAGTGCACATGACAGACTCTAGGGGCAGTTTGGGCATGTTGGTCCCTGACTTAAACTCATATTTGATACGCTTCAGCAGACCTTTCCAAATTTCTTTTCCCTCCATTTTACCTGATTCTCCCCTTTCTTCTTGACATTGCCTGTAAAGACTTTGTGAAGCTCTTAGAACTAACTCTGAAAGAAGCGCAGCATGAAATATTGTGGGACATCTTCCCTCATGCAGAGGACGGCCTCCTCTATGCTGCAAAATTTTCTTTGTGCTGTTCAGATGCCTAAAGTACAAAAAAAAAGACACCATAAAAATCCTACCAAGGTTAGAAGAAACCCCACAGAACTACTCAATTTTTATAAAAGAAAAACTGGTGCGTTTTTCTCTCTCAACATTTTTAGTATCATACAGTTTATCTCTCCCTATCCCTGAAAGCTTTCATAGAGGCCTTTGGAAAAAATGAGTCACTCTCTCGCATACATCAACTTTCAGATACTTTTAGAATAATGTGCCTTTTTTTTTGAACTGGTAACTTCTTCAAATAAATGTTTTCTCCTTGAAGGACTTTATATGCTTAATAATTCCAAGATATTTTTAAATACTAAGACTGTCTGTTTGTTTGGGCTTTTTTTTTAATTTCTCAGCCTTTCTCAAATTTGATAAAAAATGTCCAATAATGATGCACTGAGGTGAAAAAGTCATCAAAGGTAGAAAGAGGGTCTTAAGTGGAAAAGAGGAAGCTCTAGAGGTTTTTTCTCCTGTAATAATTTTCTATGGACAGTTTAGTTGTTCTCTGAGGCCGCTGTTTATCAAGGAGTAGTATATTCCTTGATACAAGGAGCTGTATATGCAGGAATAGTGAAATGCTGAGTGATGAATGAATCATATTAGAACAAAATTATGGAACCCAATGTTTAAAAATCCTCACCCTCCATCTTGCTTAGTGTAAAGATGTCACAGAACATCTCATAGCAGCACTTCTGAATTCCTCCTGGGTGGCTGTATGTTTACCAGTGCCATTCATTCAATTAAGGAGGGAAGGAAGGAGGGAAGGAGGGAAGGAAGGAAAGAAGGAAGGAAGGAAGGAAGAAAAATGAGAAAGGATAAAGAAGAAAAAAACAAAAGAAAGAAGATAAAGCAAAGTAAAGAAGAAGAAAGAGACAAGAAAGAGAAAAAAGAAAAAGATAAAGAGAAGAGAAAGAGAAAGATATAGCTCTTGCGTCCTTTTTTGTACAACCTGAATTTAGCCTCCAAGACATCTTTTGTAGCAGAAAAGCCCCTAGATTGTTCTCACGCTCTTAATAGGATCAGTCCTTTGTTAATAATACTCTGCCAAAAAGCTTTGTTTATCCCAGCTGCATTCTGCTGGATCCAGTCCACATGTGACAGTGCTGACAAAAATAAATGTGTCCATCTCTTGTTAGAATGGCCAGTATGTTTTCATATAGTTTTTAGGGAACAAATTCTGCAATTTATAGACCAGTTTTAAGTAGCAAAATTAACTAAGCTGCAATATGTATAAACTCAACACGTGAGCCTGGAAAACATTCCCAAAACTGCAGGATTACTTTGGCCATGTAATTATTTGGGTCAGAGTTACTCAAGCTTTTGAAAATATAAAATTAAACTGAATATTATAACGTACAGGCTTTCATACTAGACTTCCACTGCTTTGTCTTTACAGCTGGGCAATAGTACAGTAACAATATTTCTTTTAAGATACTGAATTGCTTATCCAGTACCTGAAAGAGTTCAGATAAGCAAATGTATACTAGACTGACATGTTAATGTTTATATTGAATTTTGCAGTGTATCTTGTGTAAACTTTGGAAAAAGTTTGTACTGTTTTCTAATTCTTGCAAATGTTTGGAATTCATCTTGGGTTTTTAAGGATTAGGTCACTTATTGAAATAAATAAAATGTCTAAATACATGAGAATAATTTGCAATTAAATTACCATCATGCCAATAGTCATCAAATCAGTGCAGTGAAACAAATAACCAGTTAGAGAAGTACAGCAGAGATATGGCAAGTATACTTCACATACACAGGTAATTAAACACATGCTTAACTTTATCTTTCAATGCATTGATGAATAGGGCCTTTCATGAAGCACTGTAAAGATTTGTAGAGGAGGTTTGGCTTAGCATAGGTGATAAGGACATAAAGACGCTGGTAAACCTGTATTGCACAAACCATCACCACAATCTGAGAGGAGAAAAAAAGGAAAGAAAAGTTGGAGACAATAAATATGTCTGTATGTTCTGTCAGAGTGTGGAAAGGGGGTAAAAACACTGTGTTCCCCGCAATGAAGAGACAAGATAGGTAGTTCCGTATCATCTCTTTCAGAACCAGTAATCAAATAGGTACAAAAGAAAAGCAAAGGCTACAAGGGCAATTGATGAGTCTTTAGGGAGTGTAAATTAAGGAAACAACCATGACTCTGTCTAGGTAATTCTGCGGAAACTATCTGAAGGGATGAATTCAATCGATTTGCCCAATAGGAAACTAGATAAAAAAGAAATAGTAACGGCATCAGTCAGTGGGAACTTTATTGCTTCACAACAGCTCCACAGAAGTAGTATTCCCTTATTTTACATGGAAAGAAATTGATGTAGACAATATCTACTGATTCAATTACTAGCACACTCCCACTGCCCTCCATAAGAGTGAGATTAGTCCTAAATGACAGAGGTGTCCATTTCTCAAATTTTGGCCTGAAAGCTCAAAATAACAATTAATTCCTTCATTCACCTTGCATGCTAATGAGCAGAACTATAATTTTCTACCTTTAGAATTACTTCCTCATTAATAGGCTGCCCAATCCTGTGTGTATTTAGCACTTCAATGACAAGAGTATCTCTTATGTATTTTCATAAATTATGAGTTTATTTCTAAATAGTTAAAAAAATGGTGACAGAAACTCAGACTTACTGATTCTGTTGAAAATTATTCAATGACATTGAATTCTTTGCATGTAATTGATCTACTATTTCAGGTTACAGAACTTGTTGATGGAAGAAAGTGTCTACTTATGGATATATGTATTCAAGATTGCATTTTTAAGACATCTTTATTTAATGATTAGGGATATATTTAGCAGTCACCTTCATGTACCATAACTTGTCAAGGCATTTTATGTTGAACTGAGTCAGAAATTTTGTACCCAGTTTTGCTTCTAATGAGTTGGTAAAACCTCAGTTAAATTTTTGGGGGATAAAATTTTCATTGTTTATGTACTTCATTTAACATAAATAATGTAACAGTTTATCTTAAGCTAAATAATTCAAATCAAATGTTGGTAAACTTTAAAAGCCTTTTTATATGGAGATTCAAAAAGAATCATATCTCCTTTGAGAGTTATGCTGAATATATTCACTGTAGATCTTTTAGCAGTTTTTTAAAAATCCTTGTTGATATTATGCATGTCTTTTTCATTCTGTTGGGGGAAAAAATCATTTTTGTTGTTACATGACAGATGTCAACCATGAAAGAAATCATATTAGATATGTTTGAAACAGATCATATGAATTTAAATTTTATATACAGATGTTTCACAACAAACAGTGTTTTGCAAAGAAAAAATGTGGGGAGCACAGAGAATAAAGCATTTAAGTTCATGCATGAACATTCATACATACATATTTATGTATACAGAAATATGCAAGTTATGATGCATTAGACTTTCCACAAGAGTAGCAATAAGAGATTATAAAACACTGAGCTAGACAGCAAAAACTTCTCAGTTCATATTTTGAAGTCTGTTTTATGCATACAGCAGAGCAAGAGGACAGGAAGAATGCATTTAATAGGAAACACTATTGATTTAGAACTTGAATCTGACTTTGTTTTCATCAGTATGCATATGGATCGCACCAGTGTGAAAGTAGAATGAAGCTTGAAATATAGCTGGTGGACTTTTTTTGTTCCTTTTGTGGAGACCTTTCTAATGAAAACCAACAAAAATAAACATCTAATAAATAGGAAGTATATCAGACAAAACTCCAAAATTTTTGACTGGATAATATTACCCCAGAATCAAGACTTCTTGATTTACGTTTCTCCACAGTCCAAGCTCCTATAACATGAAATGATCTATTCTTTTGGAATGGGTGTTCTACAGCTATAATTCAATGGTTAAAGTCAGCTGTGGACCAAACTAAGCCACTGAACCCATTTAAACTACTTTTTAAAAAGCCGAGCCAAAATAAAACCAATGTTTCTTCTTTCTTTTTTTACTTCTTTTTCTTTTGTGTTACTTTTTACCAGAATCAGTTCCTCTGGTCTTTTCTGAGGCAAACATAAGCTCTTCAGCACAAACAAAGGAACATGGAAGGGAAGGAGCAACCAGGGACCTGATGGGTGTTTGTCTTCAGTAGCCATGACGATAGCACATTCATGGAACTAAGCTGGAGCAGCTCCAATCTCAAGAAAAATTAGGGGCCTAAACACAAAAAACCCAAAAAAGTATGTAGGAACAGAGTGGGGGCATGCAGAATGCATTTTTTCAAATTGGACTATGACAGTATTCAGGAACTAGATTTTCTTTTCAGTTAGAATTTCTAATGCAGAGGCAGAAAATATTAGTTGTAGTCAATAAGTGTAGTTCAATTGCTGACGAAGTAAAATATGAAATTATATAATATACAAAGAAAATCTACTCTGAAATCTGTGTGGCCCGATAGTTCAGAACAAAACTTTGCATACTTGTAATTTCTACTTTTAAAATTTCTTAAATTATGCATAGAATCAGGAACTAATCAGCCAGGGATTGGTTAGGAAAGCTAAAGCCCTGATAGTTTTTTAACTAAAAGAGGAGAGATTCAGATTTGATGTTATGACGTAATTCTTTATTGTGAGCATAGTGAAACACTGGGACAGGTTGTGCAGAGAAGCTGAGGATGCTGCATCCCTGGAAGTGTTCAAGGGTAGGTTGGACACGGCTTTGAGTGACCTGGTCTAGTGGGTGACATCCCTACCCATGGCAAGGGGGTTGGAACTAGATGATCTTCAAGGTCCCTTCCAACCCAATCATTTTATGATTCTATGATGCTTCCATGAGAAAAAGCTTGTTTTGCTTTTGCTCATTTTTTAGAGCTGAAACGTTGTCACCATAACAATTGCACAAGTGTGACATGTCTTGGAAAATGGATATTGACGGCACAATATTCCAGATAGACCAAATTAACAGAAGAATATATTAAAAGAAACTACTTTCCCTCCTAAATTACACCCTTCTGAAAAATAAAAATGAATAATGCTGTCTGCCACAGGTCTAATGGTATTCCCAAGGTTGCTTCACATATCAACAGGTATGTGTTTTTTATATCAATAGATGAAAAAGGGCATGTAATTAACAACTTTCCTTTCTCTTTTGAATGAAACCAGAAACAACCTTATACACCTAGGGAAGACATAACCAAAGGATCTGTTTAGACTTGCCTGGGTTCAGCAAGTCATATTTTGAAGCTCAGTTTCTAATTAGTATGACAGTTGCATATCACACTTCAAGGCAGTTTCTCAGTGGGTTTCAGTGCTCTGTGAATCTCAGATAAAGGAAAAAAAAAACATTGGTATTCCAATGCTGGAAAATATTATATATTCTTTCATTACCACTGACTTATACATGTTCACACCTCCTGAGATTTTAATGTAATTTAAAACAGAGTTCATTAAATTATCAAGAGTATAGACAAGAAAGGTTACATGGCCCTACAACATAACTAGAGAGCTATAGAGATGGTTACTTTGTTTAAAAACCAATAGTTAAGTCTATAGATACTAGATGTTATTATTGTCCATCAAAATACATGCAGTGGACAGAGCCGCAGAACATTCTTCCTATTCTGGACACATGAATTTCTTATGAGACTGAACACAAAATGGCACATATGCAAAAGCATATGCCACAGGTAGTATTAGTGGCTACATTTCATGTCATAAAGGAGGATTTCTGTAATTTTCAGCATGGTTCTCCAGTCTTCATTTCACTATCATTATGTGATCCTTCTGCTCAGTGCTTCTTCTAATTGGTTGTAATTCCCATATTACAATAGCATTAACAGGTAGATGATTCTATATATGTGCATTTATCATGGACAAGCTCCAATAAAACTTTATTTAAAAAAGTAAAATTATAGAGATTATTTTTAGAGCTGTTATTCATGTTATTCATGTCTCGTTATTCATGTTATCAGTCATGGCCTGGTTTAACATTAGATGGTTTAGATGATTACCATGTATTAGAAGCATCAGACAAATGCTCCTGAACACTCTCAGCACTGTGTACCTGCCAATAAGTGCAAGGAAGAGGTGGCATTTGGGAATTCAGGATCCCTGGAGTCTCAGCTCTCTCCTGCCACAAAGTGATGGGAACCACATCCAGCAGGAAGGGCAGTAGCAGTCCCAGTGCAGCAGAAACACCCACCTGCAAGAGGAGAAGAGTTATCCTTCTCCAAACTCACCAGCTGAATAGTGAAGTGCACGTTTGCTTCCAGAGGAACCTCTACCTGGGATCAAGCTGCAAGAAGCATACTTTTCTTGCTGAGCAGCCCCATGCCAGAAAATGTCCCCAGCAAGCTGCATTGACCCCCTGGCAGTGTGTAAGAGGTGGAGATGGCCAAGGGATTTCCTTCAGCCATTGATCTAGGATGTGCCCAGCAGGGCAGGACACCAGTGCTGTGGGAGGCTGAAACACTGGAATGTTCTCCTGAAGCTCAGCATGCTGGTGTGAGACACCTCACCTTGGTCTGATCCTGAGCCTCTCCAGGCTCTTGGCAGGTAGTTTTAATGCCTGGGCAAGGGGAAAAAAGCAGAAGGTGAGAAGCGTTGCACCTGATGCTGAGCTAGATTAACATCTGGGGCAGAGTGGAGACAAAAGGGACACTCATGGCATTGGTGGACTGTAGCTCAGTTCCTTCAGTAGTAGCTTGATGGAGGGAAGCTAGGTCATCTGGGCTTCCTCTTCTCCTTCAGGTTGCCTGTGTACAGGAAAGGGCAGAGAAAGAAAGATCTCTGAGACCCCAAACTGCCTTTTTGCTCTCCTGACACCCTTGGGAGCACTTCCAAGCGGTGCTGTGTACCACCCAATAGAGAATGGTGGCAGCTGTGTGGCAGAGCTGGGCAGATGTTGGCTGGATACAGCTGGGTGAAGCATCTATGCCAGCACTGCCCAAGAGCTGCATGCAGCTATGGGGGCACCTCTTCTGACCTAGAGAGCAATGCATCCACATACAGCAGTGTCTGGATCATCCCTCCCAGCATGTGCATGCACCCTGCCAGGCTGAACTACCAGGCAGGGCTTACCCAAGAAGCATGCTGATCCACAACTCCTTCACCACCCATCCCACCGAGGCCAGGAGAAGTATCAGAACTGATGTTTCTCTCTCCCATATTCTTTAAACTTAATGGAAATGCAAAACTTATGAAAATTTGTCCTTAGGTTTCTTGTGGCATCTCATGATTTAATTTAAAATAGCCTCTGAATAGCTACACACAAAGAGACAAGAGCCCATAATTCCACTCTTGAGAACTGCTGTAGTAAATAAAAATCTCACTATTCTGAAATTTCATTTTTGTCCTTTTTTTTTTTTTTTAACACCAGAGGTTTCCCAAGCATACTGGAAATTAACGTATATTTAATTCTGTGTGGAACATGCCAGAAGTACCTCAGGTTAATGCTCACAGAAGCTTTGCAAATACTTGTGACCTGTTAGATACCTGTCTGTAGAGGCAGATGGTCTCTTGTCCCAGGTAACAAACCAACAGTTGTACCAATCAGGATCTAGATCAGATAATAGGAAAAATTTTGTCACTGAAAGGGTTGCCAGGCATTGGAACAGGCTTCCAAAGGAAATGATTGCATCACCATCCCTGGGAACATTCAAAAGGTGTGTAGATGTGGCACTTGCAGAGATGGTTTAGTGGTGAACATCACAGTGCTGGGTTAACGGTTGGACTTGACAATCTTTCCCAATCTTAGTGATTCTCTGATTCTAAGTGATTCTTTTGGAGAGAGGGTGTTTGAGATGGGCTATAAGTGCATGAACTTTTTTTTGCAAAGCAGAGTGAAGTAAAATTGAATGCTAAATAGCAACAAAAAGATAGTACACTGGCATAGATCTAGAACATCCACACTTGCAGAGCAATAAAATCATATCTACCCACAACACAGAGAAACCTGTTGTCTAAAGAAATTTTATGCACTAGACCTTAACTCATCTGACTTAAAGATCCCTCTTATATTTCATGAGTCTCCAGAAGACCACTAGCATGTCTGATTACTAATAAAAAATAATAATTAAAAAATTGCATTACAATTTTGATAACGCATCTGATTGATAAATCACTATATTCTTTTTTCTGTCAGACAAAAAAAATGGGTGCTATTTTTAAAATAACTTCAGGAGAATGTTACCTGTCATATCAGAAATTAGCTATCTGGTTTGAAAAAGTCTTTCTTTTGTTCAATGAATTAGATCAAAACTTCTACCTCCTACTTCTCAGAGAAAGTTCCTTTACATCAAGCCTGCTCCATTGTATTGTCACCTACGTAAAATGTGTTTGGAGAGTTTAATACAGCTTTAGGATGGCAGCACTTAAAGGGTAGCTTTAATAGGCTGTCCAGGGAAAATATGGAATCACCATCCCTGAAAGTGTTTAAAAAATGTATGGATCTGGTGCCTGGGAACATATTTTAGTGGTGGACCTGGCAGTGTTATGTTAATGGTGGGACTTGATGATCCTTGAGTTCTTTTCCAAACTTAATGATTCTATGATTTTTTGTAGATGTTTATGTGCAGTTGCATCTCTATGTCCAGAACTGTCTTTACTAAATGTTAGAAGCTAAGTAGGATCCAATTCTATTCCATAATTCTGTGGGACTACTTGAAATTCACAGTTTCAGAAAGCATAGCACAAACAGGTAGTCAAAGCATGACCCTCGGTGAGCTTAGTGAGTGAACTAGAAAACTTTGTTAATTCCTGTTTTGATTGCTAAACTTAATGATTAGAAATAAAGCATGACTTTATGCTTACAGATAATGAATTTTCACCTTAAAAACATGTAATTGTCATACCAACTGTTAGTCTGTGAACTGTCCAATACAAGTCAATACAAAATCAGAAGAAGGGAAAGGTGCCTGCTGGACTTTGCATAACTTAATAGTGATGTATCTTTCAGAAATTATGACATCAAGGGTGCCAGAAGTTAGAAAAAGCTGAATCTTTTTCTAAAGTACATGGCAAAATAATGGCATAAAACCCCTACGATATTTCCATGTAAAGTTATGGACTTATCTGCTTGTCGCTAGTGCTTTTCAAAATACAAGATCCTATTACTTTCTGTAAAGTCATAAAGTAATAATATATAATGACACATATCCTCCTCAATAATTTCTTAAATCTTAAAACATTGGTTTATCAAATGTGGATTTTGAAGATACTGAAGCATAGTTCTAACACAAAGTTATTGCTGAGTTCTTGCATAGGTTACTTTACCATTTCTTAATCTTGAGAAATTCTACAGTGACCTAAACAAACAGCCATACATGACTTTCATGTTATGTTATAACCCATAAATGGCTCTTTGTGAAACAATACACACTATTATCTTTTTATACTAATATATTTCCCTTTAATCTTGAACAATGAGTAGAGTCACTGTTTGGGTTCATTTGCCTAATGGAGCAAATAGTAAGTGGTCCTCCTTTCATGCCTCTTTTGATACTTATTGCAGAGAAAGTAAATATTTGATATGCTGTCCACTCTTCAGAAACCTGCTGCCTGCTCACGCATCACTCCTAGGAACACTGTCAATCCCTCCAGGTAGGATTGCTCGTTCTCCTTGTTGTTCTTGCTCTCTAAATTATTTGCAGTGTAGGTAAGCCAGAACACATTCATAGACTGCGAGGGCCAGAGAGGAGTAAGAGGAGGGAAGAGAGATATTTAGACTTAGTATGTGATTTTACCTTTACAAAAAAGATTTTGCAGGCTAGATTATAGAGTAATAACTCAAAAGAAATACAGAAAAGAAAGACAAGGCTCACTACCTATATTCACAGGTTTGTGAAGATCTTCCTTCATAAATCAGAATTGGGCAGCATATGGTGATTTGCATTGGTTACTTCTTTTAGTCATAGTTTAAAGCATAATAATTAATAAATTGGTGTATAATCACAAAGAGAATATATATAAGAAGGGATTGTTTTGTTCTTCCTGGCACACTTTTGCTCTGTAGATAACACCAGAATGGGCAATTTGCAAATTTTTGAGAACATGTGAACATGTTCTGTTCATGACATCACAGGTAGTGGTACTTCACATACAATGAAATGGGAACACTCCAAAGTGTTTCACTAATGATGGTTTAGGGGTTCAGTTCTGTCCTGGTTTTCGGCCAGGACAAAGCTAATTTTTTCTCAGTAGCTGTGAGAGGACAGAGAATGGAGCCTTGTGGGTGTGTCTAGGTTGTTATTCAATACCACCCATCACTGAGGAATGGAAATAAGGGATTCTCACTTCCCAGAAGGAGGGAGGCATGGTTTATGGGCAGGAAGATAAACGTGGTGTGTGGAGGGTCTGCTACCATTTTGTTGTTCTCTTAGGGCTCTCATGGCACTGGGTCATTTGGTGAGCCTTTTCTATTGCATGTAAATCACCCTCTTTCTGTATAATTTTATATTAATATTATTGCTATATCTGTTAACTTTCTTATCTCGTTGTTTCCAGTAAATTTCTCAGGATCTCTGCCTTTTTTCTCATCGAAGTTGGTGAGGGAAGGGGAGAGCCTTTCATTTTAGTGGGAGCACTAAATTAGGGGATACCACTCCTAAACCATGACAAATTCTCATTAAGATCTTCTAAAGAAAAACTTGAAGTCACTAGGAACAGAGACTTACTATTGAGCAAGATCTGATTCTAGAGGAATTTGTTATTTAGGTGTTGGTTTCCTCATAAACAGCAGTTTTCTTTACTTGTTTAAGATAGTAAACATTGTTCTCCCTTAACAGTAGTTCCCATTTTCTCCTGAATCTCCATACATATTCTTTTTTTTTTTTCCCTTGAACTATCCTGTATTTAGTATGGAACAGATGTGGTATCTAAAGAGTATGAGAGTATGGGTAAGGGCAAGGTAGTAAAGAAATGTGAAGTTAAAACTGTTTGAGTGATCATTTTTGTGCAGCTAGTGAAGAGAAATGTTAGCATTTTTCCATGTGAATGGTGTAGGATCATAGTGTCACACACATATGAAGGCATCTTAGGAGGTCCCCAGTCAAGTCCTCTACTCAAAGAAGGGCCGTCTACACCAAGATGCTTAAAGCTTTTTCTGATTGGGACTTGCAAATATTGAAGGGTGGAAATCACACAACTTCTCTAGGCAACTGTTCAGTGATTAACTATCCTTATAGTAAAAATTCTTTTTTTTTTCATATCACACTAGAACATCACTGTTTTAATTCAGGACTATATTTCTCTTCTCCTGGACCTTAGTGTAGAAGCTGACCTTGCCTTTAAAGAAACATTGATTTCTTCATAAAGAAACCTCTTTGGTACTGGAGGGTTGCTATTAAGTTCACTTTAACCACATCTTTTCCAGGTTAAACAAGCCCAGTAAGTTGGGCCCAGATGTATTGGTGTTAAGGTCTGATGTTTCTGGCCTGAGGTTTTTCTCCTTACTATTTATCCTTGGTAGCTTCAGAAAATTTGTCATTTGAAGCTTTCCATCATTCAGAAGAAACAGCAAGGAAGCAGTCAACATGAATATAGAGGTAAATAACTCAACATCCAGCCCATGTGCACTAAAGGGTACTAATAGTCTTTGCTGACCCTATTCAGAACCCTTGCAAAATGGTCCCATAAGGCCCATACCATCTCTATCAGTACCTGCCACAAGTGTGTTATAGCTACGCCTGTTCCCAGACTCCTCACAACTATACCCATACCTGGACACGGACCCAGTAGGTCTGGACTCCAACCTGTGGATTTACATCATGACCTGACACTGGATCTGCCTCTTTAACATGAACTTGCCTGGGTCATTGGTTGGACCTGGTAGCATCTCATCTGCCCTAGTCGCAATGAATTTCTGGTAGAGAAGTCTGTGACAGGACATGTCCATGCCTTAGGGACATGTCATGGGACAGCTTGTGGGACAGGTCTTACAGTGTGTGTGGGAGTCAAAGAGGTGACAACACAAAATTAGTGATTGATCTTCCATGTAACTGTTAAAAGCTGCAATAATGAGATTGTGACACTTGGCAGGATATTGTCTATAGAAACTGTCCTAGACTAACAATATGAGATTTATGGCCAATGAAACTTGTGCAGAACCTTGATTTTAATCATGAAGCTTTAACAAAATTAATGAAAGCTGTTCAGGGTACTATCTCAACCGCACAAGGCATGGGGAAAGTATGTGTATTAGTGACAAAATGACCAGATAGCAAACAGAATTTCTGTTTTCCTGACATTAATTATGATACAATCTGCATAAAGATTTGGAAGTAGAACTAAATTGTGGAGAGAAAGATAGCCACAAGCAAGAGACAAGAGGGAGACACCTGAGGAGAAAAAATATAGGTGCTCCAGCACTTAAATTATCTGTTGTTTTGATATAAATACTTGTGGCTATTTTGTGGGAAAGGAATCCATTAGTTATATTTTTTGCAAGGAGTTCAACTTTCTATGACTTCAGGAGCATTAACAATATATTTGAAGACTAGTAAAAAGCTCACACAGGACTTCCTTTAAATTGGGTGTTATTATTTATACATACAGCAAGCAAGCATAAGTGGCTTTTGAGGCTTTGGTCTAGTAGAAACAGTAGCTATTATCCATTATTCTGACTGAGAACATGAACAGAAGTAGTTTCTAGAAAAACTACCTTTTACTTTCAAATGTAACCAGCAGGAATAAAATCAACTTGCTTCAGAGAACATGGAGACTGCTGATTTTAAGCAGTAGAGGAAAATGTCAAAGCAGCTTAAATCAAGAAAGCAGCTTTCTTTACTGCCGATGGTTTGAGTATACTGAGAATAATGGGGAAGGACAGACATTTTCAGAGAAAACCACCTCTTTCAGTTTTGTTGAAAAGGACAAAATTTTAACCTCTATCAAAGGAGAAATTCAGTAACAAAGAATGAGAGTGGAAAAAACCAACTTCATCTAACTAGTTTATTTTTAAAATATATAATCCTCAGAGATCTTGTTTACAATTCTTTGCTCCACCAAGCTAGTCTAAGGCTTTTGAGGACAAAATTGTCTGACACAGAAAAATATCTCTTTAAAGACCTGGTTAAAAATAATTTTAATTTACAAGCTAATTACATTTGCATTTGTAAATTCTCAGAAGACCTATCCAGTGTTCAGAGAATATGCACTGTGATTTTCATGTGGATACTCTCCATATTTGTGCATAGTGAAGTAGGTGAAGCTTTGTGTGAAGAAGTAAATTCATGTATGTTACCATGATCACAGCCTACACTATGTTCTGCCAGCTTATGTAGAGGCACACAACTAATCCAGTGTCCTTCTTGTTAGCCACTAATAGTCTTCTAAGTAACCTTTTATCTACTTAATGTCATTGTGCTTATACAAAGGAATAGGTTACTGAAATCCATCAGAGAAATCAAAATATATTATATTATTGCAACTATCTTTATAAGTGACATTTTGAAAAGCCCAAGTTTGCTCAGTGACTTATTTCTAACATATTATGCAGACTGACTTTGCCTAGACAAGATTTCTGTTCCAGTGGCTTTTTTTAGAAAATGTTTTAAGTTAGTCAGCCTCTAATTGCTCTAATCATCCCATCTGATCTTTTAAAAGTATATAGAAAGTGGCTTCTCTTTCAATTCATCTCAATAAATTAATATTACCATTCCAAAGTATTTTTTTAAATTATTGGGCTTTAATTATCTCTAAAGCCAGTTCTAGAGTCTATAACATGAGTAGTTATCTTTCAGCATTTTCTTTAGCTAACATTGGAAGAAAATGAAATGATTCAACTTGCATGAAATCCTTACCCACTCTCCTGCCAAATACATCAAGTGTCAAGCACACAATGAGAAGAATGTTTCTGCCTTCTCATTGTCTTATCCCCTTCAGCTAGCAATGAACCCAGGCCTCTGCCAGGAAATATTTTGCTCCTGTTGTAGTTAAAAGATGGACATTTTATTCTTAATTACTTGATTCATTATGGACTTTTTCAGATATACTGTTCATATTCTGCATAATTTTTCTGCATTGCTTAAATTTTCATCTACAATTGTGATCAACTTCCATCTTTTACCCCCAATTTGATATTATTTCAGTAATTCCCTCTGAAGGGTAGGTGACACCTCAAACAGCAAAAGCCTTTCTGTAAAAGCATTTTTAGTATCTACATTGATATAAATCAGTCTATTAAAAGATGGTAGGATCCTCTTAGAGTGGGACAGACACATATGAATACATCTTTACTTCAGTTCTGCCTAAGAGGTTGTGTAACAAGGACATACTACATCCTTTGTTTTATATGCTTCTTGGATGAAAGCTACATTTAGAACAAGTGAAAAAATAACATTTCTACTTCCATTTACTAGAGTTTGAAATTTTATGAATGGCATTCATTTTGCTAAAGACAGACATAAGCAGAAGACCTGGAGATACCATGCAGTTGTTTCCACTGGGTCATGATTCACAGAATAGAATCAGAATTGTTTAGGTTGGTAAAGACCTTTGAGATCACCAAGTCCAACCATTAACCCCACACTGCCAAATCCACCACTAAACCATGTCCCCAGGTGCCACATCTACATATCTTTTAAATAACTCCATGAATGATGACATAACCACTTCCACAGCATGTTACATTACTGGTCTCATCCTGATATTTACATCTAAATTAGGCCAGATTAATTATGTCTTAATTTGTTTATTTATTCTGTATTGATTGTAAAGGAAGACCAAGATGGCTGACAACGCAGTATTTCATGTGAATCTTATCTTTTTTGTATTTTCATCAAGTGCAAACAAATAAAGGAAGAAAAATAATCCCTTTTAAAATCCAACTATTTAGTGTAGATCCACTTTAAACATGAATAGAAAGATTATGCATATACACAATATAATTACTTTCATTGTACTCTTCAAAGTCAGTATTTAAAAAAATATTGGTAGGTTGATTTTTGCAAAGTTGACGATAAGAAAGAAAAATAATTGCTTATTTATGTGGAGAGGAGTGAATTTACTGCTGGTATAAGTAAGCAGAGCTTTATTTGAGTCAGTGAACAGGATTGTTCTAAAAAAGAAAACCTCTGGAAAGCTCTAACAATTTTTTTCCTGTACTTCTCAGGGATGGATTAAGCTATAAATTCAATTTAATTTTAATTGCTTTAGGTCTCTAAGGAACCAGTACATAATAAATGGAGTCCCAGAGGTGAAAGTACTGAATTGGTCCTAGCATTGTGTTTAAATGAAAGACACAAAAACTTGGTGATTAGCAGGGACAGAAACTGAAATTATTTAGGATTTTATTTAATCTGAGGCATATAGCTTTAAATGTAACAATTATCTAATTATATTGTTTTAATACTGTTGAGATTTTTACACTAGTATATGAGGATAAACCGAATGTTACGAATAAGGAGTAAATTCGTTATTTCCACTAGAGAAAATACGTTATCATCTGCTTGACCTATGGCACAACAATTAAGGATGCAGAGCTCAATTACCTAGAGACATTATACAGAATTCATTCACTGAGCTGGAAATGTTTAATTAACACACGAATCATAATAAGTACATATGTTGTTATGGTTCTGAGGAGTCCTAAAGAATCTTACGAGAATATAACAATTCAAAACAACAAAATAATAACCCACACTTGGAGCAGTTGCCTTGGGAAATCCACCTGTTGTCTGGTCAATCTGTATATGGATTGGGTGAAGTTTAAAAGGGAGCAGAAATGTAGGAATTCTCCATCAAGATCCAGATTTTAGTGGGAGTTAAATATTGTCACCAGCATCTGAACCTGCCATTAGTACCATGATATAAGGAAGTGAGGAGACTGAAGAATGGAGAAGGAAATTGAATTGTATATAGTCAATTAATGGAGCATTTTAAGTATCACCTACTAAGCAGAAGGAATTTAATGGCTACTTACCACCACTCACTCTCATGCTATATGGAGCTTCCTTTCCCTCCCATCCTTTGGTTCTTCATATTGACTTCATGTTTACAAGTAGAGGCTTGTTATACATTTACAGTGCATTTTGCTCAAGGATTTACAGCTGGAATGTAGGTATTTTGGAGATATTATGAAAGTGGAAGAGGAGGAAAGAAATAAATGGAGGTAATGACAGCATCAATAGGGAGGACAGAGGGAAATCACGAATGACACCAGAACTGTATGCCTATTGAAAGGAAGAAGTTGGTGAAGTTATAAAAGCAGTGGAAGGGGGGGGATAAAAAAAAAAAAAGGGGACTCACTTTGAAAGACTATCAAGAAAGAGAGGAGAAGTGAAAGAGATTTAACCAAAATAGTACCTGAAAGTGAATTAACAGAAGAGAGTGCTAGTGCACTTGTAGAGTGTATTTCAGAAATCAAGGTCTTTGAAGAAGGGATGGGTCCTGAGACCTGCTGATAAAAATAAAGGGGATATAGGCAGAAAGAAGGGTTAGCAAACCTGGCATAGAAGTGAAGAAACAGTTTTGAGCTAATCTGGCCAGCGGATGAGGAATATCTAAATTCACTGCACTGCTTTGTCTCTGCTAGGATTATTTATGCTCCTAAAAAATTGCATAGACATGTAAATTTATCTTTTGGAGTGTGCTGGTTTTTGCTGGGGTACAGTTAATTTTCTTCAGAGCAGCTGGTATGTGGTTGTGTTTTGGACTTGTACTAGAAACAGTGTTGGTAACACAGGCATGGTTTCATTATTGCTGAGCAGTGCTTGCACAGAGTCAAGGCCTTTTCTGCTCCTCGCCCCACCCCATCAGTTTGGAGGCTGGACTGCACAAGGAACTGGGAGGGGACACAGCTGGAAGAGTTGACCCCAAATAGCCAAAGGGATATCCCAGACTATATGGTGACATTTTCAGCATGTAAAACTGGGGTCAGAAAGACAAAGTGGGGGACATTTGGAGTGATGGCATTTATCTTCCCAAATCACCATTATGTGTGATAGAGCCCTGCTCTTCTGGAGATGGTTGAGCACCTGCCTGCCCATGGGAAGTGGTGAATTAATTCTAGTTTAGCTTTGCTTGTGTGCAGGGCTTTTGTTTTCCCTATTAAACTGTCTTTATCTCAACCCATGAGTTTTCTAACTTTAACTTTTCTGATTCTCTCTCCCATCAACTGGGGCGGGGGGACCAAGAGGTTATGTAAGGCTTGGTTGCCAGCTGGGGTTGAACCAAGACAGAGTCTTGTAGACTATAATTTTTTCTGACTATTTAACCATCCTATTTTCACAGTCATAAACAACATAAGAGTAACAGTAGAGTCACGAAGAAGTAAGTTCTGCAAGGAAATCACCCAATGAGACTGTAGGAGATCCCATCAGTTTACATTAGAAGAAAATCTGAACCAGAATAATAAAGGTTTTAAAGCAACTGTGAGAAGACAGAAAGAGTCAAGCATGTGTTTTGATCCAGATGTTTGCAATGTAAGAGAACCCACAGTTGTTAAAGGCCATCAATTGCTTGACCTATTTTTATATTAGTAGTCATTAGGCTTCAAACTATTTAAGAAAATACTATTAAACATTGAAATTAAAACTTAGGTATCTCGAGAGGGTGAAAAAGCAGAGAAATTTGGAGAGATTGCCAATAGAAGACAGGCTGCTATATAATAAGGAGACAACAGAAAGCAGATTCCAGAATGCAGGGGCCATTTTCATTTAGAAGACAAGAATGTTTTGGGAAAAGTTACCATGACTAAGCAGTACTGCAGCCTGAGGCAGGAGGTACAGGTTGGAGGCATTAAAAATTTACTGTTGACTACCCTCCAGAGGAGTTTCATGACTGTCACTAAGGGTAGAATTGGCTTACTGTCTGCACAATGTGAACTTTTTCTAATTACACTACATATGCTGTTTGCTGCTTTTTCTTTTATCTTTTCTGTGTTTGTCACTGTGTAAAGGACTTTTTTTTTTTCCCTTCCTATTAAACAGCAAAAGTAAAAAGGACATGTCTGCTACACCTACTTAGTCTCACGAGTGACTGACTTGCTTCAGTAACATGAATTTGTTTTCATCTCTCTTGACAGCATTACTTGACAGCAAACCTCTTCCTTCATTACTTTAGAAACCTTTCTGTTGTCTTCTGAGCATTGCCTGCTTCTCAGGCATATGGCCTTTTCTCCGTAGATGCCCCCAGCTTCATCCATTACTGTTACTTTAGGAGACATCGGTTCTTAATCAAGAGAGTGCTGTGTAAGGCCATGTGGGTTTGTACTTTTTCCTTCAACCCCAACATCTGCATGCACAAACATAAATTAAACTATTAAGAATCTAAGGAGATTATATTGACTGCAATTAGCTTCCAACTTATTTAATAAAACGGATGTTTCTAAAGAAGGGTCATATAAAAGGAACAGATTGCATGCAGTTAAAAAAGAAGCAGCAACAAAAGGAAGTAATTTGCTCCTCACAAGCAAAGGATGGCAAAAGAAAAGTTTGCTTTGATGTGATTCCAAGGAGATGTCCAGAAAAGTGGAGAGCAGTTTGGTTCATCTTGGGCTGAGTTTCCACTTTGTGTAGAAACTGTTATATAATCTGGTGGAACTGGTACAAAGACAACCTTGGATGTCTGCTTACTACATGGAAGCAACCTTAAATTGAGTGATATCATTAATATATTCTAGTTTATTTTAAAGCTTTTTGAAATGCATAATCTCATTCAAATTTCTTTCTCTTTTTTTTCTTTTTTTTTTAATAACAAAGGTCTCCATGTTTAAACTTATGAAGAAAGAACTTTATATTTTTCTAATGTTTTCAATCATCTGTTATGCATAAAGGTAATTCTGTATTTATAGACCATCTTCCAGTATGAATGTAAATCCATTATCATTACTGGGCAATTGAATAGCAAAATCTGTTTAAATACTGAATGATCTGATCTCACACTATTGAGTTTATAACATTTGTAGAGATGCTAAGCATAGAATACTGTCCATATTACAGTCCAGAAGTTGAGAAATCAGAAGAAGTTTCAAGAGGGTGAGGTATAAATGCTTAACTGTGTGAATGCCAAAACCCTGCATAAAATAGAGTCAATGAAAGCTAGACTGAGTAGCCAGATGAATGAAAGCCAAATGCACAGGGAGATTCTCTGATAAGAGGATTTGATGGAATTCCAATAAAGTCCGTTAACTATACTCATGTGTAAGAGGAGGCTACCTGACCCAAACTAGCAAAGTTTGGAAGGAAAGAAAATTCAAAAGCATTTTATAAATGACACTGTGGCAGAAAAAGATCTAATGCTATTTATGGCTACAGATTATTGTGATTAGTTAGAAAGATTACAGACATCATTAATACTTAGCAATAAAATGGTGGTTTGACAGTGTCAATTCAGTACAGCATCTGTTCTTTAACTAGTGGGAAAAGCACCAAACAGGGTAGTAAAGGTTATCTATTATGAAGATACTAAGAGATAAATGTTCTCATCTTGCTAGTATGGGTTGGAAAATGTAGACATACAAAAAAAAAATCATAATCTCATAAAGGTTTCAGTATCATATATTTCATACACTCCCATTTTCTCATCTTATTTTACCAAGAGTTTGCAACATCTATTTTTTATATTCAGCCAAACTGTCTCACGAATGAAATCACAGAGGAGTTGAATATCCAGACTTCTGTGCGTTGCTTTTTGTGTTTGGCTTGAATTGCACCATGCCTCTCTGTAACTTTGGGGATAACCTGGGAAATCCCCATTGAAGGCTACTCTGAAAATGAAGCATAAGTTCTGCTCTAGTGTATTCTTCCTGCACTGTTATGTCATGGTGCTGGGATCAGTGCTAGTAGTTGGGCTGCTTCTGCTTAAGGGTAGGAGGAAAATAAGACTTCTAAAGATTTTGCTGAAGGCTATAGAACTCTGGTAAGAATGAACAGAATACCAGGAAGTCAAGGCCAAGGATTTCAATGGTATTCACTAGACTCTGGTGCTTAAGTTTTCTTAAGCTTAATATCTTATAAATCTACTCTCAGACTAAGACCCCAGCTTATCAGAAAATAATCAAACCCTGACAAGGGTAAAATCCATTTGCCATATTTTGTTTCATGGATTTATTGGCCTTTCCTTTTGCTTCAGTTTTCTTTTGATTGGATAGGTTAAAACCATTCTGTGTTTCTACATCCTCCCCTTGTGAAACAAAAAGGAGTATACATCTTTCTGTGCCGAGTTCTATTTCTATCCATAAACACATTGCTTTTCAACTTGATAGCAATTCATATTTATTCCCATGTATCATATATATCATATACTCCCATTTTGTCATCTTATTTACCAAGAACTACCACTGCAATAGCATTCTTCAAGATGAATTCCTTCTCTTCATCATCTCACTGCAGCACTAAATCTTGCATGTTTTACTGAAAAATCCTCTGATGTTTGGCTGAAGAATGTTTATCACAGTGTGTGAAATAACTCTAACTTTGATTATTCATTGGGTAGCTGTGCAAAAGTATATTTTTAGTTTGGTGTGCAAAGAAAAATAGAAAGAATTATTTTATCAAATCAGCTTTTGAAGAGCTTAGCCAGCAAAGTTTCCCTTGGAATTACTGATTCCTACAATAAAACATATTTGCCTCAAATTCTACTCACATTTCTAAGAAATGTATTAGCCCCAATTGTTATGGCAGTACAGAAGGAAACCATATTAGTTTCTTAGATACCAGCAAAATAAATCCACAGTCATTCACTTCCACAACACAATTACTTTTTTTGGGAAGGATGGCTTGTGTATGTTCTTCTTAGTGTTAGGACTTTCTTCAGTTCAGATATATAGATCAAAATAGTGGAATTTGATTTATCAGATCATCCCAATTCTTCCACACAGGTGACTGGTTCTTTCTCATTTTAATATTTGAAAATTTCCATTGAAATTTTTTTTCCAATTATTTTCTAGATCACTCTCGAAATTATTAATCATTACTCTGAACATGCTGTTTGTCCTCTCTGTCCTTAAAGAAAAACAGACCTGGGTACATGCAAAAATGTATCAGTGCTTACATCTGTGCCCTGATCTTGTTTAATACACCAGTACAGGCAGCTTGTGAGTGCCCTACACAAGTGGCCTCCCTGAAATATTTCTCTTTAGTTATTCATGTTTTAAGCTGTGGTTTTCTCTGGTTCCTTGAGCTGTCTGTTTCTGTTCTGATTTACACATTTCCTGATCCCTGACAGTGCTTTATTCTCTGCTGTAGTAACTTGCCACAAATATTGTCTGCTAGTGTCTGAAAGACTGTCTTTTGCTTTAGACATCTTCTCTTGATCCTGTTCTCCCTTTTCTGCCCCAATGTATTTCTTTATATGAACATTCCTGTACTATTTAAAACTGCTCAAGCTATGGGAAAGGCAGGTTTCAATTCTCTCCCTTGGAAGATACAGTCATACATTTTGTTCTGATTCTGCCCAATTTCCTTGAAACACCTCCTTTAGCCCCAGGCTAATGACAGCAAGAGGGCTGTGCGTATTCTCATCAGTTCCAGGCTGCTGTTGCCCTAACCCATATGTATACTCTATCTTGTCCTTAATTTCCTTCCTCCTACCTACTGCTACAGTCAAGCAACAATGAAAAAGGTTAAATCTGCTGATATTTGGTTAAAAATTACTTTTTTTTCCTCGGCTTCCAAATCCCCAAATACTTAATATCTCCAGGCTGCAAGTGCAAAACACAAATGGCTTTGATGAAAAACTTGGGAGAGGTTCACAAAGCTGGTTAACTGTCATACTAGTTTTCTAGTTTTTGTGTGAGCATGGCAGTTATCAATCTGCATGCTCTCTAAAAAAAACCAAATAAAAACAATAGTTGACTGCTCCTTGAGACCTTTGGGATTTTAAAGAGAAAATAAAACTGAAATACATGTGTTCTTTTTGGCTGTCATTTGAAATATATTGCCAGTGGTCTCACAGAGGTACCATTCACACATGCACAGTGCAAAGGCTATAAAGAACTAGATGATCTTTAAGGTCCCTTCCAACCCAAACTATTCCATGATTCTATGATTCTATGACTGCCTCCTGCTTAAAAGGATTTATAGTAAAAATGAAGTGCAAAAATGTTGAGGATTGAGGTGTCTCCCCTGTGGTTATACTACCTTCCAGTGGCAAAAAGAGAACCCAGGTTTTTGAAGCTTGGACCTCCTTTGTAGTGATAAGACAAGGGAAAATGGATTCAAACTGACAAAGAGTAGGTTTAGGTTAGAAGTTAGGAAGAAATACTTTACTGTGAGGTGGTGAGGCACTGACATATGTTGCCCAGAGAAGCTGTGGATTCCCTATCCATGGGAGTGTTTAAGGCCAAGTTGAATAGGGCACTGAGTAACCTGATCTAGTAAAAGATGTTCCAGTCCATGACAGGGAAGTTGGAACTACATGATTTCTAAGACCCTTTCCAACCCAAACCATTCTATGATTCTATTACTCTATACCATTCTATGTTCAGTTCTCAAAAAAAAAAAAGCTTCCTTCTGGAGACCTGAGCATGGGAATGTCTTCCTCCACATGGGTCATTACTGATCTGTAGCTCAGAAAGTCAGATCAAGCAGTTCTAGCCATAAAGGAATCATCCTTGGGTCAAACTTCTCTCAGTGGTGACAGAATGATATCTGACTAAAGCTTTTCCTTCTCTTCATTTTTATAAGCGAAAAGAGACGGAGCATGAAAGAGGAGAGAATTCTTTAAATTGTATCATCAGCAATATTAATGCATCACATATTTCATTACACATGGCTTCCTAAAGAACTAGAAGTGCGCACAACTGAATGACAGCACATATTTATATAAGCTGTTAATGCACTCCTGTAATCTAGCTCTTTTTAAAGGTCAGCAGGGCAATAATGAGCAAACCTAGAAATGGAAAAGCATCTGAATAGGTGTAGGGGAAGTTGTCATGTCATGGAAAAACTTGACAAAATTATTAAAGGTTAAAAGTCAGTAACAAAAGGATGATTATTTAGAACCTGTTCAACCACACTTACAATGCTCTTAAAAATCCTTATTTTATTTAATGACCTGAAGAATAAGCGAGAGGGCTGCATTTTTGTCAGCTTCCTGCAATGGACACACTAACAAGAATTTTTTTATTTTTTTTTTTTTATTTTTTTTTCTGTTAAATGTATAACTTGTGTAGAATGTTATATCTTACAAGCTCTATGTTGCACCAGCACAACACAACCTTTTCCTGAACTGTGAATTCTGATAAAAGCTCTTGTCCCCAAGTGCTTCACCCAGCAGAACAAGACAGACGGTGTAATGAAACAAAACAATGTGTAAACACAGTGTACTCAGAATTAATGAAGTCTTTAATCATAAGGTAAATAATAGAGAAGAAGTTAGAGGGATAGGCAAGGGGGAAAAAGCACATGGTTTTGGATAACATTTTAATAGAGATGAGGAAAAGTGACATAAGAAGCTGTTCTATTATTATTTTGGCATCTGTCTTAGAATAAGGCCTGGGGAACCAACCATGCCTGAAGCTGCAGTCTATTAATGCTACAGGAAGGAATTTATCAAAGAAGATATCCCAAGACATTCAACTCCTTGAAAGGGAATCTGATTACAGAAGAGATTTTTGATCCAGGAGGATGCACAAAACTTACCTACCACCAGAACAAAGAGCAAAACAAAGTAAATAAACACAGGACCCTTCCTGAAGAAAATTAAATAAATAGTAATTTAAACAAAAATTATACATTGTTCCACAAGACGTGGCTAGATTAAAGGCATTGAAGCTATTTATGGTGGTGCTATTGGTTGAAAATTCAGAGGAACAGAGACCACATACTGAACAAAAATGGTGCTACAAATTACAGGGGACATACAGGGGCAAAGAAACTCGTTAAAGTCAAAACTAAGAAAACATAGGTTTGGGATTTATATTGCAGTGTTGTGACTATGTCTAAGTTAGTCTCTTCTGTGTGTTCTTGTAGATCTCCACAGTCAGTGAAGACATTTTTAAATACCTATTTTAGCAAGATATGGCTAATTTTATCATGGAATTGCCCATTTCTCTGACAACTATAAAGAGGTGATAACCCAGATGTATAAATCTGCACCTGATTAGCTAAATACCATTAAATACCTCCTGAAGCTTGGGTTGAGGTTATGCCAGATGGCCAAAAAACCTTTTAAAAGTATCTGGAGCCAAATCAAAACCACTCTTACAATAGCACTTTTCTGCAAGACCATGAGGAAGAATAAGAATCATATACTTAAATCCTTTACAGCCAGCTTGATGCATGTCTACATACTTTTCTTTTAAGATAAGTATGGGGGATGGTGAGTAAGGGGATCCTTGACTTCAAGATCTTATAATACTTTGGACAATATAATATATGATAGTATCTATATATTTATGTATAATTATAATAACAATATATGTAATTAATAATAACTTGGAATCATCATTTGGTCAGAGAAAAAAAAAATCCACTGAGTAGGGACATATGAAACAAATAGAGAGGAAAAGGAAATTATCAATAATTCTTTGAGCTGTGGTTTCCTCTGGGGAAAGCTACTAAGAAATATTGGGAGAAAGTAGAAGGCAGATCACAATACTGCTCCTAGAACTACAGAAATTACCTGTGATACTTCAGCATCATCAAGATCTTTGGTTATATAGTACAGGATTTTAGGGAAGGCATGCTCTGTATAACTAAGTGCAAAAGAAATAAAATATTCACAACTGTGTACATAAACAGAACATGGTTATACTGTTGAATAGGCAGTTGTGTTTCAGACCATCATTGTTTCTTACTGCACAATAAAAAGATTTATTTCTGAGCAGGTTTTAAGTATTCGAAAAAAGCTAACCTTAGTATGCTGTACAATGACATTAGTACAACATAGATATTCAAACACTTATGTTCACTATGAAATACCTTTCCATGATGTGTCTGTGCCTTGAGTTGATTTAAGTGAGAGAACAGATTTGTGGAAGAGTGGAATAGCTGAGAGGGAACAATATACTAAAGTTGTGATTGACATGTGGCAGGATGCCTATTAATTTGCGATGTATGCACATGTTAGGCAAACACACTATGATTGCTTTGAGATAAATGAGAAAATTATGCCAATGTGTATCAGTACCTATTTGCAATACTTACATTCTTCACAGTTCTCCAAGACTGACAGGCTGAAATTCATTCATAAGTGTGTACATTGACAGGGATAGAATAACAACATAACAGAGACAAAAACCCAATACCATCTGTTATACCCATCTTGGGAGGTAACATACTGAAGAAAAACTGGGTGCCTAATGACTCAGTGACAACACAGGTAATAAATATAGAAGCTACTGTTGCAGACATCTCCACTTGACCTAGAGCCTTAAGTGCCTTTCTTTCTCAGTGGAAAAATATAACTTACTCATATTCACTGTACCTTAGATATCATCATTATCTAACAGAAGAAAAATAGTAGGCAAGAACCCTTAGTTAGTGACATGAGTATCATCCTTGTACACATATTCTGTTAGGACCAAGAGAAAGGTTGCTTTCAAAATTCCCATGTGGACAAGGACAAAGCAACCAACCAATTTGAGTGGTTGATAACGTTATTTTCAAAGAGCAAAAATACCCTTCTTCCTGAGCAGAAACTTGTCCTAAACTGCCAAACTGTGAGTGTAAGCCTAATTATTACAATTACACAGACGTGCACTGATGCTGCTCCATTTCCTTTAGTATAACTACATGAAGAGTGCAGATAAACAGCTTACAGCAATCCTATTTCTAGAGAGCACAACATATAGTAAATTGTCAGACTTAGCAAGTTTGAAAATACGGACCCATTTTAGAAGTAAAAAGTACATCTCAGGAGTGTGTGAACACAAACCTGCACTGAATGTTCAGAACACAACATCCAGTAATTACATTGCTCAGTAGGATTTCTCCCATTGATGTGAGTGTAGATGAGCCATCGGGTTAAGTCTGTAGAGCTATGAGTTTGTGACTTGAACAGCCAAATTGTGTTAACCACCTGTACCTGCCAAATCAGCCTGGTATGCTCCTGATCGATGGAGTTGGTAGCACTCCCATACAGTAACATCCTGCATGTTGTGCTATCATTGTATTTTGAGGGGAAATAGCAAGAGACAGATAAAATAAAAATAAACTTGAAATTCAGTATGTTTTTCAAAGTCATGTGTTTAGGGGAGTTCTCTGATGAAACCAAACCCAACAAAACCATGGTAGGTTCACTAAAGTGTAACAACTGCAGTAACAACTATCGTTTAAAATAACAATTTCTATTCTGGTTGTATCATTAAAAAAAAAAAAAAAGTGTAAAAGCTTTGAAATAGCATCTCCCCAAATACTCTTGAGCATTACAGAAATGGATTTATGTTGACATATCTCTTGTTGTTTTTAATTCAACTCTTCCAGGTTCTTACACCAGCACTATGTACCTCTGTATTACTAGCTCCATGAAATCATTTTCCTTGCAACAGACAGAAAGAAGTTTTCATTACCAGTAGCCCAGGAAAAACAGAAACAAAAAAACAGTTTAATCAGAAAAAAACTCACAGATCTCAAAGCCAAATCAAGACTTGCATATATTAAAGGTGTGTCAGTCTTTGCAGTATTGGACTTTTAACACCTGATGTTACCCTCTGAAGGTACAAATTGCAGTACCACATGACTTAAATTGTTGTTTCAAAGCAATCAGGATATATTTGGTTTTTTATAAAACCCGTAGGCTCAGTTTCTTTTCCAAGAATAAGAGAGTATTTGGAAGAAAGAAAGCAGATCTCATTTTTTAGTGTTTTTGTAGTGTTCAGATTTATTGATGTCTTATTAAGAAACATACTTGACTGTAGCCGTACTTGACTAACAGTTTTCAGCATTTGAGCATTCAGAGGTATAAAGGCAATTAAGCGTGTGTTTTTTTTAACCTCTGGGTTTAGTCACCTGTGCTTGACTGTGAACTCTTGTATGTTAGCTGCTGGTTCTTCAGCATTAGTGTGCTTCATTAGAATTTCCGGTGAAGCAAATGGGAATTTAATTCTGCAAAATAATGTTCAGTCTGCCATTATATTTCTTTATAGTTATTTTATTAAAAATGGCTTGTCTGAGTTTATACAGTTTGAGATGCAGCTCTTAATGCTGTGCTTAAATTTTGAAATTCTTCAGACACAATAGGAAAACTCGAGTTTCCAAACAGTGATAATATAACTACCAAAAAAAATGTTTATAAATAACAACATTCATAGTTCCATGGAACTGGTACTCCAATTGCAATTAAGGACTGCCCATGAGTAAATGACTAAAAGTTATTAGATGAAACAAGCTAAATTACTCTTTGTGTTGTGTTAGGAAGGGAAAGGAGGTGAAAGTTAAAGCAGGCAAAGTTGAAAGCTTCTGAGAGAATCTAGTAAACAAGGAGATAACTGACAGTACTTATTAAGTACTCAGTTGATGAATTGCACATATAGTTTTTATTTTCTGAATTGAAAAGATGATAGTTTTTATGACAAAATAAAACAACAAAGAAAAAATGGAGTAGGTATTAGACAAATTCTCTGCAAGGTCCTGTATGGACTTTTTTTCCTTCTCTTCAACTAATTTGCTGATTATGAGAAATAAAAATTGAAGTTGAAAAAATTACCTTTGAAGCCAAAGTGTATGGAAAAATTTATCATACCAAATCCACAGCACCAGGCATTCAGCAAAACTCTTTTCAGTGTCTTAACTGGTTTTGTTTCATACTTTGAACTTTAATATGTTGCTGAAGAGCATGCAGCATTTGTCAGTTTTGTTGCTGACAGTTGTAGTGCATCCACTAAGGAGTCTGCCCATTTAATACACCTTCACACCAGGTCTTCATTTATACCACGTGGATAAGGTCTATACTTTTTTTTTCAGACAAAGATCATATTTTTCTATCTCTTTACATAGAGCTGTCTATATGTTTTTAACTGAAAGTTATAAATCTATTTACTTAGGAGTATATTTCTGAGGCAAGAGAGTATTAGAAATACATCAGGGTCAAGGTAAAAGTCAATGCACCCATCGTCTTTCAAAAATTTGTCACTCTGGACCTCCTGATATCAAAATAATTGCATGATGTTGCTAGAAAAAAATGAGTTGTGTAGAACAGTAAGTATTTTTCATGTCTGTGGTTGATTATCTTGATCAAAGTTGAACTCCTTGGCACGTGTAAATACCCTGTCATTACCCGTAAAGTGCTCTTTGCTTTGTTTTTAATTCAGCAATGATAATATGAACAAGAGGTAACATCTGGCTCTCCTATCTGCACTTGTGAGCTGATATATCTAGCACCAGAATATGAAAATGTAGGAGAAAGAAGGGGACTTGTAAAAGCAATTCCTAAGTGAAACTCTGATTTATCCTGAAAACAAAAAAAATAAATCTTAACTGCTCTTCAATTGGAGTTCCCTGTGTAAAATATCACCCCATCAAATGCTAGAAAGTGACTGAAAGGAAAGTTTCAAATTTCCCCTTCCTTTTCTCTTGGTAATTCATATTAAGCACTTGCTTTATGTTGCTATCAGGGACACCTAAAGGAAGCAATACAGTTATAAGCATATTTGAGCAAGTACATTTTAGTAGTTTGGCAATTAAGCTGGCATTATAACGCATGTCAACAATCACAGCAGGGTCAATGAAGAGCCTTGTTACAATAGATATTGAAAGAACACCCATGTGGCTGTCGCAGATTAACAGTACTGGCATTAGCAAGAGGACATTGTCCACTCAGGTAAGAAAACATAGTTTATAAGTTAAAGGAACGATAATGCTGTTAAGTCCCTGTGGTAGCTAATTATAGGTGCCAGATAATGTTGATGCATTTTAGGATCTGTTGCTGTTTTCTATTACAGCCCTAGAATACACATCTGTACCTGCTAATCTAGGAATTAAGGCTTTGATGTAGTAGCTGCTAAGCTTCTCTTTATTCTCCACATGATTAGCAAGACAAAGATATTTAGATGTTAGTTTTATATACTTTATGGTGACATATATAGTGGTTAAGTGTCTATTTGGGGATATATTATGTATGGTTAATGGAGTCGAGGTCAAGACAATCTTGTCACAGAAAGCAGAGGCAATGGTTATAGAATCAGCTGTGAAGATCTATATGAACTGAATAAGAGGTGTCTAAAAACATGAAAAGAGATGGTGGGATACCTGGCATGTCTTACAGGACATCTAGAAATTAAGGATGTTAAAGTGACAAAAAGAGTTGTAATAAAGTTGTAATAAAGTGTTGGTGAAAAGAGAAAACACTGGTGTCAGAGAGAGTGGAAAAAGGAAAAAATTTCTTTTCTTTTCTATGGTTTTAGCTTAATTAATGACATGTAATAGGGTGGGGGGGAACACAACTTAATTAGTTCACACTAGAAAAAGAAAGACTCGAGACCATAGATGGCAGTGAACAATTCAGTGTTGTCCAGGGACTACAGTACATATTTTTTTTTTAATATTCCTTTCAGCTCTGTGATCCTACATCATTCAAAGTTTTGTAAGTTTAGCTTTTTTAACACTACTGGAAATCCAAGGACCATCCCAATTTGTTTTAGGCAATTTCAACCTGAGGTTAAACAGTGTTGTAGGTGGAGTGGAAGCTTTAGGCAAAGTTTATTAGAGAAGCCCTCCCATTGAGTCACGAGGTGCAGAAAGGACCCTCTTGCTTTCTAAACTGCTTCTCAGAGAGGAGCTTAGGTGAGGCTGAATCCAATCTTAGCCCCAGATTGTCAACAGTTTAAGTCTAAAGAATTACAGAGGTGCAACTGAACCATTGTGCATCTTTGTCCCACAGAATTAAGGATAGCAAATCAGATGTATTTATATAAACATAGATATTTAATATGATAAATGATTAGACAAAAATATCTTAACCAGAATTGTTTACTACACAATATAGAAGCTAAAATACTAGTATAGTATAGTGCACTATATCAAAGCAATTATATTAAAGAAATTATGTTAAAGCTAGCAAAAAGCCCTACAATTATTAAGTTGAGATTGATGTAACACCCATACCGATGAGTTGGATATATCTCTTTCACTCAGCCTTGAGGAGCAACCTTGAGGGGTGTCCCCATGCAAGGGAGGAATCTCCACACGCACTTCAAGAAAGGGGTATATTAGAAGAACCTACTGTATGAAAGTGGACTGGACTTTTAGAGTATGAAGTGATTGACTGTCAGTCATATACCTCTGGTCCAGCTATGTCAGCTTAACATTTTTAGATAGGATACTTTGCCTTGTCTGCCAAGTCTTTTCTTCACTATCAGGATGTTATCTTTGAAGTAATTTGAGTCAGACTGGTTTTAGCATAATTCAACATCAAAACCAGCATAACACACTCTCTCTTGGTCCACCACTGATAACCTTGCAAATAGGGCATTACTCCAGTTGCTTGACACATTCCAAGGTCAGAGCATCCTGTCACAGCCAGTTCTGAAGCAAATTGGTGTGGAACAGATGAAATCTCTGTGCAGTAAATGCATTGTCCCAGAGACCCAACCTCAGTGCTGCTTGGACTTCTGCTTTTCTGGATGTGTGCACCACGTTTTGGATCTAGTATTAGATTAACACCCTAAAAAGATCCCAAGTTCATTTCTTAAGAAAAAGATGCAAAATACCCCACCTTGGTTGCAAAATAAATAAGGTAGCAATTCTTTGTATTGCTGAGAGAAAAACACATCTCATATCAAGTTCAGAAGTAGAAAAAATATCTTGAATTTTCTCCAATAACCTAAAGACTGGTACTCACTTATTAAGGCAAATGAAACTGTCTTGCGTTTTCCCAGTTATGAGAATGAGGGAGAGAGGAGAGTTTATGAGAGAGGAGAGCTATAAAGATGGTGAAGGGTGTAGAGGGCAGCTGTATGGTCGACTGAGGTCACTTGTTTTGTTCAACCTGGAGAAAAGGAGACAGAGGTCAGACATTATCATGGCCTACAGCTTCCTCACAATGGGAAGTGGAGGGTCAGGTACTGATATCTTCTTTCTGGTGACCAGTGACAGGACCGAGAGGAACCACGTGAAGTTATGTCAGGGGAGGTTTAGATTGGATGTTAGGAAAAGATTCTTCACCCAGAAGGTGGTTGGGCACTGGAAGAGACTCCTCAGGAGAGTGATCACAGCATCAAGCCTGTCACAGTTCAAGAAGTGTTTGAGCAATGCACTCAGGCACCTAGTGTGATTCTTGGAGCTGTCTTGTGCAGGATCAGGAGTTAGACTTTGGTGATCCTTGTGGGTCCCTTTTAACTCAGGATATTCCATGATTCTATGATTCTATATTTTTTGCACTTTCACATCTCTGGTTTTGCTCCTCTTTAAGATTAACAAAAGGAAAATGGCAGAAAAGGACAAATATACAGCAGACATGAGATTTGAATGGAAAATACTGCAATGGAAAGACAGCATACCTGACATTTATTTGATGTAGTTACTGAGTTATTCAAGGACATGGCCCTCTGGCTGCCATGTCATCAGATACCTTTGAAAGATCCTCAGGGTGAATGACAAGAGTGGGTCAAGAATGACCCAGCTCAATTCCCATTTTATTGTTTATCATTGTAATCTGATTAGCTGGTGCTACCATGTGTCAAAGTGACATTGTTTGACAACTGCATCGAATTCACAGGAGCACAGGAGTGTGTTAGGAAAAATATGTGCTTCATTGAACCCTTTCAACCTGCCTTGGGGACTGCATGCACATTTTTTTTTGTTTCTAAACTTTTTCCTTTCCTGCGCAAATAACTAATAGCTTGAATACCTCTAATTAAACATCACACTGTGGCATGTATGATGTCAAATAACTGGGCTACTATGGTACAACTATAACCTGGAATTAGGAATATACAGGGTTATGATGACTGAAAAAAAATAGCTTTAATTTTTATGTTTAACTGTTTGGTTGTCAGAGGATATTGAATCTCCTGGAAGAGTGGGAATATAGATTATCTATTGATTAATAATAGCTTTGAATTGAATGATTATGTCCTAGCAAAACCATATTCTGGCCATATTTTTATGGCTAAACCATAATTTATATTATGTCTTTACACATCAGGAGTTCATTTAAAGTTCTTTGCAAGGATCAGATTCCTATTTTCCTTCAGCGTGGTACAGAGAACTCACAGAGCAGAGTGTTTAAGGAAGAGGTACTGTTTTAATAGAACAGTCAGAAGCTGCTGCAGGCACAGGCCCGGAAATCCAATACAGAACATAAATTATTTACCTACAGCTGCATAATCAGGGTCATGCTGGAAGAGGCACCCAGCAAACAGCAAGGTGCTATGAGAGCTACCGTCAATATTTCCATTAATAGACTGTCTCTCAATTTGTGCCCCAGCATGTGTGTGGGCTATTGTACTGCTGGAGATGATGTCTTTCAGATGAGACTGAAAATGAGGTTCTGACTACATGTGGTCACTAATGATCCTATGCCCAGCTCTACAAGGGCAGGAGATAACCCAGGTGTCCTGACAGAGCTTCCGCTCAGATAATTGTATTTTGCTGATTTAAATTTCACCCATGGTTTTAATTAGACATTATATTCCTAACTTGCTGCTCTAACCTGTTGTGTAGGTTCACTGTTTATGGATAAGGTACTGCCATTTCAGGAAGACATGAGTCTTTATGTTTGGGATAAAAGTTCTTAACATGAGAACAGTCCCATTTTTATTGTCATAAGGACATGTTCATTGACGTTTTGAAGAATGAGATGGGAAGGAGATTGTGCCACTAGTGCAAAATGAAGAGGGGAATAATCCAGAAAATTAGAATTTACTTCTTTTCCAACAAGCTAATAAAAAAAAATGACATGAATTAAAAACACTGTCAGACCTTGAAAAACAGAGTGTGTGCCAGTGAGAAAAAAAGAGCTTAGGCAGGCTCCTAGGCCTCCAGATTTAATTCTAATTTATATTTCTAACTTAAATCATATGACTGCTAAGCAGATAACATGGTAACACCATGAAAAAAAAGTGAATAAAAATAATAAATCAGCTATTTGCCTCTGTTGCAAACATATGACAAAATCCTAAATGCTTTTTAATCCAATCCTAAAAGTGGCCAAAAAGGCTGAATCATCACAAATTTTATGAACCTTTAATAAGTGCATGGCACTGGTGTGGTGGCATTTGCTTGAAGTTCATGCTGAGGGATGAGTTCTCTCTCTCTTCCCCATCCCTGGATATGTGCAAGGCCAGATTGGATTTGACCTGGTCTAGCGGAAGGTGTTCAAGCCCATGGTGTGGGGGTTGGAATTAATTGATCTTTAAGGTCCCTTCCAACCCAAATGATCCTATGATTCTATGTTTCTATGATTTGTGCTTATGTGTGCAGTTCCTCAGTTGTCTCTTAAATTGGTGGGTTTAGTTTGGAAAAACAGACAGTAATAAGTCTGCCAAAAAAAAAGCCAGAAAACCCCTCCACTGCATAAGAGACACAAAGAAATCTAGATGCCACAGTACTGCCAAGGGAGACCAAAACGTATCAGCAGTAAATTAGATTGAGCAGTAGCTTGTAGTGTGACATTTCAGAAAAGATTATTGAAAACTCTGTATACAGAAGTGTCATGTCCTTGATTAGGTTTCTTTGGGTTTCTCTGGGTAGTACTTTGCATCTGAAATACTGTGTATAGACTGTTGCTGTCAATAACCAGTGAGGGAATCAAACAACAACAAAAGAACCTTAATCAAGTTGGCAGCTGTTCATGGAAGGGGCTGGAAAAATTTCATGATTAAGGGGCTGAAATGACAAAATAATGAGAAGTAATTAGAAGGCTAATTTTTGAATAAACATTTAATTTTGATGATGGAGGTCATTGAGAGTTTAATCATTAACTGTGAAGGAAGATGTATTAGCCCTCAGGAGAAAGTTATTTACCATTACTTTTACCATCACCTTACCAGATATAATTTTGGCATTTATGAACTATACTCAAAAAAGGAGACTTTCATGAGGGTTGTAGTTGCAAGAAAAGAGAGAGGACCTTTGCTCAAAAGCAAATCTTCCCAATGGTATTTCCTAAGAAAAGTGATGGAAACCCAAGTGGTCAACATGTGGGTAAACTGCAGCAGTCAAGGCTTTGAGAAAGAAGTAACCAAGTTAAAATCCTTCAGTGACTAGGTCATCAAATATGATTGGACCTCCTCCAAGATTATTTTATTTGACTTTATGTGATTGGTATCAAAGCAGATTGTTCCATGGAGACAACACAGTATTATTGCCAGCTCTATGTTCTTTAAGGTAGCTGGAGTAATTTGGGAATTACCAGCACTCTTTTATTAGTTCATTTGTGAAAATGTTTCATAATTGATGGTAATTTCAACAAGATGATTTTTCTTAAAACAATAGTTTTGCATTCCTAAAAAAAAATAATATTTTTGCTTACTTTTATTTGCATAAGACATATCCTAGCTGACTTTAGATTTTTATGGTACAGCCACTCAATTTTTACTGGTAACCCAGGGTAGCTTTATGATGGGAAGATACAGAGCATGATTCATCTGATGAACTGCAGCAGTATTTTTTTTTCCTAACATGAGAAGAATAAAATGCTGGAGTCTTTAGACTTTTATACTGATTATGGATTCCCATTAACCATCTCACATATATGTGAGATGAAATGAATTCCAGCCTTCAAACCTCGAAATATTAGCTTATATAACTAAGGCCATGGCATATCCTTCCTTGAAGATTTCCTGAATTAGAGTGGACAAGTTCCTGAACAACCCTACATGAACTTTGGGTATGAATTTGAAGTAGATGATGACTAGGATGTACTCCAACCCATGTGGTTCTGTGAAATAAATCACACTATTGTAAGCAAAGTTCCTGAGAACAGGCATACCATGTACTCATCAATACTTTCATAATTCAACAAAAACAATGCAAAGGACATATTTGAATTTTTCTTTTGTCATTTTTTCCTCTAGTTTCATCAAAATAAAATGTGAGATGGACCCTGTTCATCTGCTAGGCACATACTGTTTATTTCTTCTGAGAGATAAAATTCATCTTCTTTGTTTTCATGCAAAATTTCATACTCTCTTTATTACCCATTGAATTTATTTTCTTGTAAAACCATGCTTAAGGTCCTTATTATTCACATGTTCCAAATTGAGCACCATTTAAGAGACATTGTTGAACCACATCCTTGGTTTGAAAAACAGCTAAACCTATTATTAAGTTGATTTGTTGACAAAACTATAAAAGAATAATTAGTTAGTCAGGAGAAGAAAAATAAGTTTCAAATTTCACCAAGAGCAAAAGGTGTATTTCAAAGAAATAAATCCAAGTTCCTATTTGAAACACTGTTTAACAACTATGCTCTAACAGACCCTGAAATATCTCTAGTGGTTCACAGAGTCTGTCTATTTAAATGCACAATAAATCATACGTTACTAAAAGCAGACATTTAGTTCTGGGAAAGTAAGTAAACAAATCAGATGAGTGATTTCCTATTTTATAAAGAAGAGAAATAACTGAGCGACATTTTGATGTTATTAATTTTATCTCCACAACCACCATTTCACCTTCTTCCTAGCACACATTTTACCGCTTAAATTTGTTTTTATGCAAAACAATCTTTAATCTCTGTTATAGAAATATATACAGCTTTCAGCTGGAGATCAGTGCCTCATTACACTAAACATTGTCCACCTCATGTAACAAAAGAACATTATAATCTCCAAGATTAAAAGATAGAAAATTTGATTTCTGATATGCATTAAGATTTTCTGAGTGAATTTTTTTGCATGACAAAAGACTACAGGACTATTGCAGACAAAGTAGCTACAGTCTTGTGAATATTATAATCTGTGTTTAGCAAATAAACCTCCCTTCTGCAGTCATCAATTGTTTCTTCCATTATTATGGATAAACGTAGGCTTTTCTATGGCCAAGAATTTATGCTTATTTTAATTTCAAGGTGTGTGTGTGAACTAATGGTATGCTAATTGGGGTAATGATTTCAAAAAGACACTTCAGTAATCCTTTTAATTAAAAAAAATAAAAGCTTATATTAATTGAGCTAAGAGGAAGCACATCATTATTTGTCACTACAGTTAGAAAGCATACTTACTGCAGTCCCTCCTCTAATTCAAATTATTAATAAATCTGTGATATAATAAGCCCAGCATCAAAGTTGTGACTATTAATGCTAGTATATTTTTTTTAAGTAAATACAACCTTTTTCCTTTTCAACTGAATGGAACGTATCAGTCATAGAGAAATTTCAATGTGTCTTGCAGTCTGATCCAAATCAATGATAATATCCAGAAAATAATACAGCTGCAAGAAGGTTTATCTTGTCGTTCATATGGGCTTTGGTTTTTCACTAAGAAAAACTGATGATCATTAAGACTCTCTTGAAGTTACTGTTATGAATATATTAGAGGTTGAAATGCTCAAAGAACCTTGAAATCCCACGTGAATTGTTGAAATCAATAGGAATATTCCCATTAAATTTGATAGCTGTGATTTATATTTCAGGGTGAAGAGCTGTCTACTTGTACCCATGGATAACAAAGCCAAAAGTTTGGTCTTGCATACTCTAAAACTGGAGGCAGGTAGTTTCTCCAGGGACATATATCTTTACCTGTCTGTTTTAGGCATGCCCTGAGTTGTCTAATGTTTGCAACAGACAAGTCTAGTTTGTGTTCTCTGGGCACTAGACAACTGTTTGTTCAGCTTTTGTACCTGGAGGATGCAAACCATCTAGCATCATGTTGCATCTTCTGGACTGAACACTGGTAAACCACAAACAAAGCCTTTCTCATGTCCACCATCCAGTGTCCCAGAGATTGGTAATTCACCTGACACACTGTAGAACCAGTGCTTAATTCCAACTGAGGCATTTGTGTTTGTATCTGCTATCTACCTGGTAAATGATTTAATCAATATTCTGATATTTGAATTGCTCATTCCTTCCAAATTAAAATATTGCCCGAGACTAGCAGTATATATTCACATCTATGAAGAGAGACAGCATGGCAGTGTTGCTAATTCTATAGCCTTTTAGTTAAAGCATATAGGAAAGGAGATCTAGGGGTCAGTTCAGGTTCAGTAAATAAAACTACAAACACCCAGTATTTCCTGAGTTCCTCTATTTTTCAGTCTCTCATGGAAGATTTACTTCTTACAAAACAAAACAAAACAAAAAACAAAACAAAACAAACCAAACCAGAACAAAACAAAACAAACAAACCAAACCAAACCAAACCAAACAAAACAAAACGTTAGAAGTTAGCCAGGACAGGAAGTATTTTAGAATAATCTAGCTAATAGACATGCAACTTAAGTGACCTGCTGACTACTAGTTTAGGAGAAATGGCTACCTTCCTATCTTCCAGATATGATCCATAACAAAGGACTGATTTATGTTCCTATTTCCAAGGGAAACCTGATGCTTGTGTACCAGAGATGACAGAGGACCTGGGAGAGATTGTCATGCCCTATTTTGAACTGGTTCTGAATTGGTTAATCCTCATTTTAAATTGATTCATCCCTACTCAGCTTGCCAATGGATTCCACAAGACAGCATATATTAATTGCTAGAGGTTTGGCATTGGTTTAGTTCTGTAAGTTTAGACGTGTTACATCAGTTAAGTTGAAGACCCTCTTGCTTTCTGCTTTGGAGATCTTAGTCCAATACTTGGTCATGATAAAGGTGCTCTGTGCACTTCTGTGAGCAAAAACTTGCAAAATCAAAGCTTTCTGTAGTTCTCGGAGGAAGAGCTACCAGAGGGCTTACTAATATTTTTCTAATAAACAGTGATTCTATCTGCATCCTAAAAATGTGTCATAAGCTGAAATATGATGGTCTGAAATCATTCTAAGAATAATTACTGCAGATAGGATGAAGTGATAGAGTGATGTGTGTTTTGTTCAGATTTTTTTCTGCATGAAGGCAAATTAACATGTTATCTCTACATAATTGATGAGACACAAAAGTCTCCTTTATACTCTGGCTTCTGTAAATGTCTTTTCCTGTTTCCTTCCAGAAAAAATCAAATAAATACTTAAGAGTTCATATGATTATTGACTCCCTTATTAATGCATTTTAATGAAATTTGTTGAACTGAATTTTTATGTTGCTATATAGCTGGCTGTTAAGAAAACTGGCAGTGAAATTGCATGGCTACAGAAAATGCAGGCCTATCGTTCCAGACTGGTAAAACAGACTTCTTTGCCAAGATAGTGATGAGCTCTCTTGATATCCTTATGTATCGGCTTTTCTTATTGCAGCCAACTATCGGTAAAATCAGAAAGAAAAAAGAAAAAAAGACAGCATTGGTACAAACAGGAAAGAAGCACAGAGGAGAAAGACTTGTAATGAGGGACACATTTAGCTTTTTGGGCAAGAATGACCAACATTAAATCTACACACAATGGGGACCTGCTGATATTGAGTAGTTAGAATAATTTCCAGTTTCGATGGCAAAACAGAGAATAGTTCTCAAACCATTACAAAAGATGTTAGTGTAACTGGGGTGTTATGGGGCTCTGTAAGGGCATCCTCGTGAAAGGATGAAGGATGAAATGAAACTTTGGGCTTTGATGTTGTGAGTGTTTTGTTTATTTAACTGGACTCCTGTGAATAAAAGTATTTATATGATCATGTGAAAAACAAAAAAAAAAAAGAAGAGGAGTATTTGGAGTCATGAGTGGGAGCATCAGAGATTATCTGTGGAAGTAAAATAAGCTGGATGAGACAATCTTGGGGCTTGGCAGGGCTGACTGTAGCGCAGCTCTAACCTACTGAGTTGCTCTCAGGTTTTTACATTGCTTGCTTTCACTGTTAGACAGGACCAGCTCCTACGAAGATAAATGTCCAAGTTCCTACAGTTTTCTTTCCATTTTAGGATACAAACTCTGTTTGAATTAAGAATCTTGCTTTACACTTGTATTTGCTTTCCAGACTTTTATTAATTCATTCTTCAATCAAAATCCATATCTTACTTTGCCTTTGATGAAGAGTCATTTGTTTTATTGTTGGTGGTTGGGTTTTTACTTTTTTTTTTTTAAATTATTATTATTATTTATGCACTTGGTCAGTTCTATTTTCTTCTGTATGATCCTGGAAAGAAACATGATTAAGCATCTTCTGAGCAAAAACAGACAGCTTTATAACTGCTGCTGTTTCCTTGTGGAACTATTAGTGGTCTCTGTATCATCAGAAGTTAACTGTGCAAGAGAATGGTAAGATCTTTAAGTAAAATGGTCCAATGTGAAAAATGTCTTTACTTTTACAATGTTTGATTGCTGAAATAATTAAAACCTTTTTATTTTTAAACATATAAGCAAAACTCTTAGTTTTGATAATTTTATAGCATCCATCAAAAGTTAGTTAGTAATTGTTCATATTTAAGAGATATAAATATCCTATGCTGTAAGTTGCTTGCTTCTTCCAGACTTCTTTCAGTAATACAAGAGTCATAACGAAATGTATTGTTATGAACATCAAAACACTGAAGATGTGGGAAGAAAAATAATGATTTCAAGTTTATAAATTTTTCTGTCAGCTCAAAATCCCATCAAAACAGAACAAATTAATTGAAATCCGTTGGAGACTGCATCATTTATTTTGTTTTCAGGAGTGGACATAAGTTCTTCAGGTACTTTCTCACATTTTAAAACAGTTGTGTCAAATTTTGAACAAAGAACAAGGGTTTCAGTACTTAAATTTGAAATATCTGAGCATTCAAAAGTGGCCAGAACCTGAAGTCTCTACAGTCTATTTCTTTTTAGTAGGTTGTTGTCTGAACAGAAGTGTCATTGACCCTAATGGCATATGAATTTACTCCCAAATCATATTGTATCTGGTAAAATATGAGCATGTGCCTAAAGTCAAGGAAGGTCATTTTTCTTGTCTTTATACAGATATATTTTAATACTCAGTATGCTGGAGAACTGTGAAATGCAACTTGAATTCAGTCTTTAAAGTGACCTCAAACACAACACTCGTGCTAAATTAAAATAATAGTAGTCAGACAATTCAGCATAATTCAGCATAAAAAAGAAATACCTGACCTAGTAAAATTTTGTGTTATTGCCTCACTACGCATCCCTTTGCTTTGACCATATTCAAGAACTGAAGCAGTGAAGAACATGTAGGCTTCACAGTGCAAAATCAGGGTCCTGTGGCTCTCTTGGAAACAAATTCCACTCAGAGTATCTGTTTTCATAATCTTACACTTTCCTGACAGTTTTACACTTGCATAATTAAACTTTGTTTGAAAAAATATTAAGATTTAACGGCTTTTCAACTATGGAAAGACGTGTGGGGAAAGTGAAGACTTTCCACGTGATGAAATAGCTCTTTCGCAGTAAGTCAAGAGGATAAGCCATCCAAACTCTTCCTGACTTAAACGATGAAAACACCAGAAGCTCTGAAAGAAAAATAAAAAATGCTATTGGTCAGAATTGTGTATGACATACACAGTTAGTTGATATGTTGTGGCTTTATTCTTTGCGCTAGAAGCTCCTCTGGGTTGGATCCACTTTTTATATTGCACTAAAGCTTTTCAGTGTCTAATGATGCTATTGCAACATCGGTCATCCTTAATACAGATAAAAAATCTGTATTAACAACTACAATCATAGTTAATAATACAGAAAAAAGGGACAAAGTGGGTGGATAGTTTACAATTCATTTACTCTCACAGATTCACTAAAGTGTTTTTGACTAAACAATTCATATTAAAATATCAAGATGGAAAGAAGAAGAGGGGAGAAACAAACAACACATTAAAGCCTCATAAAGAAACAAATATAACAATCACAATGTTAATTATCCATATGATCACTGCAATTCTCAACAGGCTGATTTGGTTTGAGTGGAGTAGAAATAGATGAATTCTTAAATTGCATTTGATTTACTTTGCTTCTCATAAGTGGTGTCATTTCATCAGCTGTAATGAATAAGTGTGTGTGAATGTACAGTATGTATTTTTGTCAATTCAGAAAACCACCAAGCTCCCCAAAGTAAAGCTTCACAATTCTTAATATTTCTTATGAAACCAACTTAGACATATGCTCACATAAGTGTGTTCTAGTGTCATTAACGAGTTACTCTATATATTTTCTTACCTGTTGCTAAATTTGTTCATAAGACATTAATCACTGTTGAATGTAAAGTACTTCTGTTTGATCCAGTCTGTGGTGAAAAAAGTATATGGACAGTCATGGTACATCTCATCTGAAAAGACTTCACCTGCACAGAGTTGATCTGTGACAACTTCACGATTCTTTCATGTGTAACTGAGTGCTCTTCTCGGCCCCATTGGGTGTTTGGATTATGAGATAATAATTTCTCCCCTCTCTTTTACCCTGTCCTAGCACTGCTTGGTTCATAGGCTACATCTGCTCTGTAGGTAATCTGAGGTGATCAGACAAGCCAATCTGCAAAGTCCCTGCTTCATTCATCCAGAGGTTAAAAGACATATAGTGAACAAAGGAAAGAAGAATAGAAGGAGACATTGCCATCTAAAGAGCTATTTCTGTTCCTAAGTGAAAAAAATTTCACAATGGATTGCTGATAAAACTTTTAAACCAACTAAAGTTTGCTCTTACAAAAAGATCTTTACTTTTCTGGGCACCCAATCTGATATTCTGTGTCTGTGTTGGTAGTGTACACATAGCTGCATTTAGGTGTGGTTGGAATAGTTCTCTGAACCAAAGTCATACTGCAAAAAGGCTACATTTGATGAAAAAAAGAAATATGTAAATTTCAGTTTGTAACCCAAGAAGGTTGATATGTTTGGTCATTTTTCATTAAATTTTCTAAACTCTAATCTTCAGGTAAAAAGAGGGGGATGAAAACACCTCACTGACCATGCAGTAAGAATAGATAGAGTCTGTATCATAAGAATTTCTGAGTCCTTGAAAAGGGAAAACATCAAGGCACCCAACATTATCCAAACAATGTGCATTCCTGAGTGGAGCACATCAGAGGGACTGTGAAGTAAATTTACTTCTAACCTCATGTTAGAAAAAAAATGAAGTCTAGCATAGTACCTGTATTCTTCTATTTTGGACATGGAAATTAGCCAAATTCCTAAAGGCTAAGGAAACCAGAGCTGATAGAATGTAAGCTTCTTCTTCTTTGAGGAAAGGATCACACTGCGACAGACACTATACAAATTATTCGCATATTATCTGATAACTAATTGCTGAAGATTAAGATAATATCCTGCAGTGTTTGTGATGGGAGAGCTGCTTCCAGGATTATGACTAGCAGATGATTTCACTTCTGATTTCACTCCGTGCTAACTATCCTGATCTCAGCTGGAAGAAAGTGAAAATAAATGATTGGCATTGTGCACTCAGGCAAAATATTTCAAGGTTTGCCATGCAAGGATGCCTCGCTGTTGACTACGTTCCACACTCTTTGCTCTGGAGTGTTGGGCATAGCCAAATATGAATGCTGGAGTTCTGTTTGGATAACCGCAGTTCCAATACACATGTGAGAAGCAAATAAACCAACATCCTATCTCTCCAGTGTAAAAACAAACATCTCTAAACCTTCTTACCTCTATTCATCTGGAAAAGCCATGATTTGACTTGCTGTACATAAATCACAAAGAAACCAAGTAATATGGCATGAAGCTAAGATACTGAATTGCAAACGAACAGGGCTTGCCAGTGATTAAATTATCATTCAAGTGAAGCTTGCACAGTAAAGGAGCATGAATAGAATTTCTTTGGAAGTTCCATTTGGATAGGCAAGTTAAATTGTCCTTTTTGAGATGCCACAGGCTTTATTCTTTACGCGTTTGGCTGCTGTGTCATCGTTTGTACCTGTACAGTTCCATTTTATTTGATTTATTTTGTCAGTAGTCCTCGTAGAAATAGAAATAATTCCAGCAAATGTTTCTAAACAATAAGGAACTGTCCCACAAAATAAGAAAAGATTATAGTTCTGAATTCCAAGTTGCAGGTCATATTTAGTGTCAGAAAAGACTGATTATTTCTATTAAACACATTATTAGCTTCAAAGATTTGTTTCCATGATGCTATTGACTCCCTAAGGTAAAAAAAATATGCTGTAAATATTTAATTTGCAATCATTTGAAAAGAGACTACGCATGTGCATAAATGGAAAGCAACATATTTAACTGGTCCTTTCTCCAGATCAATATACAGTACGAATATGCAGTTTTAAATATCTTTCAAGAAATTACGTGCATCAAGAGTAAAATCATTATGTTAGGACTAAATGTAACTCTGGGGGAAACTGCGCTGTTCAAGAGAGAGTAACCCCTCTTCTAAACTATCTCAACTTATTTTTAGATGTGGTAGGTTGACTTTGGCTGGACAATAGGTACCCACCAAGCTGTTCTATCATTCCCCCTTCTCAGCTGGACAGGGGAGAGAAAATATGATGGAAAACAACTCATAGGTTGAGATAAGGCGGTTTCTAAGGCAAAAGTTAAAGGTTGCACAAGTATAAGCAAAGAAGAAAAAAAAGATTTTATTTCCTACTTCCAATCAGCAAGTGATGTCCAGCCCCTTTCCAGGAAGCAAGGCTTCAGTATGTGTAGCGGTCGCTCTAGAAGACAAACACTGTAAATAGGGAATGTCTCCCCTTCCTCCTCTTTTCCTTAGATTTCATATTTGAGCTGATGCCATATGGTATAGAATATCCCTTTGGCTAATTTGTGTCAGCTGTCCTCCTTGTGTCCCCTCCCAGGAGGAGGAGAGGGCAGAATGTTGGAGGGACAGCGCTGACAGCAGTAGGCAAAACACTGATGTGTTATCAACACCCATCTAGCTAACAATGCAGAGCATAGCACAGTTAGGGCTGCTATAAGGAAAATGAACTCCATCTCAGCTAGACCCAATACATTAGGAAAAAATGTCCAAATGTTCATGGTTTCCATTTTTAAAATCACTATGAATCTAAACATGGAGGGATCAAATTATCAATTCAAAAGATCTAATCTTCAAAATTCGCTTTTTAATATATTTTTAACAACTGCAGAAAGTAGAATAACACCAATTTCAGATAAAGACATTTGAAGTAAATATTAGAACTTTTCAGATTTAGAAAGTGAAGTGGTAAATTTCTCCTGAAACTAGCTTGCAATGTAAGACTTTACTCATAATGATGGTCTCTGTAATGGAGTGAATGAATGAAAACAAACTCGGGAAGACTTGAAGTGAGAATCCCATTTTCCAGTGAGGTCTAATTAAATTTTCCCTTGAAAGTTACTTCGGTCTTCTATTTGTTCCCTGTTGAACACAGCTGTATTCTAGCTTCCTCCATATGTTCAGGAATTCCAAATGTGCCTAAACATTTTTAGTATTTTCTAAAGTAGGAAAGGTAGAGAATCTTTACTTCTAAATTGATGTTAAGAGCTACAAAGTATATTCTGAAAATATTTCTTTAGCAGAGGCCGTGGTGTCTGCTAAAGTGATGCATGAGGCACACTCAGCTTTTCAGAGGCTTATCTGCCCTGTAATGTGCAAACAAACCTGAGGTGCGCATTTGTAAAATATTCAAATCAACTGCATGTACCTCAGTCGTTTGGTACTGCATCTAACTAAACCTGAATCATACCATTCTAAATGACTACAACTGACATATCAGCTTTTGGAGGAGGCAGTTGGCTCTTATTTATCTGTGAAGACTTATTGAGGAACATGAGGCAGAAGAAAGGAGTATTCATGAAAGAATATTCATGAAAGAAGGCATTTTCCCTGAATCACTTCGGATCATGTTCACACCTTTTCGTTTAACTAAATTTCCAACCCATGCACAGATTTTTTTTCTCACCAGTCTAAATGACAAAGTCTCCAAGGTGACCAAATTCTCGATATATCAATAAATATTTTCTCTACTTCAAATTTAATAATACAATGAATAATCATACCAAATTATTTTGTATACTGGACTGTAAAAAGTGGATAAGATGATCCCTTTTAATTCTTCTCTGTGTCCTTTTAAACACTTCAATGAGGTCTTCTAGATCTTCTTTTCCTATTTAGTCAATTGAATAAAATTTAAATTTCTTCACTGAACTGCTTTGGTTCCTTGCAATCGAAGACAGCTATTTCCTATAAGGAGACAGCTAGGAGAATATTAGGCTTTGAATGATGAGGTTATGCATATACCATTATTTTTCTCCACACATCCATTGAATTTAATTTCATAAAGTTCTGCTTCAGTTAAACAAAACAAAACAAAAGCATGGAGAACATAAGACATGCTCCTGGCTTGGAAACCTGCTGTATTTAATCAGTGTAAGATATTTTTTCCATCACACAATTTTTTTACCATAAATTGTTTTTTCTTGTTTTGAATTAGGGTTTTATTCTGGTAGGCATTCTTGGTATACAACATATCTTTGTGAATAAGGAATTTTTGAATAAAGAGTTTCTAAGGGTTCCGAAACTCAATCTGACATAAAAAAGGGGTTTTTTTCTGAGTAGGAACCAGCCTAGACCTCCATAATAAATCCAGATTCCTTACACTGAAAGTTTATGAATCGTTGAAATTTCCAAAACATTTCCCAATAACCTTTCAGCTGGTTGTGGAGTCTTATTGACTACTGCTTATTTTCTAAAATAATCTATGCAGTAAGAAGAGCTGGTCCAACAACCTGACATTATACAGCTACCCATTCAAATGATTCTTCATAATTTGTTTCAAGAATTTCCTTTCCTCAACTTTCTTGTGTAACATTGAGCCAAACATTTTACCTGAAATTTACAAACAGACCTAGGCATTAAAGTGTTGTTGTATTTGAGGAAGACACTTCCAAGGATGCCTAAATTCTCTACAGTGCTAATGAAGAAAATGGGGTGTCTAAGGATAGGATCCATAGAAACTAACTTGCTGCTTTGGGGATGTCTTCTACTTTTTGCCTTAAAACTAATATATAAAGCAAATATGGCATTTTGGACTCTACCCCTTCTTTATCGTTCTACATTCAACTAGGTGTGACTCCATTCAGCATCTAGGTACTTAACTCCCCCCTTCCAAAATCTAGAAGAACAGTGAGCTCTGTTAAATGGCTCCTTGTCCCTTTACTCTAAGGTAGTGTACACCAATACCACATAAGGAAAGTTTCCCAAATATTGTGTTTATTGATCACTCATTTTTGAAAATATAATACCATATGCTATGCATAAATTTGTAATTTCAGATTATATCAGTGCTGTCAAATGGGACTTTTTTGGTGCAAAATGTTGTGCAACTCTTCTGAAGCTTGGCCCTTTTATTCTGGGATGCAGAGATACTGTAGGGTTGAATGGGACTGAAAAGGTCAATTCTTCATTCCTAACACCACTGCAAACCTGAAGGATTATCCTTGACAAGCAGTTTTACTTTGATTTTCTCTATTTTTCAGCGTGAGATAACCAGTCCTCTTAAGAAGCATTTGAATGCTAAATTATAAATAAATAATAAATATAAATAAATAATAACTAAGATGTGTTTAAACCTGAGGCATACTTCAGTTCCAAAATATTGATTTATTAAATTCTTTCTCTTAGAAACAAATATAGACAAAATTTTTACTGTGAAGTGCCTGATTGTATGCAGAAATCAAAGTCTCATTTATAGTTCTGTGGCCTAACCCTTGGACAGAAAGACATATATTGATATGTGTGTTTGAGAGAAACATGTGCTTGTTTAATGAGGCTTAGGATGTTCACTTTATTTCTTCTTCCTTGAGGTTTTCTGTTGGGCAAACATTTAAATTATATGCTTTTTCATGAGGATTGGTTTTCTCACAGATTAAGTCTTGCCCTGAGTGAAAATTTATTGAACCCCAATATCATTGCCTGCCCAGTTACTCCTAAGTTCAGCAGTCTATGTCTCTCAATATCTTCCTATCCTGCTTTTCACACTGGATAATTGGACACTTTTCCTGAGGAATCCCCCCAGCCAGTATCTCTCCATGGCTGTATTTTGTATTTCAGTACTCAGAATATCTAAAAAGCAGTTTTATGCATTTTAGAACCAGCTTTGAAAGAACTTCCTAGGGGATGAGGTAGTATTGAATAACAGACGTAAAACTAGGTGTAGAAGTAGCATGTTTTGTACTGTTAGTATGTTCACTAGAGAGGATTTACCCAACAACTTTGTCATTCTGAACTCCTACTGGAAACTTGTAATTTAAGTGTTACTTTTAACTGGATATTGATATTTTTGGGTATTATTTTCTAAATAAAATATGTCATTCTAATTAATTCTGTGCTTGCAAAATTTTGAATACACCCTGGTTCATAGGAAATAATCTTTTTGGAGTTGCAGCAAAAACATGTGATACATAACAGGTACATACTAGACAATAAACAGAGCTGCTTTTTTTAAACAAGAGGTCTTAGAATTCAACACATCTTGTTCCCTGCTATCACAGGCCACCACAATCTATATTCTCATTTATAAATGAAACCAACCTCATTTTATAAGCAGAGGGTTTTTTTGTCCTGCTTTCACTACTGCAAAAATGGATCCTCCCTGCTCTGATGGCTAAGCCTTCTTTTTTTTTTTTTTTTTTTTTTTTTAATCACATTTAATGCTGTGGTTTGCTCCAGGAGAGGCAAGCATTTTGTATGTCTTAAAATGCGACATGTATAATCCACTGATTAAATAGGGTTTCTGTAGTATCTGACAATCAAATATTTTCTTCCTACTACTCTGAGTAAGAGAGACTGTCACAAAAACCCAGTAACAATAGCACTGCAAAGACACTTGGTCCTGGTTGAAATATGGGAAAACATCTACAGATTCAAAGGGGTTTGAATTTAAAGAAAAGAACAACTATATTGAGAATTTTCTTTTTCCCAGTTTCTATCATTACAAATGTAGAAAGTCACTGCTTCTCCCTGACTCCACCAAAAATGAAGCTGGAGAGCAGTTTGGAATTGGTTGTAGCACATTTTATCTCAATGAGAGATGACACGTATATGGGATTAGCTGGGGGGTATTTGTGAAAATTTATAGTGTGCAAGTAGGCTCTTTATTTTGGTCGTCTGGTATCTGTCTCCAGCTGAAAGGAGAACATGCTATACTGAATTAGAGCTGGCCATGTCTTTCATGGCCACCTGTGGTCTTTTAGAATCCTCTGTTTAAAGCTGAGGTCAATTTTGACAGACCTAATGGTCAGTAAAGGTTGCACATGAAGCACATTGTAAAGCACCGTGTACATAAAATGAAAATTAAGTGCTTTATTCCTTTACCTGTTGTGAAATTCAAATACCTGATGTATGTTTAATACTTATTTTTCTAAGTGAAGCTATTATAGTACTCATCACAACAGATAGCAACACACTAATACAGTTTTTTAGGGGGAGGGGATTGTTTATGCCATGGTGATTAATCATGCTGATAATATTATAAGGGTATTAAGACTGTATCAAAAGGAGAAATTTAAAACTGCATGTATTCTTGCTTTAAGATGAATTTCAATTTATTTTAGATCTGACTTGAAGGAGTAGGTTCTAGGTATTTTAAACAATGAAAGGTAGATTTTGTCTGTGGACTTGTTTGATCCTTGAAGTGTGGAACTGTGCTTGAATTTGATAACACTGATTTCAAATCACACAAGATAGTTTTGAACTGTCGTGGGTTGATTTTGACTGGACATCAGATGCCCATCAACACCTCACTGTCACTGCCCTCCTGAGTTGGACAGGGGAGAGGAAATATAAACAAAATCTCATGGGTTGAAATAAGGATAGGGAGAGACCTTCACAGGAAAAACGGGCTTGACTTGGGGAAAATTAACTTATTACTAATCAAATCAGAGTAGGGTAATTAGAAATAAAAGATCCATAAATATTAAAAAGACCCTGCTGAAGCATATCCAGAGAAGGACAATAGAGCTGGGAAGGGTTATGGAACACAAGCCTGTTGAGGAGAGGCTGAGGGAGCATGGTTGTAGCAACATGGGTGTCGATTTCTTCTCCCAAGTAACAAGTAACAGGAAAAGGGGAAATGACCACAAGTTGTACCAGGGGAGATTTAGATTAGTTATTAGAAAAGACTTCTTTGCTCAAACGGTGGTCAGGAATTGGAACAGGCTGCTCAGGGAAGTAGAATAATCACCATCCCTGGAAGTTTTCAAAGGACATGGATGTGGCAGTTGGGGTAATGGTTTAGTGGTGGACTTGGCAGTGCTGGGTTAACAGTTGAACTTAATGAACTTAGAGGTCTTTTCCAACCTTAATGTTCTGTGATTTCCTCCCTCCCCTCCCTTCCTCCCAGGCTCAACTTCACTCCTGATTTCTCTACCTCCTCCCCTAAAGTAATGTAGCAGGCTGGGGAATGGGGGCTACAGTCAGTTCATTGTCTCTGATGTTCCTTCCTCCTTGGGGGAAGTACTCCTCACACTCTTCCCCATGCTCCAGCATGGGGTCCCTCCTATGGGAAACAGTCCTCAATGAACTTCTCCACTTATGTAAGCTTGTACAAATATCATCTTACCTAGGTAATCTATCAATCCCAGCTAATTCTTTCTGTAAAGCTAGGTAACTTCTTTTAAAGAAAACTGCTCTCATTAAGAAGCTCATTATCAGGTTATATCAAGCTAGGCACGCACACTTTTAAACATTGCCCTTGACTAAAAACTATGAGTTACATTAACAAGAGAAAATGGGTGCTTATATGATTCTTTTGACCTTTTGTGGAAAGTTAATGTGAAATCTTTATGGTTTAAATAATTAATCTTATTTTCAGTGACTGACACCTCAATGCACTCCTATCTATAGTCAGAGTCATCTTGATTGACAAGTGTTTCCCTAGCAATCCTGATACATAATTATGTACTATAGCTGTGGCATAGAGGTTAATTTGAGGATGGTTATATGAGACATTTCTTTTTAATGCATCATCATCATCTAAAACTATTATCTATCTTGTGCTGGTATTTCTACGATTTCAAGTTTTTATTCAAAAAGAGGACATATTCAAATGTACAGTTTGTGTAAGTATATGGAGAATGGATTGCTTCCTGTGCCATATAATTCATACTTTGTGAACATACAGTATATACTAATTTAATCAGAAACTTTGATTGAAACATTAGCTCAAAACTTTTAATAAATTAAAATGAAGGGCAAGATTTCAAGCTAACAAAAAAATTGCATGCTTTGCCAGCTTTATTTCTGTGAATTTCACATCCTGTTCTGGAAATCTAATGTTCGGAGTTGGATATCCCAGGAGCAGTCTTAGTCAGAAAATGCCTTAACAATTAAATATTCCTGTGATTTGAGGTGAAGACACTCAATAGATGAGTATAAACCTCCAGCTTAACTCCTAGGGGATGTATTCTCATACAGAAGAGGGAAATATGGTTATTGGGACAGTCCTCATTATTCCACTGCAAGAGAAAATGTGGCCGAGTAGGGAAAACAGTGCCCTTTAAAATTGCCTAGAAAATAGAAAAGCTGACAAAATCTCTTCCCCTCCTTTCCATAGCGTTTTGTTCTCTTTCCTCATTTACTGGTCAGCTGGGCTTTGGGTCAAATTATTTCTTATCTGTAAGATACTGTTATTTACCATGTTTTTAACATTGTCATGGTTCACTGATTGGAGAATCCAGTATTTTCAGCATTTTGTGCTTGAACTTTTTTTTTTTTTGAAGTGCATCCATTTGTAATCTGGAAAAGGGAAGGAGAGCTGAATAATTTATTAAGGTAATAGTGCTTCATTGGATTTTAATCATTATTATTGAAGAAAAGATCAATGAATCTGTGCTTTTATGTAGGATTTTGTTCTTTACCTTAGGGTACCTGTCCTTCATTCAAAAACTATTGTGTCATATGCTTTATGAGTTAAAATAGATACATAATAAGAAATCACTTTTATTGCAATCTACTTATGAAATAATGTTGAAAGAGATCAATAGAACAATGAATAAAAACTAAAGATCTATAAGGGTGATTGATGTCAGCTTACTCCTGTGCTTTCTTCCATTATATAACTTAGACTAGGAGAACTGGTTAAGTGTGAAGGTGAATATTATCCCCAACCTTTCTCCTTCTCTTTTCTCTCTCCCTCTGTCCCCACATCCATTTCTGTATATCTAAAATCAAAGTCGAACTGCAAGCCATTTTCAAGCTTGACTGATGTAGAAAGGAAATTTTGGGGTGAAAAGCCTGAGTAATTAGACTTAGAGATTCTTGTTCATTATCATGTTTCATCTCCATCTTCTGAGACTATTGCAAAAAAAAACCCTATTTAGCTGTTACATAAATAAAAATTTGAGTGCTGATAGCAGGATAAGATTATTCCTGTAACTATTAACACAAAGATCAGTGACCATTCCTACTCCTGTAGGAGTAGGAATGTTTTCCTTTTCTGAATAGGTAATAATAGTGATTGTGGTTTTTTACTAGCTGTTGTTTGTTTGGTTCATTCAGAGCTTCCAAACTGTCTTTCTAGGCAATGTGCTCATCAATGAGTTTTCTTCTTTCCCCATGGGAAAGCTTTAAGTTACTACCATAATGCAAGATATTAATAACCATTTTCATATTTTGGGGATTTGAATGCTTCTGGGGCAACAGGTTTACAAATATATAGAACTTGTAGAAGTCCAGAGTCACCTTCCTTTGACGTATTTTGTACAAGTCTTCTATCTTTCCCCTCCTCCACATTTTTGTTATAGAATTATGGGCCAAATTTATACTCATTATTACAGACATTTGAAAATTCCCACCAAACAATTATAAGGTTGAAGAGACTGCAGGTTGGAAATACAAAATATTTTAGGGTGCTTATCTGGAATCTCAACACTCCTTTTAAGTGATGATTCTTTTGATTTTTCTTCTCATAAAGGGTGGAACCTTATCATTGCTCTTGTGTGATGAGGTTTCCACCAAATTACTGAGTGGCCAGTTAAGAGCCACTGAGAGGCAGCCAGGATGTAGAACAGCAGTAAGATGGATAGGCTTGTTGATGCATTGCTGTCACAGCTCTTCAATAATTACCCATATGTTGGGAAAGGTTTAGAATGTGCCTGTCATTCCTATGCTAACTACAGGCTCATTACAAAGCTCATTTTTCATTACTGGGATCATGCCATATTTATGGATTTTGATGTGTTGTTTGTTCTGGGTTGACGCACTGCAGTTTTGTAGGAAGTTTTGCATTCAATTGCAAATAGATTAGTGGAAAGCATTTTTTTTTAAAAAACTTGGAACCTAACAAGCAAAATCTTTGCTCAAATAAAGTGAGCTCAAAAAGAAAAAGCATAACAATTCATTTGAAAATATTGGGCTGTGATTGAAAGAAGAAGAATTTTCATACTTTTACACATGACTATTGTAGTTAAATTGAATAAAAATTTCTTTCATATCCCATCCTCACCCTTCCTCTCTCTCAAAGTTGTCAGATCCTCATTGCCACAAGAATCAACTTTTCCATAAATTCTCCTGAACTTTTAAGGGCATTGGAAACTATGATATCATCCCACTAAAATTAGTTTGAATGGATCTTCACATCTTAGAAATAGTTTACATAATAATGGTTATAATATAGCACCTTTCAAATATTATGCATATGTCTCATCTTATGTAACATTTTACAGTTAGTTTATCCAGTGATTCTCTTAGTTACTGGTTCTCACACTAACGCCAAAAAGTTTATATGAATATTATATACATGTAGATATAATCTAGCGTATATGTACACACACACAACCATGCAAGGTACTACCAAACGAGAATTATTTTGGTTTCAAAAAAAGCCATTTAATAAGTGGATCAGAGTTCAGGTTTTACATTGACAATTAGTTTCCTAATTTTCATACTTTTTTCAGGTTTTATAGGGACAGCTAGTTTTCTAATTTTCTTACTTTAAATGACAAAACAGGTGTGAGGTGATGTCACCTGCAGTTTTTTATGAGAGTACTGAATGCTCTAGAGATCCAAATATATAGTGTTGGGTTTTTTTGCATGCATGTCAGTGTCTGTCCTGCTCCATGTTGCAGTAGACATTGCATGGGGTAGTCCACTGATGATAACAACAGAGATCTAAATAGAAGCTGGTGTCCTGCACTGAGACACGCATACAAGAGGGGCTACTGGAAGCTTTTTCCTCAGTGCCCAACCCAGGCACTTTCATATGAGGAGAGAGCTGTATGATTGTATGCTCCAGTGCCTCTTAACTTGCATTGTCATGTGCCATCTCCGCACTGGATTGAGAAATATGAAGTCCACATTCCCTGGATTTTCTGTCAATGGAACGTCTCCTCTACCCCTATGGTGTTAAGAGTTTGTTTCTGTTGTCTTGTTTAAACAAATAAAAATAAATGCAAAGAAAATAAAAATCAGTAGTTTTTTCCAGGTTTAGAATTGTATTTAAAATGAAGTTTTTAAGCTGATACAGAAATGTAGTATCTTTTTATTCAATATCTGGGCAGAACAACACCTGAAAATAAGTTGGTAGGAGATGCTGCTTTTGTTAATTCCAGCTTTTACTAAAAAAAAAAAAAATACAAGAAATTTTATCAGTGATTAAATCTTACAATATTGCCAGCCTGAGTATGGCAGAGTTCAAGGATGATAATTTGGATAAACATCTTTTAACTTGTAATTAAAAATTTGAATTTAAGATGTAAACCTTGCAATTAACTGCAGTGGTGTGGAATCACATATTACAGGGATGTGAAGAGACGTGTTTGCTTATTCCTTTATCTGGTAGATGTTATATTCAAGTGTTTGGTATTTTTATGTTTACTTTACACAGATGAGCAACAGGACGGGGAATAAGAATCATGAGAAACCAAGTACTCTGAGATTAAAAAAAAAAGAGAGGAAATGGAAATGGCTATGAAGGGTCCCTACCCTTTTGCCTTTCATGTTATTTCACTGAGATCGATAAGGAGAAAATGAGAGGAGTAGCACAAGAAGTGCTACTTCAGAGCGCAGTGTAATGCAGGAACTGAAGAGCTGATAAATATTAACTCCTTTCCATGGATCTGAAGTTGCTAGAAACCAGTTTAAAACCATTTTCAGAGATACCTTGTAAAGCTTTATGGCTAGTTCCCTAGGAATTCTCCCAGATGTCATGTCTAGGCACTTGGGGCACTGCCTAATTTGGACTAAAACCACAGGAGATGGAGCAAGGAAACTATAGGAGCTAGTATATAATTAACTGTCTGGAGGTTTCATTTGAATGCAGAAAGGGTAAGACATAGGTGGAATGCTGTCCTATCTATGTCTAGCCAGACAATAACCCCAGAAAATTTCAGAGTTAGAAATACATTATTAGATATTTGAAGAGAAATTCAAAATTAAATAGAAGAGGAAAAGAAGAGTGAACTGAAACTGGGAACTAAAGTCCTGGTTCAAGACAGGAAAGGATTAATTTTTTCCTCAGCCCGTGGAACAGACGCTCCACATAAAAAAGTGTGCCTTGATAACATGAAGCAATTATAGTTAGGCAATAAAACTGAGTTTATATTTTTATTGCAGAGTTAGGGCAGGAGTTCCACTATCCTTTATGCTCTTGGGATAACCCAGGAAGGTTGATTAGGCCATTGAATCCAATGATATTGTATACTCTTCCTTCCTTCCAGAGACTTTTATTTTGTTGTGATGATCTTGTAGATCAACAAATATTTTCTTCCTCTTCTTTGAGAAGTGTTTGCATTTAAGCCTGGGGGGGGGGAAGGAAAGGAAATTTTGAATTCATGTCAGAGTACAACAGGAAGCAAAGTTACACTTTATTTTTTTTTATCCATTGTGTAATTTGTTGCAATTGTGCTAGTTTTAAACCATAAACTTAAATTGAACTATACAAGATCAGGTGCTTACATTTCTCACAATCTGCAGGTAATTAATGACCCAAACAGTCTATCACTGATTGGAAGTTTTAGAGTCTGATGCTTAGTGCTAATGACGGATTATTACTGGGGTTGCAGTTGTAAAACCTTAAAATACAAATGCTACTTTTTTCCCGCTTTTTTGATGTGTGATGTGCAATGGACTCGATTGGTTCTGTACACTGTAGAAAGAAGTGATGTGTTTCAATTTCATATTCCATTGGATGTAAATCTCTCTTTGATTTCAAGTATAAATTTAATTAAATGAGTTCTCACACCAAACTAACACTCAAACCTCAACACTTTCTGTATCACTGCCATTTTTTCTCTTACAGAGAAATACTGATACACAGGTTGTCATCACCTGCAAATTTTATTGTAATTCTGGCATATTATACTCGTATCACCAGAAAAAAAATTATCCTTGAGAGCTTCTTTGGTAATCTCCCTTTTACCAAAGTTACCATTTCAACATCATTTTTCTAGTCTTCTTTGCAACTGGCTCTTTATATTACTAAAAGTTTTATTTTGCTCTTTCCTAATGAATATATTTTTTCTGTTAACTCCTTTTGAAGAGTTTAAATGTACTAGATTTCATTTATCAAAATATTAAACAAAATATATTTCAACAATATCGTAATTATCCATGTTATTCAGTAAGTCTGTACAAGCAGCTTTTGTCAAGGTTATTTTTTAGTCATTACACATTACCTTGTGTGTAATCATTATCTCTTCAGAAAGTATTCTGCTATCTTATGGGCTACTGAGGTCAGTTTCATTGGTTTGTGGTGTACTTCAGATGACTGTTTTTCCTTTATTAAGGCACAGAGATAAGAGCTGTGCACCTTGTATTTAAGTAGCTTTCTAATCTTTGTTTTTGAAAAAAAAATAGAAAAAAAATGAAAAAGAAGAAAGATATTAATTATATGGGACTCAGTGCATAGTAAAATAAATGTGAGTTTAAAACAGAGAAACTGCAACTACAAATGTTTCTGGTTGTGGTCATTTTTACTCAAGAACAAAAGTTCATTTTTCTGATCGAGTTTAATACACTTTACTACTTTTTTTTTGTTCCTTCCACCTCTCTTTAGTTGGTACTTCCACAAGTTTTTTAATGAACTCTAGAAACACCTGCAAGCTCCAGTGAACCCAGTGCAGCTCCTACTGGTTGCAGTACAGGTTACCATCTCCTCAACATTCTTAGAAGAATTGCTGCCCAGGATGGGACAGCATCTACTCTGTGTTGTGCAGAAGTAATATCTCGATGTAGACAAGAAAGAAGATCCAATCCACTTCTGTATCCTCTGAATTCTGATTTATTCAGTGACTAGTTCATAGTGATGGACTATGAACACATAATGACCACATTCTGCATATGTGAGCTTTCTCTCAGTTAATCAGGTTTTTGTTCTCTTTGTTATATCTAAACCAGTTTAATAAGTCTGTGCTCCTGTAGGGGCTACTGGCTGACTACTGTAATTTGTAATAACAGTCTGAAACCTTTGGCAATGTCTTGAGTTTGTGGTCTTGAAAAACCACAGCTTAATCTAGGATCATAGACAATTCAATCAACACAAGATTAGCTCCTTATTATCAGTGTGAATGAAAACCAAACATGCCTAAGCCTGACAGCTAAATAGCTGGTGCAGTAGTTAAAACAAGTTGAAAACAGTTAAGATAAAGACTATCTCACAAAGTCCTGAGAACCTGCACTGCTAGGTCAAGACAAACTGTACGGCCTTTTGTTAGTAATTGAAAAACAAATCTCATTTACCGGACTACATAGTGGATCACTCCATTAGCCTAAAATTGCAGAATAATCTGGTGGGAGTATAAACTAGTCACCTATAACTCTTCCCTTCACATACGTGACTGTGACACCTGATTTAGTCTTTCATCAAACATCATGTTGAAAGACACATTGGATGTCAAGGAACAGCAGGTTACACAGTTGCAGGGCAACCTCAACAAAGTACTACAGAGCAACTCCAGATCTGGGATGAAAAAATAGCGGCCATGAAAGGAGAGGATAGATACCTGTTCAGGGGATATGACTCCACAATGACATCAGTTTCATAATCTGTGATGCATAATGTGTTTATTTTTAATAATTTGCAGCTGAATATGCTCCAAAGAGTATGGCATGAGGTTAACACAAAACATTTTATTTTTCAAAATAGCTTGTATATTGTATTAGAGCCATCATGATTCTCTCAGTCTTAACATTTCAATAGTGTGTCAAGAATTAATGTTAAATACAGAAGCAGATCATGTTTCTAGAGTGTCCATTAATATTTTTTCCCCAAATTAATACATTTCTTAGATAGGTCAAAGATAAAATTGAACATGCATGGAATTATCTTTTTTTTTTTTTTTAAGTTTCATGGATAACTACAGTAATGATAATAAAAATTATGAGAATAAGAAATAGGAACAGATGGTATTTATATGATAAATTTAAAATATAACAACATAAATCGTTCAGTCCTCTTTCTGTAGTGCCTTATGTTTCAGTTTTACAGAGGAGAGAGGACCAGTACTTAATTGTATCCTGTAATGTATTCTGGCTGGATATATGATATGGTAACTACTATCAGTTAAAGTAAGAAGCTAACAAAGCAGTTGTGAGACTGATGTACACTGCTGTCTTCACACTTCCTGACATATGGCTTCTTCACAGATGGTTCACTTGAGGTCACAATGCTTTTGCTGCTTTAATAGTCCAAGTTTGTTAAGTCAGGGAGAAAAACACAGGGAATGGCAAGGGCAAACTCCAATCTTAGATATTCATAAGTGCAAAAAGATGTCCATCTCATATTTTAGTCCTAGTCCTGGCAGTCCAGCTAAATTGTTACTAACTCAGAGATTTGATATTAGACCAATGATGACGTTCAATTGAACAAAAAAAAGCAGTAGAAGTAATATTGTTGTCAGAGCATTAAATTCACTGAAGAATATTAAGATTTTATTAATTCAGAGGTTTTACCAAATAGTGTCAGGTCTCTGTGCATCAACCCTTTGACCATCTGCTCTTTTCCACGAGAAATGCTGAGTGTAATAAGTCTGGTGCAGAGAATAAAAACTGTTGTCAGAAAGCTGCCATTTCTTAATGCACAGATCTACATCTTTTTATTTTACTTACAGAAAAATAGTAGGATGTCAGAATAACAGACTATCAGCTTGGCCCAAGCCAACAGATTTAAACAAATACATGGACTCCAGTGGCAATATTTTTTAAAATAGCAGCCCCTTTGATCTGTAGCAGATAGAAAATTATAGACAATACTTTCAATGAACTTGATTAGCTTAAGTCAATATCTTAAAGAAGAGTCCTCTCTTCCTATAATATTGAGTTCCCACAGATCCTTTGAAAGAGATACAGGTATTTAGCATGTCTCCAGATAAGTATGTTTATTCTTGACTAGTGTAAACATTGCTGGAAGTGGAACCTCATTCATACTCTGAAAGAAAAGATGGTGGTAACTATGTGAAGAATAATTATAGGACAAAAACATGTACTACATTGCCTGCCGAAGTGGGTTAACTCTTCTTCTAATGTTATGGCAAACTGCGCACTGCTTGTACAGGGGTCTGAATTTCCCAACATCTTATTTTGTGTTGCACCATTTGAAAGGAAGAAAAAGACCAAACAAAATCTGGTTTAGCATGTTATGACTTTTAGAATGGGCTCAAATACCTGTTTCTGATTTAAAGGAGCTTGCCAAAGGGCTTAAGATAGGCAAGTAAACCAACAGCCACTTTTTTTAACAACGAAGATAAGCATATTTAATGTCCTGGAAGACATCAAAACTGCAGCTGTGGGAAAAGCAGATTGTTAAGACTGTCATAGCACTGACTGCTCTGTGCACTTCAAATATTAGTGATACAGTCAAAAGTGCTCAACTCCTGTGGTTTGTATTAAATCAGGATTAAAGTTCTGTAGTGATATATTAGCAACATGTAATTAATTGGCAATCAGTGAACTATATATTCAGGATTAGTATCAGCAATACAACAGATAAATAATTTCAACAGATACTTAAAAAGTATTAATAAGCACCTACAGATTTCAAAATATCATTCTGTAATTAATCCCCATAATTTTTAATCACACACTCACAGTTATTTGCACACTACCCCACCAAAAGTGCAGGTTGCAGGCAAACATTGGAACTGCAGCTCCTACTTGCTCACCCCTTCTGTAGGTGTTGAGGGATCTCCATGTTCACATGCACCTGTGCTGCTCCAACAGTCTGCTGAGCTACCCTCTAATAAGAAAGCCCCTCCAGGTATGGGTCCTTACTTATTGTCCTGACACTGTCAGCCCACCAGTAGAATGCAGGTTCTTCATACCATCTGGTAGGGATGATACTCCAACAGTGCTTGGGTGGAGGTTGTGATACCAATGTCACATCTGGAAGTGTTAGTCTTGACTGCCACTCTGTTTATACTCCAATTTATCTTTCCACAGTCACACATTTTCATGCTTCTTCTAGATGTCAAGCAGACTCATTTTTTGCTTGAAAAGACTTTTGGTAATCTGTTTTAATATGATTAGTGGTTGATTTACACAAACTTTGTCATTTTAATTTCCTCTCAGTGTTATCAGTTTTGGGCAAAAGGCCTTGTCAGGCACTTTCAGATATTACATTCATATATGTTGTGTACACTCACAGGTTTAACATATCATCTGTTGTTATTCAAGCCATTTTGTCAAGAAAGGATTGTTCAGACTACTCTACAGAGAGGAAAAAAACAGACTTCTTGGACTGGATACTTTGGGGGAGGGAGAGGTGTTTGGATAAATTTTTCCATTCTGAAATCAAGAGCAGAATATCTGCCATGTGGAAGAACCAGAATATATCCCAGATTATAGAGTTCACATGAGATTCTGCATGTTTCCAAAAACAAGTCCTGCTCTTGATCAGGTACTATAGAAACTGGACCTTGGTTCTTTGCTTCTCAGTATGGTCCATTCTGGGCTACTCTCCCTATCTTCCACTTTCATCTTGTCTAAAGTCTTCTCAAATTTCAAACCTCAATACATTTTGTTAATCAAAAGTCTTGGTTTTGGGTCAGTCCAACAAAGTGTTCACCATTTCTCTCAGTGACCCGCTCTCAGTAATTCAACATTTCTGATCTTTTTGCTTACTTGACAATACAGTGTTGAAGATGTTTGGATTTTTCAGCCCCATTTGACATCAGGAAAGAGCATCCTCTTCATAGATGCGTTATTTTCTATACTAAAGCTTTTCAGACTAATTATTATAACAGTTTTACAGCTCTTCAATGGCAAATTTCTTCACTTTCTTTCTTAAAGATTCATGTCTTCTTATCAGTTACTTTTAAAATAGTTTATAAATTATTAAATGCTGTCTTTTCTTCCCTTGATTTTTTTCCCAGTATGACATAATTTCAAAATGAAAGTATAGCTGTTTTATATTCCTTATAAACAGAAAGTTGAGCTTAACACTTTAAAGGCTAAACCCTGATTCATACTACCTTTCTCTAGCATAAACATTTTTTTTAGTTTTAAACCTGGTCATCACCTCAGTAAAAATCCATTTATCTTTCATATCTCTCACAAAAACTCCTGTTCCAAAGTTGCTGAGCTAATAGAAAGGACTTCAGTATTTTATCAGGTGATGTGAACTAAAACATTTTTGCCTCATGTAACAGATTTATGGACTATAAAAGCCAGAAGCACCCATTAAGGTTGATCTAGTTTTGAGTTCCTCAGTGAAAGAGACTGTAGTACTTCATCCAGTACTTCTTCCCTGAAGTTGAACAATTTGATCAGATTATGGTTCAAAAAATGGTATTTAGGGCCTGTTTGTTTGTTTGTTTTAACTTTTCCCTATTGAACAGCTTTAGATTTTAGGTGTACCATAAGTAAGGTGGTTTTCTGATGGTATTTTTAGTACCTTGAGTATTGAGGGGACAGTGAGCTCTGTTATAGGGAATTTCACATTTCTAGTTTAGGGAGTTTGAGTGACTGATACTCCAGAGATTCTGCTCCAGGAACAGGGCACTTGAAGAAAAATTTTGCATTTACTGACTGTTCTACTGCATTTAGCATTTTGCTGTCTGGAGCTTTAAATAGACATCTGAAAATCAGCAATAAGAATAGTTTTTTTCCTCTTATTAGGAGAGTTTGAAATAACCCCATTAGAAATTATGTATCAGGGAAATAGATGCCGTAAAATAATCCACCATTGCAACCTGGTACTGTATGCAGAAAATTGACATTCCATTTAAAGAAATGTTGGTAAAATATATAAAGACAATGGACCTATGTCTGTCCAAGATATTGGGTTTGTTTTGAAATTTGAAGTCCATCACTGTAAAACATTTGCACAAAATACAATTCAGTGTGAGTTTTCAATTTTTTATTCAGATTCAGCCCAACTGAGTGAGTTGTGGCAATCTTTAACTGTTGTCATCTGACAGAGGAGGATAGAGACTTTATATCACATATACCATTATTTATAGATCTGGTTTGGTTAGCAGAATTTGTGGGTATGAATTGACCATACATTGCCCTTCAACTATTTTTACTTTTCTGTAAATATAATTGATAACACGTCTTGTATTTTTAATAAAATAATAACTCTTTACCTTTTCTGTTATAAGGTACTTGATTGATTGATTGATTGTTGTAATTTTATTTTATATGCATAAGAGATGTTATGAAGATGGAAATACTGTTTTCATTATTCCTTTGCTAGGATGTTAATTTCTGATGCAAATATTGTTATATCAAAATAAGAATCAGAGGTTCTTAAGGCATTCTGAGATTATTTGACAGATGTAAAATGCTGATGCAAAGAGATCTTTCCCTCTGATAAGCAGAAGTTAAGAACTGCTAAATAACCCGCTAGGACCTTCTCTTGCAAAGATCCGAGCAGAGAATATAGAGAATAAGTAGGTGTTACATTCCCAAAGTCATGGGTAGAATTTGGACAGCATAGAGATTTTATTCACTTAAAGGTTAGCTATTTTATAGAATCATGGAATCATAGAATCATAGAGTCAGCCACGTTGGAAAAGGCCTCCGAGATCATCAAGTTCAACCCTTGATCCAACACTGCCGTGGTTACTAGACCATAGCACTAAGTGCCATTATGGAGGTATATATAGCCAGATATGCTTACCTTAGGACATAACTGTGGGAATGCAATTGAAACTTGTTAACGGCTTTTCATAGCTGGGCTTTCTGATTTGTCTTGAAGTCATTCATGAACCTCCTGCTTGGCTTCCATTCCAGGCATCATTAAAACAACATGGAAATTCTCTTTATGCAATTATTTCATGTGAATTGAAGGTTAACTAAGAGTTTTACATTTTATTTTTTCTGTTTTCTCCTCTTTTTGAAGCTAGTGATCATACTTAACCTTTTCCTTCTCCAGTGGTTATCCTATACTTGCTAAATTCTCAAAAGTGCTGACATACCATCAGCTAAGACCGTTAAATATACCCATAACATTTGTTCTGAAATTATTCAACATATTTAACCACACCGAAAACTAATCCTTTCATATTCAATCTGTCTCTTTGTCATTACCATTAATCGTGACCAGGTTCTTTGTCATTGCTACTAATTGTGACAGACTCTTCATTGTAGATGATCTGAGAAAAGACATGGAAAAAAAAGTACAAACCCATGTATAATCAGTGGTTCAAATCACTTCCTCCATTGAAACTATGGAAGAGTCTACTTCTCCTCAGAGATCTGGACTTAACCTGTCAAGCACTTCTTGTCAGTAGTTGTTTTTCTCCCTCAGTTCTCCCTCTTTTCTTAGCCTTTGTTTTGCAAAATGCTTGATTTCTTATTACTCTTGAAGAATAGACAAGGAAGATAAAAGGAATAGCCCAATTTCAAGATCAGGAAATATTTTATGAAGTTTTTAACAAAGAAATGTGTCATAAAGGTGAATTATGGAAAGGGAATAGCAGACTGGTCACTTTTCTTTTTTTTTTTTTAACATATTGCAATGAAAGATATGAGTAGGGCTACACCCCAAACACAATTTAGAGCATGGTCGTCACCCAAGAATTCTCTTATTTGTCCAGGCAAAGCAATTAACTCCTCATCTGCTTTGATCACCTTCTGCTCTCCAGATTTTTTCTCCTTCTTATTTTCCAAGTGTCCACCCATTGTACACACTTGAAAGGTGGGATAAACTGTTATACATCAAGCCACAAGCCGTGTCCCTTTTCTTCCTTCAGATACTGAACAAGCAGGCAGTATTTAAGCCCTGCTGTTCTATCCAAAAATAGTTAAAACTGTATGTACCTTTTTGTCACTGTTTAAAGGAATTGTACCTGAAGGTACATCTCCAAAAACAGAGTCAGCTTCTGTTTGAATGTGTAAATTAGGAAATTATATAGCAAATGGTCACAAAAAGGTAGTGAACAACAGGTGTTGGCTGATGAACGAGAATCACTACCATGGCATTTCTGTGCAGATTACAGCTCTATTTTGGGCTTTAACTTTCTTTTATAACACCTAAGGAGTAACATAAAGTGCGCTGAAAAATAAATAGAATTTTTTAGCAATGCAAAGGGAGATGAATTATTTTAATGGCTTAAGTATTCCTTTTGGAAGTTTGCGCGACTTGGCAGGTGTACCTAGTATCTTGTGTTGGCCCAAAGCTCATCATGTTAATGAAGCTGAAACCTGGATAAACTATTCTAATACTGCATCTTTTTTACCCTGCTGCTGTTGAAAACGCTCTTTCTTCAGCCAGTCTCCATGTGTGGTACTGCCATCAATATGGGGCAATTGGAAACCATCTGGCTAGAGAAATGCCCAGAAAGCCAAGAAGAGGATGAACTCTGTAGTAGGGAAGTACATAAGGGGATTAAAAAAAAAAAATCTCTAGTGATAGATGTATATTTGTAACATAAAAGGAAAAAAGAATGTCCCTTTCCTCCTTTCCAGTATAGATGTGGTTTTGAGAAATATGTAATGGGAGGAGAGAGTGACTTCAGCAATAAGGGATGGGCCAAAAGTCCAGGAGATGGCTTTAAGCTGAAAGACAGTATCTCTATATTGAATATTTGGAAGAAATTCTGTACTGTGAGGGTGGTGAGACACTAAAACAAGTTGCCCAGAGAAACTGTGGGTGCTTCATTCCTGGCAGTTTTCAAAGCCAGGCTGGATGGGGCTTTGAACAACCTGGTCTAATAGAAGGCATCCCTGCCCAGAACAAGGATGTTGGAACTAAATAATCTTTAAGGTCGCTTTTAACCCAAATTATTCTGTGATTATGAAGATAGGAGGATGGACACTTGTAATTCCATAATGAGACTTCAGGATATGTCTCATCAAGTTTATTTCCTAGCAGTGGCAATTTGTCAGAGATGTGGATCCCAATGTACAGTAGCTGAGCAGGATCATGTATAGTAAATATATGATTAGGCTTCTCAGAGTAGCTGCAAACTCCTCACATATTCACCTATTATCGGCTGCCCAACAATATTTTTGTTTTCTATAACCATAGTCTGGAGTTTTGGCAGAACCTGTTCCCCTTGCCTTGCTCAAGGAGTCTCATGCACATGTAAACACTGGAGCAACTGGAATTTATACGGGCTGATTCACATTCCTTTTTCCAGAGAAGCAGCAAGTTCAGACTGTCAGTACAGGACCATGTTGAACACGAGGCACAACTGCCTGGTAATCAGAAACATATGGCACCAGTATGTGATCACCCTAAGAGATGAACCCAAGGACAACTTCTGGCTGCATTCCAGGGCTGAAATAGGCAGATGACAGCCAGTCAGTATCATCCTACGTAGTAGAGAACACACAAATAAAAAAGGTGGTTGGCAAAATAGTGAGGTAACTGTAAAAGGTGTGTGCAGAGATTTTAGCCCTGCTGGTGGTGACTAGAGCCAGCACTTCAGTAACAGTACCAAGATGGACATTTTTCTGTGCATCAAGGCAACAGTGATTCACAGAAGGAAAAAACCTGTGGATGGGAGCCATTTGAATGTGAAAGATTTTACCAGTGATGTATTTTAACAAGATGCCCTGCAAGGGCTTTAGTGGTAGAGGAGACCAAAGCTTCCTTCTTGGAGCCAGGAGTAGCCACTCAGTTACTGTAAACCATCCAAATTCCACTAACTTTAAAGAAAATTTTATTAATTTGCACTAGCTGAATAGTTGTTCCAGATCCTCCAAGGTAAACCGTATTGCTTCTTATTTTATTTCAAATGACAATACTTTAAAAAGTGTGTCTGTAACCAGTAGGTGACAGCATAGTGCCACCAGAAAAATGGAAATTATTAAAACTAACAAGGTGAAAATGCAGGATCGGTTTGGGTAGTGTTTTTGGAGGTTTGTTTGTGTGTGTGGTGTGTTTGGTTGGTTGTTTTTGTTTGGTTGCTTAGTTGGTTGGGGTTTAAATTTTAATTTTAATTTTAAATGCTGATTCTACTATCGTTGCTTAATCATGGCTTTTCTCTTTGAGAAACATTTTTTTTAATTTATTTTTTAATTCTTAAGAATAGTTAAATAATGAGTTCTTGCTGGTAAAATATTTCAGGTGGTATTTTCCTGCTAAGAAAGAAAGAGGTCATGGTGTTTTCCCATAAAGAGAAAAAAAAAATTCCTCTGGAATACATGTCAATAAAACTGTAATATCTATTACAAAGGATTCTCTATCATAAATAATTCTTGCTTAATGTATCAAGATATAACCAAAAAAATTCTCACTAATGAGAACCAAAAAGTCAGTTTTGGAAAGTTTCTCGGCATCTTATTTTTTTCCCAAAGCAAATGTTTACCTTTGTTTTGTATGGAGGATTTCTGAGACAGTATAAAAGGCTATTTAACAAAATTTATTTAGAAGGATTAGCACTTGGTAAGATGCACAAAAAGCAGCAAGTGAAATGCTAAACACTCTGAACAGTAACAGGCATTCTGCAAAAAATGACAAATTTCTTTCCCTGGTGAAAATTTTCCCTTTCCCTTTTTCTTTTTTTCCCTTTTACACTATCTGCTGTAATAATCCCTTTGAATACCTACTTAGCATCTGCTATGGCATGTGATTCTCTCAGACAAGTGAATTGTTTTAGTCTTGGTGAAGACAATACCTAGGGACGTGGAAATTCTAAAGCTGCCTAACTTTGTTATGTACCAGGCAACCTTAGGCTGCAGCATGGTTAATTAAATTATGTATGCAGTGGCATAATAATACAGTGCTAATACAATCGAATGGCTTTAAATTTGCTTGTTTGTGTCTTTTGTGCTTTTTTTTTGGTTTGGTTTTGGGTTTGGGTTTTGGGGTTTTTTTGGATGGTAAATGAGTTTTGCTGCAGTCTGCATGAGGGAGAAGGGAAATCATTTGACACTTTCTATAGAAATATTTCCACTAATTTTTTGACAGGCCCTGTACCACGTAGGTCTGATGACTGCAACAAAGAACTGTCTAGCTGTATAGAGACCATCACTCTACCTCTTTGAGTAGCTCAGGAGCAGAGTCTGATTTCTTGACAAAATGCTTTTGTGCATATGTTGCATTACACCATTTGCTAGCTTCACTGTACATTTAGTCATTCTACAGTTCCTCTAGAGTGAATTATGATGGAAGAGAATCTCTAAGAGAAAATAAAACAAAAAAATCTACAAACCACCCTCCCCCCCACCACATACACACACCTACACCCCTGCCTTTGGCTGTGGGATTATTTTAAAGAAAATACCTCCATGTAAAGCTGTGCATTTGAACGTGTGGGTGAAAACTGGACGGTTCTGTTGTAATGAAGATGAAGACCTTGAAGGTCACCTCATTACCTCTCGGCAGGTTTCTCTGCATACTGAATAATTGCAACGTGGACAATGCAAAATGGATATAATGATTTTATTGCAGCTGTGTGCATCAAAATTCCTTTCAAATTGCTAACAGTGTTCCTTGGAATGAGCACCAGAGAGGTATTTCTCTTGACTCTCCTCTTTCATAGGAGGTTGTGTTTTCTGTGTAGATCAGAGGGAAATGAGTGAGTGACCTCCATGCAATTGGTTCCATGCAGTCTTGGAGGTAAGAGGCAGGTTGGTATTTGCTTTCTTCCAGTCTCCAGGAACCTTCTCCATTTGTCATGACCTTTCAAAGATAGTCAAAAGTAGCTTTGCAATGCCACTGGCCAGCTCCATCAGCACTTGTGCACACATCCTACTGGGGTTCCCCGGATTACTCAAGTCCTATTGATTTAAATCTTCCCTAACCTCATCCTTCTTCAACAAAGGTAAGTCTACCTTGCTCCAGACTTTCCCTCCAGAAGACTGGTCTTACCAGTAGAGACCAAAGCAAAGAAGGCACGGTCTTGTAGAGCACCTCTCCTCATCAGCTCCTTGATCATCTGTGTTAGGAACTTTGCATATCAATGTACTCCAGAAACCTCTCAGATTGTTTTGGCTTTTTTTACCACGTGTTGTCCCTTCAGCAGATACTGAGTGGGTTAGGTTTTCCAGTTATGTTTGAAATGTGACTTACTTTCTTATCTGCATGCATATCTGAGAACTCAGGCAGCCACGCCCTCTTCCAGCACATTTGATTTGCAGTCATAAGGGATTGTTTCAATATTGCTTCCTGATGGAGTTAGCAAAGCAAGTTACTATATTCCACAGCCTCTTTCCAAACTTTTCTTAACGTGTATACTAACAAATAAAATGCACCCCTTTCATATACGAAGAAGGTAAACATTTTCCCATCTACTGGAGACACAAATTAAAAACTAAACAGGGTAATAGCACCTCCTGTGACTGCATCAATATATTTCAGTACGTAGGTTCAAACTCATTAACTTCTGATAGTAGGTGGTGTACCAAAACCAGAATATCTGAATGTAAGTAGGAGCAGATCAGTGCTTTGTTAGCAAAGTTTATGGCATTGCTAATTTGTTGTGTAAGCTTGTCTGGCAGCGTTTTTGAATTCACATGAGTCCATGAGTTGTGAGTTATTCTGACTTGCAATGCCCCTAAATAATAACTTGCAATGCTGCCCTGAAAGTACAGCATAAAAGCCACAGAGTTCCCTTCCTCTGCTCAGAAATTTAATTCAGTTCTTATCTCAAAAGTCAGTGCATACAAGGACACTACACCAGATGAATAAGTTAGGCTGGATGAATTCCTGAACACTAGAAAGAGAAAGCAGACACTCTCTTGCTGTACAAATCAGTGGTTAAAAATTTCATGTCATTCTAAGGGTAAGACGAGTCTAGGTGAATTTACAGTTATGAAAAAACTTGCTTATGAAATGGCACATGTATAAAAAACATTTGCTAAGACATATCTGATTCTAAAATTTTTGGGAAGAGAGACCTGACATGATACTTGAAACTGAAAGAATACCTCATTTGTGGAAATTTTTAATCTATAAACAATATTGTATAAAATAATGACCTAACCAAAAAAAACCCACAACCCCCAAAAAAACAACTACGGAATTTTTTCTCCAAGTCGGCCTTTTTATCTCCTTTTCCTTCTCCCTCACCAATTTTTGAGCTCTTTAATAATTTTCAAATAAATTTACTAGAAAGTTAGAGTTCATTAAGATACATATTTTTATGAATTCAAGAAAACTAACAATCAAATAGGAGATTGTCTCCTGGTCCCATTGAATAACAAGTAGTGTGAATCAACCATATACATATATACGTTTGGCAATGTCCATATAGAAAATCAGCATTAATCCAATTCTGTATTAACATGGGGCCCACATGATGACAGAAGCCACTAGATGTGCTGGACTCCAGGATAAATTTGGAGATATTGAAGTATGTAGGTTCTTAAGAAAATGTGTGAAGTTTGAAACATCTTAGAAGAAATATAGGAATATAGCAGAGAAGTCATGAGGAAGGCAAGCTTCATTAGTTTTAGCAGTCATTGAAGTGTGTTTTCTTGCTAACAGAAGCAACTTTAATATTGATTCAGCCTGCAAGTGGTGTCACTCAGGTGTCTTGTTAACAGGACAAAGGTAAGTTGCTGTTGCCACTGTAGACCGCAATGTGAAAACGTCAGGTCTCATTGGAGATGTGGGCAAGACTACCAGAATATACAAAACATGTATGTTACTACTTTTTAAAGGCTGTAAAGCTTTCTATCAGAAGTTTGTACTAGTGAAAAAAAAAGAAAAAAATCTTCCCACTATTTTACAGTACTGTTTTTAAAGGAACACAAATCTGAGTGCTTCTAAGACCTGAGGGCTTTTTCCACTTCACTCTTTGTGTTTGCAGGTTTGGACAGAAGCAAGGCTGAGACTGTACCTTAGAGGTGCCAAGATGTGCAATATACACAAGATGTGCAATATAGTCTGTCCAGCTGCACAGACTAACACAGACAGCGAGCAGTGCCTTTATTGTAACCTACATAAACACCTATAACACTTGCACAGACGTGGACAAAACAGACAGCTAACCTTATTTCTCTGCTCTGGTTGATCAGGATTTCTGACATGCACACATCCTCAGTCTCCTGATCCACAGATGTATGTGTATCCATGAGTACCTTGACACTAGAGCACATCATAAGTCCTTTCTGAATCCATGTCGAAATTCTCTGTCTCCTTTCTAGCCCTCATCTCTGGTCTTGCGGGTTTCTGATCTCTGCCTGTCCTTCTTGAATTCACTGGCAAGTCAGCCTATATGTAACAGAGAGCAAGGTCACCTGGAAAATAAGATAGTTCAGATGGTAATCAGGGGTGAACCTTGGCCTGATCTGCAGCTTGTTCACATAGAGCTAACTCCCTTTAATCCACTTTTCCTTCATTTTTCCGTACTTGTTCCTTCACAAATCTCTTTGATCCAAGCCTTTACCTGCATTTGGTCCTTCCCCTAAACATCACAGAAGTTTGGCATATTGGCTTAGTCCCAAAACATCCTAGCACAAATTTTACAGTATCCTACCAGCCTCCTCAAACATCCAAACTAGTTTGTGATTATATCCAAATAAAGCTTGCATTTCTTCCCAGAAGTGCCAGGGCAGTAAAGCTACACTTAGGTGGTTCCTTTATTGGCCCATCCATCTGTGACCTGAGAGCTCTTGTCCTTCAGATCATCTCCATTGCCTCAATTTTGTTATGGTTCTTACATTTCAGTGTTTATTTTTTTTATTCTTCTTGTCTCTTCTTTTTAGTTTTGCTTCAACTAAAATTGTTGTCAATCTCACAAACTGGATGTCCCTATGTTCAGGATATCCATGTATCTTTCCATTCTGCACACCCTTACCTCTCCGACTGCCATCTTCACTCCTTTCCTGTGTGCTCCTTTCTTTATTTTCCATCTTTATCTGTGTGCGTGAGTCTTGCTTCTCTCTTTTTAAAAAAAATTTCTTCAGGGATTTCGTCTACCTTTAGAGAATATTAGAATCGTGATTCTCAATTACAGTTATTTTAAATTTATTGGCTTGATTACAAAGTGTTGAAAGGTATTGAATGTGACCACCAGAGGGACAATCACAGAATAAGAATAATCATAGAGTAATTTGAGGTGTGAGGAACCTCTGGAAAACACTCTGTTCAAGCTTCTTTTCAAAGCAGGGATGCTTTCAGAGTTAAATCCTGTTTCTCAGGGATCCATCTAGGCAAATACTGAAAATCTTCAATGACGTAGCTTCCACAACCTCTGTGGGAACTTACCAGAGTTTATCCGATCTCATTGTAAAACCAAAGCAGATTTCAAAAGAGGTGTTTTTGGTCCTACTTGTATTTGTTTTCCCATTTTAGCAATATTTACAGAAGTGGAAGAAACATTGGTTTTTCACCAAAAACACCAAACAGCTTCGGTATTTATGATAATGTATTTTATCTTGTCCTATAAAGAGAAAAAACTTTGAAACAGAATTCCAGTAAGGGTTTTTAATCCATTTTTGTCATTTAAAACAAAGGTTTTAATTTCTAGTTTACACATGTGCCTGTATAGTCAATATTTTATTTTTAAAGTCAGACTTCTTATTGAGAGGAGACAAGTCTTGGGTTCATCTTGTGGCAAAGATGATGATATTTACCTGGGATTTAGGACAATTTTTTCTGCTCTGTCTCAAAATTCCTGCATGAATGTACACATTTCTATAAATTAATCTATAAACCTATTTCCAATGCAAATGAAAGTCAGGTGTGCTTTTCAGAAACCTCTAAGTGCTTGTGAAAAAACCTTGAGATTGCATCTTGACCTGATCAACAGAAGTTGAATGTGTTATTACTCCTACATTTAAATATATATATAGCACAGATTTTTATGTTTTCCCTTTGAGCTTGCTTTGTTCTCAGTTGGGAGAAACAGGTCCTTTTAGAGGTCGGACTCACTGACTGATTTTAGAATAAGACACTCTGTCTCATAGAGTACTATTCCTCCTCCATGAAATCCATAAGAAGTCCAGCATAAGCAGAGTAATTACAGAAATCTACCTTTCCTCCTAAGTTTTTAGGACATCAGGGATTTTTTTTGCATCTTTTTTTCCTAAACAACTTAGTTGCCTTCTGTGAAAATTAAACAATGATGTATTTTTCAAGTGATAACACTTGAAAAATGTTTTTTCTATCTCACTGGGATTTTGAGAGTTTAGATGGCTACAAAGGATATGATAATAAGTGCAAGAAATCTGTTTTAACTACATCTTCAGTCCATTTAGGTTTCCTGTGTCCTTACTGAAATATTGATAAAATCTCTCATAGTTTAGGGGTTCTATTTAATATACACAATCACTAATCAGAAGTTGTATTTCTATATATAGTAGACAAAGTAGGGTTACATCTGCTATATATTCTTGCCCTTTCGTAAGATATACTTCTCACAATGTAGTAATCTACAAAAAAAACCCAAACAAAACAACAAAAAACCAAATCAAAACAAAAAATTATGATAAAAAAAGAGATATAAAGTGCTTGTGTTATAATTTTGTTAAGAGTCATGGCCCACTGGGTCAACCGACTGAGGCCTTACAAATGGAACTGATATGCTTCCACTATTCTGCTAGTGATAGAAATAACCTTGGCCAAATCACTTTTCGTCTTTGTGTGACTTCTTACATTTGTAACTGTCATAACTGTACTTTTCTCTTTTGCAAAATGACTAGAGATTGCCAATTAACAATCTTCTGTTCAAGCTATGTAATCTATTATTACATATCTCAGGACAGGTTTTACTTAATATTTAAATTTGATTATCTTACCTCTTGTTATGTACTCACTGGAACTACTCTTCCTTAAAGTTATGTGTATGTTTAAGTACTTTACTAAACTGAGACTTAAATTCTACTTTATGAGAAAAGCTGACATTTAATAACACATAGGGGTGTACTTTCATATTGATTCTCCATATATTCATAATAAAGCTGCTGTAATTAGAATAAAGGAGGTATACTCTAGTGCTTCAGCAAATTTTTCAGTTTAATTCTTGCATACCATCAGATAGTGTTTAAGTATCCATCAAACTGTGACTTACATAAATAAAGGTGACCAAGAAATTCAGTACTAGAATTATCAATCACTATTGGCTTTCAGTTTTGTGTCTCTTTTTTCACAGTATTCAGAATATTTTGCATATTTTAATTGCAAAAACCATGAAAAAATCATTATTTTGTGAAAATTGGCAAGTATCCTTGCCTACAAAAGCAATGTTAATATTTTCCAATATTTTGGTTTCACACTGATTTATCTTAACTTTTGTTTAAAAACTCAGATTCATTTTTCATGCTGCCTACCACAAGCTGTAATGCTCCCTAAATTACAGCCTCTTACAGCAATAATTAGAAGGTATATGGCTGCCCATGAATTCATTTTGGGCTCTCAGGAGATGGAGGTCATGCCATATCTCATCAGAGAGGCAATTTATGCCAGATTTGTAATAAAGTTTCAGATTAAACATGTGATAGTTTGATAGCTTGGACACGAGTTGTACACCTTTCCTTAGCAGACTAGCTCACTTGCATGCTGATAGGTACCATGGCTAGGAAATGTCTTCCCCTTATTAAGCTTTATTTTACAACTCTGCTTAGTGAAAAACCATTCTTTATTCACATTATGGTCCTCCTAGAATATGCAAATGTATTCTCACATTCCCAAGGCAAATATCAAACAGAGACATGAGCAAAGCATTTCCATCATTATTATACTCCTATCCCGAACAGATGTTGATTAGTGACGCCTTGTTGCCAAGATCGCAATCTGTAGTACAATAAATTGATGTTGCTCTGAAACTCACCATGTCTTCTAATTTATTATTTTTCTCAGTTTTCCCGGCAACTGAGGAAGGATAAAAGCAAGATACTAAAGTCTGCAGATGATAGTGAATACTTTGGGATTCTGTTCCAAAGTCTTCAATCTTTCTAATGTCTAACAGTAGTCACTTGGGTCAGCATTTTATAATATAAACTGTATAATATATACTTTATTATGACATCTAAGATTTTACGGGTTTTTTAATTACCAACTTTCGAACAGCTTTTACCAACAGAAAATAAGTTCCATCATCATCAGACTATCAAAATAAGTTTTGGAACCTTTTAATCCTGTAGGTTAAGAAGCATCTTAAGTAAATATCTCTTGGAGACTTTCTAAGAATAATTACAGTTTTCTCAAAATGGAAAGATGAACAGGGTGATCTCTTGAAATAATTTCTGCACTTACTTGGTTATATTCTTGTTTTATTGATAAGAATTGTTAATTCGAAGATAAGATGCCTGGTTTAAGGTCATCAGCAAGCAAAAAGCAGAGCTGGGAACACCGCACAAACCTGCTGGGGCTCCATCTTCTCTTTTTCGTAGATGTCTGCTTAAACTATGACTACCTCTGAATATAGATTTAAAGAAAGTAGAAGAATTAATTCTGTGGAATGTAAATCAGTGGAAGGAACATTAAATCCATCCATCAGTTTCCTTTATTCGGTCAATTCTTCGTTATGAGATCCTGGCTAAGATGGACCAATTTGAGAAAAACAAAACCAATAGCATTAAATATACGATTAAATTAAAAATAGGTTATGTCTGAGATTCTATTCTTTTTCTCTACTTTCCTGATTCTTCAGCCTAACAACTATTCCAATATTAGAAAACAAAATCTTTATCATAGATGGGGGAAATTCTCAGAAGGACTGTGTTAGGTATATATGACTTTCTGTTGACATCTGGGGTATCTTTCTACCCTCATTAGCCCTCCTAGTCAAATTGATTCTGACATTAGTTTTTAATGAGTGGATCTTGTACCTATAGTCAAATTAGGGCAGTCACCAGAGCTTTTTTTGGCATAACAAAACAACACTAATGTGCCTCGAGTTTTAGTTTGCTAAGTATTGCGCATAACTACAAATGATACGAATAATGCAATCTTTAAGCCTCATTGCAACATATTTATGAATATTGGAAGTTTATTGAAATATGCATAAATAGGCATAATCTCAATACAGAAGTTTGAGCAGTGAATCCGGAAGGAAAAAGGGGATATTTTTGAGGACTTGCCTTTGAAATATGTAATTTAAGGCAAAATAAGTGGTGTTTTTTTCTACTCCAGAGATACTGACATGGGTGTACCAACTCTAATTAATTTAATCCATATACTAAGGATAAGTTTAAGCCTATTTACTGTCTTAAGGTATGGAAACTGTACTCATGCAAATTAAATGACAACCTAGGACATTTAAACATTAGAGTTTGTTACAAAGACAATAAAAAATAAGTCTAATAAATCTATATAGCAATTTGAAAACTATACAGCTGTTCTGTTTCTGATTTTACCAGAATATGTGTTGAAATAATCTTTTTCAAAATGGCAAGAGACAAGTATGTTGCACTTGATTTATGGCGTTTTATATTCTTGCAAGATGCAAAGATCTTCAATGTTCCTGTAGAATTTGAATGAACTAAACTGAATTAACTTGTAAATGGAAGCAGGATTTCTTGAAATCTAGATAACTAAGAAAACCTGCAGATGTTTAATTTAAAATTACAGAACATTCATTTCACATCCTGTGTTATAAAAATGGTCTCAGGATACATGGCTTTTCAGGGACATCTGTGAATAATGCAAATGAGGATTCCAACCGACAGCCCTGAAAATTATCCGCAGAGCAGCAGGGTGGTAGCAGGAGTTTCTGCAGAGCTGCTTGCAGCAAGTCTGCGGCACAGCTCTGCTGAACATCTCGCCTCCAGTTCTGGCCAGTGTTCTCTTTTTTAAAATTGGATGAAAATTTGCATGGGAACTTTTAGTCTGAGCACTCTGCTCAGCCATCAGGAGACCACAGAAGTTTATACATTCCTGCTTGCCTGTAGTTTAAATGGGGAGACATTTCAGACACAGAGGCTGCAGTTCAGATAGTCTCTCATATTCCTGAGTAATGAGACCAGCCTGTAACTGGTATGTTATAGTAACACAGTCTGAAGAGACACTTGCCAAAATGCACCTATTAGAAAATTAAGTGGAAGTTTTCTTCCTTTGTTTGTACTCAAAAAGTTAAAAGTATAAAGATTTTTTGAGGGGATTGCTACAAAACCTTTATTAAGATATTAAGAAAAGTGTACTTATCCTTAGCAGTTAGTCGTAACTATTAAAGGAATAAGAAAATAAGCATCCTTTATTATTTTCTTATCATTTATCTTATCATGCACTGTTATGTAACAGAACTTTGTACTTCTTCCATGTCACACAACAGGCAGAAAAAGGTACTTAAAACTTCAATGACAAGGTCTTCTGGAGTCATGACATGTAAACCCATAGGGTCTCACTCTTGTTAAGCAACTCACATACCTGCATACATCTGTAGCTTGATTTTCATCAATCACAGGCTTGTTTCTATTCTAGAAGGAACTCAGTTTGGGTACAACCTCTACATTGATAGGTAATCTTGTTCCATAAATTAATAAAAATTTCTATGATTCTTTGATATCCAAAACCATGACTTTCCAGTTTTAGTGTTCAAAAAACCTTGAAAGACAGTTATCGTTTTTAGAGGACTAGTAAGGTAATTAGGATACTGTATTAAAAAGAAGTAAAATATTCTTTACTGAAAGTTTTAACCACTTATTCTGAAGTTCCAGCCCAAAGTCTGAAAAACATTTACGTGACAGAGCACAAGGTCGTGTCTTACAATGGAGAAGACAAGACTATCTAAGTGTTATTATTGGACTCTCATTGCAGTGTTCATGAAGTGACTGTCATAAGAGAGCGATGTATCCAGACTGAAGTGAATACAATGGTTATTTGGAATTCAGGAGGAAAGACTTTAAAAAACAGAAGGCAGCATGGGGGAGATGTGTTCTATGGTGTGTGTTTGGCGTTGGACTCAGTTCAGAACCTACATCTTTCATGTACCTGACATGCCCACCAGAGCTCACCAAATATAAATCCAGCATCGGGAGGTGGGTAGCACTTCTGGACCTCACAGCTCATACCAAGACTTTTTTACTTTTTTACTGCTTTTACTCTCTGCTTCCTAATGAAGTTTTCTGCCTCAGCAGAACAAATAAAAATTGTGTTAAGGTTTGTTTTGTAATAAGTCAGTCCTGTTATACAAGAAAATCTTCTGTGATATTTTATTTCACGCATTGATATAAAGCAGTGCTACTCAGCAAGAATATAATGCACTTACATATACTGAGATCTCCTGTAGAACATTAATTTTGTTGAGATCTTCAAACATCCATCAACCAATTGTTTTTGGTCACTTGGTATATTACTTCCTGTAATTTCAGCATTTAATTCCATAACTGCACTTTAAAAGGAAGGGAAGGGAGGGGAAAGGCTGGAAGTTGGTATTCCGGAAACTAATCTCTGCAAAATTACTATAATCATTATTTTCAGATATGTAAATGGAATAAATAACACAGTATATCACTCCTATGTTTTATTTTTGTTTTATTTCTAATGTTCATTATTTTTTTAATTTTTTTTTAACTTTCAGTTTCTTGCAGAGACAATGCAACAATTGATGGATTTTATGGGATATAAATCAACTCAGTCTGATTTTTACTAATAGTAAAAAGTTCATGGAATTAATCTAAATCAATTTTTTCTTGTCTACACAAAAACATTTCCAAAGAAAACTTAAAGTGAGAAATATCATGGATCAGATGTGATGGGGCTTGTAGGAGTATTGGAAAGCATGCAACACCTTCAGAAATTATTTCATCAAGTGCATTTAAGAATCTATTTTGTACAAACCAAACAAATCTGCACATTTTTTTTTAAGTAGGTTAAGTAAAAAATTATATATCTATTTCTGACCCTGTTGCTGGAGTTATGGCCAGCTGAGGCATGTACTAACTGCTTTTATATAAAGGAGTTGCCAGTGCACACAAACGCTTCTCCTTTGTTGTCCTGCAACTTTGATACTTTTTTTCCAACTTTGGTTCATAAACCACCAATATTTTAACCCTAAGCAAGTACTAAAAAGTGTTTTTCTTTTCCTTCTTCTCTGTCATGAGCATAAGTGTGATAGGTGAATACAAGAAGGCAGGGATTGTTATATTGATATGGCCTTTTAGACCTCTGGTGTAAGTCACTTATGTTATTTTGGAAATGCCATTAAAATCTGTCCTCTTATAGTACCATAGGGCTGAGCTCTGTGTTCAGCATCATACATTTTTATGAAGATATAATACAGTCTGGGTAGCATTTCCAGCTACACAGGTATCTATGCCCCAGTGATGAAAGATTGATTCGCTTTTTAGAATGAAAGATGGTCTGGATCTATCTGTGTCAGTAAATTAAACAGAGCTGGAGAACACTGCCAGGCATATGAATGTGACTGCACAGACTGGGAAATTGCTCAAGCAGTTCCTTGCAGGATTTTTGCCCTTGCCAGCTCATGTTGCCTTAAATATCTCTTGAGTTCAGTTCTGAAGGAGGATTCTTTCAGGGATTTCACCCAGGAGGCACTCTCAAGGCAGACTCTCTGTCTACAGGCTGAGAATTTAGTAGTGCCATAAAACCCGGACTCTTCTATGTCAGCCAGCCTCAATGATAGAGAAGCATGTTCCCAGGCATGCCTGGCACACCTGAAGCATATATAAGAAGTGTCTGTGAGTTTCTCTGTAGGTAGAATCAAGTAGTTTTCAGTACCCTTGACATACCAAGCCATCCTTTTCCTGTGATCTGTTTGGCTAAAATAGGAAATTTTTATAACACCTGTGGCCAACATTTGGCAGAAACTTAAACATACACATTGCAGCTAGATTTCTCATTGATGCACAGCTAAAGCATATGTTTAAAAGAGGAACTGAATTTATTCTATCCTGTCAGCATGTGAATATAGTTGGTTTTGTGTGAAGAAGAGGAGACTGGGGGGAGATATCATTGTAGGTCTCATGTACAACTTCCTTGTGAGAGGAAGAGAGGGGACAGACACTGATCTCTTCTCTGGGGTGACCAGTAACAGGATCTGAGGGAATGGCCTGAAGTTGTGTCAGGGGAGGTTTAGGTTGGATATTAGAAAAAAATTTCTTCACGCAGAGGGTGGATGGGTGCTGGAACAGTGAAGTGGTCACAACACCAATCCTGACAGAGTTCAAGAAGCATTTGGACAGTGCTCTCAGGTACATGATGTGACTCTTGGGGATGGTCCTGTGCAGGGCCAGGACTTGGACTTGATGATCCTTGTGGGTCCCTTCCAACTCGACATATTCTGTAATTCTATGATTCTGTTTTTCCACCTAGGTGGGATTGCTTACCCATGTCTGAAGTTTGCTTACACAAGGTGCATTCTTGAAGCAATATTTGTGGGAGCAGGTATTGCTTTTTTGCTTTTGTCCAGAGATGTTTTCAAGATGGTCAATGTACAGCCAAAACACCATGACCAGGGGCTATGAATGAGAAGGTACACCTTCTCTCTCTCTCTCTCTGACCTGTCATTAGTCTTTCCAAAACACTGCAATTGTCAGATGAAACACAGGAAGAAGCTGGAGAAAGTTACACAGAATTGCAAAATATGTCCAATTGGAAGGGATCCACAAGGATCATCGAGTTCAACTCCTGGTCCTGCACAGGACCATCCCCAAGAGTCACACCATGTGCCCAAGATTATCATCTAAATGCCCCTTGAACTCTTGGTCAGGCTTCGTGCTGTGACCACTTCCCTGAGGAGTCTATTCCAGTGCCCAACACACATCCTCTGTGTGGAGAACCTTTCTCTAATGTCTAACCTAACCCTTTCCTGACACAGCTTCATGCAGTTCCTCTGAGTCCTGTCAATGAACAGTGTCCTCAGCAAATACCCTGGGGGTGATCTTTGGTGACATGGTTTAACAAAAAAAAAAAAATCAGGAAACTCTCTTGAGGATCAACTTCATGGAGTTTTCCCTGTCCCAGAGGACAACCTGACCTCTCTGGCAGTCAAGCAGTTCTTTTTGCAGAGAACCAGGACACCAGACAGTACTCCTCTGACTTAACAGAAATCAGTAGCTCCACAAACCAAAGGAAGTCCAGCTGGCTTTAAATTTGCATGAGGTTACTGACTTACCAAACTCAATGGTTTATAAGTACAGAGTTCATACCTGTTATCAATATTAGAGGCAGAGGCTTTAAGGGAAGGTCTAATGGTTACTGCAGCTTTCTGTGGATCCAGAAACCCACTACTGCCTTTTAAATACAGGTTGATCTAGCAATTGATCCAAAATGCTTCTGTGCATACTAACAGATAATTTGTTTGTAAGTCATGCTGTGTGTGAAGACACACTGGAAAACTTTCCAAATGCGCAGAGTTGGGAAACTCAAGTTTGCTTGTGTCTTAGTTTATTTGTTGTTTAATTAGTTGTTTTGGGTTTTTTTTCACTTAGAGACAAGAAATTCTAACAATTCAAAAGCACTCTAGGGGTGCTGAATGTAATTCATCTATTTAACCATAATGCAGATGTCTACATCTCAGGCAGTCTCCCAGGAATCTCTTCTGTGGAGAGAAATAGACTTTGTAAGATGTGCTTCAGCTTATCCTAATGTATCCATCTGCAGAAGATGGGTGAAACATGCTTTGAAAGTGCCTGTACCACTGCCAGGATGATGAGAGAAGGCTTCAAGATGGATATGTCGTACATGTCTAAAACTGAGATGAATCCCACTTGCTGTGCTTATAGTTTTGGCCAGATTAATCAGCAGCTCCAGGTTAGCACAGATTTGTTTACAAGGCAGTGTATCCCATATTTTATATTCCCCTCTTAAATTATATTCTCTTGAGCAAATATCAAAGTTGTGAAACATCTCTTCTTTAATACAAATTATATTACCATGGTGTATATCAGTGAAAGTACTCAAGAAAGACACTGGAAAAAAATCCACAAAAATATTGTCTCTAAGGATTAGTCAAATTAAAAAACAAGCAAACAAACATACATCAAAATCCAAAACATGTTAATTAACATCCCTAAATATTTATAAATCCTTAGGAAAGAGACAGCAAGAGAAAAGATGAAAAGTTCTACTACCCTTATTTTGGAGTAAAAAATTAAAAAAAGAAAGGGGGAAAAAAGAAAGAAAGAATTTAATTCCTCATGTAATTAAGTAATTAAATATTAAAAATTCTCTAGAAATTATTTTACTTGAGGTTATAATTTATAGGTATGATCTCAAATTTTACACTAATTTAAATATGTTCAGATATGTTTAATACAACTATTTTGTTTGATAATAATTTGTATTAAATATTTGAGAATAATGCTGTTTAAGTGAGTAATTGATTTTTGTTCCAGATTTGACTCTGTTCATGGGCAATTGCAGTGCTACATAAACTGTTGATGTCAATTTGTCATCTGAGTTGATGTCAATAGAAAGTACTGAAAAACCTCCCTGTGTTCAAAAATCATGAGTCAAATATGTGAAAACCATAAGTTATGAAATTACAACCTAAAATAAATACATAGGATACATTTTGCAACTTTTCATGAGAATTTGTGTGTATGTGTGATTAAAACTGATTAAAGGAGAATTATCTCCACTGAAGCCAGCATGAACTGTCGATAGCCCTAGGCTGTCTTCAAACACAAAGAAAAAAATGCATCACTCACCTGGCTGTTTTTAGGAGTTGTTTTTCCTGCTTCAACCAGGATCTGCTTTGAGGGGTGACTTCATTGCTCCCTACAGCTTCTCAGGAGGAGAAAAGGAGAGGGAGATGCTGAACTCTTCTCTTTTATACCCAGTAATAGGATGTGTGGGAATGGTTTAAAACTGAACAAGGGGAGGTTCAGACTGAACACTGATAAGTATTTCTTTATCGAGAGGGTGGTCAAACAGTGGAACAGGTTTCCTAGAGAAGTGGCCAATGCCCCAGGCTTGTCAATGTTTAAGAGGCATTTGCACAATGCCCTTAACAACATGCTTTAACTTGGTCAGCCCTGAATTGGTCAGACAGTTGGACTTGATCCTTGTAGGACCCCTCCAACTGAAGTATTGTATTGTATTGTATTGTACTGTATTGTATTGTATTGTATTGTATTGTATTGTATTGTATTGTATTCTATTCCTCATGAAGCCCCTCATGTTTCCAGCAGTGCTCTTCTGCTCCATCACTTTGGCACCACCACCATCACCCTGCCCTATACCATTCCTTTCTCCTGCTGTCATCCATCCCTGCATCCATTGAGAAACTAATGACGCTGAACTGTTGCAAGATTTAAATTGTTTGTGTTAAATAATGTCTGGCACATACACAGACAAACAAAGAAACTGGCTGTTATTTAAATGAGGCAAAGTCCTATGGGGACAAATCTGTGAATGTGTGAATTGAGATCACACAAATGCACACAGTTATAGAAGCTGAGTGGAGGTTTATGTTATATGTATTTTCTGTGATTTGAGTTTGTAATTTAAACATCTTAATACATTTTTAATATGCAAGGCAGAAAAGTGGAGTGTGGAGCAAAGCAAGCTAATGTTTTTTGTATAAGATAGCCTATATTCTAGATGAAGGTGCAGTATCCAAGGATCCTTCGAACAAGATGTGCTCCACCTGATTTTTTTGGGCACATGTGCACAAAAGCACAATTATTTGTCTAAGTGATGTGTGTATGAAACAGTGTTGTTCAGACATCTTTTTTTAATTCATATGGCAAGGTGGTACAGAAAAGGAAAGGAAAACAAAGCTTACCTCTACAAAAGAAAATTAGGAACCTTTAATGTTGCAGATATGTAGGTGTATGTATATGAATATATAATTAACATAATACTTACCAAAATATCAGTCTCAACCAACTGCATCTCAGGTTAGTCGCAGGCCCTTGAAGCATCTTTAGAAAACATGTAAAACAGCAAAATGGTACACTTTGGCCCTGCTTTTCTTCACAATTAGGGTTTGATTACACTACAACTTTGAGTAGAGATGTCACATCAAAGGAATTTTAAATTCCATTAAAGACAGAGCATAAGTGGTTGCTCCAGGCTGGATGCAACCTGGGAAAGCATGGTACATTTTCGTGTGTTTTAGCTGTCCATATTCTTCAGCAAGTGATCTAAGCTATAGCTCAATCCAGCTAGGAGCAAACACCTGTTCAACTTAAGGATTCAAATTGCTTAGCCAAAACATCATTCGTTGGACTTTATCTAAGAGGCCTTTTCAAACCTTTAAAATTGTATGATTCTATAATTACAATATTCAGTACAGGTCATCTCTTAACATTTATTTGCTTGTATTGGGTTAAGTCATGACTTTTCACATTGCCAACATCAGTGTAAGGAAAGAGAGGTATGATTTTACTTTTTCCATCAGTGTGTGAAATGGTGTGTCCTTTGACACAGTATTATAAGAAAAAGTGAGAAGAGGTTTACAATGCTTGACAAAAACAAGTTCTTTCTGTGCTTTGTCCCATAAGAAATAGAAGTATTTTTATGAAAATGGCCCAATAATTTTTAGTGAGTAGAGTCTTTACCCTCCTAGGATTCTTTAAAGTCAAAGAACTTTCATATCGCTTTCTTTCTTTTCTCTGGAGGCAATTCTTAGCTTTTCCCCATGTTCCTCCTGCATTATTTCACACTACCTTATATTAATTTAGGACTAAAAGTTCTGGCACCAGTAACGAGTTCTTTATATGTTTTTCTTATCGTATTTTTTCTTTACATTAAATTTTCCCATTTTTCACAAAGGTTTTCCATGTTCAATCTGTTCATATGACAGTCAAGCCTGAATTATCTCCCCGTCTATGAGGTACTGCTATTTTTTAAATATATATCTCTTTTAATGCTTAGAAAAAGACAGGCAGCTTTGTTCCAACAAACATAGCAGTGTTGTGCACTTCACATGTGAAGTAAGGAATCTGAATTACTTCCTTCTCTACTGTTTGCTGCCATCACTGAAGTTTTATGGGAAGAAATATGGTTCTGTTTATCTGGATAATACCAAGATGTGCGTTGGTGTCACTGTGAGATGACAAGATGTTAAAGGGTTAATATTTTTTTCTAAAGATGCCTGCATGGATGTTATGTTTGCATTTGGCTTTGGATGTGTTTGTTTCTGTGTTGGGTACCACACCCCCTACCCCCCTTCTTTTTAGGATTCAGTTATTTTTCATTACATTTACATAGTCAAAAAAACTCACTTGCAGCAGTAATTATATAGATTTGATGGTAAAAATATATCATTATATGTGTGACTTCATGTAACAAGGCATACGGTGCCCAGAAAAACTGTGGCTGTCCCCACCCTTGGAAGTGTTCAAGGAGAGTTTGGACAGCACTTTGAGCAGCCTGGTCCAGAGGAAGATGTCCCTTTCTGTGACAGGGGCATAGGAACTGGATAATACTTAGGATTCCTTCCAACCAAATAATTCTATGATTCTGTGATTCTGCGAATGAAATTTTTATGATCCATAGAATTGATTCTTCCTAGCAATAGAAGTAAAAAAATGATAACCACTGAAAGTTCATGGTTGAATTAGAGTATTTGATTTGTGTACAGAAGTTAGGCTTGAATGTGAGCATTTAGTGCAATTTTACTTTTATTATATGATATTCACTTTTATAGTTTCTTTACATGACACGATGTATAGCAAGTGCAGGCAAACTTTTTTCAATAACACTTTGGTCTCCAAACACACTGATATGCTTCAGTGTCCAGGCAACTCCTTCTCTTGTCCTCCACAGACTTTTGTTGTTCTTTCTGCAGCAGTTCCCTAAGTCCAGCTGGTACTGTGTGTACAGGTCCAGCTAGCATCAGTGCTTAGCAGATGTGCCCAGTACACACACACACCCACACACCCACATATGCTCATACATTATACAGCCATAACAGGTCATGAGATAAGAACAAACCAAAATCAGTACTTTTTTGGCACCACATCTGGTCTAGCAGAACAATGTATTCACTGGTGGACACATACTAATGGATAGCTCCTGTTGATGGCCCCCAGACTTATAGAGACCACCTATGTGGCCACCAGGTGCAAGGCTTGGCCAGATAAGCAGATGGACCTGCAGTCACCTTACTCTTTTCAGCTCCCTTCATTCTTCCCTTCTCTGTTTTAAATCATGCCCAGAATGAGATCTGAAGTGAATATATACCCTCAAAGAACTTCTGAAAGCTTGTGTCTTTCAACTGTTAGCTTTTTTAGCTTGCAAACTCAGGTGTGAGTGCTACAACAATCCTATTTAAAACAACTGCATTTACATTAGATTTCCTCTAGTTCAGGACAAGTCAAATATTTTCATTTTATAGTAGTTCAAACACACAAGGAAATGTGGAAAATTGTTTGAGCTTCTTGCAGAAAAAAATAAGTAAAAAGATTTAAAAAAATGTTCCAAACACCTTGAAAATTTATAAGGATGTTTTTCATAATTACAAAGAATTTAGTAAGCACTGTTTTACCAAAGACATTTGTTAATTTTAATGTAATTTCTTTTTAAGACTATGAAAACTAAGTAAAATATTTTATAGTCTGCAATTATTAGTGCTATATAGAGAATCTGAATGTTCTTTCTTCACTACAATTCTTCCTTATTTTAAAGTAGATCAATCAAGCACATATTTTAAGAAAATGATGATCATCTTAACTATAAGAGTTAAAAAAATACATTCCAATCATGAAAGTTAATGCTTTCAAAATGATTTATATTTCTGCCATTAAAAGCCTGTGCAAGGCGATATAGAGTTAAAATAAATTCCTTTATGACCAGTCACTAAATCCTTGATATACACATCATTAAAATAAAGTATAGAAGGAAATATGTGACTTCATCAGTAATTGAGGTCAATTAGTGACTCGTTATGAAAAAGCAGTGAAATTGATTTGTAACTCTATCTCTTCAGGCTGCTGCCATTCTGTAGAGTTAATAATAAAATCTGAATTCTGACAAGGAGAGTCATTAAAGCACTTCATAGGCAAGAGTTATTCATTACTTTAAAACTTATTATCTCAAATTTATTCCCCTCTGCTAAAAAGATTTGTCATGTCCAAGAGATTTATGATTCTGAATACAAAAGAGATGGCTGACATAAGTTGTAGTTCTCTGTGTTTTCAAGTGATTTACATGTGATCTGGGTCCTTTGTACAGTTTTTAAAAATTGCTGCTCCCGACTCTCACACCTTTATTTATTAATTTCCCTTCTAGAGTGTGGCACCACGGGGCCTGAAAATCTCATGGTTACACTTCATAAGGAACTTAGAATGTACTGTATTTCAATTGGTTTTATTTCACTTGCATTTATATTTAAAAATATCCAATCTGTTTAATTTATTATTAGCTTAAGTATATGAGGAAAACTCTCTTTTCATCTCTCTATCTGTCTGCCTAAGAAAGCATTTACTAGGTAAGAGTAGTAAGATTTTGGTGATTTTTTTAGCCCTGAATTGTAAAAGTTTAAACTCTGCTTGGTGTTTGTTTTTGACTTCTCCCTAACCATCTGTCTAGAATGAAACAAAAATAAAATTCTATTTAATCAGAAATTAGCCAAAACTCTGCAAATTTTATGAAAAGTTTGAATAACATACTTACAGAGAATTAGAAAATTACTGGTCAAAAGTGCTCAAACAGTTTTCTTTTTATCACCATTGCATTGTATCGTGCTGCAAAGCTTGTTTTTTCCTACTATAATATTATTTCATGCTGGAAGTTTGGCTTCTCATTTCTATTCGGTGATTCATCAAGTAGAATGTTTACAGTCTTTTAATACTCCTAACTAATGAATGATAGCTTGTTCAAGAAAGGTGAATGGCTTTAGCATTCACAGTTTGCATTTAATTTTTGCTGTTAACTCAAACAGATTAGTTACAGTGACAGCATGCTTCTAGTGAGACCATGTATGTAACAGAGCAGGGGGACAATGAGGAAGGTTTCTTCCCTTAAAATTCCCCCAAATGCACCGTGTGTGCATGATGTGGTTGAGTTCACTGCAGAACTGCGTGGCGTCAGTCTTTGAGGAGTGCTTTGGGTTGCTCTCAAGACCTGCTTGACTGTACAAATGCGCAATGAACCTGAAAGGCCATGATCTGCAGTTTCCAAAGCTCCAGCACTATAGCTATGAGGTTGGGAAGAGAAGGGGGAATCACTGTTCTTTAGATATAAACATCAGTTATGTCAGCACGGGAAAGACCTAGACCTAGAGGAGTGAGTCCAGAGGAGACAATGGAGGTGTTCAGAGGGCTGGAGCACCTCTCCTGTAAGGACAGGCTGGGAGAATTGGAGTTGTTCGGCATGGAGAAGAGAAGGCTCTGGGTAAACCTGCTAGCACCTTACATTACCTAAAGGGGTTACAAGAGAGCTGGAGAGGAACTTTCAGAAAGGGTATATGTTATACGACAAGTGGGAACGGCTTTAAACTGAAAGAGAGTAGGTTTAGATTGGATATTAGGAAGAAATTCCTTATGGTGTGGGTGGTGGGTTTTTCAGGAAATTGGTTGCTCAGAAAACCTATTGTTGCCCAATCCCTGGAAGTGTTCAAGACCAGATTGGATGGGGCTTTGACCAACCTGGTCTAGTGGGTGACATCCTGTCTAGTGGGTGGTGAGGGAGTCGGAATTAGATCTTCAATGTCCCTTCCAACCCAAACCATCCTATGAATCTATGATCTTCACAGATCTCATACTGGAGAGCACCAATGAAAGTATAAACTATACCAAAAATTAGAATCAAAGGCTGAAAGAAACAGTCAGGTGAGGGGCAGAGTTCAACAGCCTCAATAGGTCTGAGTAACACAACTCTCTGGAGGAAGGAAATAGGAGCTATTTTTAGAAGCAAGGTTTGTTAATGTGGCAAGGTAGGAGCTTTTAGCCATGCTAAATAACTCAGATTCATCATAGATAATAATCCCTGAAAACCTATCCTACTGTAACAATGGGCTGTATTTCTTCATCATGGTCTATGCACAGTACTGCTATCTGTGTGAGCGTGCCTGAGGGTAAGTTTGCATTTCTACATCTGCATCGGAGGGCTGAGTTGTCCAAACATGATTTTTAGAGTCTTTTATCTGGTCTGCTTATCTCTATGCCAGGCATGTGGGTAGACATCTTTGTGGACCACCACCTTGGGACCAGGAAATTGTGTGTGCTTAACTGCTTCCATTAGCTGGCTGTAAATATTCCATATCATTTTGTGAAAGTTGTAATGAAGAATAACCAAGATTTTGGGGGAAATGGTTCCCCTGTGCTGCGATGCTGAGTACAGCTTCCTCTTACATCTTTCATGAAGAGTGATTGCATTTACCGCTTTCCTATTTTTCTTTTTTTTTTTTTGCCTTTTGTTTCAGGTCAGCACAATTTTAGTAGCTTTTTACATGCTATTTTACTAACTTTTACTTGTAATTAAGCATGCATATCCCAAGCCACATCTAGAACATACAAAGCTGGTTACCTATAGTGAACACAGGAAAATGATGAAGGTTCATTACAGTTAGAGCTGAATTTTAGTGCAAGAAATCCTGATTATAGCACACTGGGTTTTTTAAAACAGTTGTGGGCATGAAGAATTAATATTTTTCTTTCTTTTCATAGGTGATTAGTTCTGTTTGAATGAAAACTTATACTAGATGATCTAAGCACAGTAACATATTTTTCTTCTGTCCTTCTCAGCCTGATGGATTTAGGATGTCTCTTTTGTGGGTGTGATTTCTGATTAATTTTTGAATCTTGGTCTTAATGTGAAGCAATCTCTGTGAAAGTATAGTAAATCTGTTCATGTCATATAAGATTGCTGTTCCATTATTCTTCTGCAGCAACTTTTCCTCTTACTCTGATCACCTAAAGAAAACAACACTTCATGACTGTAAAAATGCATTATACAGGGTTTATATAGAAGAGGCAAGTGGAATACTTAAATAACCCAGCAGATTTTCAATTTCAGTGAGACAGAATAGTCTTTGTACACTTCTACATAGGTAGTCCTAGCATGGAAGATTTTTCAGTTTTTCACATTCAGAGTACTTTCTTTCTTTGAAGAAACCTTATTCTTAAAATATTTGTCCCTGTACTACCCTGAGCCTTACTCATTCAAAAACAAGTCGATACTCAAAAACATTAACTTTCCCATGCCACTAGTAAATCTGCGGGGAGCAGATTTCCAAGCACTCAGAACATCTGGGAACCAATGTGACCTGGAGGTATTGCCTCTCAAAGAAAGTTAAAGCAGAATATGAAGAATATATAGAAAGTACACTGCTTGTTCCATATAAAGAGCTTGTGTGGATGTTACCATCTGACGCTGAGGAAGTGTTTGGGTGAATTTTTTTTATAGATATAAACCTCCACTTGTTATGATTGTCTATGGAGAATGGATGTGCACTAAGGAGAAACTAATTATTTTTTAAATGTTTGTATAGGGTTTATATATCTGGGGTTTGAAAACAGAATATTTTTCAGGTCAGATATGTTCAGGGAAGCGAACAGAGGACATATTTGTCATATACTGGTCTTTAACTATTATGTGGATGAAGTTAAAGTGAAAAAAGTCTAACAGAAGTCAATTATTTGTTTCTTGGTTTAGTTTTGTGGTAAATGTGGTTCTTAACATCTAAGTTTCTCTGTTGCCATTTTGTTAACAGCTATCAAATCCAACTGCTTACCGTCTGTTATTGTTTCAGTTGAGTAATTCCCTCTTAATTAGTTGGACTTTTTATGATCATCTTCCTTAACATTTTAGTTAATCAATTTCCAAATGCCTGGGAAAGTAGCAAGAAGGAGAAAGAAAAGAAGACATGCACTAACACAATTAATTTTGTTTAGCTTCAGTATCCTCTAAAAGTATCAAATGGAGAAAGTGTCCTTCAGTAGCCCATTCACCTTCAGAAAAGGGCTATCATATCTATATTCTGATATGGTGCTGATTCTAATCAGTGGATTCTATTATAGGCCTTTAAGCAAAAAAGAAAGTGCTGATGAAGGCCATAAAAATAAATGAGGCTTATTGCTTCTTGACATCTTTAGCACTTTCTGAGGTTTCCTGAGTGAGCAAGGGTAGCAGACAATAGCTGGGAGATTGTGTGTAAGATAATGAGAAAAATAAATGCATCCTCGGAAGCAGCCAGCAGGAACTATGGCTAACATTCATTACGCAGGGTCTAGGCTGTTCCCAGTATGATGTTATTAATTTGTGGAATGAGCTAAGAGGTGTGAAGAAAGCTGATATTTGCTCCTAACCTTCCTGACCAGCATTTTGAATATTAACAGAGAGGTCAAATGCATTATCTCCTTGAATTTGTCTCTCTCCCTTTTTTCGTCAGTGAGAAGTGAAACAAAACATATCACTTAAAAGAAAGGGATGTGGGAAGCAACTGCTGTCCTCGCTTTGGTCAAAGAAAAAGAAAAATTGGGACTGAGTGGAAAACAGGTGATGGAGGTGAGGGTATGTTTTAGAGATTAATATGGGAAAGAAATATTCTTCAAATTCAAAAGGCAGTCTGCTTTCCAGGACTGCAGTGGGTGTGAGAGTTTAATAACAGAATACACGAGAAAGAGAGTATAGTATTTAAATGTTCACACAGCTAATCCCAATTTTTGTATTCACAGCCTCTCAGGAGTAATCTGTACCATATCACTTCAGTGTGTGAGTAGGTTAGTATTTTTTTGTTCTCGGGATATAGATCAGATTTACAATTTAGTGGGATTTACACTTCATGTACTGTCATTGCACCGAAGGTCAGGCTGTGTATATGCTACATATATGCATGACAGCTTCTACCTACTGTGGAATTTATGTAATTATTTAATTATTTGTACTAGTTAACTAAGCAGAAACAGATTCAGATTGTGATTACTTACATAACCAATAGCACAATCTTAATCACAAATTAGAGTATTTTGGAGGAAAATATGTGATTTGCAATTAAAGTGACACTGCTTAGGCATGTAGGTCGTTTGGTGTAACAACAGCATGAGCAATGTTGTTGAATTTAGAGCCTATTTAGTGAATAGGAATTATAAACAAAAGATATTTTAACTCCTTGCTATACAGATCTCACAGAGAAACACGCACATATTTAGTCCAAAATTTTCTAAGTAACTTTGCTAGGTTCACTGGGAATTGAACTTTTTAAAGTTAAGCATACATGATTCCAAGACCAAAGATTTTTTCTTTTTTTTTTTAATAGCCTTACAATCTGATTTTAGAAATTTCACAGTCAGAATAAAGGGAAAATTAATTTGATTTGTCTTCTGTTGCTTACTCACTTTGCTGTACCTGAATATATGAAACAGAGCCTTAGATGTAGCAAGGCAAAGTGATTTCTTTCCTTCTACATTTGTACCTCTTGATCTTGAGGGTCCAACAGGGAATGTACAGTATGTACAATAAACTGGGACAAAATGTTAACATGTCAACCTTACAAAGCAATGGTCAGGAAAGCATAAGAGAAACACAGTGCCTTTGCTCACTCATCTAAGAGTGATTCTGTTCAACTGACATTAATTATTTTCTGAAACAGTGAAAGTGCAGTAGAAAGGTAATTTTTCTTTGGTCAAATATTTTGTGACTGTATTTTGGAAGATGTATTTGCTGAGCTGTGCAGAAGTGTGGATATGCTCTGAATCTGGAATACAAAATGATTAGGAAGCAGTTAAGCTTAAGACCAAACAGAAAATTTGAGAAAGAAACCCAGTCCTCTCTTGAAACTTTTTGTCTATTTGGTTTTTTTTTTTTCTTCAAAATGCATTCAGATACCAATACCTCCAGATTTGCAAATCAAGTTTTCAGAAGGCACAAAATGTCTTCTCCTGTATGGTTTTGCATTGGCTTAATCATGTCTTCAGCATCTTTCCAGGGTCTTTCTTGGCTTTTCTTTCACACTTTCACAGAGTTAAGACTGGAAGCCACTACTGAATCAATGGTTTTGTTTCTGGTATATCAAATGTCTTCATACTGAGTCCCACCACTTGATGTGTCTATTCCATGGCAAAGCTCTGAAAGTATTGAGTTTTTTCTTTAATTGCAACTTTTCCATAATATAATAACCTAAGAAAAAACAAAATCAGTGATCCACCAATTCAGTCATTTTGAGGGAGAAATGACTGACATTGCATAGAAAAAAAGAGAGGCAATGTAATTTGAACAATTCAAGGGGGTGGCTTATATCACACTAGACAGTTCTTATTGAAAATTAATTAATAAGCAGAAGAAATTTACTGCTAAATACAGAAAATAATTTGGCATGGAAGCACATGTAAAACATTTAAGATCAAGGTGATATTACTTAGTGCAGAAACTATAAAAGTAGGGAGTTGGTAACAAGCTCGACTGAAGGGGAAGCATTAGCCTAGAAGGAGGATACTACTGAAATTTCTCAAAAATCAATTTTGGGAACAGTCACATTTAATGGCTTTATTTATGATCTTGGCATAGAAACAAAATTGGGAAGCGTCATTTGAAGGACAGAAAAGTATTGCTTTATCATAGCGAAGGAACTAAATGACCTTGAGAGAAGAACTAATAAGAACGAGATGAAATTCATACAGTGCAAGGGGACAGTATAAAATAAACTTGGAAGCCTAGTTTCAGACCTGTCCACTATCATCTAGGAATACATTAGTTAGAAAAAGTTAGAAGACAAGGGCCATAGTCATAGGAGTTCATCAATGAAAGCCTATAAATTTTCAATATGATACAACTGTGAAAAAGTCAAACATGTTCCTAGGACATACAAGTAATTTTTAACACAGATTTTCCAAAACTCCTTGAACAAGACTATTAGGAGTTTTCATCTCAAGTAGAGAGTACAATTCCAATTATACATATTCAAGAAAAATATATTAAGTTATATAAGGATTTTTTTTTTTCATTATTGTAATGTTCAAACATTTGAACAGTGGCTGTGAAAGCCTGAGGGATCTTTATCCTTGAGATATTCAAAGCCTGACTAGACAGAGATCTGAGCAACCTGATCTCTTTGACCCTGGTCAGGATTTGGATTAATATCCAAATATCCTCTCCAACCTTGAATTTTCTATTATTCTGTGATTCTAACTGTGGCTTCTTCAGAAAAAGATTTTTTTTTTTCTTTTGACAGTCTAGGGTCACTAAAAGTATCACAAAGCACAAACCTTTGCAGATAAAGTCTCATGAGTATATGAAGGGTATTGTATGCTTTCTGGCTCTAGAAACAGGGGACTTGTTTGTGCATGTTTCCATCAGTTCTTGTTCTGAAGTTTCTCTGATGGTTGAGGAATTCATAACATCAAAGATATCAGAAGGTCCTAGCAAGCAAAGTTCCCTGCAACAAAAACGTTTAGGATTTTGGACATTTTGATCAGGAAGAAGATCCTTCCTGCACCTAGATCAGACTGTTATTCTGACCAAAAGCATTTGCACAGGACGTATTCAGCAATTAAAGAAGTCACTGACACTTGACAAGTGAAACTGAGAATCAATATAAAGTTTGGATAAACAATGTGCATGAAGTATGTAGTGAATAATTTCCTAGAATATACTACAGTTTGGGTTCTTTATGTAGTGAATAATTTCCTAAAATATACTACAGTTTGGGTTCTTTTTAAATTTTTAAATACAAATGTCATATGATATTATTTGAAAGCTGCAGAGACACTCAAATAAAGGATTTTAAAATGGCTTATGTACTCAAACAGCTCTCTAACAGATTGCTGCAGCAAAACCTCTCCATGAAAGATGCTGTTCATAATGTTCACAAGATATAAGATTTTTTTAAAACTTTAGTTCTTTATTGGTAGAATCACAAATTAAGCATGACTTTATTTACTGTACTTGAGTCAGTTAAGTAAGTTCATATTTCTGTGGTTTAATTCTCTTCAGACAAGATTTAATATTATCAATCCCTGGAGGTATATTCAGTTTACCAGTTTGCCAATTCTATGTTACTAATATGCTATTACAAATTAAGAACCTTATTTCAGAAATCTCCTTTAGCTAGTTCTCTTAGAGCTCTTGCTTGTAAGTCAGCTGATTGAGTTGAAAAATTTTACGCTCTTTTCTCAGAATTGAAAAACTCCTTTTTACCCTTTAAATAGATCACTTTTCCTTCCTACTTTGTTACAGATAATAAGTAAAAATATCTCTAGAACATATCATCTTTGTATTGTTCACAGCAGATTTTTCAACAGCATCTTCTCTTGTACCTCATCTTCCTTTTAGATAAAAATGCCATCTTTTGACAGGCACTGGTAGAAAGAAGAACACATTAATTTAAAAAAAAATACTTAAGAAAGAATAAATGAAAATAAGACAGGATGAAAATGATGGTAACAGTAACTTGTTTTTCTTTGAAGTACCTAAAGTCTGTGGTCATCAAAGAATGGAAGTGTATTCAGTGTCATGAGAACAAAGTAATACATTAACAAAATTGGAGCTACTTTGCGCATTCTGTATATTCAATTTTCCAATAATAGTTTCATAGTATGCAGTCCAGAAAAAAACCATTAGATTATCTTGCCTCTTTTGATGTTATAAGGTATACATTTCACCAAGAATGTGATACAGAGAAGGGTAGTGTTTGAATTGCTGCTCTTTTTTCTTTTTTTTTTCTTTGTTTTTAATTATTTTTTTTTTTAGATAAATAAATGTCCCAGTTTCAGCCAGGACAGAGTTAATTTTCTTGCAGTTGTCATGAGGGTGCAGAACATGGAGCCATGTGGGCATGTGTAAGTTTTTATTCTGTATCACTCAGGTCAGTGACAGTGGGGGAAAGAAGGGATTCTCACTTCAGCAAAGAAAGGGGGTGCGGCTTCAGGTGGAAGAAAAAGGGTGCATGTGGACCCTCCATGACCATTTTGGTCCTTTTTCTTGGGGGAGCAAGTGGTGAACAGAGCGGTGGTGTGGTGCCTGTCTGACCAGAGGGTTTGTCTGCCGTTGTTTCTTATTATCTTGGGTTTGGGGGAAAAAATGCAGGTGCAGACTGTTTTGTCCACCATTTTCTTCTTCATCTCAGGAGCCATATATTGTGAGCTGTGGTAGCAGCAAATTGGTCAAACTCTGTGAGCATTTTGCATGTAATCACTCTCCTTTATACATATTGTTATTAGTGTTGTTGGTGTTACTCTGTTTTCTTACCTCATTGCTGTTTCCAGTAAATTAATCTCAGCCTTTTGTCCCTCTCTCATCAGAGGGGATGGGGGGAGGGGAGTGGCTGTGTAGGGCTTAATTTCCAGTGGGTTTAAACCACAACAATAAGAAAATAGTTCCCATGCATGAACGTTCTGTGCTAAGACTAAAGATGGTAGCTAAAACATTGAACTCCTAATCTACCCTAGTACTTAATTATTAGTGCTTTCTGGAACAGAAATGACTACCAGCCAGTCCAAGACAATGCCAAGACATTATTCAGGAAATAAGATGCATCGACAACCATTTCCAAAAGTAATCCGGGAAAAAAAAAAAAAAAAGACAAAAAAATCCCTGCTCTAAATATGTATTCATTCATCCTCCCAAGTCTTCCTTTGTGCTTTCAAACATCTCGAGGTCATTCTGGCATACCTCATGGCATCATGAGATCATATGACAATTCAGGTTGGAATTACCTTTGAGTAGACTAATCCAGTCTCCTCCTGAGAGCCCACAATGCACAGCCCCAGATTCACATTATGAAGAGCTCAGCCACATGGGCTCCAGTGCAACTCTCAGATTACTTCATGCAGATTGTACAATCCTACAAAAAGGGCTCAGAGGAAATCCAGGCCAAATGTCATCTACTACGGATAAGGCTAGTCTATGAGACAGGTCTTATGGCTAAAAGAGTCCCTGTCCTAAATAATCTAACAGTGTAAAAATATCCTATATTTTTATATATACATATTGATAGCATAAGATATTTCTTTTAAGATTTTTTCATCACTGATTTTGAGAAAAAGTTAGCGTTCTAAGCGGGAAGGTGAAACTTCCCATATTAGAACTGTATAACTCTTACATGCAGTTTTTCTTGCTCATCCTTATATGTGATTCCTTCTACATCATAATCAGATTTCCTGTCTCTTACTAGATATAATGTACCTCTGATTTACAATATCTATCTTTGCATTTTGCACACGTAGAGCCAATTAATCCAGAAGAAATACTCAGAGAGGCCATGTCAATATATAGGCAGATCAGATAGGAGCTAACTTTATTTCTATTTTTCTAACATACAACCATTATTTATTTTGAAAGCCAATTCTTTTTTAGAAATTGCACACAGTCTGAAAAATTCAGCTGGATCTTAATCCTGTCCTCAGAGAACAATCTGAGCAGCCAACCTGTACAATGAAGAGCACTTCACGAAATCATACCCAGGGGCTATACATGGAAAACAGATGTGACTGTGTCCATAACTTCAGTCTCATGAGGGAATAGAGTGAATCAAACAGATGTGGATGCAGAAAATCTCCACATACGCAACTGACACTTACCATCACCTACAGTGGTCCAGGCTGCGAAATGTAGGAAATTCTCTGTACCCATTTCAATGCGCAGGCTGTAGTACAAATTGCTATTGATATATCTGCATGTTTACAGTAAGCTTCTTTTTCTGCTTTAAATAAATAAGTAAATATATATGTATGGGGGAGTAGGCATTTCCACCTAAAATAATAAAAAGTGGCATACATTTAAAACTAGGAAATTTTTAGATTGACTGAATATTTTTTGGAGCTTTCTTTATCAAAACCTCCCAAGCACATCATACAAATGCAGTAAAATTCTAAATAAAGAGTATGTGTCTGTTTACTGCCTATATATATTCTACTATATTATATTTATACACAACATTGTGTATATCAGTGTATTGTCTATGACATTGCATATATCAGTGAATGCACATAGTAATAATTTTAAAGGTTTGTTTCAGGTAGTTGGAATTCAGAAGAAACACAGCATTGGTGTCATAATATAAATGCCTATTTCCCTAGAGGATTTTTATATTAAATTTTTACATAGTGTAGTTTAAGAATATATCTAGACATCTGGTTGAGACCCACAGCTCTGAACTCTGAAAGGATTGTTTTAGCAAGGAGCAGGGAGCAATCTGAAGCCCAAAGCCATACAAATATCAACAGCTAGCCCTAAGGAGCAGACAAGGTGCAGCCACACTAGTGTGGTGTGTATACACCAATGGACTCTGATGCATACTCTTGAGTATTGAAGCAATACCCAACACTTAGTATCCCACTGGCATGGCTGTGCTGCCACTGGTTCTGGAGCTGGGGTACACTTTGCAGTGTGTGTTTTAAAACTCCTAAATCACAAATATTTAGGGAGGACTACAGTCTAGAGAGAAGGGTGAAGTTATATGGTTTTATCCCAGGGGTAACATCAAATAATACTACAACTTAGAAAGACAGATCACCCCGACATCAGCATTCTGCTTGTCAGAAACTGGAGAAGAATTATCATGTGAAAGTACAACCCTACCTTCCATACAGCCATCCATACTGGACAGCCCAGTACTGGACAGCCCCATTCTCATTTCCCTGAAAATAGGAGGGTTTGAAGTTTGCCTTTCGCTGCAGTTAGTCATAATCAAAGAAGTACTGCCATGCAGAAGGGTTGGGGAAATCATTGTTAAGCCTGCATGACTGACACATTTTTTATTTCTGACATGCATGAAATGGAATGTGTTTTGTGTGATTTTCTTCCAAGAGACTAGGAAAGCAGTTTTATTTATCAAACAGGAAGCTGATGTTCTGTGTATCAGGAAGCAACCAGGTGGAAACTGTTCTCAGAAGTTCTGATTAGTTCCAATAAAACCTCATTATCTGTATTTACAGAAGAAAAAAATGGTTGCTTGGCCCTTATCTAATTGTCCTTTTGTATACCCCTGCATTGATTTATCCCAGTTATAATCTCAAAGTGGTGGGTGCCAGGACTATTTCTATTACGTTCTCTTTTATTCTTTGAATTCATTGCTTGGATCTTATTACCATTTGATAGAAGACCTAGGGAAAAAAAAAAAAAAGAGATCATTATTTTCCCTTGTTAATTATTTAACATTTATAGCATTTAATTTGTATATCTTCCATGAACAATATTCTCTGGATGCCTGTTGCATTAATGATGTCCATTTCCCTTATAGGAAAACTTTGATGTGTTTTATATGATCCTATAAAACACACAGTGTTGAACAGTAAATATGCTCCACAGGCAAAGACTTGTTAATGAGTCCCAATTAGCTAATAATCAGACCACCCCCCCACAATTAATATTGAACACAGAAAAATCATTTGGATCAATCTTGCAAGGATTAAAGGCTTTTATTCACTATAGGTCTTGCACATGGTCATTTATGCTTTGTAATACTTTCATTAAGTCTGTACTCTGAACTAATTATGGACCTAATAAAACTTCTGTTAAAACTCATTAAAATGTTACTCATGAACCAAATTACTAAAAAAATCAGTTAATACAGAATACGACAGATTCATAATAAATTACATAATTCAGTGCAATATAAAATTAACCAAAGGAAACTGATAAAAATAAAGCTCCCATTTCTCTTCTGATGTCTCAAAAAGACCGTCTTCTCATTCACTTTTAACCAACTATGAACTGTCTAGTTAAACAGTTTGGTTCTGGTTTACAGCAGTAACCCACTATTCTACTCTCCATTTCCAGGTCTGGAGGCTGGTTAACGTCATCTGAATAGGCTGTTATTCTGGTATATTCTCCCACCTTGACTCTGCTAGCGTTTCTTTTGTCTCCATCTTTGAAAGTCTAAGAAAACAATAAACATAAATGTTCTTTATTCGAGTTCTCTATAGCAATATAGGAGTTAATTCTTTTTTAAAAGTGTGGCAAGTTGCTTAAAGCAATCGGTGAGTAAAGAATTAAAAGAAATTCCATGTATTTGAAAACAGAAAGAATGAAAGTCAAGCACAAGCTCTTCTGTGCCTCTGCTTTTGATTTCACAGCAAGGCTGACTGAGAGAGATTGTCGCATTTCACCTCAGCTTTTGTACAGATTTCTGTAAAAGAAACACTATTGAGCAAGTAAAATGTGACTACCCACATGGCTGAACACAGATTGATGCAGATTGGAAGGCAGGAGGGCTCTGCAGAGGGATCTGGATAGACTTGAGAGATGGGCTGATTCCAATGGGATGAAGTTCAATAAAGCCAAGTGCCGGGTCCTGCACTTTGGCCACAACAACCCCCTGCAGCGCTACAGGCTGGGCACAGAGTGGCTGGAAAGCAGCCAGGCAGAAAGGGACCTGGGGGTACTAATTGACAGGAAGCTCAACATGAGCCAACAGTGTGCCCAGGTGGCCAAGAAGGCCAATGGGATCTTGTCCTGTATCAAAAATAGCGTAGCCAGCAGGAGCAGGGAAGTGATCCTTCCCCTGTACTCTGCGTTGGTGAGGCCACACCTTGAGTATTGTGTTCAGTTCTGGGCCCCTCAGGTCAGAAAGGATATTGAGGTGCTGGAGCGGGTCCAGAGAAGAGCAACAAGGCTGGTGAAGGGACTGGAGCATAAGTCCTATGGGGAGAGGCTGAGGGAGCTGGGGTTGTTTAGCCTGGAGAAGAGGAGGCTCAGAGGTGACCTCATCACCGTCTATAACTACCTGAAGGGAAGTTCTAGCCAGGTGGGGGTTGGTCTCTTCTCTCAGGCACTCAGCAATAGGACAAGGGGGCACGGGCTTAAGCTCCGCCAGGGGAGATTTAAGTTGGATATCAGGAGAAAATTCTTTACAGAGAGAGTAATCAGGCATTGGAATGGGCTGCCCGGAGGGGTGGTGGATTCACCATCCCTGGAGATTTTTAAACGCAGATTGGATGTGGCACTGAGTGCCGTGGACTGGATTTGGACCAAGGGTTGGACTCGATGATCTCGGAGGTCTTTTCCAACCCAATCGATTCTATGATTCTATTCTATGATTCTATCTGTACATGAAACATAATGAAGGCATGCACATCAAGAGAAATTAACTTTGTTTATGTGTTGTACAGACACTCATGGAAAGATTGTTGCTAAAAAACCTCCTAATTAATGGGATCTTTGCACAGGATAGTGCTTGTATGAGGAATAAAATCTGTTACCAGGATGGTCAGCCACCATCTAGGTGGTAATGATGGTATCTGTTGTACTAGTATCTCCAGCAGCATTGGACAAGACTCTCCAAAATATTGTTCTGCTGAATTCCTACATCCAATTGGCCCTAAGTTCTTCATAATCACTTAATCACAAGCCATATCCATTGGTTTTGGTTATCTTAAACTATCTACCACCGACTCCTAATGATCTTAACCATGCACAAAAGACTATCCTGCATGATGATTTCTGCGTGTTCAGAAGTTCCTATTGAGTATTTACAAGAATCCTGTCAATGTACAGGTTGGTTAGCTCTGGAGTAGGAACACCCTGGGATGTCTCTGGAATAGTAGTTTCTTCACCTACCGTATGAATCAATGCAATGGAAAGAAACAAACTGGTTGAGATACAGACATAAGTTGCTGAGGGGATTTGTCATTACTGCTCAGAATTTCTACTAGGGGAGCTCCTGTAACAGTTAGCCACTTCCTTAGTGAAAACAGTGGTTAGAGGTTCAGTCCACCCTCCTGTCTCAAAATGGTCCAGTGTTTAAATTGCTTTCAGTGAGATAGCTAACTGGTTTTATGCACAGGCACAGCCCGGATACACAGTTATATCACACTTGCAACTATAGGACAAACTTAAATCTCGTCCTCACATCCCATTTATGACTTATATTCCGCATCTCTTTCTTCACCAAGAGAGATGGCCAGGAGTACTTTAAATTAAAGTGTTTTAACAGGAAAATGACAACTTGCCCAAAGTGTTTGCAAACCTTAGAAACGTAAAAAATTGTTTATCCTGTTTTGTTCTAATAGTATTTGTCCTAAATGCTGATTTAGGACTAGTTAAAGTCTGTCAGCAAGAGAACCAATGACTTCAGGACAAGTTGGAATGGATCCATAATTAATTATTGTAATGCTTGTATTCACACTTTATTTTAGCCACAATAATTAGATAAGCAAATTCAGGAGCTGATCCAGGCTAAGTACACAGTCAGTAATAAGCCATCAAGATTTGGTTTATTTGTACATTAGATAAAGGGACTGGACCTTCAAACTAAATCAGAGGGTTTTAGCTTCTGAGAAATTCCAGTTATGCACACATAAGCAGATGTTTAAATCTAGAGTAAATATTTAAGGAACTGACATCTGTTCCTAACAGCACACATTTGTTGTTCCACTCACAGGCATATGAATCAGAAATAAGTTTTGCACCTTTAAAGTAAAGCTGATTCCATTTCCTCACTGTCTGGCACATTAGAGGTGAATAAACTCTAAGCTGACAGAGCTCAGGTCTGCAGGTGCGTATGTATATGCTGAACATTACACAGAACTTCAGCAGATTATTCTCCTGCGATGTTACTGCTTCTCAGTAAAGGGATGCTTTGAGCTTCTTTCTGAACACCTCAGATTACTAGGCACTTGGTAAAAACCATGTCCATGGATTTTCTATATAAATTAAAAATTTTAGTGAGACTGTAAAAATTAGAGTTGCAAAGTTAGGCTGTAGTGACACCAAGTGCAGTGTAGAGCCTTCATTTTTTGGTGTCTTCATCTTCTTTGTTTTCATTTGGTTATCCACTGAGATTTATAAAATATTCTCTGTTCTTCTGGCTTTCTAGAAGTGGAAGTAACACTTGAACATTTGAAGATTCATCCCAAGAACAGATATTAATTTATGTTTGGGTAGTATTTTTCTGTTTCATTTCATTCACATATGTATGAGCTGAAGACAATTTCAAAGTAAACTCTGCTGCAATAAAACAGTATATGTTCACTATGGGGATTCACTGATTTTGTTTAAATGTTAGTGTTCAAATAATTTTTCTATTCCTTTTTCTTGATAGTCTAGTTCTCTGTTTTGAATATGGAGTTTGTGTCATTCACATTTTAGAATTATTTTCTGCTACGTTGAAAGCAAAAATGTTTTTCATTTTTCCAAACAATTGCTCCCACAGGCATTAAAACTGGTAGAAGTGTAGTAAGGAAGCCAAAATTCTCTGGATAATTCATGCATGGACTGAGACAGACCTTGGTCACAGTACTGAGAATTAGAGCCCTAGAATACTGTGCTCCAGGCACATCCATCAAAACAGCAAAATGAAGGCCTGTGTGATGGTACTAAACATGGGTTTCTTTCATGGAGACTGATTGCATTATTCTTTGTTTTACAGGATTCAAGTTGAATGAGAAAGGCAGAGCGTATACGAGCAGGGTGCAACACGTTAAGGGTATATGTAACATGTTAGTCAATACAACTGATATAAGTATGGATGTGTGGTTCTTCTGCAATATTCAGACTCTCTGCATGTGCTTGGGCAATGTGCCCCAGGCCAAACCCTGCTCTGAATCCAAGAAAGGCTCTGGAAGCCAGCTCTGGGATTCCCTGGCAAGGTACAGTAGTCATCCCTGGAGACTCACATCCTCACTCTTTGATATTCACGTGCCCTGGCTACGTTCACAGCCAGATTCATGCACTCTGAGGAGATCAAATGTGACTAAATGGGGCAGGTCTATCTCCTCTATTGGCACTGATGGCTATAACCTTCTCCTTTCTTCAACAGGGAGAGGTTGGCATTTGTAGTGTCCAATTCCTTCAACACATCTTAGAGGTCTACCACAGCAAACAGACATCTCTTGACCTAGATGATCAGCAGAGATGAGATATCCTCATCTTAGAAGTCTTTGGGTGCTCAAATGGACCTCACACATCATGAAAGTCTCTTAATTGCGATGACTGAGGTCAATGTAAAACTCTATCTTATCAAAATTAGACTAGTGTTTTCATTGTAGAAACACAGAATTCCAATTTCTACCTAAGCATCTAAACCAGATAGCTCCCTTATAGTTAAAAAAAAAAAAAATCTTAGAATATATTTGCAAGTGTTTTTTCACTCTTTTGAAGCAACCCTGCACACAGTGCAAAATGACAACTCAAATGGTTCTCTGTGTTATAAACAGCCATGCCCTACATACAGCAACTCACTTCCATTCAGGAAGGAACAAAATTTTATATTCACTACATTAAAGCCTATGTTGATTTACAGCCCTCTTTGATCAGATGATCAAAATCCACTTTAACATTGCTCACAGAACAACCTTAGTCCTCACACATGTATCATTCATAGCTGGCACAGATGCTCAGCATCCCAGTGCTTGCAAGAGCTGTGCTTGTCTTTGGCATCAAGGCTCATAGCTTGGGTTCAAGTACTTGCCTGAAAAAAACAATAATAAAGATAAAATGAGTTTTCTTGGGTCTAATTGTGACAGATTGGCCTGAGCACAAGGATTGTGTCTTTCCTTGTGGTGCTAAGTGAAAGAGAAATTAATTTGAGCCTTAGGAGACAGGTACTTAGGGCCATGTGGAATTACAGGCTGGTTGCTGGATTAGCAGAGATAGATATGGGAGTTTAACTATCACACGTTTTATTGCACAGAAGAGGAGAAATTAAAACATAAGAGAAAGCAGGACTGCATAGGGCAGAAGACTAGAAAATTGTAAAACAAAGGAATTTAAACTGGAATTAGTTTTAAACAAAACCAATGTATTAAATTTCAGCCATGGAAACAATTGCTGCTGCTGTACTTCTTGCCACCTCTATGTATCCTGTTCATGTCTCTTTGTGGTAGTCACACCAGGAAGATACAATTATTCATTGCCTTTCCTTGGAGGACACATTTTTTCTAGAGAAAAAAGAAGATTGCACCCTGAATTTAGGCTTAAATAGAGACTTCAGGTGCTGGTTCCCAGGGTGGTATGGACTATTGAACTATTAAATTTGTTATTATTATAATTCTATAGTACTTGAAGATAATAAGTTTAATACATATAATAAAGGAGAATTATAAAGAAGAATCGTATGAAATTATAAAAGAAAAATAAGTAGGAATAAAAGGATATTCAATACACACAATGAAACAATAGCAGATGCATTATTTATTACAAAAGGATTATCAGAGATATTCCAAAATTTTAGATATCCATTTTAAGTTGTTGCCTTTTACCTCATTCAGCATTCTAGTATGCTTTATTTAAATGTTGTGTTTAAATCACAAAAGACTCTAAAATGAAGATATTATAACCATGTAAGCATTATAAGCAAAGCAATTAAAACAAATCAAACCAACCAAAAACCCCCAAACCAAAGCAACCAAACAAAAAACAAAAACAAAAAAACCAACCCCCCCAAAATCAAAAACCAAACCAATATTTCCACTGAGGCCTTATCTCACTGATGAATTGCAACAAAGGTACCCAAACTGTTAATAAATAACCAAAAGGTTATGTGCTAAAGGTATGGCAAAGGTAATCCATGCCCATCTGGCCACATCTGTTGTTTCATTTAACCAGCACAGGTGCAGAATGTCAGGAAATGGCTGCAAGAATCTAGTTGTACATACTTTGCTTTGTCACAATCTCTTCTTCTCTGGTGGCATCAAGGATTATTTCCTCTGTGACTGATCATATATGCATAGCATCCCCAGTGGCCACTGCCAAGAGTTCAGTGGTCCTTGAGGTTGTTGCCTAAAGAAAATTCAAGGAGAAAAAGCTCCGAGGCAAATTAGTTTTGGAGGTGAGATAAGGAAAGGATTTTAATTTGTGTCTAGGCATCCCCCCCTGTACAGATGGTACAATTTATAATATTGTCTGTCCAATCCCAGATGTTTCCACTCTGTGGCTTTTGCCCTGATCCACCCCCATCCCGTCCCCTGGGAATTGGGGCTGGGGGGTTCTCGGGACCCTCTCTTCATCAGTCATCATCTTCAGAGTACAAGGGACATATATTCACCCGGTTCTTGACTGCACCTTAGGCCAAGGTACAAGTGTTCTCTAAACAACATAGGCTTACTTTGACGAGAAACTAAACATTTTCTGATGGAATTCAGGGATAGAATTGATATGGGGAACATGGAATGGGGTGATAGGGTTGGGGAATGTGTGTAGTTACTATACTAAGGGTAAAGGAATAAGGGCTGCTGCTTCTAAATCTACTTCTACTATATAACTACTTATAAAGCTTATACAAAATTAGGAAAATCAAAAAACCAGATGGACATTAAGGCATCAAGGTATTTCAGCCGATTCTCCACATAACTGGCCTGTAGGCACACAAATGGTTCCCTGCACCCACAGTGATCATCTCCCCTCTTCCCAGTTGTGACTGTTCTTTGTGTGGCACATCTTTTTATTGAAAAGGCAGATCTTAATGGAAATGTCTGGATTGCAAAGTTTCTGCTGGAGTGCACACATAGAGCAGACTGGGTAGAAACGGATTGCAAAGTACAGATGGAAAATAAACATTTTAATTAACGTTAACTTTTGTGTACTTGGAGGACCCACATGCTGTAGATGTGATTCTATCCCATTTGGTCATGCAGAAGCTAATTCTGATGAATTCTCTAATTTTACCAAAGAGAATTCATAGCTTTTTTCACTCCGGTACTTTCTTGCAATTAGTTGTTTGACAGCTGTTGTTTTCATGCAAATTTGACAATGTAGTGTGTGAGTCTCTGTGAGATGATAATAACTGTGCAGATCACGCTTATACAATAGAAATAAAAGCAGACAGTGCCATCATATTTCTGAACTGCAATATGATTTAAAGTATTTGCCTACTATTTGATTTGAATATTCATACTTTCTTACTCTAATATATCATTGTTTCTGAACTATGGGTAAAATGCAATTAAAGATGTTGATTGCAAATCAACTTATTTTAAGAAATATTGGAATACTACTACTAAAAATGCTTTTCAGTAAATAAAAGCATTAATTGTTCAATGGTTGTGTGATGTGTTACACAGAATCATACAGTCATTTAGGTTGGAAAAGACCCCTAGCATCACTGAGTCCCAGTATTAACATAGCACTGACAGGTCCACCATTAAACCATGTCCCTGAGCACCCTACCTACACCTTTTTTCTGACCACTTCCAGTGACAGTGATCCCACCGCTTTCCTTAGCAGCCTGTTCCAATGCTTGAGAACCCTTTCCTAATATCCAGTCTAAACCCTGGCACAACTTGAGGCCACTTCCTCTCATTCTATCGTTTGTTACCTGGTAGAAAAGACTAACCCCCACATGGTTACAACCTCCTTTCAAGTAGTTGTAGAGATTGATATGGTTCCCCCTGAGCCTCCTTTTCTTCAGGTTAAACACCCACAGTTCCTTCAGCTGCTTCTCATAAGACTCATGCTCCAGACCCTTCACCAGCTTGATCAGGTGTGTCCATGCACATACACACATGCACATACAATGTTTGCTTCCTTTTATATAGCGCTTCTCTAAAGTGGAGCTTGAGTGTCTTGGATCTCCATTTCATAAGCAGCCAGCCACCCTTCCTCCAAACAGCTGCCAGGTAACCTGTCTTTGTCAGTAAAGTCCAAGCTTCCCTTGTGACCCCGTGACTCTTGGTTCTCTTGCTGAGCTGAGCCGGTACTTTCATCTTGGTGAACCAACTTACCTGGCACAAAATTAGAAATTCTTAGTACTTCTGGGTGTTCAACAACATGTTGTGAGGCAATTACTTTTGTAAATGCCAGTTCAGCACAGAGAGTGACAAGCAGAAAAAGAGGTGTAGACTTTCCCAACTGGGACAGCTGGGGTGGTTGATTAAGAATTAATGAATCTGCTTGGGAAAACAAATCTGCCTAAGACACTGTTTTGCAAAACTTTCATATTAATTTCTGTGTTTGTCAGAATGTTTATCTCCCTTTCAGGCAGAGGTCTGGGATTTTCTTGTTTTGTTTTATTTCTTTGCTGTTACCACCATCCAATTTTCTTCCAAGAACTATAGTCTGGTGACCAAAAAATGTTGAATTACTTTTCTGGTCACATCCAGGCATATTCCCTAATGGTGCTGTTCTCTGATAGCATCTTTGGCAACCCCATACAGCATTTCTTTCAGGAGCAGCAGTAAATGTCATGGCACAGAGAATAATGGTGTGCAGTGAACCAGCAGGGAGATTTTGAAATTGCCAAGAGTTGTTTTCAGTTGCATAATTTTATTGGGACTGCTATTAGTACCTTTTATCTTAGAAAAAATGCAGTTGCATATTAGATTTCTGAAACCAGAATACTTCCCAGATTGCAGGGAAAAGATGACATCAGTGTTGTAATGAAGATAAGTAATGAGGAGCAGAGAGATCATGCATGCTTCGTGTAGGCAAACTCTGCTTAACAAATGCACTGTATATGGATTTCAAGACCATGTGTGCAGAACAGCTGTTCCTTCTCCTGTAACGGGAAAGGATACCACCCATTTGCACCAAGTAGTGACTTCAGATTATTACTACATTTCATCAACTCTTCCACAGCCCTAGAAAGTCTTAGCTGGACTAGACGATTGTCATTTTCCTGCAGAATAAACCAATAACCAACCAAACATACACTAGGAAATTTATTTTTAAAACAACAAAAGCTACAACCAAGCAAATCCCAAAACCCAGTAACGGTTAGTGAAGACTATCTTGATAGAGAATATAGACATGATTGTTTCTTGGGTCATGCAAAAAGCTCCAGTACCATTTCTTCACTCACCATCATGCTCAGTATTTGGAAATTCATGTGTAGTCCATCATGCTGATTCCTCACTAGTATGGGACAGGTATGTTAACGTATATATTGATTTCCAGTAATGTTCCCCACTAGTCTCACAACTTATGAAGCACTTTTGTATTACAGTGGGTCTAAAAGGTGATTACAGAACAGAAGGAAAACAGTGAGTCCAAGCCAAGCAAGACCTAATACTATTTCATTTACTCAGTGGCATAGTTTGGAATAAATATCTCATGTTGCTGTATTTGTAGTGTCGGTATTAATCAAAGACAGTGTAATGTTTTTTATAGTATTGCCTCTGTTTTGAGAGTTGCTTAATAATCACTTATCATAATAAAACATTTTTAGTCAATGAACTTCTCTGTCATCTGGGATTTCCCATCAATTTTTGCAGATATGGATCTGCTCAGTGCCCACATAACCATTTTTTTTTTTGAGGTATTGTGTAGTCTAGGGAGATTGCATGCAGTGATGAAATGGTTTCTGGAGGTCTCACTAGAAGCTAGTGCCTTTGGAAATTATATTTAGCAAAACCAAAGCAAAGACAATTATCTTAATGTGCAGGATTATACTGAATTAGAGCCCTGAGTGAAGGAAGCAGTTCAAATGCCCACCTTAGAGTAAAAATCAAAATTTATTTCTTTGTATGGAAAGAATGGTGACCAGCTCTTGCCACAGCATTTCCCAAGAACACAGGAGATCTCTCTGCTGTTTTCATAAAAGTCTATTATATGTACATTTGCAACCGGACATGCCTATCTCGTACTGGCCTTTTTAGCCACCAACGCACTTGCAACAAATGAGGGTAGAGCCCTTCTCAAATCTTTGTTCGCGAAGCCTAGCCATGATGATATATGTGCATTAAAAGGAAAGGAACTAGATGAACTCAGATAAAACCAGAGTAAGAGTCTAGCCCATCCCACGTAGTTTGTCAGGACCTCTGAGTGACAATCTCCTTTCTGGTTCCAATTTATCAATGACTTATTTTAGAAATCTTATACAAGTTTATACATGACTAGTTAAACACAGAAATAACACTTAGGTGCCATGGTAGCATACTGGGGCCTTCCCTCCTTCCTCCAGAGACCAGATGAGAGTTGCACTGAAAGTCAGATATACTGAGGAGTATGAAGAACACATTGGACACAGTCCTTCCTTAGTCACAAGGGAAAAGGTGAGGAGTTTGCAGCTGCTTCCTCCTCTGCAGGCTTAGTGCTGTAAGTATGCCCAGGACTAAAAATATTTTTAATAATTTTGCTTGCTTAAGGAATATTACTTATCTATCCTCACCCCTTTTTTCTGCTTAGGAGACTCAAGTGTTGTTCAATCTTTGTAGCACGAGACACCCACCAAGCTAGCAGGGTGAGAGCTGGTCTCTCCAAACCCTCAGAAGAGTGATTTGATTCACATTTACAATTCTTCTCTTACTGTATGGAGAAATGTTTTTGGCAATAACCTTTGCAACATCAATATTAGGAAAGTAATATGGAGAATGAGATTAGATTAGCACCTTTCCTCCAAACTTTTTCTGTTCCTCCCATTTTCCAATGAATTTTCTGTGTAGGAGGTATCATTGTCCCCATGCCTTCACGTTGATGGAGGTAAAGCCACTCTTGATTTCTGCAATAACTAAACCCTGTGGTAGAAATCCCGTCTGGATGGACTAGCATATAAATAGTTGTGGTTGAGTGCAGCACAGAAATGTGGACTTTTCTGCAGAGGGAGCCAAAATGAGCCTGACTCAACTAATATCCCAAAGGGACAGAGTAAATAAAGTTTTATTTCCAACATAGAAAACAGCATGTTCTAAAACCAAAACAAATAAAACAACTGGACATGCTGAAGGAAAAGAAGTCAGGAGTGCAGGAGCCGGATGGAGAGAAACATGAGAGAAGTGAAGTTCTTGTCACTAGGGGGCAACGTGGTATCAGATAAAGGGATGGATGCTCCCCAGAAGACAGTGAAATATGAGGACAAGAACACGCCGCCGTGTAGAACACAGACTTAAAAATAGCAAGGCAGCCTGGTGAAGCACAGTAGAATAAGAAATTGGGTTTTACTGCCCTTAGTCATCATACTGACCCTCTGGCTCAGCCAGAAGGAGTTGAAGAGGAGAATGTAGCTGCTGCAACTTGATAAACAGTGTCAACTAAAAAAGTCAGATGCAAGCTTTTTCTTAATAAAGGATATGTGATGCAACCATAGTCATGATCAAGGTGCAAAAAGCTGGGGATGGGCAGGGGATAAATATAATATACTGGTTGTCTGGATATCAAACCGGGTATCTAGATTGTAGCATCTATAGCTTATGTCAGAAATGCTGCTAGTCTCTCACAAAACAACTCTAGAAGCTCTCAGTCCATAAATTTTGAGCTGATTCAAATCTCAGCACCATGCACAAACAAAAGTAACACTTAAATCACTCCATGTATGTCTAAGAGTGACAGAAAGAGGAGGAGAAACTGCATTTCTGTAAATTCTGGTATATATTTTGTTATGAGAAAGCAATATTAAACTATTGAATTGGTGAAATAAGATTGTTTTAAGACCTGTAAAAGTAAGCTTTTAAAGTTTAATTTCATATTTGACCAACTTTGTAGAATAGATGGAAGATGAATCTTGGATAACAGACTGCTGAGGGTTGGACTTAAAACAGTGTTTAAAAGCTTCTTTACAGAGAATCTTATTTTTAATCCATCCAGGATGTGAATACATTTGCCTAAGCTGCCTAGTACACACAGATGGATTTTTGACCCTATGGCAAAATAACCAAAATGACCTGGTGTCTTCATCCAGAGCAGATTGGCTGGATCTACAGCACATAGCATCTTTCCTTTCTGGGGCTCAGGGGATTCTAAGATAAAATAGTTAATTAGGGACAGAAGTTGTTTATTGAACACTATAAGGATTATGTTGCAACCTGCCAGAAGGGTGGTTTTGTATATTTGTAGAGTACAGCTGTATCCATCTGATAATTTGCTATGGATGTAAAGAGCAACCCCGTTTTACTCTCTCTTCTCCCACACACTCCTCAACTCTTCTTCTGCCTGTGCCACATAGAAGCTGCTTCTGGTTCTCATCTTTGTGCTGTCACTGAGATGATTTATTTTGCTAATTTTTCAGAATACATACACTTATTTTGCAGTGTAAATTTTCCATGTAGTTAAGTGAAAAAAAATACATATGATCCCATGGGCACTATGGTGGTGATCATACTGGGTACTAGATCCGGCACTAGCAACCCGACAGCAGGTGGTAGAAGCAGGAAGAACCAATCTCTGCCATGGGGAGAGGTTGCACTGTCTCAGATGTATCACTGAAGTGTGCCCTTATTCCACTTTATATTAATAATTCGTTGATGTGTAACTTATGTGCACTGAGAAGATCTTAACAATCAGATCTATTCAGGTTTTGATTTACAGGTTTTGATATTTAGAATTTGACAAAAACTGTCGATATTTTTGGGGTATTCCTACTTTATTCTCATCCCAAATAATAATTATTTTGAAAAACTGAAGTCTGGTAAAAGAAAATCTGTAGGAAAAATCCTGGAGAGCTTTTTAAGTGTTCTACTTTCCCCAGAAAAATTCAGCTTCACCTTCTTGGATTTAGTCAGATGTGCATAGTAAAGCTAAATGCAATATAGTTGAACACTGATGGAAATAATACTCAGGATCTAAAACAAGAATGAGGTGTTCTGCAATAAAAACACAGTTATTCCTAAGTGGGACTGAAGTGAATAACTAATTATCACTTCTGAAATGAGTTTTATTCTCTTGTTTACTACACAGCAAACCAAGAATATTTTCACTGTATTTTACTGTGCTAGTCATACTACTGAACCAGAATTTAAGCTTCTGCTTTATTACTGAATATGAAAAGTAATGAGTTGAAACAGCAACGTGAATCTTTCTGAACGAACAAAATTGTTTCATTTGGGAGGCCATTCTGAAGCCAATAAAATTGTGGTTGGAACTAATTTTCTCCGTATGCTACATGGAACAAAATTGCTCTTACCGCTGTGCATGTATTTACAGCCTTTGGCACAATGGGATTAAACTCTTTTCTGGGATACAGGTCACTTTCACTCACTAATATAAATAAAATCCTTCAGTGAATAATAGAATACCAGGTTGGAAGGGGACCTGAAGGCTTAGCTGGTTCAGACTTTCTTGGCAAAAGCAAAAGCACAGTCTAGATAAGATGTCCCAGCACCCTTCCCAGCTGAATCTTTCAAGTGTCCAACACTGGGGAATCCACCACTTCCCTGGGGAGATTATTTCAATGCCTGATTGTTCTCACTGTAAAAAATGTTCCTCTTGTGTACAGCTAGAATCTCCTCAGGAGTAACTTGTCACCCCTTGTATTTTCCAGGGCACATTTTTTTAAAAGGAAATCTTCTTTGTAGCTACCCTTTAAATACTGAAACATGGTGATAAGATCTCCCCTAAGTCTTGTTTTCTCAAGGCTGAAAAAAACCTGGTCTCTCAGCCTTTGATCATGTGGCAGGCCTCCCAGACCTTTGATCATCTTTGTGGCCCTTCTGTGGACCCTTTCCGTCCTGTTCACACGTTTTGTATAGTGGGGACAAAAATTAAACACAATATTTCAGGTGTGGTCTGACAAATGCTGAGCAGAGTGAGCATAATGATTTCTTTATATCTGCTGGTGAAGCACTTGTTGATGGAACCTAGCATCCTGTTGGCTTTCTTTGCTGCAGCAGCACTCTATTCACTCATATTGAGCTCAAGTCCACCAGAACCCCCCAGTCTCTTTCCACAGAGCTGCTCCCCAGCCAAGTATATCCCAGCCTGTGCTGCATTCTTGGATTATGTTTTCCCAGGTGCAAGACTTCACACTTGTTGAATTTCATAAGGTTCTTGTTAGTCCTCTCTTCCAGCCTATCCAGATCTTCCTGCAGAGAGACTGTCCCTTCTGAAGTGCTCACTTCCCCACAACTGTAATTATATTTGTAACTGTAGATGTGGCACAGGGGCTGTATCCTGTAGTTGGACATAATCAAACCCATGAAAGAATTATCATAATTCGTAAAATTTACCATGAAAAGACATCATGAGGCAGGATAAGTTACTAACATTAATTCAGTCACATTGGTTGAGACCTAAGTAGCATCTGTACAGTTACCTCTACTTGATAGCAGCAGAGAGCCTAGGGAAAATTGTGCAAACTGGGCAAACATAAATTCTACTTCCTCCTGTTACTCTCCCAGGCATTAAACTTCTACAGGGATTATGTGAACCAGAAATGGTTTTTATGTGTTTAAGTAACACCCAATTGATTTCATTTCTATATGCTTGTCTGTTCGTCCTTTGAATCCATGCAGTTTTCACACTGGTAGTATCTTCTGACAAGGAGTTTCACATCTTCCCTCTACATTATGTGGAAAACCACCTTATTTTGTTTGCTTTTAGCTTTTCTTATATTTCATGCCACCTATTTCCTCTACTGGAATATACAATAAATTATCAACCCTATTCATCTTCTTCATATAGAAGTTTTTTATGCACCCACAGATTATATTCTTCACAACTGTCTATTTTCCCTCACTGAAGAGTTTAGTTAGTACTTAATTTGTACTTAATGTGACTTAATTTGTTCTTAATGTGACTACAAAAGTCCCAGGAAACATCCATAAATAGAAATTAATTCATAACTGGATACATTGATCTTATGCTTCTTTCATTTTAACCTAAAACATAGGGAATATTGCACAAGACTCTTGTGATTTTGAATATATTCCAAGTCAGTTCTGTGAAGTGACCATCATTTGTCTCAGTGCTTCTCCCTGAAAAGAAAGTCACTTGTGCTCTTTGAATAGAGTAAGCAGATGTGTCATTGTGCTGAGCACTTTCTCGAGGATGTGTCAGCTTTTTATTTCATGTATCATTCACCCCTCACTGTAGTAATCACACAAAGCAACATTTCATTAATATGAAGTTAAAAAGGTGATAGGATACTGAGAAATAATATCTGGACCCAGTCATGTTGGTAACAGATTTCATTGTACTGTGCTACCCCAAGCAAATGCTCTCACCAATGTGACATCTACTTACTGCAAAATAAATAAGAGACTAAACTGGAGTTTATTTTTTTAATTTTCTTTACATCTAGGAACCCAAATTAAAAAAACTGAGTGAATCCAACTGCAGCATTCTACAGAAACTATAACTTAGATTATTTGCATCAAAAAACAAGCTTATTAGATACAGACTCTTGTTTTCTTCATACTCACTATGAAGAGCTACTCCAGTGTGTCTTTCTGAACAGATAACATTTTCTCTCTGCTAGAGTCAGTGTAAGTAAGCAATGAAAATCAGGATTAATTTAAATTTGCATCACAGGTGACATAGCGTATTGACAAAGGGATTTGAATTGCAGTAGGCTGTCAAAACGGCACATTGGTTGTACAAACACAAGTGAATCCAGCATCTTATCAGTGTGGGGCTGTTTGCTAATGGTGCTGAAATAGTGATGGTCTGCAAAAAGCCTTATATACTTACTACTTATATATACTAAAAAACATATTTACACTTAAGTTGTAGAGTTGTCAAAAGCAAGTACTTAAAATTTTATAATTAAAATATATTTATTTGAGGTTGTCTATGCAGCATCCTGATGTTGCAGTCCTTAATGATATCCCCACATAATTTTTTTTTCACTGAGTGCTTCCATCTGATAGAGTCATTGCAACAGGAAACAGAGATTTATATTTTCTCAATTTCAATTATCACTTACAAAGACTAAAGGAACATTCCTAAAATAATGTCAGAGACCTTTTTTTTTTTAAATAGAATTTTTTATATAAAGCAGTTTACATGAAACTACTTCACCTGAACATTAAAAAAGTATTGTCAAGAAATAAACTTGTGTTCCAGATGCATTTGGAAACAGGGGACAACTTTCTTATAGCAACGTATGTATTTTAAACATTTAAAATTCAGTATGATGAAGAAGAAAGGAAGGAAAAAACTTGACAGAGACCTGGCAGACACTGTAGGTCACTTTAGCCAGTGGCCTCTAGTCTCAGAGTATGAGTTAATTTAAATGTCTACATGTGAAAACAGCTAGACTTGATTATCTTAAAGGTCTTTTCCAATCAAAATGATCTGTGAGTCTGTGGTTCAGGAACTTAGGCATTTGGGCAGATGTATGTAGACATTGAAACTCAATCCTACCCTAGACAGAAGTTACTGAGTCGATTCAGTTCTCACTGTTCTCACAATAAAAAGCACACTTAAAAAAATACATGTTGTTCGATAGTATGCTTTTTTACTTTTTGCATTTTAGAAAGTGACTCAACTCTTTGACGTCTCATTTCTTCAGTCCACCTCTGCACTGTAAGAAGCTGAAAGTATTTTTTAGTATATGTAACTTCTTTTAAATTATTTTTATCACTCTCTAGTACTTTTTATCATGATTCAAGAATAAATAGATAGTGAAGAAAGACACCTGGAGTGTTAGTGAAAGTGAAGAGATGGATTCTGTTTCATGTGATTTATCTTTGCAGATTGTGATTAAGTAAAATAGCACAGCTTGTAACAGAAATCCATCATAAGGATTGTGTTTATCTTTAGGTCTTGGTAACCTCTAAACAATCTTAAGATCAGGTGTACGCTAAAAAGATTGTCATGAATAGGGGCAACTTTTAAGAATGGTACTTCCAAGCTGGGGTCACAAAATGGATAACTGCTGGTGATGGGAGAATATCTGAAATCTAACACAAGATAGAATGAAGGAACTTAACTCAGAAAAAATACTCCAATATACAAATCTTTCACCTGTGTTAGAAATGTGTATTTATTCTTTGGATGAAGCTAAGCACAAACTGTAAGTGCTGAGTCTAGTGAAATGATCACTTTACATAAAGTTTCACTGTAGTCCCTGAAAACTTTGTGAAGAGAAAAATTAATCTGTGTGGAAATGCAAACAGTAACTACAAAATGTAATGGATGTAGAAAATAAGAGGCCGGTTCTTTCAGGTATGGTTTGGGGAAAGAGAAGCCAGAAGTAGTTTTCTAACCTTTTGGTATTCTTAAGGACATATGGAAAACAATTCCAACTTCAATAACTAGAGTTGTTGAAGCCAGATAGACTTTAAGATAAAGCATCCCTCGAGGAGAAGAAAGAAGGAAAGACAATCTCCTAAATCCGTTGAGAAGCTGGACCAGTTAAAGGAGAGTATATTGTCAAACACAAGCTTGATAATTGTTCTATAATTTTGTAACTTAGTGTCTCATTTTACTGTAATGTTTTGACATTTTCCTTAATAGAGTAAACTAAATTCAGTGTCTTTCTTTAATCTTGTTTTATAGAAAGTACGGTTGTAGGGAAATCTGCCTCAGCAAAATACTCCATTCCTTTGGACATATTTACTCTGTAAATAGCAGGAAACAGCATGATCAGAGAAGGTCTACGAAGTATTCATACTTTATATGTGCAAACCAAAAACTCATCTTTACAAATGCCATCTTGAGTTAATGAAGATGTATACTGATTTTTTTTCATGGCAAAGAGCAACAGATAATCATCACTAGCTTGTTGCTATCTCCTGCTCCTTTATTTTGGATTGTGTGCACTCTTACTGTTTTAAAATTAAAGTTTCATCTTCCTTTTCATTTATGTTACATGGCTTGATGTTCTTGACCTCTTGTAAGAATTTCAGAGGACTCTTTCCATTAGCTGTGTCTCATGGGGTTTCCATTTTGACAGTCTTTCTTTAAAAAAAAAAAAAGCCCAACTAATTGTGTGATATGGAAATTAACAGTGCATTATCTCCAGTAAAATGACAGCATGACAACTTGTAAATTAATGGTAAAATAGATTATCACCTTTTCACACTCATTTTTGAGATATTTTGCAACACTACTTCTTTGTACAATATAACATCAGGAATGTGTTAAACGGCAGCATAATTTATTGTTATTAACCACAGACAGGACATTTTATGGAGGTTCACAAGCCTTCTATATCTTGTCAAATATGTGAGGAACACCTGATAAATCATTTTAAAAAGAGTTGCAGATGCAAGCAGCCAGTAGTAGAACAAAGAATGTCAATTCTGTGCACGTTTGTTAAACACAGATGTTGATGGTTCTCCTATATAATCTTTGCAAGTTTTTTTTGCAGGACTTTACAAGAAGTATTCTCCCATGATTTGTTTTATCCAATTATTTTACTATAAGGATCTTAATGGTAGTTGGTCTTCACTGTCTCATGCTGATGTTAAGAGGTTTCTATTAGAGATGGACTTTATGATACAATGGCTTATAAATGTAGTGTGCAATTTACTACAGGGTGTAAAAAGCTTATTTGCTAAGAAGCTCATGATGTAGAGGTGAACAAATGTCATGAAACTCTTGTAGCCACTTAGACCACTGGAATTAAATTAACTATGATGGTCTGGAAACAATGTCCTTCCTCCAACACAAAATAAATAATTTTTCTTTTTCTTTATTTTTTTTTCTATCACATGTGATGAGAAAAAAATAATGATGTATTCTCATCTCCTTGTCTCCTTTTATCAGGAAAAGGAATCTTTGTAAGCAATGTTATGTTCATTCTTAGTTTCTTGAACTGTTCTACAAATCCTGTAAATCAGTTGTGGTAGAATAACACACTAGTTATCATCAAATGGTCAACACTTGTCAAACACAAAAACCATAATAACATTAGGATATGGGTAAAAGATTCAAATTCTTCTAAGATTTTCTCTCTGGATATAATCTCAAAATGAAATTCCAAGATTACAGTTGAGAATTCTTTTACTTTTAGACAGGAGACAGGAGGGAAACAGCAAGACCTCAGCACTGAGTTATCATAGAATCATCGAATGGCTTGGTTTGGGATGGACTTTAAGGGTTATCTAGTTCCAACCACCTTCCTCTAGACCAGGTTCCTCAAAACTCTATCCAGTCTGGCCCTGAACAACTCCAGGAATGGGGAGTCCCCAGCCTCTCTGGAAAACGTGTTCCAGTGCTTTGCCACCCTCACAGGAAAGAATTTCTTCTTAATATCTAATCTAAATCTACCCTCCTCCAGCTTAAGTCTTTCACTCCATATCCTCATCAGAAGTCCCTCTCCAGCTCTCTTATAGCCACTTTAGGCACTGAAAGGTGCTATAACATCTGTGCATCTCTAATATGTTGAATTTAGGTTCTTTACTTGTTTGTTTGTTTTCTAAATGTGCTGGAGCTATCGCATTACAAAGTTTTATTTTTTTTATTTTGATCTGAATTTTGCTTGGTGTTGATGAGGGCACCAAAAGACACACTGCAGCATGAGAAATAAATGAGGATAATGAAGGGTGAAGGCAGGCTCAGTACCTGTCACATTACAACACAATTAAAGCTATTGATTAAAAAATAGTAGCAACAATTTTATGAGAAGAAAAAGCCAGTCCTATTGGACATGTTATAATTTCTTCTATTGCCAATAAAGCTGTAGACAATTACTTTTGCCTAAAGACGTTGAAACAGTGACCATAGTAGGATGATTCATCAGTGACATTTCCAAGATATGGAAATGATCTTCCTGAACAATAGCACAAATAAGTCTTCCAGTATCATATTCACACACTTCTTGCTCACAGTAAAATGCCGAAAGATTAACCAAATACCAGTAAGCTGGTGAATTGTGCATCTCTGTATGAACTTAACAAGCAGTGTTTTACAATATTCAGAAACTGTTTGGTCTGCTGTATTAATGTCTCTAACTACTTCAAACAATTAAAATCATTGTAGAGATTGTGTGAAGCGTATTTATTACTGTTAATTGGAATGCATGAATCAAAGGAGGAAAGCTGTTATCCTGTGAGCTGAACCTGACTTCTCTAAGTACAGCGAGATTTATTTTGCAAGGGAAATTTTTGTATAAATTCAGACATTTCTCTCTAGTATTTATTATTTGTGTCATGTTAACATTGTCCTATGATGGTTTTTAAGAAATTCTAAACTGCTTTGCTTTGTGACTCAACTGGTTTTATAAACTCATGGAAGTGCTCCCTCAGACAATAAGTACAAGGAACTCTGACATATTTTAGGGTCTCTTGTGTCTCATTGTGTTAATGTGGCAACCCTATCTGTGAGGTTAGCAAAGGGCAAGGAGGGAAGCAAGCAAATTCAAGGACCTGCATACCAGGAGATGAGACTATGATGATTTCAAGTCTAGAGCTAGCATAAGGTGTGGTCAGGTCTAGGTTGCTGTGACGCATTTACTAGCCTTTTGTATCATGGTGCATGCGGGTGCATATCACCAGTATCCATTAATGAACTCATCCTCTGGAGAATCCGTGAAGATCATAGCATCAGTACAGTTCATGAGGGAGCTATTGAGCTACTGAGAGACAAAGCAAGAGAAAATATTTATTTAGAAGCCATTCGTTCCTGGGAGTAGATCACATTAGACAGAGGTCACTGACAGAGCACTGAGGAACAGACTGTTTCTTTTACCCGAGTCATGAAGATTTAAGTATTACCAGGGTGCATAGGTTGAGTGACAGCTACTTTCTGAAGGAGCTGGTGGGAGTCCTCAAGGACAAAAATGTTCCTTTATAGGAATGTTACTTTGTTCTCAGTTACTCCCATTTTGAGTCTCGTTTACAGGAAAATGAAATGAGTATGTAAAGATCAGATATGGTTTTCTTTAAAATTCTCATTTTTGATAGTGTATATGAAGATAGAACAGAATTTTGTAACTGTTTGTTGGAACAGCTGAGAATTTACTTTAGTCATGCAGTTTTCTAGACTACATTTTCTGGTGTAGGTTCTTTCACTTTATAATTGCAGTGCTGTTTTTTTATAAGTATGTCAAATTAAAGTGTTATTTTCATGTTTCCTTCAGTAACTTAAAACCTACATTTTTTAGGTAACCAACTACTGTAGCACTATATCTGATGAGAAACTTGTTTAAACATGTCTTAAAATGGCTCTTTGTGGTCCCTTTGCAAACACGTGTTTCTTCTTCCCAACACTCCCCCACAGCAACTGTTATCTCCCATGCAGGAGTGTCCTGGGAAAGGTATCCTGAGGTGTCCCACTGGTCCTTTGTTTAACCCCTTCCTATTGGCTGCTGACCCTTTACCTGATGGTTTTTTCTGTGTGACCCTGAACTCGTGATTGGTTCCCCTTTGACCCTCCTAAAAGCCTTATAAAGCCCTTCCCAACAATAAACTCTCTCTTGCCTCCTCTCCACGCCCGGTGTGCTGTCTCTGTGCCTGCCATGGAGCCACGTGGGTGCTGGGGGGAGGGGAGGGCACCTCTCCCCTCCAGGCTCGGGGCCTGAAAAACCCTGTCGCTGAAGTCCCCCTTCCCCGTCCACCAAGACGTCGGAAATGGTTCTTCAGACGGAGAAGGAACTAGAGCTGGGCTCCCCCACGTCGTGGATGGGGAAAGGGAAACCCAGAAACTACTGTAATTGTGTAATGCATATTCTGCATACAGGAAGATTTAGGTATATAGCTTTAAAATACATTGTAGTCATTGAGTTACACTTCATCATTTTTTTCCTTAGTAAGTTGTACCTTTTCCACTATTTTTGATACTTCTGGTGAAGAATGATAGAATGATAGAAAAAGTGAACGTGCCAATATATTCTTAGTTTAAATTTGTTTGTGTCTTTGTTTTATTCTTCCAGGCCTTTTAAAATCTGAAATTTATATACAATATTTTGTAAATGTGACTCAAATCCTTTTTAAAAATTTTCATTGTTGTGATGACAAAAGTATGTTAAGATTTTAGAGAAGAAAACTCCTAGTTTTTGAGATTACTAGCTAAGTTTAATAATAAGGAACTACTATGGAGATATTAAATCCACATTTTCATCCCAATGGGTTAATGTACCTAAATTTATTTGAGTATAAATGTACTAATATTTATTTATCTGTTTCTGTTCTTAACAATTCAACAAAAACATGAAGTAGGGATGTAATGATAAACAGTAAATCCAACTGACAGTTTTTACCATATCCAGATTAGAAGCTTGGTCTACCTTTTACTTTAAGTGATTTTACTCTGTTGAGAAATGGACTGCAGAAATATATGTCAACTTTCCCACAAAAATAGTAAATATTTTTTTGCCAAAAACTTCTAGATTTTTTCCAGCAGCCAACTTAACTGCTTCTTACCCTGTTGTCAAAGTCCTCACTGTATTTCATATTTCTCTATTTCAAGAAATTATCCATTGACAATATAAATGTGTCAATACTGTATTCACAGGTTGGATTAACGGACCTGGGGTTGAGAAGGTGAGGTTCTGTAAACCCAAACATATTTCTTTATAAATAAGCACTAATGTAAATGCAGATTAATGAGGCCCACCACTGTTCTGGACTGTTGTGCTCATTACAGCATCTAGCTAAAGCCATGGACAAAGATGGATGACAGATTTCACTCTGTAAAGCAGAACAGGTCTAAATCCACCATCTAGGCTAATAAACTCCATGACAGGCCGGTGAGATAGAGCCTGAGACAGTGAAAGAGCTGAAGGCTGGGCTTTGACCAGAGTCTGGACTCCTCTACTTGACTAGCCTGTCATCACTGCTCATCGTATAATTAGTCATTGTCGTCTTTTGATCCCATATATGTGCCCACATGTAAGAAGTGGTCAGCTAAAGGTAGCAAGAACCCTTGGGTAAAAACAGCTTTGTTGTCTGGAGTGCTCCTCTAGAGTATGGCTGAGGTCTAGTTATGATTTATAGACCTTCAACATGGTATTAAAGATACTGGTTACAATATAAGGCATCTTGTCACCTGACATGTTGCTACCTCTGTTGGGTTTTATGATGAATTCCCTTCTACACTGGCAGGTACTGTTGTAACCAGAGAGCCACTGAGCTTTCTACCACTCTAGATTGAAATATAAACAATTGGACAACAGACGGGGAGGTTAATACAGCTGGATATCTCATATCCCTAAGGAAAAACATAGGCAAATCTTATGCATGTAAAAGGTTAGAGTTAATTATTAAATCTTTCTCTGATTTGCACATTCAGGAAAAACATCAATAGTAATTTTCCACTATCATTTCCAGATCTGCTATCATTTTGAGACGTCTTTTTGTTCCTATATATAAGGTGAGCAGACTGAAGCTGGGACTAGTCAGATACCACCAGAACTGCCCAGCTTCTTGCACAGCTACATAGGCTAATCAGGCAGAGACCACCAAAACAGCAAGATGTTGCCACCAGTTCTTATCATTTCAATAAGTATTGTAGCTATTGAAGTTGTTGTTGGATTAATTGGAAATGGATTTATTACAACTGTTAATATCATCAACTGGATTAAAAGCAAAAAAATTTCTTCTGCTGATATGATTCTGATCTTTCTGAGTACATCAAGATTTATCTTGCAGGTGACAGTACTGATGCACATCCACAGTCTCTACTTTACAGATGTGTTTAAGTTGGCTTTGGTGTATAAAGTCTTTGGTGCTGTACGGATGTTTGTAAACCATGCCAGCTTGTGGTTCAGTACTTGGCTCCATGTACTCTACTGTGTAAAAATAATCAATGTCAGCCAATGGCTGCTGCTGCAAATCAAGCTCAGAATAGCTGGAATGGTCCCATGGCTTCTTCTCGGATCGCTGGTGATGTCTTCTGTGACTTCCCTTCCTTTACTATGGACTACACCCAGCACTTATCTCTGCAGCTCAACAGGGAACTGCAGAGAAAATAGCACAGCTCATATCACTGACTGGGACAGTTCCCATCTCTACCTGCTGCTTCTTTACTTCGTAGGCTGCTTTTTCCCTCTAGTACTGTCTATGGTAACCTCAGCTCTGTTAATTACCTCTCTGTGGAAACACAGAAAGAACATGCAATGTTATGCAGATACTTCCAGGAATGCTTTGATAGATGTTCACCTAACTACCATTAAATCCATTATTTCCTTCTTAATCCTGTATCTTTCCAGTTTTGTAGCTCAAATTCTGTTGATACTGTCAACATCTCAAAGTAAAGATATTGTGAAAGTTGCTGTATCCTTAGTTGTAGCTGGGGCGTATCCTTCCATGCACTCAATTATCCTGATCGTAGTCAATTCAAAACTGAAATTGGTGTTTAGGAACCTTTGCCAGCATTTTAAGTGCCATTTGGAAAATATATCTCCAAGCCCCAAACTTGAGAGAAACGCTCTCCAGTAAGAGATCTGAAATCAAGTCTTGCATGAATTGTTACACTGTCTTTTTTCTTAATCAGTAACTTTCATCTTCCAGAGACTTCTGTGACTAGTCCTTCTTAATATTTCAGAACATCTGAAATAACATGCATTTTTGCCTTACTTGTGCATCACTCTAGATTCTTCCATCTTACTTATTATAGAATAAAAATACATTGAATGAAAACAATGTACTTAAAAAATAAATCAAGTTCAGGTTGCTTTGTGATTTCACAAATTTTGTTTAAGACTGACAGTTTTATACCATGTCTGAATTGAAGAAAATGGGGCTAAAACAGACAAAACACAAAGATCAGCTTTCGGCTAAAGGATTTTTCACTTGAGAAGGTTAAAATTTGATTAAAAACATTTTGTACAAGTCATAGTTAGTGTGACATAGAAACAGAATATGCTTTTAGACCAAAAAATGAAGAATGATAACCTGAGGGAAAAATTAAGGTTTGGAAATGTACAATCAATTAAGGTAAACAAATTACATTCTGAATCAGGTTTATTTGTATTAGGATTTCAGTATTTCTATAACAATTTAGTGGTTAAATATCTCTTAAAAAATGGATATTTTTGTTTGAAATATATTTTATGCTTATTTGTTTGATTTTCTTGAAGTGGATTATCATGGTGATCAAAATGTAAAGAGATGTGGGTACATAGATCTGTAGAAAATCTCCTTTTTGGGTTGACGATTCTGATCACAAATTTGCCTTTTTTATGATTTGCTCTTGCTTTCAGCAGTTTTGAGTTGTTTCTAAGGCTGTTTTCTTCTAATATTTTATGTTACTATGAAGTTTCACATGAAGTTGACAAAATATATTCAAAAAATCCTGTTGTGTTTGATGAATCTATTCTAAAGCTCAAGTATTTTTATGCTGCATATAATTTCTGCAGGAATTTAGATAATGTCTAGATTATAAATTACTATTGTGAGAGTTTCAGTCCCATCTATGAAACCAATGATTCACTTATTCTTGGAGTGCACTAGCTTCAGTGGTTGAAACAGAATAATAAATTTATGAAATGCTTTGAAATACTCATTTACTATATTAGATAAAAGGTGAATATAATGGTTTTAACTGATATCTTAAAATATTTTTGACAATGAAATATATGTTAAGAGGAGACTTATAAAAGAATATCTGGGTAATATGAATTGATATGATTATTAACATGTATAAATATTGGGGTCAAACTGCACAGCAGGAGGGAGAGTGATTAAACTCATAAACACATTGTTTGGAGCCACAGTTACAATAGCCTGTAAAACTGAGGCTTCCATAATGTCCAGTGCTGTGGTGCTGCATCAAGGGAGACACAAAAGGCCCTCGAGGGAAGCAGATAGGAACCATCATGCTCATGCCACAGCAGCACTCTGCTCTGCTGTACAGCTGCATGCCCTGCCAACATCAACCAAGATTAGAACAGTTACAGGGAGATGGCTCTTCCAGCTGGCAACACCATGAAAAGAAAGTATCCTGAAAGAAATGGGGGATTCTTTGCTGTTGAGTTTGTTTGGCACCTTTTTTGGGGGGGGAGGGGGAGAGGGGAGGGGTGTTGGTTGTTACTGCTATTTGTTTCTTTGAGACTGATATTTTCCCCAACGAGCTCATTTCTCTTCAGATAATTCAAAACTGATTTCTAGACAGAGTCTGAAAGAAAGAGATCAGAGCCAAGGATGATAATAATGGCTCTTGCTCAGCTTTTTCGCTGCCTCCTCACCTTCAGGAGACAGAGATCTGAGGCAGGAGCAATCATTAATAAAACATCCTTCAGTGCTTCCAGGGCAGAGGAGGACAAAGCTCAAGGACTTGATATCTTTATATTGTATTGATGAAAGTTTTGTTACACATAGCATAGAGTGAGATAGATGGGTACATAAATTAGAATTTTAAATGTCTGGATTGGTAAATAAATTATTAGTTTTACCTTTTTTCATTCCATCCTTCCTTCAAGCTTCAATTTCTTTTCATGTCTTCTTCCACAGTATATACAGAATCCTATTTGTTTTTTGATCTTGCCCTGCTATTTGGATTCCAGCCTATCCCATCCTAAAATAATTTTCTGTATTCTCTGCAGATCTAACCTTCTTTTTTGTGTACATTTTAAAAAAGCTTTCTAGCTATTATTTTACAAAAAAGCATTGTGATCCAAACTATAAGAGTCTTGTGACTATATCTAGTTTATTCCAGAAAGCAGATAAACAAATCTGATGAATGTTTTGGCAATTACCCAGAAAATCATAAAAATAATTTTTTTAAGATTTCATGGTCTAAGAAATGTTTATATGAAGCTTGAAAATAAGACTGAGTTGATCAGTATGTTTCCCCTGGAACTTTTCGAGTTACACAAAATGGGGAAAACATGAATGGGAAAATATTGTTTGCAGTTTGTTTAAGGCCAGAAACTATGGCAGCTCCAAGATATTGTAAGTATGATGGAAAAGGTGATTGGTGCAATTGTTCGTACTGACTATATGAAAACCAAATTTTGTCTTCTCCAACTTTTTTTTTTTTTAATGCCACTGTGCTTGCTTTTTCTAGGTCAGAATTTATCACGGTTCTCTTTCCATGAAAAACAGTATTTTGTCGTGAAGAAACTAAGGGACTTTTGATTACAATCTCAGTAGCATCTTCATGAAACTGGTAAATTTCTCACTACCCGGTTTCAGCATGTGAACCAGAAAGAACTAGTGCATACATTCCGAACTGCTGATCTGCTTTGTCATGTCTTTCCTATTCCCTGGATTACTTATAAGCTCTACCTGACCAAATCAGCAACTGGGTGGTGGATATGAACTCTGATATCTCTAACATAGTATCTCTCTTCTGCTAGCCATGGAGTCTTGCTTGTTCTTTCCTATAGTTTGGTATTCTCCATCATGCAATTATCTCTCTTCAGAGGTACACAAGGCAGCACTACCAGCTTCAGGGATCTCAGAACAGATGTTCTTATACATGCTGTTAAAACTACACTTTTCACTGTTGCTGGTTTTCTAACAGTAATCAAAAAGCTTTTCATCTTCTTTGCATCTGACAGCACGATGATGCTAATTTATTCTGATTAATTTTGGGTAATTTCAAAATTGAAAAAAATCTCAATGCAGATGCCAGGCTGTACCTATCTTTTCTTGAAATAAGACTTCCCACCTTTCTGCTAGGTCTGGAGAAAAGTTCTATTTTTTGGAAGAACTTATAATAGGATTATAAAGTGGGATTACTTTTATCTGTATTTATTTATTGTCTTCTCTGTCGTAATGCTCAGCCTTCATTTCATTAATATTGCAAGGACAGTTTCTCCAATGTTACAAAATACTTGAGAAAGCTAATCCCTCTTCCCCTCAATATTTCTTATTCTGTTTGTTCCTTGCTTGAGGGCATCCGTATGGGAGGTCGTTGGACTTTAGTTAGAGGTATAAATAATGCTTCTTATGAATCTGTCAGACAAACCCTTCGTAGAGACATAGGTCTAATTGAGTGGGAAACTGGTATCAGCTATTTACAAATATTAAAAAAATAATGAAATAAGTGCATGTTAATATCACTTTCAAGTTTCATTATTCTCAACGTGCAATTTCTCCTTCCCAATACCTATACTTTTGCAATGGTTCGAAAGAACTTTACATCAGCCAAAGTAATCAAGTGAATATCAGTTAGTGGGCAAGATACATCAGAGAAGAGCTTGAGCACTTTTAAAACCTGAGTTCCTGATACTCGTAAACATTTCAGAGGTCAGAGTGTTTTGCCATTTCTAAAACTTTGCTCGTCTCTGCCTTGAGAGGCCATATCCCTTCTCTAGTATTTAGCCTATCTGTGTGTGAAAGGACAGGGATATTTTATCATCAGAAAACAGAGCAGTAGTATAGACAGAGGCTACGGGGTGATTTATGTGGGTTTTTGAGAAGATAGGGGAGAGACAAGAAGTCTCATGGATCTGTGCCATCTACTTTGGCTGGTCTCTTTTCACAGTAGAGGTAAACAACCCGGGGCACCAGTGCACCTTTCCAAAACTGATACTGGGATCCACAAACTGAGTGCTCTGTTGCAAAACAGTTTTTTTTTTCTGTCACAGGAAAAGGAGGGACAAACCACTAAAAGGGAATAATGACTTGATATCATCATCCCTCAGTTGCCTGTTGGGGAGAAGGGGTGAAACTGAACCCTTTCTGGTCTTCAGGCATTCAGATGTGATACTGTGATGAGATTAGGATGGGTGATATAATTAATAAATTTAAAAAATGATTGGTAGGTGATCATATTATATTTTTGATCCTCTTCCATCACCTCCATGTCATATTTGAATTTAACTTCTTTCTAGTTTTATGTCTTCTTTTATTTTTCCCTGTCTTTTGGAGTATTTCTTTTTTTCCTTTATAGAAAATAATAAATAAAATTCTTCATTTATCACTAATATTTCTTACCATTTCCTCTAAAAATCTCGCTTGTTTTTGCTCTTGCTGTTACTGCAAATGTTTACTAAAGAAATCACATATTTAATTTTTTCTAATAAGCACACATTGCAAGGCACCTTATTGGTTTTGACAGATTAATACTTTTTCTTTTACAACAACATTGCAAATAAAATTTGTCCCTTCCCTTGTGAAGGTGTTAAAAAAATAAATAAATAAACAAAAACTCACATGCTGAGACCTAGAGATATTTGAAGTCTCCCTTTCAAACCCCACTTCAGTCAGTTCTGCTTTGTTGTCCTTTCCCTGTAACTTGCTTTCTTTTTACCCCAGTGCTGATCCCTTTTTCTTTTACAGATTGCTTTCTATTTTATTTCTTATTTTCCCTCTCATTCTTCAGGTTTTTTTTCTTTTTCCTTCCTCTGTTCAGTTTTAATCCTCACCCATCAGTCCCTCAAACATTCTTGTGTGTTTCTGTGTTTGCACTATTTTTTTCCCTTCCAGAGTAGAGACAACCATCCAAATATTTTCATTGCCTGGGATTTGCTGCAAACAGCAAAGTGGAAGTTTATTCAAACATTGCATCTATCAATCACATGTTTAAGACTAAAATTATTTGAAATACTTGAATCCTGAGAAACATCAGAAAGTAAGTAGGTATTTTTAGACTTCGTCATTCTCTTAAAGAAGACAACAGAAGTCTATCTATTGTAATTAATTCTCACCATCAGAAAAGAAGAAAATTACTTTTTGTTTTCTAAGGAACTTCTAAATCCCCTTCAGGAAAGGTGCATAACAGGAACTATGAATAGGCATTTGTTGACCTCATTTGATAAATCATAAGAAATACATTATGAACTTTTATAGAAGTGTTCAACCAGTAGATGTTCAGACCTCTAACATAAGATGTAGGTATAATTTGAGTGTCAGTAGTCAATGAGATAATGTTTCTCCTTCTTGAGGTACCTATGGTTTTCTCTAGGAATCTGAAGTAATGTTATTGCATATGTAGAGCAACATGCCTGTCCCTGATGAATAAATAGATACCTATCTCTCAGGTAAATTCAGTAGAAATGGAGAAAAGACACAATATAAAAACTTTTTTCATCATTCATAAGTTATGTTTGAACCACAGCTACAGGCAGTCTCCTTTTTCATTGTTTTTTACAGCTGTATGACCTTGTGCATTTTTCTTGTGCCATGGCTCTGCTCAAGCAAGAAGAATAAAGAGAAATTTTCTCAAAAATATTCTTTGGAAGAGATTATGCTGAGATATCTCTTGGCTCAAATTCCCTGAAGCTGTGAAGAGCTAAGATCTTAGGTCCCCTGTCTTCTGGCACTTACTACAGCCAGTCTGTGATTATTTCAAAAATCAGCTCCAAAGCACATACTGTCAAAACAGAGTTCAGCTCTTTGAAAGTGAATGATAACTTAGACATTGTATTAGCCTTGAAATATGTTGAACACCCATATAAAAGCTCATAATGTATGTAGGCAGTTGACAAACGGTCTTGGAAGAATGAAAGGATGTGGATGGTGGGTTGACCCAAGCTTCTCCTTCCTCCCAATCCTTTGGCCTGCTGCGTCTCATCAGAATGGAAGTGATTTATTGACTTTGCAAAGGTAGCAGGAAAGGTTAAAATCTCAGGTTGGCCCTTTGGAAACTTTCAGAAATACCTTGTTTTTCCTCCTGACAGTAGAAAAAAGCCTGCGTGCGTTACCCAGGTTAAGTGATGAGATGCTTAGCAATCTTTGGTTCAATTTCTCTTTGAACATCTTCACCTGTATGAACATCTCTAGCTCCATATTACTGTTCTAAGCAAAACTGAGAAAGCTTTTGTCATTTCTTTTCACTATACTTTGGCTTGTTTTAGCTTTTACTTTTGTAGTTCAGTAATGACTCCTCTCACAGACCTCAGGATGGTAGATGTTGAGGTTTCTCAACTCTCCATATAGTTCTGCTGAACACCATCAGGATGTACTTCCCTTTCATCATTCCATTTTAATGTAATCAGTTAATTATGTCTGTCTTTAAACTTAACCAAAGGAAGAGATAGAAATCCAACTCCAGCAATTCCAGTACACATATGCATATAAATATCATCCAATATCTGCGTTTTCCCCTTTCCTTCCATGTTCCTAGTTTTTTATTTGACATCACACCGCTGTTATTCAGCTGGTGCCACTAAATCACCAAGATTACCTGCCTTGTCTTTGGGGATCACTGTTTCTTGTTTGAATACTCTATATACAATTTTATAAGAAGTTTAAAACATAATTGATTCATAGTGTTGTATATCTTCCTTTAAGTCACTATAGCACATAAAATTCCTTCCTCATTTTAAGGGGTAAATGTGATACAAGAATGTGATACAAGTTAGTTCAAACACGAACAGTGTTTGAAAGGCTCTGGTGTTGACCTTGTTCAAATACACCCATACTTTGAGTAAAAGGTCATTGGCACAAAGTACAAATAATTTAAAATTTATGAATATGCAGCTTATTTCCCTTACTTATTTCTGAGGCATTAGCCAAATATAATTCTCTGTTTTAGTTTAATTCTGTATCCTTTAAGCTTTCAGCCAAGCAGGCTGAAAAAATAGCTCCCTCAAGACACTTTTTCCCACAAAAGCTTTGGAATTTTTTTTTTTTATTATAGTTCATTATTTAAAACTGACAGCAAAAGCAATGCAGTTATCTATAAGCCAACTGTCATGATTTCTTCAGAAAATCACTTTTTGCATTGAACTGATATTGTTGTGGTCATGTACCTTGCTGCCATGTGGCTTGATAAGTGATTACTTGCTGTGAGGAGCCCATGAACTACCTCTAGTACTTGAGCTTCTTTCAATGTATATTCACATACAGTTTCAAACATTGTACATTCATAGAGCTGGTTGAGAAGTCTTCATCCAAATGCATTATCCAACAAAAGTTTCTATGGAATAACTTCTCTCCAGACTGAATTTAAAAGAAACTAAGCTGGCTGTGATCCTTACAAAGTTTACTAGGTTCTGTGAAAAAGTATTGTAAATAGGATGAGAGGGACTCATATCTTAGGTTCATCTCAGTTTACTTCTTTTATCTATGGGGCTTCTGATAATACATTAATCTCTCTGTGTTTCGTTGTCCTACAATAATAAAAAGGTTTTTATTTGCCACTTAAAATTCGTTTGAAGTAGCGTATAGAATTTGCTTGATAGATACAGAATATTTTATTTCTTATTTTTATTTTGTTCACCTACATTTCATAGAAACCAAGTTATTGATAAATAAGTGCATCAGCCTATACCTGGAATGAAATCATGTTGCTATATAAACAATTGATTTTCTTGCTTTTCAACAAAGTCCCCAAAGAGCCTTGAGAGAGAGCAATTTCTTTTAAATGTTTTTCTACATGCATCAGGGAGCTAAAAGAACACAGATAAATCCTATATTATCTATATAAACCCTATATTATATACCAGCTATCTATCTTGGACCTAATCTGTTGGATGTCTTCATATGAAAATTTTTTTATGAAAACATGCACAAGAAAATTCAAATTTTAAAATAAAAATGTGAAAAGCCTATGAGGTTTCCCTTCAGTCAGCTCTTTGCCATCTGAGAAATTTTGGATGTCCAAAGACAGGAAAACTAAGATAAGAAGGTACTAAACAGATAGAATGATGGTACCTAACAGCGGTGACAGTAAATTCCTATTCCTCATGGTTCTTTGATGACTTCTGTTGTGCCCCAGATGTCTGACTTTGTGTGGAACTATTTTGGGGTGGAAGGACTGGGAGAGAAAAGTTCAAAATATATGGTTGACTAACTAAACATCAGGAACATTTCACTGGAACATTTCCATAGAAGACTGAAAGACTGAAGCAACTGTGGTTAAGAATCTTATCAGAAAGAAAGTCGATATGCCCTGCGTAGGAAAAAGCTCTCTGGTATGAAAAGACTCTTTAAACTAGTAGAGAGAAGCACAATAAGATGCAGTACCTGGGAGGTGAAGAAAAACAAAATTAGACTATGAACAAGTTCCTAATTTTATCTGCCAGTGTAACTTACCCCCTGGAGGAAAGTGCATTGAGTTGTGATGGATTAACTACTGTCTGAGCTCATTTATGCTATGCTATAACTCAACATGAGGTTGTACTTTTGATACAGGTATTCTTTAGTTCTTCTGCTTCAAGTGATATGCAGAGGAACAGACTAATTTGTCATTATAGCTGCATACTCTGATGAAAACTCCACTTGCCATTCCTGCTCTCAGTTTCTGAGAAAAAAGTTCTTGTTCTCCAGCATTAAAGTGAACATGCACGGTAGGATCCAGGGTCACAAGATTAGTAAATGCACACGGGTGATTTCTTTCCTGGTGAGCAACATTCATTCCTCTTGTATTCTGGAGTAGTTTCTTTTTTTGTTTTTAGTCAGTGGAGTTATGGGCAGTTTTGCATGAATATGGTTATATAGGACGAGGAAGTGACTGTGGTACAAATAGATTTATGGGAGATTAAAGTGCACAAAAATCTTCATTCTTTTCATCTAAATTAATTTTTTATATTTTGGTGTCCAATCTGTAGTGATTCTGAAACAAACCAGCTGGATAATATTTTTAGTTAATCCCTCAAAGTTATTTGTTATTATTTCTGAAAGAGAAGTTGAGAATCCCTAGTCTTTATGTCAGCAAAGATGGTAAAATTTTCCATGAGTCTGCAAAAAACTGGTTTTGTTTAGTAGAGTCTTGAAGAAAAGCTCTATACTAGGAATACAAAAAATCTGAGGAGATTTAGTACTGCAGGGTGAATAAAAATCTCCCATATTGCTGATATTATGTAATTATTCTTAATTATAAGTGCTAAAGTGATCTGCAAGAAAAGTCTCTTACAAAAAGTTATGTATGAATGTAAAAACAAAGACAGAATTTTAGTAAGCAGAAGGCTCTTTGCAAACCTTGAGTAGCAACAGGGCAGAATAAAAACTGAGTGGAAAAACAGGAATTCTAGCTCAAAGGTTGACTACTGTGGAAAAAAAAATAAACAAAATAAAGAGAGGAAGGTAACTAAGTAGCAGCTCCCCATGGAAGTCCTAAACTCCTATTTATCTACCAGATTAAAAAAAAACCAAACAAACCAAAACCAAAAAACAGCATAAAACTTCCAAGAATCTCCAAAGTAAAAATCTGTGTTCTACAAGGAGTCTGGTGGGGCTTTTTTGGTTGTTTTGGGTGTTTTTTCTTCCGCCTCATTAAATCCAACTATCATATATTCAAATACAGAAGAGGAAAGAAAGATGTGATATGGAAAATCTCTGACCAAGCCCAGTTTTGTTAATAATTTAGATTTCCTATTGCCTTGTACACCTGTTGTGCTTTCAGATAACAGCATTGCTTTCCATGTTGTACAGATAAGCTAGGTCACTGAGGTTTAGAGAGGCTGCAGCCTCCAGCACAGTCTCACATTATTGCTGAGGGGCTGATTCACTCAGCAGACTGTAGTTTTTAATCTCTTAAACTGAAAATTAATCTATTAAATTATGCCTGTTCTCCCTCTACAAGATTCACAAGGTAAAACTACTGCTTAGCTTCAAAAGCTACTTAAATCAGTGTACTATGAGCTAATACCATTCTTTATTTGCCAGGTTCTCCAAGGAGAAAATCCAAAGAAGTATCTCTGTTGTTAAAAGCTTATTAGAAATCCCACTCCCAATCTGCATTTTGCCAGTATTTTGATCTGTATTTTGATTTGTATTTTAGTTCAGTGCAAGACAAACAAGTAACAGACAGGTTATGTCTTCAAAAATTCAGGTTCTCTCAGCAGCATCACGGGCAGATTGCCATAGTTCATTACCAGATTTGGGGATCAAGGCATCAAATGTATTTGTGTATTATCCCCCAAGTTAATTCCTTCATTCCCCATCTCTGAGAGCCAAGTGTAAATAATACCTGTGTGGAGAAACACCACCCTTCAAGGATTAAACATGTGCTTTTTGTATCATTTGTGTGATTTAAGGTTTGCAGCTCTACCGACAATGGTGATTGGTTCCAGGGATTCAGTGACTGTGCCTATGGTTTTAAAACAAGGTCAATACTTTTCAAAGAGGAAAGATGACTGTGTGGTAAAGGCATGGAGTTTTAGTGTGCCTTTGTCACACACTTCTCATGTTTCAGTGGGCTGTGTACAAGTCTTTTTTATAGTTATCTGTATTTTTTGTGTTTATACGCAAATTACAATCCAGTGATATTTTGGCAACATAAAAACTTAAAAATCTTATTCTTGATTTATTTTCCTGTCTGTATAAAGGGGACTATAGTACTACTCTACTTTTGAATGGAGTCCTTGGAGTAGAGATTCTGCCAAGAGAGAGAGCATCTACTCTCAGGTTATTACTGTCTAGATGTGCTCATGCATTTCAAACCAATGAAGTGTTGTTGCCCCTGCTTTATTTGTTTCAAAAATGCACCCAAAGCACAGTGTGCTGGGATTATGCCATGAACACCCACAGCTGTACAGCAGCACTGGGCACAAGACTGCAAAGTTAAAGAAACAGAAAAGCACATTGTGGTGGATGAAGTACAAAAATGTTCAGGTTTTTTATGAATCAAGAAAAAGTCACAAAAGTATTAGATTCCTTCTTTTTCACTGTTCTAGTGCATAGCAGACAGGTTTTTTAAATTAATATTTTTTTTTTAATTTCTATACTTGTCATGTGGCTTACATGTACATTTGACAGTTACTGTTCCTTTTCCATTTTTTGTACAATGTGACCAATACCTCAGTAAGCAACACCATAATAAGATCATTTATTATTTACCATATTCAACGTGGAAAAACAACCTGACAAAAGTCCAGACATTGGGGAAGAAAGTGGTACTTCTGCCATAAATTTTAGAGGTTAATATGTTCTATGTTGTGTGATTGTTACCAACAAAGCCACAGTTTTGTTTATACAATACCATTGCTTATACGCTTGTGAGTATATCATACATCTACATTTAGTATCACATATTCTGTGCAAACAACTCTGTACAAACTGTTGGAGTGGTGACAAATCACTGTAGCCAAAAGCCTGTCAATAGTCTTTAGCCAAACTACATGCCATACTTGGCTCAGAATCAAAAATTAAACGTATAGACAAATCTTTGAAAGATATCTGGTGTTTGAAAAGTATTGGCCTCGTTTTAAAACCATCGGCACAATCACTAAATATTCATATATTCAAAAGCCGTAATACATTATTATTTTGGTAACTGATCTAATAAAATAAGTAATTAAGCAATATTGTCAGCATCTAAAGAGGTTTCTCTCCTTGAGAAATTTTCATACCATTAAGTGAAAAACTTTCTTAAGTACAAAATGTTTGGTTGAGAGTTATGGAGGATGAAAAAATGTGCAGGTATAGTTCTAAAATGACTTATTAATTAATTCAATAAAATAGCATGGCATTTGTAAAATAAATGTACATGTACTCAGAGGCAAGTGAGAATGCTGAATGCATTTTGAGGTAGCCTCTGTATCAGGCAAAGGAAGGAGATTTAACTCTTCCCTGAATGGGTTAGTTTTCAAATCAGTGTGACTCTACCTCTAGGCTTCAATACCTTTATATTCAGAGTACATTGGATTTTGTTTCTCTGGACAAGAAATAAGATACTTGGGGCACCTAAGTACCATTTGTAATTGTTTTCTTGTCCTTGTCACAGATTTTTATCAAACTAAGGCAGAAAATATTAACACAAAAATATACTTGCCTATATAATTCCATAATGTTACCTTCTTTTTTTGGTTTCAAGGCCGACAAGCACATTCTGCTGGGCAACACTGAATGGGTGGGGTGATCTATTTTTAACCACAGAGCAGAGCTTTTCATACTGACTGATCATACTGAAAAGGGAAGAGGAAGGTCAGAGATGTCATTTTGTGGTGAAAAGATGTGGAAGCTTATTGTAAGAGATATCTAGCAAGCATTATTTTTCTTATCCTTTTGTTATATTTCCCTAATTCAATAAGAAAGCAACTTACATGATAATGCTCTGAAATTGCGTTACAAAACTGAGCCACTGCCACAGCAATAAGAACAAAATAGAAAAGACTTTAAAGTCTATTATAAGTATGCCTTTAAAGCCATGCAGCTCAGCCCTGAGAGTAGTCCAAAAATCACACATCTCATTTTCCATCATGGGTCATGTCAAGGTCTTGGACTAAGATTTTGCTGCAGAGCATTACTAGACAACAATCAAAAAAATTAATTTGGAGGCTCAGTAGGTGCTGCCCTAATTAAAAATGATATTTCTTCTTTTCACCCACTCCATGAGTGAAAAGAAGCACTCCACTGTTATAAGCAGAAATGTCACATTCAATCTGCAAAGTTCTTTGCTCAGGTGTCTCTTTCTGTGCAAGTTTATGCCTGTACGTACTTGAAATAAAGTGAGGGCTGTAGCAACCTAGCATGATGCCAAGGATCGATGTTGCATGATATAAAGCTGTGTAAGGATGTTAGAGTATGCAAAACCTGCTGACATTGTTTCAGGATCGCTACGTCTGGCTAGGATTTGGTCTCATTCATTTTGTCTATTAAGGGATGGTCTCTGGGAAAAAGTATTTCTAGAATCTTATCCAGGTGTTGTCCTGGAAAAAAACAGTCAGTTCACTCCACAAGAGACACTAGAATTTAAATGAGACAATGTGGACAGTGACCCAAGAGAAAACCAAGGAGTTAAATTGTTTGATACCAGGGAAGTAGTACACAGTACATAGTTTGAAACTGTTGTGAATGTTCTCACATAAACAGTGAAGGAAGAACTTTCACTGGGTCAGTCACTGTGAGGGAGGCTGTTCTGCTATAGCAGCAAGAAGAAACACAGGAATTAATCCATCCATTTCACCCTCCACAGAAACATTTTACAGTTACAGAATGGGTAAGGTTGGAAGTGACCACAGTGGGTCATCTGGTCCAACCTCTCTGCTCAAACAGGGTCATCCTAGAGCACACAGCACAGGATTGCATCCAGATATTTCTTGAATATTTCCAGTAAGGGAGACTCCATAACCTCTCTGGGAAATCTTTTCCAGTGCTCAGTCTCCCCTGTTTAAAGTTCTTCCTCATATTCAGGTGGGACTTCCTGTGCATCAGTTTCTGCTTGTTGCCTCTTGTTCTATTGCTTGACACCACTGAGAAGAGCCTGGTTGCATACTCTTGACACCCTCTCTTCACACACTTATAGATATTGCTGTGATTCCCTCTAAGTCATGTCTTCTTGAGGTTGTGCAGGCCCAACTGTCTTAAGTCTTTCCTCATAAGAGAGATTCTCCAGCCCCCTTATCATATTTTTCACCCTCCGCTGAACCTGCTCCAGGAGCTCCATGTCCCTCTTGTATGGAGGAGCCCAGAACCATACACAGTATTCCAGATACAGCCTCATTGGAGCTGAGTAGAGGGGTGGGATCGCCTCCCTTGACCTGATGGCGATGCTCTTCCTAATGCACCCTAGGATACCATTGGTCTTCTTTGCCACAAATGCACTGCTGGATTATGGATAGTTTGTTGTCCACCAGGATTCCTAGATCTTTCTCATCAGAGCTGCTCCCCAGCAGGTCAGTCCCAAGTGGAAAGGGTTGATTGAATCCAGTATGATCATGGTAAGGCAAACCTTTAAATCATGAGAATAACCAAACCTCACTGGCTGCAATTTCCTTCCTTTTTATTGTTGTAGCTGTTTGGGGTGCTTTTAGTTTCCTTGCTACTAAGGTGAGTAAAATTTACTATGCCTCATTTGTCCAGGAGCAGCAATTGCTGCCGCCAGTGAAGAGTCAGGATGTTTTGTAGCTATGTTTTGTATCCATACTCTTTTTAATCTTATCATTGTGACAAAAAAAAAAAAAGAAAAAGCTTATCTCAAATCAACTGCTAACAGCCTTTCCTAATTATTTGCATACATCCTCAAAGTATAAGACGATATGCACAATTACAACCAAATCCTGCCAATAGGGCATAATTAGGAACAGAATTCAGACAGTGATAGAGAAAGTAGAAGGAAGCTATTGGCATTGCTTTCAATCTAGCAACAGAAAGGTTTAGTAATTATACAAAACCTTTATGTGCAGATTACATGTAGTCTGTCCTATAGTAGAGTAGCACTGTAGATTTATAGCCTACAGGCTGTTGCTATGCAAAGTATGTCTAATGTTACAAGCACATCTATCCTCTTATCCTGTTCCTTTTCCTCCTTTCTACTTCTCCTATCCCATAGAGTATATCTACTTTAATCAGAATAAAAAAATAATTATAACATTTTTATAACTTCAGCAAAATTTGGGGGTTTGAGCTTTAATCCTGTTGGTTGTTTTATAAATGTGTTTCTAACTTCAGACCATAGGGTTTGCTGGGACCGACATTTTATGGTCTCTCAGGAGACACTCATAGGTAGTATTTTTCTCTCTCATCTCAATGTGTAGGAGACATCTCCAATTTAATCATGGCATGGACAGGGAGGCAGTGCTTTTCTCTACCTTATAATTTAGAAATAGAGGTCTGACAAGAAATTAATGAGTCAGGGTCCTGTTCCTTACCACTTCAGTCTGTTCCATGCTCCATATAAGCTAACCAACCCCCATTTTAAACCTTGATGGTTTTATTTTTACTTCTAATACTGTGCTTGGAAGCCTGTTTTAAAATCACAGTCTTCTAATGTTTAGACTATCTAATTTTCAACCTATATTTATTTATATTTGTTCTTACATTGGTTTTTCGTCTCACATAGCTCATCTCACTCTCTGTTGTTTATGCCATTTATATAACTACAAAGAGAAAATATAGCTCCATTTTGCCTTTTGTTTGGTAAACAAAACAATCTCTTTTAGTAATATTCAATAGGCATCCCAACCCTGACCTATGCCACTTCTCTCTTTTTAGATAAAATAAAACGCTTATAGAAAAGGTTACAAGTTTGCAGTCTGGTTAAATCCATAAAAAAAGACAATGAAAAATTCCCATTGGTGTCCATGGCCTTGTGTTTAATCCTTTGTTTTCTAAGTGGTAGTCACAGGCTTTCAGTTAAAAGTGAGAGTATGGTGATCTTCAGTAGCTCTACTGCCTTCTTCCCAACCACTAGTATATCCTATATCTATATCTATACTTATCTGTATTTATCTAGACTGGATGGCAGCCAGATAGCTCTCACCTAAAAACTAAGCCTAGCTAGACTGTTATTCAATCGAGTGCACCAGAAAACAGATATAATAAAGCTTCATATGCACCTATCTGATGCATGGATTCATGATGAATTCTCAGACCTACTGTGATACCATCCATCCCTTTTGAGATGAACTAACTCCTTATAAAGCTATCTAAAACTATAGTCTATTTGTTAGAAGTGTAAATCTGTCAGGTTCTGACAGTCAGTCAGCCTCTTGTGTTCAGTTCAGCTGGAACCTGCTTTACCTCCATATTTTGTCACCAGTTCAGTCATTATTTCTGAAATGTTAACTCGGACTTCTGACTGAATTGAGGAGGCAGTAATCAAGCTAAACTAATTGAGGGCGATAGTATAGCCCACCTCTTATTATGCAACACTTTTAAAACAAAGTTTGAAAGTTTTTATTGTGTAGTTTTTCCTTCAGATAGTCCAGATTGTCAGAAGTGTCTCAATATATCACCAGTACAAAATATTGCCTGATTAGAATAATAATACTAGCAAAAATGAGATCATTAGAGTGGATGTTTTAACATATAGTCATTATGTTATCAACTGAGAAGACCTGTTTGACTTTCATATTGTTTGAACAAAATCAGAACACTGGTATTCTAGATGAGTTAAGAAATATAATCACAATGTTTTTAAAAAACAATCAACAACAAAACCCAAAACAAAACCCAAGCAAACAGAAAAACCTGTTAGTTTTAGCCAAGAAATAGTATTTTACATTTGTGTGCCTTCTCTGACTTTGATAATACAACATTTTTTGATACTTCTTTTTTTTATTTTTTAAATATAATCCATCACATTTTTTATAATCGGTCACAAAAGTTATGCAAAAGGAGTGCCAAATTCAGTCCTGTAAAAAGCACAGTGCTTTGCATATGCTGAAAGAGCAGGTGACTATGGGTCCGTGAAAAATGGACATCTCCAGGGTTGGGCAAAAACCTATTCATAGGGCTTGGGATTGTAGATTTAAATGTAGGTGGATACAACTCATCTGTCATGGCTAGGCTTCACGAACAAAGATTTGGGGAGGGCTCTACCCACGTTTGTTACAAGCGCGCTGGTGGCTAAAAAGGCCAATACGAGATAGACAAGTCCGGTTGCAAAAGGCACAGCAGAAAGACTCCTTAGGTGGTATATTCTGCAAGACACGATTCTTTCTGCATTGTCTTTTCTCCTCAAGAGTGATCCTATGTGCTTTCTCAAAGGCATCAGCAGCATTAAAGATAGTGTGTCTCCAGACCTCCCAATTGGAGGCCAGAGTAGACCAGTTATGTCGGTCAATATGGCCAAGGCTGAGATGTTGTTACAGGGAATCCTTGTATCTTCTCTTTGGGGCTTCTCTCATGCGGCAGCTGGTGGCAAGTTCACCATAAAGCAAGATCTTAGGGAGGTGGTGGTCCTTCATCCTGGAGACGTGCCCTGCCCATCGCAGCTGTGTTCTCAGCAACATGGCCTCAATACTTGTGATTGCTGCTTGTTCTAGAACAGATGTATTGGTTACATAATCTGCCCAGTGGATGTTTAGGATTTTCTCTTTATTCATGAAGATCTTAAATAGGACTACTTGATACAAACAACTTCCAGAAAGGCTTAAAATACAACTCAATAAAGAGTAAAATGTGGAATTAGTAGTTACAGTGTTGTGAAGCTGTAATAATAACTAATAAGTCATACCCACTTATTCTTGTTGGGAGAGAATTAGGCCTTGTGTACTCTTTTACTTCTGTAGAAATGTCTTTCATTTTTCCCCCTTGTCCTCTGTCATTTGCTGCACTGATTTAGCAATGCAAAGGGGATTCAAATCACCTGGACATTTATTAATGCTGGGTAAACAGAAGTTTGAGCTGTTTTTTAATGTACTTTCCAACCTTTTTTGCTGTCATTATGCTAGCTTTCAGGTGAAAATGTTTTTATTGGCAAGAAGGTCTGCAGAAAACTCAAGCTCTGTGAATAACAATGGGAGCAAGTTTTCCCGAGAGATATAACCCTGCAAATTCTACCCTGACCGTGCTGGAAGTTTAATGTACATATCTACATAATACATTTTGCTGAAGAATTGTGATTTTTTTTTTTTTCAAGTGGAATGTGGTGTTGTGACAGTCACAGTTCTCTGAGGAATGGTTTGTGTGTCCAAGTTCTAGTCTGTCTCTTCCTGATGTATCTATCAGCCTACTAAAAGTTATTACCCCTCACCGTAAACCTCACCCTGCAGGCATAATGTTCTGTCCTTGAGAAATATTTTCTATATCTCTGTTGTTAGAATTTTCAAGAAACAAAGGCTTTAGGATTAGCTACCAAAATACATGGTAAGAATAATAATTGTGACCATCATATACTAAGGTTATGTTGAAGTATCAACATTCATACGGATAGGTAAATTGTACAAACAAATAAGTCTGAAAGATCCTAAGAGACAATAAATAAATAAACCAAGAAATTATCCACTGCATAGACTATCTGAGAAAGCTTAAAAGGATTATATCTCTATGGCATGGTAACATGGCATAATTCTACCTTGAAGTGGAATCCCAACAGTCTACAGAGACTAGGTTCTGGGAATGTCTGAGTTACCCATAAACTTACATATAAAAATTAGCTGCCAGAAGTAATGTAGAAGTTTCACAATCCCTGTGATTGATGGTCCATTATAGCAAATGCAATAAAACAATTTCATATCAAACTGCTGTGTTTTAGATTAAACAAACCTCATTATTTCCATACTGCATCACCTCAGAATACCATGTGACACCAGGTCACTGAAGACTAGTCTGGTAAGAAAAGGTGACCTGAAAATATTTCCCAGGAAAATTTGTCCTGGGAAAAAAAAAATACAGTCAGTATCAATTATAATAATTGTTTATTAATATATATTGAAAAAACAGTCTAAAGAGGTGAAATTTATCTGGCATGATGATTTTACCCATTAAATCATATCTAAGAGTTACACAAGTTAAAGGTAAGACCAGAAACAGAAAACTGAAAATCTTGCTTACAAGAACAAGTCTAAGAGATATAATGTTCTGCAAGGTCCAATAGGTCTAAAATCCTCAGGATTTGAGTCTGACTTTGGTTAACTTTTTAATAAAGATGAAGCAAATTCGGAAGATAAAGAGAGGTAACATGACTTATAATCCATTTATTTTAAGGTTCTGTATAAACTCTCTGTAGAAGGTTTTAATTTCTTTTTTCCTCTCTTTTTTTTTTTCCTTCTGTAAATTCTGCAGGTCAATAGGAGAATTTTGTTTTGACAGCTTATCTAGTCTCAGCAAATGTAGTCTAATTTACTAATTCATTTGCATAGCTTCAGCTTAACCTACCAACATCTGGCTGTAAATTTATAGGTGAAAACAACAGGGAGAAAACAAAAAAATTAGTTCAGAGGAAGAAGGAGGAAGTTGTTGCAATAAAATTCAGAGTCTGGTCTAAACCTGAATGAATCTGCAGATTGCTGAAGTTGCAGAGGAATTTAAGATATGATTTTGACATCAGTATCATATTTTGGAGGGGAATCCATTCTGTAGCAATGTGTGCTACAGAAATGTCAGGTATCAGGAAAAAAATATACAGAAAGAAAATCCCAGATAGCTAGACCCACAGTTACTGGGAGTTAACCTTTCATGAAAGCATATCATTAACTTCTTTAGTCAAAGACCATTAATCATGCTGAATTACTTTTGGAAAAGCCTGTTGCCTCCATACATGTAATCCTCAAGCTGGTCTTTAAGAACAGTCATTTATTCAAGAGGCAACACAACATAATGTAAATATTTGGCTTCCACGTTGCTTTTACATTCAAGTGTTATCATTAAAGACAAAATTAATGCTATCATTGGAGAGGGCAGTTTAACAACAGTGTTAATAAGTTCTCATAAAGTATCTATTTTCCTACTCATACAATTTATTAAGGAAATAACATGTTTGTACAGAAACAATAATAATAATCTATTAGGTTTTTCAGAAAAGAGGTGGTTTTTTCTCTGGTATCATTCATTAATGTTGCATTTCCAACATCCCAAGGGCCAAAGGTTCTCATTCATGAGAATGGGGACCACTGCATCTGCTTTGTGTAATTAGATGCTTTTCCAACTGGAGTGGTCATTCAAAGAGCTCCATAATTTGATTGTTTTTCAGTATTATTGCTCATGCAAGTGTCTAATTACAATTTCATTTTAAATACCACCACAGACCTCTGCGTTTTCATGTGAAAAACTCTACAAATGCAGGAAGATATAAAGAATAAGTTATCTTTAGGATAACTAAATTCTTATTTGAAATTTCTACACTGAAGATTAATCTTGAGAATTTAGGAAAGCAGTGAAGCGTTGTTCTATACGCTCAAGAATGCTTTGTTTTCTATCCAAAATTTAGAGACAGCATTCATGAATATTACAATATTCGCTTTACCTCTCTTCTGCCATGTCTTTGTGTGTGCTTTACAGACGTATTTAACACTTCCTTTCATTGGAAGAAAGAAAACCAAAAAAGATGGCTTACCTCCTATAATCTCAAGAGTGTTTAGTCCAATATCAATGCCCAAACCATACCCAAAATATTCAAGATTCATTACAGGTTTTTTTCTCCAACAATTGAGAAACACTGAAGAAACTGGAAGTCTTGTGAATTAGCAGCACTGATCTCTTGATCACTGATCACTTATTCCTTTGTTTTAATAAACACTTCTTTCATGTCAGAAAACTACTAGCTGAACACTGTTTCACTTTTAGATGAGTCATCAGTTAACCCTGTTCTGAAGTCCTAGATGTTATCATGAATCTTACCCTTCATGTTAGTAATGCAGAATAGAGTAAGGAAACACTACCCCATCTCCAAAATCTAATATTACTGTACATAAAATTCAAAAGATTATCAGTCCTTTGGAATAGCAGTAGGAACCAGGACTAAGAATAACATCTTCAGAGTCTGAATCACTACAATGCTTACTTATTTGGAAGCCCTATATGCCTCTGCTTGCAAAACCCTGCATTTAGGATATGTATCCAAACCACAAGGGGAAAAAGAGTGGTGTAATATTTTTTTCCGTATTAAGTAAATTTTAGGTTTTGTGTTTATGTTTGAGGTTTTTGAAGTAAATCAGAGAAACAGAGAAGTAGACTTGGCTTTTTTAAATTCTAAAGGAAACCTTCAAATGTGAAACCTCTATGTATGGAAATAATTTAGGGGGAGTTCAAAGTTTCAGTTGTAGTGTTGTTGTTTCAGACATCATTATATTTACACAACACTGCATACGTTTATAAAGGTTTGGATTCTAAGAGCTAGCAAAATGTGGTAAAGTGAGTTTTCCCATGTCATGCTTCTCCATTAATTATAATGTGTTTGACTATTGCCTTCTGAGCCCTTAGGTTTATAAAGATGCTGAACCAGAATTCTCCTTTGTTATGAACTTTCTAATGTGCTATCCAGTGACAACTCAAATTATAGATGTAGCGGAAAAAAGACATTCATTGAGTCCTCTACATTCTCAGGTGAGATCTCCTATGTGCCAAGAAGAGCTTAGTGTTGGAGTAGGGGGCTATGTCAAGACCTATTTCACCTTTATTATCTCTGATTAGTTAGGTTTTCAAATACTTATCTGTGTTCACTAATAACTAGTAAGAGACAATAAATCTGCTTAATTCTTTGCATGTAGGTCATTAAATAGTGAGTGAAGATTAATAATTTTACTCACAAATCCTGCCATTCATAAGCAGAGCTGGGGTTGTTTGGCACAGCCTTCAAACCATCAATATGTGCCCCAGAAAGGCATTGCTTTTCCATTATCAAGTTCCCCCAGCAACTGACATCTAGTGAATACTTTAATATATTCCCTGAAAGGAATTATTAGAATCCAAAGCACAGAATGATAAAATGCCTTGACATATATCTATTTCTATGAGATTTTTAGACTCAGGTCCCCAGCAAAGCAAAGGGAACATGTTCTCCTTTCTAACACTGTCCACCTTCACTATCACAAGCACCCAAAATTAATAATTTAGCTATTGAACAATTATGACAGATGATTAATTGATCACAAGGAGCTAGTACTCATGGTGATATTAATCAGTATGTCATCAAGCAGAAAGAGAAGGTAAGCAATCTATATCTGTTACAAATCATGTAAGGAACACATTACTCTGTCAGCATGAAAAGGTCATTGCGGAGCAGAAAGTAAGATGAGCAGACTTAGCCAGATTGATAGGACACTGTTATTTTTTGCATTTATTACCAAGAAAAAAACAAACACAAAACCAAACAAAACTATTCTGTCTGTACAAACACTGTAAATAACTGGTTTACTGAAACTAAATGCTAAGAAAAGACCAAGTCACGGAGCTGTCAACAGTTCTTTAGTCATCTATTACTCAAAGATTAGCAAATGTGCTATGGGGCAAAGGAAGACACTTTCCCCTCTCACAATTTTGTGTTCTCTTGATAGAAGAATGTTTTGCAACTGTGGCCTCTGGACATGACAAACCTCTGTCACCTCCTCTCCTGATGATTACCATGCAACTCATTAAACACTATTCATCACCATCTGCTGCAGGGTGAAGTCTGTTCGGTAAAGGAGTGCAGGATGAGTTGACTGAGACGGAAACAGCAATAGGGGGCTTATAAAAAAGAGGGAGAGAGATATTTTACAAAGGTAAATTGAGAAAGGCAAAGGGGAACGATTTTAAACTCAAAGAGGGTAGGTGCAGATTGCATGGTAAGAACAAATTCTTCACTGTGAGGGTGATGAGGCTCTGGAGCAAGTTGTCCTGAGAAGCTGTGTATGGTCCATCTCTGGAAGTGTTCAAGGTCATGTTGGATGGGGCTTTGAGCAACTGGATCTACTGGGTTGCATCCCTGCCCATAGCAGGGGATTGGAATGGGATGATCTCTAAGGTCCCTTCCTAGCCAAACTGCTCTAGGATTCATGATTCTATGGGAAGCAGTTACATGTGCTCCATGATGTGCTGGAGTTGTATGTTGAAGGGAGAAAACATGGATGTCATTGACCAGAGGACAGCTTCCTTTCCTCACTCTTTCAAGCTTCTTAGGTATGATTGTGCATAGCAGCTTTGAGGTTTGCCTGCAGAATTACCAGCAGGTAGATGAGATCTTTTTCTGCCTGTATTTCAAGATAACCAGAAGCTATTGTGCTAATTGCATGGTAATTAACGATAACCTTGAACAAGGAGTTAATAAAGAATCTTTATGAAACATTAGAGCAGGGGTGTAGAAGGCTCTGTGTATCTGCCAGGCACTGACAGCTGTAATATTTTTTCCTGGTGAGATCTCCAAGGAGAGACACAGTATATATCATGCTCTTTTGTGTGCTTCCTAGTCCAGTGTGCTGGGTAGCCAGGCTTGGTGGTGGTATGGGCATTGTCGATGCTTTGTGCATAAAGGTGCTCCCATAAAATTTCTGGTGGATATGGATACCACTGTCTCCATGGCAAAACCTCTTTGTTTTCAGGCTTCTCTTACCACAGATTAGTAGTTTAGGATGGAGGAATCCATGATTACCTACATTTTAACCCTTATGCAAGAGCCAAATTTCCCCTGCAGATGAATCCAATTCAGACAGGTAGATCTTGTATAGATGTCTTAGTGGAAAACTGTCTTTGGGCTAATATATATTACAAAAAAAGTTAATTAGCTCAAGCATCGCACTGTTGCAGGTGTTGTTTCTAGATGTGGCTCCCATCCAGCTGGCTTGGGACAATGCCAGAAAGAGCCTGAGTCTGTCGGCAATGGATTTGCAAAGCTCCCTTAACTACCCCATAAAGTATTTCCCACATTGTTTTATGCTTCAAAATGACATTGTGGAAAAGTATGGATAATAAGTACTTGTTACACATCTAGAAAAGCCTAGGTAGAGGTTTCCAGGCGTGAAGTTCTCTACAGATTTTTTTCTGAGTTTCTGGAGCCAGTGTAGAAAGAGGACAAGGAAGCAGTGGGAAAGTACAGAATTATTTGTTGTGCCTTGTTCAGACAGCTCAGCCAGAAATTCACTCAAAGAATTTATCTATTCTTCTCTCTCCACTCTTTACATATTTTAAGCATTAGATTTAAAAAAAAAAAAAAAAGAGAAATCCAGAGTATTACCTTTACTGACTACCTTATCTTGAACTTTGGATAAATAGACAAGATTTTTGGCAGGTACCTACTTAATCCATTTATTTAATGTTTGCAAATATTGTCAGATGTTTTAATGAACAGATATTTAGATTTTTTCCTTATAAAAATGCCAGTTTCACCAGAATTTTTTTTCATGGAAAACAATTCGTGTATAGAAGCTGTATTTTCATTGATGGAGAATTTTAAAGCAGCTCTGTAATTTGCTTATTCATTTCTATCAGATAATTTGTTTACTGAGCATTTTATAAATATTTAGATAGATAAACATGATACTATAACAATTTTAATCATCCTTTCACTATGAAAAGTTTTTATTTATCTGCCACTCTCCAGTCAAATAGCCTTACATAAAGAGTCCTACTCTTGCTCTTAGCCATCGTTTATCTTGACCTTCTCCTGAACCTCTAGTCACAGATGTGTCATACATTTTGGAGAAATTTCAGGTGGAGAAAATGCAGCCACTTGCCTTACGTATTCCTCTGGACAGGAATATGTAAGTAAATTAGTGAGACACCTTGGTATGAAAATACTAATGAGAATTGTGGAAATACAAAATTTAAAAAAAATAGGAGAGGACAGGAGAAACTGTCCTTTTGAACTTTAAAGGAGAAGCTAATGGTAAAGAATGTAAAGTCAGGAGATGACCAGAAGCATGTAAGCTTCTGTCATGGTTATAGAATGGCAGGATATGCATTGAAATTCACAGAATGATAAAAGCAGCAAGCAGAAAGGTAGGATGGATACTGAGGACATGACCTAAGATTTGACAAGCAGGGGTTTTTTACCAGATCTGTCCTCCAAGTTAATGTGTGATTCCTGATAAAGCAGAAGAATTCATCTCCACGTATGAACAAATTTGAAGGGGTAAATGAATTTACACATAAAAACGAGTCCAGCACTGAGCTGACCTGAAATCTGAGCAAATTATTCCAATGGAAGCATGTTTTCATGGTGTGCCCTAACCTAATGCAGTACAGTGTAATCTGAAAATACCATAATATAAATCACACAAAAGTGAGCTCACTGTGATGGCAGTTTTACAAACTATTTTTTATTTCTTAAATATCAAGTGTCTATAGATGCCACTGATGGGAAATAAATATGGCACTGCTTTCTCTAGTTAGATATTTGAAAACTAATAGGATGAATATATTTTCTCTTTCAGTGATCATGTTGTCAGAGACCCATATGCATGCTGCATCTGCTTTATGCTGCTGTAATGAAATGAACAGGACCTAATTCACCACTTGGTTACTCCAATCTAATACCACTGTAACTCCACTGATATCTGTGTAATGAAATCAGGAGAGCAGAGGATAACAGACTTGTTGGATTTGCTTAGGAGGAAAAAAAAATAAATGTGTTTTTGAGCTCTTTCACTCAAACTTCTCTAAGTTTTTCCAATCCTTTAGATGCATAGACATAAACTTTCAATGTAAATAAAATGGATCCAGAGTGAAACATGGTAATCATGTACTTAGTTGTTTATAAGAAACATAGAATGCCTTGAAGGTTCTTTAGTAATCAATGATACCATGTTAAGAACATGTAAAAGAACTGAGATACTTCTGCTAAGTATGTTGCTAGAATTTGGGAGTTAAGCTATGACTTCCAAGTGCCTATGCTTTTCTAAAATAGGTGTAGGGAAAGCCATGTAAATAACTGTAATTTTTTAGGTTCTGAATTGCAGGTGCTGTTTTTGGTTGGTTGGTTGATTTTTAATATTTTTTTTGTTTTGTTTTGTTTTATTTTTTTGGTTTTTTAAATGTTATTGTAATTCACAACTTGGAACATTTAATAGGAGAACAACTTGATAGCTATGTAAATGTTTGGAAAATAGGTTCCTATTTGCTGCTCATTTTCTAAAGGGCAATAGGGCTTGTGTCCTTCCTTTCTTACTAGGGGCAAGCTTATATGAAAGCACAAAAATTGCAGTTTATAATCCATCCAATATCATAATCTTTTAAGAAATCACCAACTGAGATGTCAGAAACCCAGGGTGATGTGGCTTCAGGTAGAGTATAAACAGCAGGAGCAAATGAACTTTTAAAAAGCCAAGATGCCATTATCCTACAGCTCAATTTTCTCCTTTCTAAGCCAGAGCATTACTTCTCCAAAATTGTGTTGTTTTTCCCCCTTTTTTTTTTTGTTAAGCACCTGAGGGAGGTATTTAAATTTAATCACATTCAGGTTCAGTACTCATCATGGTGAGAGTAAAACAGGTGTGGATTAGGAGGAAGGCAGGATTTGCTGATTTGTGAGATGCGATCACTCAGCATCTGCTAGCCAAATTGCCAGCTAATCATTTGTGGGAAAAAAAATCTTGTTTTGAAAAGGAAAGTATTTCACCACCTGTGGGAACTACCTTCTCAAATCAGTAGACTTGAGCCCAAATCTCTGCAGGCACTGAAAGGAAAAATCCTCATCTCTATTTCCAGTCTCTTCTGTTCAAATTTCAGATGATAAAGTGGATACATTAATTGAAAAATTCCCTGGTTTTTATTAGCTAGCTTTGCTTTCTGCCCTGAAGGTGGAATTTCTTAGCACCCATGAAAGAAAATGTCTGCTTCATAGGGGAAAGCATAGGGAACTTGTCAATTTGGACATTTCGAGGCACCCTACTCTGTCCATAATCCAGCCTGGCCATTCTGGTCCAGCAGCCAGGCTGTACCAATGCTAATGAGTCCTGCTGAGACAGAAAGATTAAAATGCATGTTTGAAAGGTCTGTGGCTTGGATCTGGTTCATACAGCTCTGGTAAGGAGCATGGGTGAACTTGGGAAACAGCTTCCTGTAACTGTCTATAGGAAAACGTCCAAAGACCTGAAAAGTTTCACAGGTCATTTTAAAGATTTGGAAAAATTTTTATGGGAAAGTGGAACAAGAACTTAAAACAAGGAAAAAAGCCAAAACAACAACAATGACAAAAAAACCCCCACCGAAACAAGGATGTCTGAAACATAACACAGACACTTTCTAATGGGAAAGCTTTAATAATTTCATACCACAGTAGCATCTTCCCTGGAAGCATCTGTTATTATACACTGCCAAAGAGGAAATACTTCACTAGGTGGTGTAGAAATTTCTGTATCCCCCTTGTCCACTGGCTTCTCAGACACCAATGTGTGTGAAGAGCAACAAACGGAAGCCTTATTAAAAGAGAGCTATAGCAAATCCTCCCTCAGCAGTTTGCTGTGCTCTGCGCTTTTCTCCCTCCCTGTCTCTGTGTTGACTCCAAGCAAGGTTGTCCAGGTCGCCACTGTGCTTACGTTGAATGAGATGTACAAGGAACCTTGCAGGTCCTCAGAAACACAAAGGAAAGGAGAAGAAGAGATTCAAGAGAGTTGTGATGAAGTGCACAATCTCTGTACCTCAGGCAAATAGAAGACTGAAAACACAAAATAGAGGGGAAAAGGGACTATCTGTCAAAGGGGTTCTTCCCCTAAAGTTGAGTAGATACCAATCAAACTGCCTATGTGACTAAGAGCAATATGTAAAATTCGTTAGTTAGTCTTCCACAAGTCATCTGCTCCAGCTCCACTTCAGTAGATTGGTGCAGAAATCATCTCGCTATAAGCATGTTCCTTCTGAAAACAGATATTTCTTTCAAGAATTTGGGGTCAGGCAAGGTAGTATTGTGGATTTGGAGGCATTTCCTCACTGATCTGACAAATAAAAACTTGCTTGTTATTGAGAGTATGAACAGTACAACCAGGTAAAAAAGTCCTTGCTCAAAATGACAGGTCTCTACAGGTTTCAGAGAATGATTTGCAACCAAAGATCACTCTGTGGGACTCTGTACTGTCAAACTTGGTAGGTTACCTAGGAGAAACACGCTCCTCTTACATAACATATCCCCAAACCTTACCTAAAATGAGCAGGGCTGCAGACAACAGCAGTGTGAACATGCACATTCATGAATTTCCAGACAATCTGTCATGAATTCAGTCACAGGTGGAAATCACATATGGAGAAGTTTGGTTAATATATATTTGAGATGCCTAAATTTTTATAACATGCAATCAATTTAACTCCTGAATTTAGTGGTGGGCAAACTTCATAAAGAACAGATAGTCCTGTGGCTAACATATTCATCTGTGACTCAAGAAATCTTCTGATTGATCATAGTCCCTTTATTTCTCTATCTGAAATATCTCATTTTTAGTGTAAAAATCAAAATGTTTTCCAGACTCACCAGGAATTTTGTCAGGAAGTTGCTGCAGGAAAGCGTACATAAATGCTGTAGCTGTAGGCAATCATAGAGATAAAACACTGTATTTCAAAACATGTAACCAGCAGTATAACTGTATTGCAACAAATACGTTTTAGCACCATCTAGCTTTCTTGTCAGGTAAGTCATAGTTGTGTAACCCTCATGAAATCTAAACCTATCCTTGGAAAAAAACCACCATGGAATTCTGTATATTTTTCCCCCCAAATTAGTTGCAGAAGTTGATATTGAAATATTTGTAGATACTTATACATTTACAAATGACCAATGTTAAACTGTACTAGTCTTCAAATTGGTGTCTGTGTCTTGGCTTAAGATGAAGGATGTTGGGTGTTAACAGCTTGCAACTCACAGTTGTAAGAATTTAGTAGATATGAGTGAAATACAATAGTTTTCACCATAAAGCCCTGACACAGCTCAAACCATGACATTGTTTCAGCAAGCCAAAATCAGTGTGTGCACAAGCTCTTTGAATTTGCTCACTGCTGTCCTTTGGTATAACTTGACGTTGACTGCACTTCCCTGAGAGGCATGGTGGGGAGGAAGGTGAGGACTGGTATTCATAGTAAGTGTAATCTCTACAAACTATGGAGTTTGAATAAACTTGCTAATAAGCAGGTACAGTATCAGTACATCAGTGTTTGTGACCTTAGTCTATCTGTCAAGATCAAAGAGCACTCTTAGAAAAATCATCAGATGAACAGCAATTATCCACACTGAAAACAGTGGTATTTGGCACCTGGGTCAGAGATGTGCCCTGGGCAGGAAAACAGAAGTCATCTATCTCTCCTTACTGCTGGCATTGAGATGGCTGGTAGGCTACCTATGATGTACTTTGTTAAATTACATAATAGGAAACTGATCAACTTGGTATATTTTCACCTTAAATTCCCTTTTTCCTCAATACCACTGCATTGCACACAAAATTATATATAAAAAATAGTAGAGCTAAGAAGAGTCAACAGGTGAATAAAATGCTGACACAAAAGGCTTACACAAACATTACGTACTGTACATCTCCTTCTTAGAAGTTTCTATGCTGATTTGGGAGTTGTGATGTCAATTGCTCTGGGGACTGATCAAACACTTGCTCTGTGCTTCGAGAATTTCCAGAGACACAAATGATCTGGGCCTTCTGCTATAATTTATTCACTTGTTTTCTAAGCATTTATTCTAATTTAATAATTAAAATTGTGTTGTTAATGTTGGGACCTGGCTACAAAGCAGCTTTGAGTAGTCTACTGAGGCATCCAAAATATAACTAAATTTATGAACAGTTGAAAATAGGTAGCAGTTCAAACACATGCCATTTGAAATGCTAACACTGGTTAAATGCACAATTTTTTTAACTTGATTTTTTTCAAATAATTATACTATCTTAGAATCATAAAATGGTTTGGATTGAAAGATCATCTAGTTCCAAGTCCCCTGCCATGAACAGGGACACCTCCCACTAGATCAGGTTGCTCTACACTCTATCCAACCTGGCCTTGAACACTTTCAGGGATGGGACAGTAAGATCTTCTCAGGGCCACCTGTTCGAGTGCCTCGCTACTTTCACAGGAAAGAATTTCTTCCTTATATCTAATCTAAACCTACTGTAAGTTTACAGCCATCCTCTCCTGTCCTGTCACTACACACTCCTCTCAGAAGTCTCCCTCCAGCTCTCTCATAGCCCCCTTAGGACTCTAAGTTCTCCCCAAAGCCTTGTCTTCTCCAACTTTCTGAGCCTGTCTCCAAAGTGGAGATGCTCCAGCTCCCTGATCATCTTCATGGCCTCCTCTGGACTTGCTCCAATAGGTCCACATCCTTCTTATGTTGGGGTCCCAGAGCTGAATGCAGCACTACAGGTGAGGTCTCACAAGAGTAGAGCAGAAAGGGAAAATCACTTCCACTGAGTTGATTCACAACGGTTCTATGAAATAGCAGTTATGAACCAGTCCTTATTTATTACATTATTAGCAGTATGTGGGAGCAAAACAACTATAAATGAGATACAATGGAGGTTTCCATAGTGAAGAAGGACTTTAAACAAAGCTGACTTCCTGGTGTATTGCTCAGCGCAAAAGCATTTTATGCAGTTTGGAGATCCATCTGTGCGGGTAAATAATCAGGCAAAAATCACTACAAATATATGAAAGAGTAGCTATCACTTGCCTTCATGAATAAAAAAACAGGAGGCTCAGCCATAACAATAAAATGACTTTGGATCAGAGCCCAGTGGTCTTACTTTCTAGTGGTATTTCTCTATGTACATTCTTTCAAGATAAATGTTTCTATTACTATGTCTTTGGTAAGATTCCTTTATTTATTTTTTTTATTTGGATGTTATTTTAGTAGCCTGTTCATCTCATTCCTTGTGTAATCTATCCAGTATCAGTTGCTATGCTGAGTTCCCAGTCTCAGAGCAGGTGAGTGGAGACAATTCCTATGTCATTACTGTGTTACCTAGAGCTTCAATAAGGGATTCACTCTTTTTTTTTTTTTTTTTCAGATCAGGTATTTTATCCTGTGTGGAAATAAATAATTTTATCCTGTGTGAAATTCTTGTCTTGTGCATTAATTGCACTGTATCTGATATTTGTCACCTTCCACTTAATTTTCACAATTTTTTACATACATGTCTTCCAACTATCAGTGATGAAGTGCAATGAAATAGAAAGTAAATCCCTATTACAGCATCATGGATGCCCCTCAGTGCAGAGTGCCCTCATTTTAAGTGTTGGCATAGTCCACTCAGCCCAGCTCTGTTCAAGAAAAGTAGAATATAGAAATAAATAATTACATTGAGTTGTCCCTATGAACGTACTGTTAGGCAAAAGTGTTTTTATCTCACTGTAGAGAGCCAAAATAAATCTAAATGGACTTATACTTGCCATATGCTTTGCTTTAGCTCTTTCAAACCCACGTGATAAAGAACATTTTTGTTAAGAATGGAAAAAAGACAGATTATGCAACTTGAAGGGCAGTTGCTCTTTCTTCCCTCTTACCTATTCACCTAAACTTAATCTAAGGGAATATTCTCGCAAGTTTTCCATGTTGCCATTGTTAAAAAATCTCAGTTTTAGACCTTTGAAGTTCACATCTGCCTAACTGCAATACTAAGAGCCAAGAGCTTTTTCTGAAGATGAAAACACCGGTAGGTACAAAAACAGAGACACCTCCTACGGAATGTAGTTACTCTAGACTACCTCTGAAATTAACAGATAGAATAAATGGGCTGAATTCTCCTTTGAATGTAAATGTTTCTCTACTCTGACTGTAGTTTGGAACAGCCACAGGGTTGCCTTAGGTACTTCAGAACTTGAATCTAGCTGGGATTTGGGTATTACACTCCAAATCCAAACACTATCTATGGGGATAAAAGTGTTTCTGTTACTCCACACTTGTTCTGAAGACAAAGATATTAATAATTTTAACTGTGTCTTGGGCATCTTTTAAGGTGGTACAATTCTGTTTTGTCCTTAAAAACAAACTTCACATCAATGTAATGGTATTGCCTAGAGAAACTGTGGGCTAAAGTAATTTCATTTGAGAATAGGCAAGAGCTGAGATTTGTATCAGTTACAGAAGTTATGGAAATATCCCAGTTGTTCTTTATACAAAATAATTTCCATTCTTCATGGAATTTAATTGCCTTATGGTGCTTTCATTTATGCCAGCTCCACCACCAATGTCTTCAGTGTACCTCTGAAGGAATCAGCACATCTGAAGTCCTCTTCTTTTCTCAGAGGGCTGAGATACTTAAATATAAAAGCTGTTGAGGATCTTAGCAGGAAAATATAAAATAAATAGGTCACTTAAAAACTTCTTCCATGTTACAGGTGTGTAATACAGAGCTCCAGCTGTGAAGCTTACTTTCTTTTCTGTATACGTGCAATGTATTTTAATAATTTCCTCTGTGTAGATATTGTTATTGAGCAGAAGTTCTCTGCTGTCAGGATAAGTATAGGATTAAAGATACTCAAAATGTATGTAGTGTCAAATTCTTCAGCCACTAAGATGTTATGCCTGAGGCATTACAAGGCTCATTCATTTCAAATTTGGCGATTCACACTGTTGCACTGCAGTTAACAGAATTTTGCCACATCACATTGGAACTTTCTGTTACAGCAACAGATTTCTGAGAGCAGAACTTACATTGTAAATTATTCTGATTTACTGAACGTTAGTGTGTGAAGAAAGAGGGCAGTGTGCTTAAAAAAGCACCTGCTAAGCGTATCAGAGAGCCACAGGGGATATCATCTCTGGGCACTGAATCAAGGAATGACCACAGTTTGTATAGAAAGTGCTATTTATATAACGGAAATATTCTCCAAACACTTTCAGAAAGCCAGATAAATCTCATATCTTAATATGTTATATCTTACTGTGTTCATTCATGTGGCAGCAGTAGTTTAATTCAGTATTATCTATTTTATTAGACTTCATTTGGTGTGCATTCTGACAGTGTATAAAAACCCTGGCTGTATATGAGGAGTTGTGGTGTTTTTATATTGCTCAAGAATACTGCTTGACAAGGCAGTATCTTAGCAAAATTTGTGCTATGCCGGTCAAATTTCTAGAGAAGATCAAACAGTGTCAAAGCATTTGCCTCCAATTTCAGGGAGTGTTTTCCTTCTCAGTGAGAACATACAAATCCCTACACAGTCATGCACTAAAATGATCAAAGATCTATCTCAACCCCATAGGGTAGCTTTGGCAGTGAACAGGACTTTTTAGAAACTGACACTAGACCACCGTGTTTAACAGTTGCTTCAGGATCTTTCTGCCACTAAAGCATTTAAAACTTTTTGATCTGAAAAAAAGAGATGAGAACTGCCCATTCACAGGAATCACATCATGCTTCTCAGTGCTACACCCAGAAGTTGTCACAGACAACACTTCCTTCTCAGCACCTGCCTTTTAAGTTTTTATTTTCTCTTATGTCCATTTTCTTATCTGATAGACTCAGATTTCTCTTTTGCCTTATAGACGAGTGTCTAATTGGTGCAAATAATGTATAAAAGGAGAGCTGTTGCAATAGTGTACGGAAAAGAAACTTTTAAGAAATAGGTGCCCTTACTAAATAAGTATGTTTCCTCTCTCACGCTTACCTATACCTCTTCTGCACTGCAAGAGCACAGAAGTAGGAGAGGGAAAGGTCATTGTACTGAGCTAAAATTAGGTATAAGATACAGGTTTAACATATTTAGTATATATGCACATCAGAAAATTTAATGTATTTGTATATTTAGTAAATATGTGTAAGATACAGGTTTAGTTGTGATGCGATAATCTTGCTCAAAAGATGATATTCTAACCAAGATAGATAGGGGATATAAGGGATGCATCAGCCTGCAAAAAGTATTGGGGAAAAATAGTCCCATGAGCATATTGAGGGACTAATTAATTTTGGGGGGTAGTTTCACTAGCTTTGTCAGCATCAAACACTGGTTCTGTACTGTGACTAGCAAACTCTAAACGATATTACGGAGTGACAAAGTCCTAAGCCTGGAACGTCAGTTGTCCAAATCAAAAAAGAAATCCTACTTAGTTCTCAAATAACACAGCTGCTCAGACTAGAATCTTAAAAATCCTCATGCCATGAGCTCAAATGGTAGACTTCAGTAGTGGCACTGGGGGTGGAAAGGATATAAATGCGCATACTAATATGCACATTTTTGCTTTTATTTGTATATTATTTCCCAAGAAAAATAGCCTTCTGATCAACAGTTCTAAAGTATGCTTGTCTCCTACATAAAATTACTTTCAGTGCGAAGTATATTTTATACAAATAGCATTTCAACCACTTGTGACCATTAATGAAATTGAGCTGTCAGTGTAAAGGAGTCGCGTTCCAAGTAAATATAGGACAGTTACCCCAGCAGTTGCCAGTTGCTGATCTCTGCTGATGCACAGCAAGAGCTGTGCAATCTTACAGCTATCCAGGCTTTCATGGCTTTTCACAGTAACCTCACACTCAGATGTCCCTGACCTTCTGCTTTCTTTCAGGGTTGTAAAGTTAGATTCACCTCCAAGCTACTCTGTGGGTAGGAGAGGTCCTGAGTCTTTCAGGAAAAGAGCAGGCATCATTGTAATGGCATTATAGGAAACAAAAATTGCTTCCTTTGAGCAACAAATTATACCAGTATTAAACAACATTTACTGCAATGAAAATTATTGAAGCAGCAAGGTATCAAACAAGCTGTGTACATCTGGTCTGTTCATCTGCTTCTTTGGAGAGTGCTTCATTGACAGAGACTAGCACAGTGGTTTTTGTCATACTTTACTAGAAGGAAAGCAGAGGATGCTGTTTTCTCTCATAAGGGTCAATTTTAGCCTCTTGAAGGAAAAAACTCACAAAGTGTAAACACATCCTATTTTTCTGCAAGTACAGGCTAAGCATCTTCATGTTGGAATTGCAATATATGTAAGTAAGGTTAAATTGAGAACATCTAGGTACTGCAGGAATAAGTCTTTAATCATTTAGTAGTTTGAGAGCATGTTAGGAAGTCCCATGCTGTTAAAAGATGCCATGTTGTAAATGAGATGTAAATTGGAGGTTCTGACTGTTTGTGATCATTAAAGAATATGAAGAATAGTGGTGATTAATTTTAATGCCCTGCCAAATTCTGGTGTGACTTTTTTTTTCCAAATGGAGAGATTCCCCTTAGAAATGAAGTCAGATTATTCATCACCCCTGTGCTAATGCCTAGTGGTGTTAATTGCTAGATATTGCTCCTTAAATCAATGCAAGGTACTGTCTGAGTCACACAAAAGCCTTCTTACTACATTCAACTGGCTAAACATGCAGTTCCATGCTTCTTTGACTGAAGTAGTTTAATACCTTACAGTCTTTCCAGCCAAATTGCAATGCTGGAAAACACAAATATCCCGTAGTTTCCACCGCTGTTAAAGGGAGTTGGCAACAACTGGGTTTGGACCAGGGCAGATTGAATAGTACTCGAATGAACCCATGCTTGCAATTTAACTGCAGAAGCTGGAATCTGTGTCTGACAGATACTGATGAACACTGTGGCTTGGTGACATCTTTATGTGTTCATGCGTTAGGGAAACCTTCAGGGGTAATAATTAACTGAAAAATACAGGAGGGGTAAATAATAATAAAATAAAACTCCCACCAACATTTTCTAGTGTATTTCATAGAATCATAGAATTGTTAAGATTGGAAAAGACCTTTGAGATCATCAGATCCAAGTGTCAACATGACACCACCCACCACCTTTGGCTGAATAAGTATTTTTTATTTTGTATCTTAAATTAGGGAAAAAGTATTACCAGTTATGCCCATACATGACTGGTTTTTTTGTTTGTTTGATTGTTTTGAAATTGTTCCTTATGAAAATGAGAGAGACCTATGTATTTCCCACTGAGATTTCTTTTGCTTTTCTTCTCTTAATAATTTTCCCTTGTCCACAACTGGTTAATGTCTCAAACTGAAATGTCATCCTGTCACTCTCAATGTAATTTGAGCCAAGAGCCTGTCTCTGACTATATCTGAATTTTCTAATACTACCTCCAAACTAATTCCAGACCCTTATATGTGTTCGAAGATAATTACTTGATTAAATACTCATCTAAAGATCAGTTATTTATGAGTTTTAAGGTTCAGATGTAATCCACATTTAACTTAATCTAGTTCAAACTACATGGAGTACAATAACTAAGGGCAGACAAAACCATATATGTCCACCATAGGTTTAATTTTTGCTGACATCCTGTAGAAAACTGGAACAAAAAGAGATGATGTGCAACAAATGCACAAGATTCTTATGGTTCATATATTCAAGATCTGGTATGACCTTTGGCCAATATATCAACCAGCTTTCATTTACACAGGCTGTATGTTTTAATCCAGTGTCTGTAACGTCTATATTCTTTTTAGGAACATAATTCACCTGACTTTAATAATTCCAAGAAAAGCCAAGGCCAACCTTTTCTTGATAACCTAATCTAAGTATTTTTACTGCTGGAAAAATTACATCTTTTAGCTATTGACCCTTGTTACAGTTTTGTCAGCAAGACTGAAATACTTGTCATAATTATCACATATATTTAAAAATAACACTATGAAATGTCTGATTCACTTTGTACCTTAGTAAGACAAATTCCTGAAATTACACTTTTTAAGTGTCTGTTTTCCAGTTCTCAATTCACTTTTTGTATCTCTCCTTTGACTTTTTCATAACACTGGTATATTTATCTTCCATGGATGATGATGGTCCTAGATTTAGTATTTTTGCAGTGGCCATTGCTTTGCAGAGGCAAAATTTAATTTCTTAAGTTTTCTATGATGGCCCTCTTTTCTTTAAGTTTTCTATCATGATCCTCTTAACATTCATCAACTTTTTATCCTGTTGTGTTGTACTGAAAGTTAACATTAAAGTGTTAATTTGTGGTGAGTTCTACAGTAGTAGAGTCCATAACAGGCTTTCAAACTGAAGTCCCCTGCTTCTTCATCCTTCTCATGAGAGATGGGACTTTCTCCTTCAACTGTGCTAGAACCATGTTTGTTTTCTTTGCTGCGTAGAGAAAAGAGCTACAGATACCAAAGAGAAACTCATGAACAGAAACTTTCATCTCACCATTGGAGCAGGTGGCATTTAAAGAAGTAACCCTTGTAGACTTATCTAGAGAAGAGTCTATCAACAAATCAAATTTAAAGAAGTAACCCTTGTAGACTTATCTAGAGAAGAGTCTATCAACAAATCAAATCAAAGAGGGATCAGGTAGAAGGCAGCCAGAGGTGCACTCACAGTGCTGACTTCACTGTTGCAACAGGATCATTTAGTGAACAAACATAAATTTCCAGAAAACATTATTGCTGTCTAGCAAAAAATAAGAGCTCAGCTCAGAAGTGTGTTGTCAAGAACTGATTAAGATTGTCTGACATGGTCAGCTTACAAAATACTGTGTTTCATTATTATCATGTGTGTTATCTCCATTCCATGGAGTATTCAGAAGTTCATTGTTCCCTCTGCCAATAGTTTGTGAACTGAAACTTGGGCAACCAACAGGTATTGAAGGTTTCTGTTTGGATTTTTTCTTTTATTTTGTTTTCTCTGAGCAAAGTATTAATATTTTTACTTGCACCAGGTTTTTTTCAAGATTCCTACTCAAAGGTGGAAAGGAAATGTTTATGAAGGAGGGGTATGGTGCCTCCCTTCAGTGAGGGAGAGCTGTCTTTAACACGAGAACCCGCCATTAAAGACAGGAATTTTGTCACTAACTGCAGTGAAAATTGTAATTTAACTCAAGCTTATGCAGCAGAGAATAACCCCATTTTAAGCTGAAAATACCCTCTTCTGATTTAAGGAGATCTCCAGGAGATCTCCATCTCCTGCTTTGCCTACATGGATTCTGAACAGAGTGGTTTGGTGTGGCTGATGTCTACGGAGGGAGGGTGGTGAGTGCAAATAACATACAGACCTACAAAAGACAGACTTTGGCAGATTACATTTTCTGTTTTGGGTGTGGTTTTTTTTTTGTTTGTTTTGGTTTGGTTTTTGTTGTTGTTATTGTTTTTTTTCTCAGTCAGCAGCTTTGTAAATCCCTTTGTGGACACTGAAATTTTGCATGGGCATCTCTAAAAGAGCATTCAAAGAAATTTCTTTCCTCATGTAATATCCATTCCTACAAAATGAAACTTACAGCATAGAGCTGTTATCTTTGACTGATAATTTAATGTCCTTGAAGAAATGGACCTTGAATCTCTCTGGATGGAGGACAAAAGGAAAAACAAAAGCTTTGTCTTTTTGAATAAGTTATATCTGTAATGCAGAATCTTTTGAAGCAAATTGTTAATACCTGGCTATGTAAACCTTTCTAAAAATGTTTGATGGTCTAGCATGACCTTGTTTATTCAAGCCCATAATTCTTCTCTGTGCACTTATGCTGTTCCTCCCCTTGTCTCTGACCTGTCTTTCCCTTGCCTTGGGGGGCAGGTGTGCTGCCACCAGGTGTTGCCACATTAGGTACTCAGCTGAGGGGTTGACTGCATTGATTGTTACCAGATTGGATCCAATAGAAAGTGTATTGTAATGCAGTTATCTTTAATTAAAACAAACAGTATGTGTGCTCTACTCCGGATGAGACAACCTGATGAAAAAATTAGCAAGTCATCATTTTGAGACAGGAAAACAAGGCATTGCTAGAGCTTCAAAGAATATAGTGAAAATTCTTAGGGATAATATGGTACCATTAGGGAGTGAGAAAGAGGAAAACACAAAGTAATGTTTCTTCACTAATATATATTCAGGAGCCAATTAGTTAAATGGAACTTTATCTTTTTTCTACATTTTATATAGACACAAGTGTTTAAATCTGTGTCAGAAATTTAAAACTTGAGTTAAAAGCCAGAATTATGACCCATGTAAGTAGCAATCCAGAGGTAAAAGAAGAAATATGAACTCAATAACAGTCAAAAAAAGCAGTTGTAGCAATCCAGAGGCATTTCCTGATGAGCAAATGGCCAAGTGATGAAAAGCGGGTTTGATAAAGTCATGCTGGTGACCATTACAAGTGTCAGAGGCTGATACTGGTCTGTCACTGACCATCAGTGACCTAGGCCGTGTGACAGAAATCAGTCTCAGAAAACTCATGGACAACATCAAATTGGATGGGGGGGGGATAGTTAATACAGGGGAGAGCAGGGCAAATCTTCAGAACGATCTTGACAAGCTGACAGAAACTTTGTGAAGTTTAACAAAAGTGAATGCAAAGTTCTGAAACTGGGGTGGAGTTAACCCTATACAACAATACAGACTGTGGAACAGCTGGTAAAAAGCAGATCTATTAAAAGGCCCTGGGAATTCTTGTGGGTAACAATTTGAATACAATTCATGTTGGACCATTGGTGATGAAAGATAAATCCATAATGGTCTGTTTTAACAAAAGTTTAGCCACCTGGTTACAGGAAATTATTATTTTACTCTGCTTGATACTTGTGAGGCTGTATCTGGAGCACTGTCCTGGTGGGGGCTTCCCAATATAAGAGACAGATTGACAAACTGGTGTGAGTCCAGTTGGCTGGAGGGCTGGCCTATGTGGTGTGCAAGGAGTGACTAGGGGAACCAGGTTTGTTCAATCTGAAAAACAGATGGGAAAGTTTTATCACTGTCTTCATATACCTAGTGAAGGGTCAGAGAGAAAACGTTGCCAGGCTCTTGACACAGGCACAGTAAAAGGATAAGAAGCAATATACACAAATCACAGCAAGGCAAGAAGGAAGGAAGAATTGCCTGCAGAGGTTGTTCATCTCTGGCTGTGGAAATAATTCAGAACTGAAATGGAAAAGGCCCTGAGAAACTCCATCTAAAGTTGAAATTATCTCAACTTTCAGCATTGGATTGAAGAGCTGACATCACTATTTCCTGCGAGTCTAAGTCAGTCTCTTATTCTACCCAATTCAGATACACCTTGTTCAAACAGCATTCTCAAAGTTGTCAATTAAAGGCTTTGTGGCTGCTTTTGCCATCAGTACTACATTCATGTGTGGAAATACTGCTATAAGCTAGGAAATAAGCACTTATGTGCTGTCAGTAACAAAATAGCCAGTCTTGTCCTGACATCTTAGAAACTTTGGTATTTGTATTTGAGCAAATGAATATGAGAAAAGATAGTTCTCTAAAAGGAATAACTGAAGAGCAAAGCTATGAAGTATGTTTTGAGTGCGAAAAGTGGGCTCTAAACTTATTGTCTCTGACTTCTTGTTGAATTCTGTTATCTGAAAACCTCAGGAGACAGGGAAGGTGTAAATCAACAGTCTCTGGACATATATACATACTACGAGTTAATGACAGTGAACTTGGACTTATTCATACAATCACAGAGTAGTTTAGGTAGAAAAGGACCTAAAGATCATCTAGTTCCTGCCATGGGCAGGGACACCTTCCACTAGACGAGGGTGCTCAATATCCCATCCAACCTGACCTTGAACAGTTCCAGGGATGAGGTAGCCACAACTTAACTTCTCTGGACAACAAATAGCTGTCAATAGCTATTCTTTTAAAATAGTCCAAAAGATGACCAGAACTATAGGAATTATCATAATCAAATCATGCATGGACAACAAATCGTGGGACAGGAAGGTAAAGAGCAGCACCTAGAGAGAAGGATAGATGAGAAGCAAGAAGGAAGCTTAAAGAAGGAGAATGTTTAATCAAATGGAGTGTTACATAAAAAATTGTTTTTATTGCTGCATGCTACAGAATGCTTTGAGAGTTTAACTGGGAAATAAAAAGTGCAGGAGTTGCACTTTTGATGTGGGTGGTATAACTTCAACCAGAGGGCCTGGAATGGAGATTACAGAAGTGAAATTGCTATTTTGGGGCTGGTTTTGGGGTGTTGTTTGTTTTCTTTTTTAAAGAGAAACAGCCAGCCCAACAACAAAACACCAAAAAAACACAAACCCCAAAAATTCCCCAGCCACCACATTTTCCCCCCAGTGATTCTGATATGCAATTGGTCTCAGTGCATAAAACATGTCTGTATTTGTCTTCATTATGACAGTGTAATGCAGTACAGATGGCTCAAAACTTTGGGGTCTGGCCTTCCCTGCAGTGATCTTTAGTGGATGCCTTCTCATGAATTAGACTGACATGTGTTAAGATCTCTTTCTTTTTTCCAGAGTAACCCCCCATGCTGCTAGATAGAGAGGTATTGTCCTTTGATACTGGCTTGACCTTGATCGGCTCAGTCAAATGACTGTTACCATACCGTGGTGCCTCCTGTTTCCTCCATATGCTTGTCTCTAAATATACAATTGATATATATAACAAATCTCAGCTCCACTTGTTTGCTTTCAAAGTCGTAAATTATATGTATTCTCCCTACATATCCATCACAAGCACCTCTTCATGCTTCCTTTTTTCTTTGCCAATTACACCAGGATTTTCTCTTTGATGTCCATAAAGGAGTGTGTTCTTGGTCCCTCTGAAACCTATTCACTTTTTAACACAGACTTCAGAAATTCATTTCCATCAACCTATATGGATAGTTAGTCACTATGGCATCTGTTAAAACCCCTAGTCTTTCTTCATTCCAGTAAAAGACTAGATGACATGGAGATTTTTCCTGAAGAACTTTATTTCATAAAGTTACATGAGAGATTTTTGAAACCTGTTACTGACTTTGTTTCTCCTCATCCCTATCAGTGGCTCAACAACACACAACAGTAGGTTTTCTCCACACCAGCTGTTTGGGGACTTACAAAATTGGATAAGCCAGACTGCTCACATATGTTTTGGAGTTGATTCTTCCCTATTTAACCTCCCAGCTAGAAAATTAGTAAACACAGCTTCATCCTTTAAGTTGCCAAGCACTTTGCATTTTGAATCAACAATTGCAAAGTCTTTGAGGATTGTAGCATTGCTTTTTCTTTGGCATCTTTGTTACATATATGCAACAATTTGTAGTACTTAAATCATCAGTGCATTCTCAAAAATATGTGTTTATCTAATTTATTCCAATGACAAAAATAAGGTTTTAGGAAAGGTATTTTAGACATTTTTAGCAGGTTGTGTTCATAATGGACAAGCAGTGTGGTTCTTCCTAGAGAGTTTGATTGCAGTTGGAAGTAAATATCTGGGTTTTTTCCTTCAGGGATATTTTTAAAAGATATGGCTTTTAAAATTAGTTGCTAAATTGATAGTTGCTATTGATGATTCATACTGTGTTAATCCTGATTTATTTCAGTCAAGCTACAGTGTTATTGTAATTGAACTATAAGTGGATATATGATTTTTTTACCTTGTCTTTGAAATTTTGTAATTTTTCTGATTTTCCAGTGTAAAATATTTAATACTTTCTCCATTACTATTATTTCTAGAAAAACAAAAAAGAAGAATACCTCCCTAGTAACCTTTTGTGTGCAACACTTGCATAGCATAGCAGAAGTCCAGTGTATCAAATTTAGATTAGGGAATAAAAGAGCTTTTTAAGTCTATTTCTTACTGGTGTAAAATTACTAAATTATTGGGAAACTACAATATTATTCTCTGGCTTTCCTTTTCAATAGGTGTTCCAGTGTACCAAGAGAAAACCTCTGATAAAAAAAGAATAATCCAAACATTGTAAAAACGCAGTTGCAAAACATTTTGATGATCAGAATTTTCTAAAAGAATAGTTACTAGTAAAGACTTTGCAACCAGCTTTCACTAGGAACTCAGTGAAGAAATACCAAATGGTTGACCTGTGCTGAAAAGTGCCAAAAAGCACTTGTGGTTTCTAAGTCAAATAGCAGCTCAGTCTTGTGGACAAGTTATTGTAAAGCATAAATGCACAAGTAGCACTGCAGTTCTCTCAATGAATGAATATAAAGAATTGCAAAATTAGCACTGAACTATTGCCATATGGAAACTATGTCAGAAATTCCCAGAGATGGAACTACAAAAGCACATGTCATGTTGCAGTCTGTCTCAGTGAAAAAAAAAAGCTGTTTGTACCATTAACCAGTAACCATCATCAGTCTGCAACACGTTGCAGCGATTATGAGCTCGCTGTGTTTCCCAGCTTTCAGAAATGAAATGGAATAACATCTATTCCATGCAAAGAAGCATAAAAAACATTTTTAGAATCCTGTAAAATACATTTTATATGGGGGAAGTTTGGAAGACCACCTCAAAACTTGTGTAATGCATAATACTCAAGACCACCTCAAAACCTATATAATATACAAGACTTATTAAATACTCTTTAAGACCTAACTGAAATTTAAAAATCTCACATGCCTCGTGAGTGAATTTTGCAATTAAAGAGCCAATTATGAACTCAGTACTGCTCCCACTGAAGTCATTGGCAATGCAGGCATTCCTGTAATTTAAGATTTCTTTTTAACAGTAATTCAAACAATTAACTGCCTAGTTGCTTAGGGAGAATAAACACAATTAAAATGGTGCAACTTTTCATTATTGTTTCCTGCACAAATTAATAATCTCAAAGAATTCATCTAGCAAGGGAAAAATGGTTAACTTAGATAAAGGGGACTGCTATTATTAGGAACTAAGATGGAAAAAACCCCACATTTTTTGGCTATGATGTATTAATTCTCTAATAGAGTGAAAAGAGATAGTATGAAGTTATATTAATATTTTAGACACTAATGAAAAGCAGAGATAGCTTAGATAATATGACATTGCAAATTAATCTTATATTGGGTTGTCTGTGATCTGGGAAAATCAGCTGATAAAGCAAATGTTGTTTGGATTACATGTGTGGCTTGGTAATTCTTCACTTCAGAAAAATAACCATAGATCATTGGCTGATCTCTATCAACACGCGCCATAGCATATTTTAAGCAGTTCTTTAGTCATCAACCTTTTTTAATTCCTTAAATTTTACAGAATAGCAAGGTAAAACTAACAAATAATTTAACATATCTTGGTAATTTGCATAAGAATAACAAATAAACCTAAAAGAAAGGCACAATATCTAGAAGGAAAAGAATTACATGAAAGGACATCTGAGAAGCCATACATCAAACCTTGTTTAGGAGGATAAAGGGTTATGAACTAGATCTGTAACTGAAAATGGAGCATTCCTAACACCTTTTTTTTTTTTAATATTTTATTTTAATTAATAGCTACTGGTAACTGAAAGAGATAGGAAAATAAACTACATGATTCTTTGACTTTGCTTATCAATCCCAAGCATAAGAAGCCGCATTCTCCTCATTCTTAAGATTTCAAATAGATATATACACAAAAATCTAGTAGAGAAGTGCTTTGAAGTTACTGACAGGGTAATCAAAGGGATATAACATTGCTGTCTAAATGCACTGTTGTAATTTGAAAGTGGCCTATAGGAGATGACAAATAAATTATGTAATTGTCTTCACTGCAGAAACAAAAAAAATGTATCTAGTTTTGGAAGCAATATGACCCTGTGGTATCCCTAGACTTATTGTGTGATTTAATAAACCTACTAAACTAAAGGTGCAATCTGAAAAATAAAGTGAGTATTTAGTTTGGACTATTTCTTCACATATCATCTATCTGTTGCTGAATTGTTGTATTAAGTGAGTTCTAATATTGCAATTAAAAGTTATTTTATTTCGTAGAATCAGAGAATCCCAGGATGGTGAGGGTTGGGATGGACATTAAAGATCATCTATTTCCAACCCCCGAGACATAGGCAGGGACACCTTCCACTAGATCAGGTTGCTCAAAGCCCCATCCAACCTGGATTTGAATATTTCCAGGGATGAGACATCCAATTTGTAAATTATAAAACAACTCCCTCACACATTCTATAATTGTGTGGATATTTTCATTGCATCCATCTGAAGTCAGTAGTAGAGGTAGTGACTGGGAAAAGGAAATAACTACTGCTGTTCTTCTGTGGATAAGCAAGATCCTGAAAAGTTTATAGGTGTCCAGTTGGTTCAGTGGGTGATAGACACACCAGTACTTGAAAAAATGCAGAGCTAAAATGCCCACAGGCTGAATGAGCACAAGTCTCCTCAAAAAAACCTAGTAGCAAAAGGAACTTATTTAATTTAATATTTTGATGTGTCCTGACCTTTACTCAAATTGTCTCATGTTTCTGTGTGCATATATCTGCAGAAGAAATTACTGATTACTAAACTGGTGGAAAGTTATTATTGCTTCTCTTTCTGCATACGGGCCTCCCTAGACTGATTAGAAATGGAAGTTAAACTAGTTTTCTTCTTGACAGCAGTCTGGAAGCGCAAAATGAAGAGAATTTCAGCTGTTTTTTTAAGTGATTATTCCTGTTTTAGTTGTAAAGAGAATCAGATTAATGTCTCATATTTTTAATGGAAATCATGGATTTTAGTGAGCCTGTGCAATCTTCCCTGATAAAAATTTCCTTCTTGATAGCTGGTACTGTGTTTTATTATTGTTTATCTGCCTGGCCTCAAGGTATTTTTATTTTTGTATCTGGTGAAGAAAACCATCATCCATCAAACATCTAAGACAGTTTATTAAATTTACAACTCTGACTGACTACCACTTTGGAAAATTAAGCAGTATCTTAGCGCAGTTTGTAATAACTAGTAATCAGAGATACCTTTTTAATTAGCCTTAAGTATGGCTTTTCATAGCGTATTACTCCTGTAACCAAGGTCATTTAAACTAATTTCTTGAGCAGTATAAATAAGGAGCATACATTTAAAAAGCAAAAACAAGCTGAATCTATAATCAAAAGTAACATCCAGTGGTTACTCTTGGCTTCTTATTCATTAATTAAGGGAGGGTTTCCATTGAATTATAACACAGGTCAGTTTTTCTAGATGGTTCATTAAAGGCTGGATTTTATTACATATTACATGCTTTATGCTTTTCACACAAACTTATTATATTGCTCAGAGAAGGTGATCTTTTAAAGCACATTAGACTAATGTTCCTGAAACTCCATCTAATGTAAGTTTTATTGAATTGCTGTAACTAAAAAGGTCACCTAATGATTTGTTCAGATAATGGATTTAGTGAAAGGAAAACAAAATGAATGGGTTATTGTAGAGACTTTGACCTTGAAATACATTTATAGTTACTGAGATTTATGAATTTAGCTACAAATGAAGAAGCTAAAGAGTATTTGTTATACTAGTGCTATTTTTTAAAAGTGCGTGTAATGCAAAGCAAATTAAAAAGATATTTGTTCCACTCTTGTGAGGTGTATTACATCCAGGAAGAGCTAATACCCTAGAGCAGCTCAGGAACATGGTTTTCTTAAGGTCACTATAGAAACATTGTGAAAATTCACATCTTATAAAGTAGCTTCTTGTTCAGACAACTGGTCCTGACTTTCATGCACTTGATTTTGCTCTCTCTCTCTTGTTTCTCTGTAAAAATGAGGACAGTTGTACATCCAGGGTTGCCCAAATGCTACAGCAATGAGACAGAAGAATACAAAAAAAAAAAAAAAAATTGATTTGCTCTGCTTCAGTGTGAAGTGGGCAAGTTGCTTAATTTTCTCATTGTCCACCCTTCCAAAATATAGGTAACACAAATCAGTGTTGTCTCGAGTATTTAGATAAAGGCTTTTTAGCAAGTACCACCTGTGGTAGAAAATGAAACATGGGGCATCACTGTTCTCAAAAATAGACCCTGGGCTCTGTTCGTGAATACTGTGAAGAATCAATGAGAAAGCATTAATATTATTAGAATTTAGGCTATAAAATTTACATAAGGAAATGAGATTATTTTAAAGGGATCTTTGGGTTTTTTCCTAAACCTGAATGGTAGGGTGTGATAGAGAGTACAAAGCGATAAGAGAGACATCCCACTGGTTCTGCTAGTACAGCTTCAGGAATCCCATAAGAATTCTCCTGTGTGGTTTTTCCATAGGATTCTCTAATATCATAAGCTTTTGTTTTCTCAAGAGTGAAAATATAAAGGGGAAATTTTGAACAACTCTGAGAAAAAAAATCCCAACAACTAATAATAACTTTTAGTATAAAATAGATAAATATCAGCATTTCCATGGAACCATTTTTACTGTGTTTGTGAAACGTGGGACAGGAGAGTTACGTACAGTTTTCACACTAAACTTTTGCTTGATTGGTAATGCAATGTACTCAAGAGATATAAAAGAAAACAACAGATAGAAGATGATGTTGCAGGTAGAATTGAAATTTAGTTGTAAATGTTTACAAGTGGCTGCCATAAGATGCTAAAAAATTGCATTGAAAGAATTGCTAAATTCTCTCTGTCTGACTGGTTTTGAATCAAAAATGAGGGCCTTTCTGGTATAACAATTTAGTTCAACACAATTTATGGGGCTTACTGGGTGAAACTGTTACATTTAGATTTAATGATCTCTTTCAGTCTTAAAATTTATGAATCCTCTAGGACAGTCATTTATTGTTTGAATATTCCCTTGAAAGACAAATTGTGAAAGATGTACATTATGCCCCTGCATTGATAAGGTAGGGACTGTTTTCTGAGAGAGAACAGCTAATCAGAGATGTTGAATGTATTACATAACTTACTTTATAAACACATAAAACTGGCTTTAACCTTAAAATAGGAAAAAATTCTTTTTTTCTCATTTTTTGTTAATCAAGAATTAACAACTAAAGATCCAGAGGTAATGGTGAGGCTTATCAATTAGAGCAGCTACAGAGAATACAACAGTTGAGTGTTGCAACTCTTAGTTGCCCAAAGAGTCTTTTGACTAATTTTTTGAAAACTAACACTAAAGATTGACAAAAGCTGTCTGGATTTCTCCTGGGTTTTATAACTTTAAACAGCTGTTTTGCAGATGAGTACTTTAAGTATAAATTCATGATACACCTGTGCTTTTCCTGATGAAAGCACTCACTGTCTTGGCTTGGATCCTGTAAAGGGGCAACCACGGCATGGACCTTACTGAAGAGTCAGGCTCTAGAGAACCCTAATGGTAAAGGCGATTTTTTAATACATTAATTTCATTTCTTCTTCAAATCCCTGCAGTTTGACAGTTCCTTTTGAACATTCACACTAATGAAATGGGATGCAGCATGAGGTTTTGTTCCTGGTCGTGCTGGGACAGATGTGATTTTCCTTTGGCAGTAAGCTTGGTCAGTGTTGCAATGCTGCACAATACCTGTCCCCAGCTTACATATTGAAAACAGTTACACCAAGGAAGCAATGAGCAACGCATGGACTAATTTAATTTGCTTCTCAATAGAGAAAAATCAGCCCATGGTCTTTTCCAGGTGCTGCTGGTATCTGAGACAGCTTGTTTCAAGCAAGCTCACGTCTTCCTATGCTTCAATGCATCTGCAGTTGAAACATGCCTCAGGTCTCATGTTCTCTCCAGTTCTTCCCTTGATCAGTCTTAGAAGACTGTCAAGTATTCAGGGTGAAAACTTTTGTCTTCTGTCTTTAAACTGGTTTTGCACAGACACTTCAGCATAACTCTCCAGCTACCATGATGATAATGAAGAGGAGGACGATTAGGCCATTAACAATAAATAACGCTCTTACAGATAGAAAAAGATGGGTATATAATTTTATGGTGTAAGGAAAATATCAAAAAGGGACTAATTATTTTCTTTTTCTTACATAAAATAAGCAGACTCCAGAGATGCATAAGGGCTTACAAAGTCAGACAAACTTGGGATCCTCAGGGTACTGCAGTGAGTTACCCACTCCTGGAAACAAGGACACTGTGCACCCAGCACTGGTAAGGCCATATGAAAAACATAAAAATATCAATTAGACATATATCCCAAAGCATCAGAAAAAAACAAAACAAAACAAAACAAAAACCATCAAATAATCAAACAACAAAAACATCTACTTAAAAGTGTATAGAGCCATGAGATGCAACCTTCAGAAATTCCTAGCTGAGAGAATTAATCTAAATCAGAAAAAAAACCCGACTCCATGAACCAGGCCTTACTGCTGAGTAAACATTTTCTTTTTAAGTTATTTGTATCTTTTCCTTGCATGATTGCAACAGAGGAAGGAAAAAGGTGTAAGAAACACTTCCACTGGCAAGATAACATCACTGCTTCAAGGCACAAAACCAGGTTTAGTGCATGAAAGAATGAAAACTCTAATGAAACAACCAGTAAAAGGACAGGAAATCAATATCAAGCTCATTTCAAGTCTTTTAAAATGGTTTTTGATAATGACAATTACTTTTGCTGAAGAGGTTATCACATAAACTGTAGAAGTGCCTTATGTAGGATCATAGCTGATTACTGAATCAGGGGCTTCAAAATAACTGACAATGTTTCTGAGGATAGCAAAATCAGCATCTTCCCTTCCCCTCCCTTCCCCTCCTTTCCCTCTTTTTTTTTTTTTTCCCCTTGGGAAAAAGAAAATATATGTAAGACAGTAAAAAGTTTGTCCTGTCCACATCTATTTGTGTCTGCTGCCTTGCATGAGATGCAGCTGCTCTTCCAGAATGGGAAATATGGTAGAGAGATTCCAAATAAAAGTGAGAACAGATTTGCATAAGCACAAGGTGAAAAATGTCTGTATAAGGATTAGGTAGTTAAGCTCTGAAAGTACCTGTTTCTTGCCAGTGCTAGTGATGGAGGCTCAAGTGATTATCCCCAATGCAGGTGTCTTTTCTAAGGGCATCAAAAGCAAAGTGAGATAAATCCCATTGTATACATCATAGTACAGGGTAGAAGTGGCTTCTACATCTTCTCTGTGTCAACTGGGAGTTGCTGCCACTTCATTGTCAACTCAATTGGAAGGGAGACAATGTCATCCCACTCACCAGTTTCATGGAGAAGGGGAAGGGAATCTCTGCTTGGAGATTCTATGTCTACAAATATTTGCATACCAACCTATAAGCAAAGCTTTAAGTGAGATTTGATCAGATATGACTTGATGATTTAAGAAAATTGGAATTTCTGTGTTCTTAGAATCTTGTTTTGTGCCTTGATAAGGTGCTGTTCCTTGGCAGTAGGTCTCAGCATGTTATTTTGCTTTTTTCCTCCACTCTGTTGTTTACATAAGCTATTCTTTATAAGTTCATAGGTGCTGAACAGAAGCAATCAAATCAGATATTTTATCACACCTGCTGTGGACAGCTGATTTTCATTTTGCATTTCCTCATTCTTGCTGTAATCTTCAAAAATCCTAAGTTTAAAATACATTATCCTTGTATTGTAAATGTATTGTATATGCAAATAACATACTTTACATCATTTCCTTCTTTTAAACTTTTCTGACTGGGATGTTTCTAGGCTGATGTTTTGATTTGATGAAAAGACCTGCTGACTAAATGAATCATAGCATAGACCTGCTGACTAAATGAATGACTAAATGAATCATAGTAAAACTTGTGATATACTGAAAAAGACTGAAAAAACCGCTGTCTTTTCCACATCATACATTCGATGTAATATCTGGGTTTGATCAAATGCATCCTCACACTACATAACTTTTACTTATAAATGGAGACTAAATGGAAGTGTTCAAGGCCAGGCTGGATGGGACTTTGAGCAACCTAGTCTAGTGGAAGGTGTCCCTACCCATGGCAAGGGGCTTGGAACTAGATGATCTTTAAGGTTCCTTCCAACCCAAAACCATTTTACAATTCTGTTAATCTATGAATGCCAAAGGTTTCTCAAATGTCACTTTGGTTATTGCCAGCATATGGATCTCTTGCATCTAAGAACTAAGTTTTGCTTAGGTGCAGTTTTGTCAAAACAAGTATATGTATTACCTTCAGGGGTGTTGGATGTTGGAAGCCTGTCCCTATAGTTATACTGGCCTCTCCTGATGGCTGCTGGGTGGTGGAACAGCCTCAGCTGCCAACTCCAGTGTCCTCTGAAGTAGCTTAGTGGCATGGGAATGAGGTTATACGTGAGTAGCCTGATTTCATCTGTATGCTTTTTGATCTGTATCTTTGGAAACCAATTGCAATTTTTAGCAAAATTCACAGTTAGAGACTTCTTTCTGCCCCTGAAATCTGAGTTTCTTGTTAAATTGTTGATCATTATTCCTAATTATCTAGTAATGGGCTGTCAATTACTTATGTATGTTGGAAGTAATATGCAGAAATACTCCTTTTACTCATTATGCATTGATACATTTGCGTTTTAGTTTTACATATGCGTGCTTCTATAGCACTGAGAGCACAATAGGCTTACACAAGGATCACTGACTGTCTGATTAGTACTAATTACTTATTCTGTTCAGCAGAGATGATTATTTAGTCTTAATTCTAACCAAATAACTATTGTAGTGGAATATCCATGTCCCTTGGTGACAAATGGACCAAGATTTCCTTACTTTTCCTTCATGGTTTTATGAGCACATCTATTGCATTATCCTTATGAAAAGGCCTGCAATTTATTTTCATCTAGACACTTAATGCTCCCTTACAAACACATGGTAGAACATGGAAAAAATGAGATCTGCGTATTTTGAGGTAGAATCAATCATGTCATATTAACCATATAAATGTTAGAGGTCTTGCCTAAGCCAGTCGTGAGGCCAGCTAAGTGAGACAGGATTGCTCAGACAGTCCCTCATTTATCTTAGTTGTCTGTTTTAGGATTGAATGAATCTGGAATTGATTATCTCTCTCCATCACTTATAGAAAAAAATTAGAAACCCAATTTAGACTAAGAATCTAAGTTTTCTGTAACTAAATGTAGAAAAAATAAATCCTAGTTCTGTGGTCTTCCAGTTGCAAGTAGATAATCTCTGAATTGCATAGTTCTAAAAGTGAATGACTACTTAGATCTTTCTGATCACCAAAATTTCTCGGAATTTCAAAATAATTGGATGAACAGATCCTCTGTCCTTATGTCTGCATAGCAGACTGGAGAAGTGGCCTGGGAACATCAATAATCAGTGTGCAGAAAAGAAAAGCCTATGTGAAAATAATTGCAATTCCTTACCCTTGTTTGTCTGTGAACTGGATGAAGTTCAGGTAGCTGTAATTCAGGACTTTCATAGTATGTATGCACAAGGAGATTGATTCAAGGGTGCATCAGAAAACTGAAACATAGCATATTCTAACTGTAACCCCCCTGATTTCTTAACAAAAATATTTCTTATGTATGGCTAATTAACTTATGTTGTGGTGCTGGTGCTACAACAATTTTGAAGATTTTGAAGCAGAACAAGAACCAGGGTATGACTCTGACACATCATTTGGGGTTGTTGTTGTACTCTTGCCCTTTCAACAGACTCTCTTGCCCATGGCAGACTTCCTTTGTGATTTATTATCTTCAATGAGCTGGCCAGCTCCAGTCAGCTGGCCATTTCCTCATCATTGCAACAGGTCAAGTGCGACATCCTCTATTTTCACCTCCTCCATAACACATTTTTTATGCGGCTACTATTCTATCTAAACAATTTGTGTGTCATTAATATGTAACTTAAATCTTATTTGGCTTTAACAAAAACTATTTTAATAACTGTAAACTTAGGGGAAGAACATGTTTTCCATAATTCTAGGTGAAACATCAATGTTTGTCCTTCTTGCAGAATAACGTAAAAGAGGTGGCCAAGTTTGTCTTGAATATGTCAGTACAGCTTATATATATAAATAGACAGGATACAAATTACTACTGTAAGTTAAATATGAGAATGCAGAATGTAATACAGAATGGTGGGAATTCACATCTTCTTTGCTCTGAGTTACATCTAATTATAATAATAATAAAGAGGTACTTCAGAAACCACCCTTTCCGTGGGCTTACTGTATACTGACCTAAACACAGACTCTATGATCTGACAGTAGGAGCTAATTTGCCAGTCAAAAGAATTTCTATATTTTTGCCTTAATTATGCTAATAGTAATTCAAAAGAGTCAGAGACAGAAAACACTCTTCAGACATTTAGGCGACTTCTTGGGGAACATCACTGTTCCATAAAACCTTGTATGGTTTTTTTCTGCCCTATTTATGAACACTCCATATGGCTAGTCTGGTGCCTTTTGGGAAATATTCCACAACATAAATCATCTGGTATAGACTCACTGAATCATTAGGGTTCAAAAAGACCTCCAAGATAAAGTCCAACCTTCAACCAAATATCACCATGCCCATTAAATCATATTGTGACGTACCACATCTACTCCCTTATTGAACACTTCCACCACTGCCCTGGGCACACTGTTCCAATACCTGACTACTCTTAGTGAAGAAACTTTCCCTAATATCTAACCAAGACTTCCCCTGGTGCAACTTGAGGCCATTTCCCCTGTCCTATTACTAATTGCCTAGCAGAAGAGGCTGACTCCCATCTTGACACAACAACCTTTCAGGAAGTTGTAGAGGGCAACAGATTCATCAAGACCATTTACTTTTCTTAATTTTTGCAATTTGTTTCTTTTCTGCCTTTCATGTCTCCAATCACAGTTGTTCAGTTGTATTAGATGGTTCCTCCCTCTGTTTAATGCTTTTCCTGCGCCCTTACTTTCAGTGTGTGGTTAGCTGTGCTGAAAATAGGCAGCAGTTTTCATTGTAAATAGCTATGTAGTGAAGTTAAAAATTGAGAGAATTGCTTGGTGTGAGTTACAGAGAAATTCAGACTAATTATGACACACATCCACAACCATATCATAAGCAGATGCAACTTCAGAGAAGGTTTTGGAATCAGAACATAACAAATAGTAGGAATAAACCAAACAACAACATAAAAACCTCCTCAGACTGATGTCCTGCAATTTGGTGTCTCTGATCCTGATAAGAACAAGCCATCACTAGTAATAATGAATCAAGACTTAGCTCTAAGGTTGATAAGGAGCCAAAAAGCAACATATTATTTACATGGATTCATTATGTTTATCTGCCTGTTTTTATGATGTGATCGTCTTGTTTGAAGGAAAGAATTTGTAAAAAGCTTGAAAACAGGCAGTTTAAGGAGGTACTTATTTGATGTTCTTATCCCATAGAGCCTCCTATTGGAAACACAATGTAATTCATTGAAGTTCTGAACCACAGAAGCATAAAATAATGTTGGAATAAAATCCCACAGTGCTTACCAGTGTTTGTGAATGACTAATGCAGTTTGGAATACTTCCTGTCATTATCTGTTTTTGAAGGAAACTGAGCGGGATTTCTTCAGATGAAGTATTAAGCCCCTGTACACAGAGTAAAAACCTGATGCAGTGTGTGGTATTAAAGGAAAACAGAGCTGAGATTACGTTCTGTGGAGTGCCATTTTTTACTGTTGTCACTATTTAAATTATCATAATGGTTTTACTGACAGCTTCTTAAACCCCTGTATATAGAATATTTCATCTTCTGAGGTAACAACCTTTATAATCCGAAGAAATGGGGTTAAAGTAGCTCATTTGGTCACTGTGTTTACAAATAATTGGCATTTTTGTCCAATAACATCTAGCATCTTCACGGGCCTTGTTAATTTTACTTCCATTAATTTAAATACTTAGTGCAGCCTAAAGCCATATTGAGCTTAGCTCAGACAATTTCTTGTCTGACACATCAGTTTTAAGCTGATCAGTTTTTTAATAGAAGATCATCTGACAAAATAGAAATAGCTTGATTCTGTCTTCGATGTCTGTGTACTACTAATGCACTAGTGCCTACCAAATTAATGTGATCTCATTTTTATATTTATCATAATTAATTTTCTTATTAATAGAATACTTAACTCTCCACAGCTTTGTGGAGAGTTGGACGATGGCTATAGGGACATGAAGGAGAGATAAGACTCAGTACCTTTGCATATATCCCATAGGCCAGGAATGTTTTACTCTGTGATTATAAATATTTATTTTTATGGTCAGAATTTAATTGTAACCAAATATACCATATTTCACAAGAGAGGTAAATGTCTAGATTTTGTGGGGTTTTTATCACTCAATATGGTATAACATTTTTTAATATGTTCTGACTCCTCATTTATGGTAAAATTCTATCTACAGTAAAATATTTCTTTCCTAAAGAACTTACAGCTTAGATATAGTTTATTATTCTCAAAAACAGGACTTGTGTCTTCAACTGTTATAGTCAGTGGGAACTCTCTTATAGACTTTTTGTATCAGTTCAGCGACTTTCATTTTTTACCTTCTGAAGTGATTTACTTTTTTGTAATTAATTTCTGAGTTTAGAATTAAATAACGTGCTGAAATTTTTCTACTCAGATGGTATGTTTTCAATAAATGCTTAATTTACTGTTGAGATGAGAAATTGCATCTTTTCCCCTTGTTTTTTAAGGTTAGTACTTCATATTGGATAATGCATGTTTATATATATATATATATAAACAATATCTATCCATATGTAAATGATTACATACATATAGAATATAAATTAATACATACATATGCATGTAAGGATTTATATGGATTTCTCTTTACATGCCAATGTGTTTCAGTGTATGGCATCAAGGGACAAAGTCAAGTGGTCTTTATATTCATGGTAGTCCTGTTACACACTGGTAGGGAACAAGTGTCCTGGTTTTGACTAGGATAGTTAATTTTCTTCCTAGTAGCTGGTATAGTACTATGTTTTGGATTTGGAATGAGAATAATAATATCACATTGATGTTTTCATTTTTGCTAAGATGTAGTTAAGGACTCTTCAGCTCCTCACTGCACCCCGCCAGCAAGTAGGTTGGGAGTGTACAAGGAGTTGAAAGGTAACATAGCCAGGACAGCTGACCCCTACAGACCCAAGAGATATTCCATACCATATGATGTCATGTTCAACATATAAAGTGGAGAGAAAGCTGGCTGGGGGTCACTACTTGGGAACCGGCTGGGCATCGGTCATTGTGCTGTGAACAATTGCATGACAAAAACTTGTTTTGTTTCTTCTTCTTCTTCTTCTTCTTCTTCTTCTTCTTTTTCTTATTCTTCTTCTTCTTCTCGTTCTCCTTCCTCATCTTTCTCCTCTTCCTCTTTTATACTTTCATTTTCTGTCATAATAAACTGTCCTTATCTTAACCCATGTATTTTACTTTTTTGTTCTGATTCTTTCCTCCATCCCATTGTAGAGTAAGTGAGTGAATGGTTATACGGTGTTAAACCACAGGTTAACCCACAACAATAAAACCATAAAAGTCTTACTGCATCTAATATAATTTTGTTCAATTTACTTTATAAATAAAAGCCAAAGAGTAGAACTTGATTCAAGACATCTGACTTGCCCCACAAGTCCTATGATTTTAGGAAATTAGTCAATTTTCATTATGATATATCAAGGAAATATAAAAAAATCTAATTTTGTGTAGTTTTATAATACTTTATAAAATTATAGCTTATATATCATAAAGGCATCTACAGAAAATATAAGACTACAAAAACATGAATTTCTGCACTAATACTTGCTCTCAGATACCATTTTGGTGTAAATTTGTGTCATCAGAGAGGACTTGGGAAACTGCACTGATGTGCTGGAGGTGACTCAATTGACCTGAGGCATCTGATTCACTAGCACCTCCTCTGACTCCTACCTTGCTGTATAAAGCAACTGAGATGAATCTCTACTTCCTCTTTCCCCCAGGTTCCAATCACTGTTAAGACTGGAATGAAAATATTACTGACAGATTGGTAAGTTCTTTTGTTTTAATATTATAGTTATAATAGTTTAATATTTCCAACTTGTTTTGTTTGAATTTTTGTTTTTCTTGGATTGTTCTTTTAAGGCCATCATAACATGCAGTTTAATTCAAGCATTGATTTGATTCATTGCAATTTCAGCAGAATATTCAATCAGGGTTTCAAAAACAAATCTTTGCCATTGCAAATGGGTGTCCATGCTGGAGGAAAGTGATTTAGCTTTTACCTTCTTCCTTTGCAACATAACTCAGTTTTAAGTCAATTGAACATGTCTCTGAACAAGTTAGAGATGAGGTTGAATAACTTCTCTCAGTGGTGCAGTTCATCCGTCATTCCTAAAACTTATACTCTGTGCTGGCAGAAATATATATGGTGTCAACACCATGGAACATACACAGAATTTCAAATCCGATGTATTTTAGAGATGTTGTCAAGGTGTCAGGGTGTTTTTCAGCATCAGGTTTTCTTCCATCCCAGTCAAAGGAAAGCTGGAGTTGTCACTGAGGGATTTAGCCATTTATCTCCATATGATTTTTACTGTATTTTTTTTCTATGTTGATGCAATGAAAAGTAAAATAAAGACTATTGGTTTGATATCTTATTTGACAGAAACAATTTTTAAAAAACCTGGTGATTAGTGTATGTAATAGTAAATGAGAAACCACACACATGTGAACCAAGTTGTTTCTGCAGGTTAATAAAAATATTGTGTGTTACCATTCCAGTATAAAATTAGTAATTTTAAGCTGCTTTTGCATTTATAACTTGAGGTATCTGTCATTTCAAGACTTTAATTCAAAAAACTTAAACGTTATATAAGGAGAGACCATCAAATCAGCTTGCTTATGGATTCTTAAGAAAATATTTTCATTGAATAGCATTATGGGACTTTGCTGTGAAAAATGTACTGTATAGTAAGTGAATGTCATAGAAACGAAACAGATGCAACATGTTATATAAAAAACCTTAGATCTACTTCTATGAAATTGCCTCAACTGGGGATCATTTTTATTTTAAACTTCTATCATTTTGTTCACCTTTTATTCAACCCTTTCTTAGCGAAGTGATGAATGAAGCCAGTAAACCAAGTCAAAGGAATAAAATTATATGCATGTTAAAAAATAAACTAGGATGAAAAGGAAAGTGATACAGATGGCTCTATTAAAGCACACAGACATGCCATCAGGAAGATACTAATTTTAAATTTTTTTCCTATTAAGTTTAACATCTTACAAAATAAGATCGCAATCTTAAATTCATTTTGAGAAAAGATTTTGTTTATATGAAATTATTGAATAATAACAAGAATGGGTCCTCACTACATATTTTTAAATGTGTAGTCTTTCTGTTTTTCTAAAAGGGAATCATTATGATTGAACTGAATCACATAGCTGAATTGAATTTTTTTTCTTACTTTATGTACAGAGCTAAAGCAGGTAAGCATTTTCTCTTGTGGCAGTCCCAGGTTAGCAGAATCCTATTTTCTATGCTGAGGAAGCAGCTGTAGGAAATGTCACAGTTCATTTTGGGGAAATCACACCACTGACCAGAAATCAAATCAAGCAGTGAATACTATAGTGTTATTGGGTTGCCCTCCGCCTCTCCAGACTGCACTGTGTTCACCCTCACTTTGCAGGTACTAGATCCTAGTGCAGGTGCAGTACCTTTATATTAGGAAGCTATTCCACTGGAAAAAAACCTTACAAAATTTTCTAGGAAGGAACAGAAAATATTGCCAAAATAAGAACCAGAATAAGAAAGTTCCTTTGAGGAAGTGATGTTTATGTAAGGACACTAAGCCTTAATCTTGTTGAACGACATTTAGGATCTGATTAAGGAGGTGTCCAAAACTAGATGCCATAGCTCGTGTCCCTTAACAGTTTTTATCCAGCATAATTTAGAAAAATCTGTGGCAGAACATCATCCCAATAGACAACCTCTACCTGTCAAACTCAATTTTATGATCCATTTGTGTTACTAAGCTAGAAAGAACCTAGAAAGGGTCTATGTGTCATATGCTTTGTCATGCATTGTGTTCTCTCAACAAATGTCCACCATGGTCTGAAGAATATCACAAACCACAGGCTGCTCTAATCTAGCAGAATAATAGAAATTATCCTTTTTTAGTATGGAAAATAATTCAACTGCATGGAGAAATGTGCTGTGGGGTTTAGTCTCAGCAGTGGAGAACGGCCCTTGATCCACTGCATTAACTGCTGGAGATGTACCCATAGGTATGGACTCAGACAAAGGATCAGATCCTGTTTTTAGCCCTTGCTATGTCAAACATTTCTGTTTTAATGGTATAATTTTGTTAAATAATGTTCTAGGTCTCTGCCAATAATTTTTGCATAATCAGGTAACCATTTCAGCTTTTATCCCATTAATATTTGTTGAGTTTCTTTATGCTACTGCTCATTTCATTTCTTGAAGCAGAAAAAGGCTATTTCATATAATAAGTTGAGCCTGGATTCATTTCAACTAAGATAGAAACCCTAAGTGAGCAGTAAGCTCTTAGCCAGTTTTAGCTACTTAGCTTAGTAGAGAACCATCTCCAGAGGGCAATTCATTTTACTACTGATGTGAATTGTTTACCAGAGTTGTCTCTCCCTCATCACTGACAGTCAGATAAATAGCATGATTGTGAATACTTCTTGCTATTAGAACTGCTCCTAAACATGATGTGATGATCAACTGTTTTTAAGCACATCAGTATATTCATAAACATTTTCCGTTTCTCAGTTTCTGTTTGAACTTTATCAACTTTGCACATCTTTAGGTATTTGTAAGTTCATATTGGAAGAGAAACTTGTGCATTATCCCAAAATGGATTGACTTTCAAGAATTATATTAGTTTCCTCATTTTGTGTAAAGAGTCAGTGATTGTGTTTTCTTCAAATGGCTTAACTTCTGCAAAGTAATTTTTATTATCATACTGTAGCAATTCACCCCATGTAAGCTGAAAAGAGGAAAATGAAAGTTTTTAGAACATCACTGATGGCTTAAAGTAATAGAAATATTTGCATATCAAGAAAACACTACAATTTGCAGCTGTTTTTACTGGGAGACAGGAGTTTTATAGCCTTCTGTGATATTTTTCAGAAACAGAGGGAATTACTTTTCTGACTATGTTGAGTTTGAGTATTCCAATATTAACCTTGGATCATCCAAGTCCAGTTTTCTGTTTGTTCTTAGCTTATTTTATCCACTAAAGTACATTTCCATCTCTCAACAATATTTGCTAATCATTTAGGTTTTTGTCACTAGAGTGAAAGCACTAAGCAGTTTTATTTCTAAAAATTCAAAATAATAAAACTTTAGGATAATTAATTCCCAAACAAGTAAACAGAAACTCGGCTAGCCAATTAAAAAAAATTTAGGTGGTCAGGAACTTCTGGAGATCATGTATTCCAAAACTGTACTCAGGTCAAACGATCTTCAAGGACATGTTTGGTTGCTCAATATCTTGTTTAGGTGAGTTTTGCATATCTTCAGGGATGGAGACACTACTCTGACCTGGGGAACCTTTTCCAGTGTTTCATCATTCTCATTCTGCACTATTTTTTTCCTTATAGTTAGTTAAAATTTCTGTGGTTAAGCTTGTCAGCATTGCCCTTTCCTCTTTCACTGTACATCTCTAGGTGGATTCTGACTCCACCCTTCTTTATAAACACAGTGGATTCTACTCTCATTCTCTATAACCTAGATATTACAATAGTTATCACAAACAACTTTGAAATGCTTTTGCCAGGAAAAAGTGCTATTTCTTAAAATAAGATATATATGCAGACATTCTATTTATAAATGGAATGAGGTGATTTTCTGATACATCTGCAAGCAACTGTGAACAGGAGTCGTGGGTGACCAAAACTAGATTAGGAATGCTAGTCAAACATATTATTTCAACCTGATAAAAAAGCAACATTGAAGAAGTATCAAGTCAATATTATGACACACAACTTTCTGATACTCAAGATGACTTTATAAAGCAGTTGTCTATTCTACACAGTACATTCAAGAAGGAAAATAACATTACAAATCAGTAGCAACTCAAGAGAGACAGGTTCAGTACTGTGTGTGCATTTGTAAATCCATGTTAGCAGAGGAAATAGATTTTATATCCTGCTGCTTCTTTGTTACATCCACAAACACTAGTAAAAAGAAGAGTAGTTGTTAGCAGTGTCTGATCTAAAAGTGTAGCTGACAAATGCTGTCTTACTCATGACAAGCAATAGCAAACAAGTCTGTCGATCAATATATATGAAAAAGTACTTATGGTGCAAACAGAAATAATATATTTAGTAAAAGATACAATATGAATTTCATGTGGTGTACTTATTACACTAATTTTAAAGAAGCAAAGGACAGTTGTAGATGCAAAACCCATTTGGGTAATATGGTGGTCTACTAAAACTTCACGGTAATTTTTGGGGCAGAGTTCTCTGAGACAGTGTCTCTGTCCCAGCTTGCTAGGACTGAAGTAATCATAAGGGGCCCAAGATGGGTCCTTTGCGCCTCAGTTTGACATGGTGGATAATGAGTATGACATTTGAGGTAAATGCTCCTGAAATCTAAATTGTGTTTTCTCTGCCTTTGTAAAGTGTAGGGATTTCTAATATGGGAAAACACCAAGAAATGGACATTGTTACCCTGATGGGAAGGAAGCCATGGGAAAAGTAAGGAGGAGCAGTTCCCTAGGGCAGAAAGAGGAACTTGAACAAAGGATGAAAGGAACTAATGCTGTTAATAGGTAAAAATATTATAATATTGTAGATAGCAGCAAGGACTCATGACTTAAATGAACAATTGCAGCCTATTGTGTAAAAGGTATAAAAAGCCTACTGAAATACTTAATAAATGTCTTTGCTTGCACCATCATGTGAAGTCCGTGTCCCTAATCACCATATTTTCTGCTTTTCTAGCTAATCTGAAAAATCTGGGATTTTGAAAGACAACTCTGGTCCCCCTAAATATTGTGAAATCAGAAAATTTCTCTGCTGAGTATCAGTCTGTGTGATTGAGATTTGTCCAAAATTTATTCTCATTTGAAAAAAGTTGAGTGCCCTGTGTGTTTTAAAAATGTCTTCTTTCCTGTAAATAACTTAAAAGGTAATTATAAATAATATTTATAGACTTAGGATATAGTCCAGTAATATTCTATGAAGCAGATAAGTAAACTCACCTGTTTGCTACACATATATTTAATTTGAAATGGGAATGTAACATTATACTGGGAAGACAATTCAGAGAACATTAAAAATCAAGCTGAAGTTCTATATTCAGAATGCAACATGTATATTATGGTCCAGAGAAGTTATACAGTTTTTGTCCAATCTCTTCTGAAGTTGATCAAATTGCCAAGTTTATCTAAATTGCCAAGATAGGACAACCCTTTGCAAGAAATAAATTCCTATACTTGGAAATCTTGCTTGTTTCTTGTGGTGTTTTTTGGGGTGAGGAGTTGTTTTTTCTATGACTGTTTGTCTATTGTGTTTTTTTGTCCTTCAGCAGGTTGTTTAGAAAACCTAAATTAGGAGTATAGAACATTGTATTACAGAAATCCTACTTGAATTTAGGGTCTTAGTATCTCATTGAGTAACAAATTCTCCAGAGGAGAGGACCAGAGGGAACATAAAGACAAAATGACTGGCCTGATATTAATAGGATAAAGACTAGAACATGCTCAAAACTCCTGAGTCCTAACCCCAGCTACTGCTGCCTTTCATGCTGTTTCACTTTCAGTTGCACAACCAGGACTCTTTAATGACTTATGCCTCTAATACATTGGGGAAGGAGTTGTAAAACAGGCAACAGAGTTAGGAACAATCACAAACTGAAAAAATAAACAGTTTAATATGGATGGACTTTGGATATCCAGCAGAAGGTAGGCTTCCACACAATAAGGTTTTAAATAACATTTTAAATCATCTGCAAGTCACCATTATGCATGCACTGTTAACGAGTATCCTTTATGATAAGGCACAGTGACACTGCAAGAGGGATGTTGTCTAAGGCACCAACAAGACTTGTGATGCTCATGTAACAAGGTAATTGTGGTGCAGCTCACAGTGTTTGTGACGACAAATCCTAATCTGCTATAATTTTCCTGTGTTATGAAAGAACAAAGCTAAATTGAAATTATAGCCTCACAAGCCATTTTGATGATAAGATTTGTGGGGTTTTTTTTTTCATAGTGTTCTCTCCATAACTTCTTTCATGTCTGTTTAAAAGAGCCACAAATATAATCCCAGTAATAATCTTTTATATTTTATCTGTGTTTAAAATTGTTTGGTACGTAGTGTTGCACTTCTAATATGGAAATAAATCTGCAAAAGAGATTTTTTCTTTCCCAGTGACTTATTTTTAAGTCTTCCCTTTTGCAAAGTCCAGAATGAGCACTCATCATTGTCTAGTGACATAAAATCCCTCAAAAACTATAGAAAATTTACTAGTCTCTGGAGAAAAGCATGCCATACTCTAATCCATTTCTAGGGACTCCAAATAGAGGTAACCACATTACCTCAATTTGCCTGGGTAAATCCTCTCTAATTTTAGGGCCTACATTGAGCTCCCTTAATTTAAGAGTGTAGTGACTGCCTTTACAGGCATTGAAAAAGAGTGATTCAGACCATGTTAGATCCCAGTGCTCTTGTGGAACAAGATCCTACTGAAGATCACAGAAGTCCTCCAGGCTGTAAGGGAGCTCAGGAGGTCTCTAGTACAATCTTCTCTTCAAAGGTTGATTAAATCTGAATTCAAACTAAGTTGCTTAGAAAGAATCTTGGAAGTCTCCAAGAAGGGAGACAGGACCAAAAGCCTTGTTGAAGACAAAGTAGACGACAGCTAGGGCTTTCTCCTCAGCCAGAGATCCAACCATTTTTGTCATAGAAGGCAATCACTGGATCAACTCTGAGTTGTCCTTGACAAATCTATGCTGATTGCTCCTGATCACCTCCTCCTTCACGTAAACTGAAATATATTCCAGAAAGGCTCACCTCCATGGTTTTTCCAGGAACTGGGGTGAGGCTGACCAGTTTGTGGTTCCTTGTATTGTCTTTTCAACTTCTGTTGAGGTTGGGTGCAGTATTTGCCTTTTTGTAGAAAAAAATAGAATCACAGAATCAGTAAGGTTGGAAAAGACTTTAAAGATCACCAAGTCCAACTCTCAAACTAGTACCACCACCTTCAGCATTAAACCATGTCCTCAATTGCCATCTCTACACATTTTTTGAACAATTACAGGAATGGTGAGTCCACCACTTCCTGTGGCAATCTGTTGCAATGCTTTATAACCCTTTCTTCAAAAAAAAAATAAAAATCTTAATATCTAAGAGTGAGATCTTCCATCTCTCATCTCATAGAACCATCTCAAGTTAACTTGGTTAGATATTAAATATTTTAATTCTCTCACTCCCCAAAACTTTGCTTTATGAAGGTAAAATACCTAAAATTCTAAGTTCCAGCTTCTACTTTCAGGAATGTGTTACATATTTTTCAAGCAGAACTTCACCTAAATAGCTATTATTATTATTATTATTATTATTAATGTACTTCAACAAAGTGATCAGGTCACCTTTCAACCTTCTCTTTAGTAAGCTGAATAAGCTATGCAACACCTTGAAAGTAAAGGCAAGAAGTTTGAATTTGATGTTTAAATGGCTGTTTTGATGTCTCTTAGCCTTTTCTTAATTCTATTTCCAATAACTTTCAATATGTATTATTTGTAACATTTTAATTTTTTTTTTTAGTTATACTGACTAAAATAATGTAAGTAGTACCTTAAAATCCTCTTGTTAATCTCTTTGTTTGAAACCAATCTGTCCCTTTCACTGAAATTACAAAGCTAGAAATTTAGAACATTATCTCAGCATGCATTCAGAAGTGCTTTGATGCAGAAAGAAAAAAAAATTGGTAAGTTCTTGTCTTGTGTATTTGTAATCCTTTAAACAGACTCACACTGAAAAGAGAAAAGCTGCCCTACAGATAAGGGGTTGATGACTGGGATTAAAACAGAAAAAATTCTTACATTGGTCATTTGCAATACTCTTCAGTCAAATTAATGATTTAAAGGATCTTACAGGAAGAAAATTTAATGCAAGATTTTATCAGAGGTAAAAAGCATCACTTTAGGGAGTAAAAATTACAGACTGGTAACAGAACTAATTTATCACCTGTTACTGTTACATGATAAAAGGATTAATAATTACAATAACAATATCATAATGCATAAAGACAAGCATAAGCTGTAAATAACAAATATGTTTCAGTGAGTTGGGAATGTAGATGGAGTTATTCAACAGACTAGCAAAATACAGTATCTCAGTATACAGGACTTCAGGGCAGAAACTCACAGACAGAAATGGTTGATTGTAAGGACACAGAGACTGGGAAGACCTTTTTGATAAAAGTTTATAAACTGTTCATTTGTTAAAAAGACTAGACAAACACATTGTTAAAAAATGTTTGTGGGAAACTTTTAAAAATCTGTATTATAGCTGGCTATGATAACTGGCTGATATTCAATATATTATCTAATACAGTCAAGCATCTTTAATGATACTCCATAGCCCTTGCAGGGGACAATCAGCATGTGACTTCTCTTAGAAGCTCATGGGGACTTTGGTAGAGACTCATCTCAACAGAAGATTAAACCCATTTGCTATAACACTTAAATTATCATGAACTATTAGTGCCCATGAATATTACCGAGTCATTCAGTGGGCTTATGCTAGATTAGAAACAAAATCAATACTCTTTTCTCTCAACCACTTCCTTTATATTAAAAAAAAAAAAAGTGTTATATGACATTGCCAGAAATACCAGGTGGAAATCCAGCACCCAGTGAAGCTGATAGAATGGGTTGTCTGTCATGGTGGTCAGATCTGGTTCTGAACAGTTCCAGTGGCTATATGCCACTGGATATTTAGGTCTGATTGCAGATACATAGTATATGCCTCACTAATTACTTAAATACACAAGTTGGTTTGTGTTTCGTTATGCTTCCATTGTACAAGATGAGTGGTGATGAACCACTGCAAAAGGCTGCTGGGAAAGATTAATGCCCTTTGCAGCATCTGCTGATATCTGAGTTGACTTTGACCACCAAATTTCTGTAAGAAGTCAGAAACAAACAGAAACCTAAGTAATTTTGGTGGGGAGACCTTTGAGACCAAGACTGTTTTATTGCATCCCGTTTCAAGAAAACAGTAGTATGTAATGTTACAGCTAAATGTAAAGCACACTGTGCAATATGCCATGGCATACCTTGTGTGTCAATTGTTTCCTCCTTTGGGAAGCAAAACAAAAAAAAAAGAAGTGTTTCATGTGCCATCTGTTTAACGTGATCCTATGCTTGTTGTATATATCAACCAACCATATAACCAGTCCATGTATGGACTGAAAAGATAACTCTTTTCCAGTGTTCATTTGACTGTGCGTTAAAAAGAAGCCTCCACAGCCTTCCTTTAACAAAGTATTTTCTTGAAATAAGTTGCATACCTCTAGATTTTTTTCCCATTTACTTTGGCCCCTGAATTCATGCCTCTAAATATGTATCAGTAAGGCAATCTTCTTCCACTGGAATGTGTTTCACCTTGCTAGACTAACAATTGAAATATGATTAATCACTTTTCCCTCAGGGTCATTTATTATAAATGGCTCGTGTGGTTACTACACAGAGTATCCTTCTAAGGTGGTCTGATAAAGTGAAGGCTTTTACAAATTGGATTCTTGCTTGGCTGGTGCCTACTGCTATTACCTGTGAAATTGCATGGCTGATTGTTGTAGACTAATATTTTGAGAAACCATTCTAATATCGCAAAAAAAACCCCATCAACAACCAAGACCCACCAAAAATCCAAAACAAAGAAAAAAATCCTTCCAAAATCCTCAGCAGCCAAAAGAATCTGTACTATCAGCCAGTCTCAAAACAACCTACCTATCCATTGCATTTTATATTTGCAAAAGATAAGATGAAATAAACAAAAAATTGATGCTATGTAAAGTCACTGTAAAGGTTCTGGTTTTTTGTAGTGTCGCTTAAAAACATTTTCTAATACAGAACACTAATTTTAGTAACATTACTGTCAAAGGAAAATATCCTTTTTTATGGACAAACAAGCAGATGAAATTGCACTTCTGCCTGTAAGACATCTCAATAGACATGAAACATGCATGCCTGCAAAAATAGTCTATTTTAACCAAGTTCAAATTCCTCTCAACTTCAAAGAAGTTGTCTTTGAATCTGATGGAAGTGACGTGTCCATCATGATTAGACAAATTTTGAGAATCACTACAGAAAACATCTACATTTTTCTGAATATTTTTTGCAACCACTTTTGCTTTTGAATCATTATCTTCTCAAATTTGAATTTTCTCAGTCATTAAAAAACTGTTTTATTCAAATATGCTGAAGGACACTTTCATAGAAACAATTGGCAGTGGTGCATCAAGCTGGACTGTAGCAAACTGTTAAAATGAAAAATTTTGGAAAAGTTTTTTCTATATAGTCTTCTCATGGACACACTGCTGTAACTGTTTGAAATGTTTCTTCAGGATATCAGATCCCTCTAAGTTCGAATCTTTGTTTTTGAAGCAGTAACTAAAACACAAGTGCCAATGCCTGTGGTCTTCTTTTTGAAGTAAAGTGGTTTCTGATTGAATGGAATGAAAACAAAATCAATGCTTGGGAAAAAGTGCAAAAATATTAAAACTACATTTCTAAAAGTCACTAATATTTGTATTCCCAACACAAAAATTTTTACATAAATAATTAGTAAACTGTAAACCTGAAATATATTAATTACAGTAAATTAAAAGCAAAATGTGTATGCCTTCAGTTTGTTATGACCTTATACTGACTTTCATTACATTTCTAAATACATCCTTATTATAGCACTTAAAGTTCTTTAGTAGTAACAAACAGAAACATTCATGCCATTAATGTTGTTAAAATTGAGTAAAGGTACATGGCAAATATATCACATCATATTGTGTATTTAATAACCTGATTTTAACTCTTACTTTGAAACAGAATGTCATATTATGGTGGATTCATGGGCATGCTGAACCACAGGCACTTTAAATAACTCTTAGGAGCTGACTTGCTGTGAGAGGCAGTGGTGCAAATAAAGGATTATGTTGAATTAGTACAAAAGCGAAGTCGGTCTGCGCAGAGCAGTGGTATCTCTACTAATTACCCAATGTAACGTGAAATAAGTACATTCCAAAACTGTTCGCAGTGAAACTGAGAAATATGTAAAAATTTTACTCAGTGTGGAAAAAAAGAAGGATTAAAAAAATATCCCACTGATTTCAGATTTCCATAGTAGTCTAAAATAGATGAGGCTTCCCCTTAACACAGATTTTCACTTTCCCAAGGACCTACATCAAACGCATTGAAGAAAGCAGGCTTCCAAGACCCAAACTGAACTTTAGTATGTTGGTTAGGGTTGCTTTGCAATGCAAAATCAAGCTTCCTTCTGGGTTTTTGGCATCTCTTTTCTTGCAAAAGGGGTATAATTAGAAATCTCTAACTATAAATAAATCATTGTCCCTTGAAATCTCTTCTGCATGAATAGCTTTGTACTTAGTTTACCAACTCTGCTTTTATAGCCTGATTACATCTGTATTTCTGCAAAAAAGAGATAGGTGAGGTCCAAAATGAATGAATTTTCTCTGATTTTTATGATTCCTTAGGATAGTTATTGGAATACATAATTTATGGAAATATGTCATTAATGAAAAAATCAGTCCCAAACCTCCTTTATCGCCTTACGCTTCCTAAACTTATCAGTAATTTAAGTGACCATAAGAAGGCATTATGTTCTGGAGAAACCCACTTATTTGAAAACTTGTTATTTGCAACAAAATTTGTGATGGTAATGTGTAGTTACTTTGCTGAAAATTACCCAAATCATCAGTGATTCCTTTCAATACTTTGCCTTTCTAGAACACTTTAAGAGGTGCTGTTTTAAGGTGCCCTCAAAAGCCCTCCCTTCCCCGGGCTAAACAAGCCCACCTCCTATGGTATCTCCACATGAACGCAAGTGCCCCAACCCCATAATTTTGGTGGTCCTTGAATGAACTCACTCTAATTTTTTATTGTTCCTTCACTAGAGTGCTGAAAAGTGTGTGCGTTGTCTTCATGTGGTGTCACAAGTATGAATTATAGGGGGATAATTCCTTCCCTGGGTCTTCTGGATCTTCTCCTGCTCTTGAAGCCCAGGATGCTGTGGCAAAGGTCCCTCACTCTGCACCGTTTGCAGTGAATGAATTCAAGTGGGACAGACTTTTGTCCAGGAAGAACTCTCTTGTAACTTTATTACTCCATACCTATATAGACTCTCTACCTACACCGGGCCAGAGCTCTCCAGCCAGCCAGATATTTCCTTATCTCCCCACATACCACACCCACCCATGTGACTGCTTCCAGCTACAGAGAACAATCATGCTTCAAGCGGCTTTCCAGCTTGACCTTGTGATTCTTTTCACACACACACTAATCTTAGCTCTGGCTTGCTCAGGACCACAATATTTTTGGTTTAGTATATTCTTTTTCTTCTTTTATCATCCAGGTGGCTGGTGTTGTCCATCCAGCCGCTCCTACAGCATGCTGCTGCACTTTGCTGCCAGGGCACAAGTCAATCCCCAAATGCTAATATTGCAGAATGGTGGGTTTTAAACTCTCACACATGATGGACTTTACGTTTGTCAAGGTAAATATTTAAATATATGAGGGTGGTCAAAGTACTAATGTTTTTTGGTTATTACCTTAAATTTGTATTTTGCCATAGTTAAATGTGGTAAAACAGATGGTATAGTGCAGCTTTATCTCATTGTTCCTAATTATTAGCTGCTTAAGTGGAAGATATTGAAAGTAAAAAAAAAATAGAGCAAAATAACATTTAATGGCAGAAAGGAATTAAAATATTAGAGGAGAAATCAAGACATAATATAATATTGTCTTGCAAGAAGATTCTTGGAGTGTCAGACTTCTGTAAATCAACACACCAATATACAAAGATTATGAATTTTTTTATTTCATTGTTGAAATATTGCCCAAGATCTTTATAGAAGCACAGTGATTTCATTTTTGGGATAGGAAACCTTAGTAGCCCAGAGGATTTTTACTTAATAGAACATCTTGTTTTATAAGACATATTCCAATGATGCCATGTTCTTGTGCAATAATAGATACACTTTGTCAACTGCTTGGGTTAGCTATACTAGAAAATTCCTCATCCTGAATTAAGTACCACAGGTTTCTTAGAGGTGTCCCTCAGGCACACCTTTACTGCCAGCTCTGCCTGAAGTACGGAAGCAAAAAAACCAATTAAGCCTAAAAACTGAGCATGGCAAAAATCAAGAAACTAACTGGACTACTCTAAATTTTCTTTTCTTAGCAGTATAGGTATATTGTATGTTCAGGATAGGAAAAGACCCATGCACAAACAATCAGTATTTGACATCATGGATGTGACTGCTAAAATTCCAGTCCCCTGGTTTGATAAAGTCCATTAGTCTACCAGCTCCAGAAGCCAGTTGTCCTGAGGACAACTTGTCTTACTGTTGGAAACTGAGGCAAAGAAGGTGTTAAGTACCTCAGCCTTTTCCTCATCTCTGGTGACCATGTTCTCCCCATGTCCAACAAAGAATGGAAGTTTTCCTTGCCCGAACAGGAATGCGAATAACCCCCCTGTAAACCAGGAGGAAACCGTTAGTGACCTGCTGAGCCACTTTGATCCTCACAAGTCTATGGGACCAGATAGGATCCGCCCAAGGCTGATGAGGGAGTTGGCAGAAGAGCTCACCAAGCCACTCTCCATCATTTACCAACAGTAGTGGCTCACTGGGTTGGTCCCAGATGATTGGAAGGTGGCAAATGTGATGCCCATCCACAAAAAGGGCCGGAAGGAAGACTCAGGAAACTACAGGCCTGTCAGCCTCAGCTCAGTGCCTGGCAAGGTGATGGAATAGATCATCCAAAGTGCAATCACAAAACACCTACAGGATGGACAAGGGATCAGACCCAACCAGCAGAGTTTAAGAAGGGCAGGTCCTGTCTGACCAACCTGATCTCCTTTTATGATCAGATGACCAACCTGGTGGATGAGGGAAAGGCTGTGGATGTGGTTTATCTGGACTTCAGCAAAACCTTTAACACTGTCTCCCATGGCATTCTCCTGAAAAAGCTGGCAGCCCAGGGCTTGGACAGGGGCACTCTGTGCTGAGTTAGGAACTGGCTGGAGGGCCCGGCCCAGAGAGTGGTGGTGAACGGGGCTGCATCCAGTTGGTGGCCGGTCACTAGTGGTGTCCCCCAGGGATCAGCGTTGGACCCAGTTCTGTTTAATATCTTTATTGATGATCTGGATGAGGGGATTGAGTGTAGCATTAGAAAATTTGCAGATAACACCAAGTTAGGAGAGAGTGTGGATCTGCTGGAAGGCAGGAGGGCTCTTCAGAGAGACCTAGACAAGCTGGAGAGATAGTCTGATTTCAAAGGGATGAGGTTCAACAAGGCCAAGTGCCAAGTATTCCACTTTGACCACAAGAACCCGATGCAGAGCTACAGGCTGGGGACAGAGTGGCTGGAGAGCAGCCAGGCAGAAAGAGACCTGGGAGTTTGGATTGACAGGAAGCTGAACAGGAGCCAGCAGTGTGCCCAGGTGGCCAAGAAGGCCAATGGCATCCTGGCCTGGATCAGGAACAGTGTGGCCAACAGGTCCAAGGAAATGATTCTTCCCCTGGACTCAGTGCTGGTGAGGCCACACCTGGAGTGCTGTGTCCAGCTCTGGGCCCCTCAGTTCAGGAAGGATACTGAGGTACTGGAGTAGGTCCAGAGAAGAGCAACAAGGCTGGTGAAAGGACTTGAGCACAAGTCTTATTAGGAGAGGCTGAGGGAGCTGGGGTGTTTTAACCCAGAGAAGAGGAGGCTCAGAGGAGACCTCATCACTCTCTTCAACTACCTGAAAGGAGGGTGTAGCCAGGTGAGGGTTGGTTTCTTCTCCAAGGCAACCAGCAGTAGGACAAGGTGGCACAGTCTTAAGCTCTGCCAGGGGAGGTTTAGGTTGGATATTAGGAAGAAATTTTTTACGGAGAGAGTAATCAGACATGGGAATGGGCTGCCCAGGGAGGTGGTGGATTCAGCATCCCTGGAGGTTTTTAAGATGAGACTAGATGTGGCACTGAGTGCCATGGTCTAGTAACCACAGTGGTGTTGGATCAAGAGTTGGACTTGATGATCTCAGAGGTCCTTTATAACCCAGCTGATTCTATGATTCTATGATTAGACAGCTTATATGAAGAAAAAATGGGATGAAACAAATGAGCTGGACACCAATGTGCCAGCTAATTCAGAGACTGTCTGCTTCACTTTTATTTGATGCTTTCATTTAAATTCCTCACTTCACATCCTTTTTCTCTTCTGTTAGACAACCTACTTAATTTTCCTCTGATTCAATTCTGTAAAATAAATATAATAATAGTTCTCTATCTCTACAGGTTCTTGTGCAGCTAAATAAAGTATTATAAGAGGTTTTTAGATGCTGCAGCAGCAGTGGATATCACAAACAAGAATGTGATGGAAATTCTGCTTCATCTTCAGAGTTTAAGTGTACGCCTATTTTCTTGTGATTTCCTAGGGAGATGTGGTTTCCTTTGGTATGAGCATAAAACCTCTGGTAACACTCACAGGATTTAGGAGCATTCAGTGGGGGAATAATACAATGACAGACAAAGAAAGTACTGCAGCTACCTCCCCTTGAAATCTTTTTTATACATATTAGTAGCTTGCTTTTGCTTCACCTCCAATGGATCATCACAAACTATTTCCTTTCCCTTTGATAAGATGAAAAATATATTCCTTTGGAGTTAACTGGAGCCTAATTTGCTGCTGAATTCTCTATTCTGTCCATGGATTTCCACTAGGAGATCTTTATTCAGCTAGTGATTTCTGCCTGTATCTTGTCTTCATTTTCAGGGATGAAAAGACCTGAAGTTTTTCTGAATGATTTGCTGTTGCCGAGGTGATAAAACACCAGCTTGGAAATTAATGGTATTGTGTCTTGGTGCATATGTGCAAGAGAGGGTCTGAATGTCCGTGTTTGCACACATCGGCTTTTTAGTCAACAGACTTCACACACATTCAGTTTTACAGGACAAAATGTTACTCTAGGTGACCTTTAATGTCCCTCCCAAATCAAACCATTCTATGTTTCTGTCATGACATCTGAAAATTTTAGGTAGGTTTTGTCAGACTGACTCCAGCTCTGATTGCAAGCAAGCAAGCAAGCAAGTCAACACTAACCATCTCCAGAGTTAAAGAGAGTAGCATTTGTCTGAAGGCAAACAAGGTTACTCATATCCTATGAAGATTTAATATTTTATTTTTAGGATCCTTCTGTTTCAATGCCACAAGGTGTCAGTGCAGCTTAAGCAACAGTAGAGCACTCTCAGAACGTGAACTATAATGAAAATGGGCAAAAGAAAAGAATATTCACAGTTAATTATAAGATCTGCTCTCAGAGAAATACATCTACAATGTCTACATGGTCTTTTGTATTATATTTTTTTCACTCCTGGATCATACTGTGTGTAATTACAATTATAATGAAGATAAATGTAAAAACTCCAATAGGAGCTAGTTTATACCCCGTCTGCATTTCACTTTCCTTCTAATTCAACAGTTAATGAAAAAGCTGTATCTAAATACATTTTATTGCTCAGCAGAGCAGTATTTTCTTTTCAGCACGTTGTTGAATTTTGATGATATTTTTCTAAGCTTTGCTTTGCTCTGACTTTGTGAAAGAAAAAGGAGGAGGAGGTGGCAAAGGGAGAGGAGGAGGAGGAAGAGGAGGAGGGGAAGGAAAAAAAATCAAAACTAGCTCACTTGTTGTAGTAATGACACATCCACCTCACTTGTAACAGGAGCTAATATGTTTCCATTACAATGACCACATAGAATGGGTAGTTAATCATCAAGAAAATTCATTAGCTGAATGTCACCAGGAACCTGTGTACTGTAGCAAAGGAACAATGGACAACCATTTGAGCTTTAATTCAGCAGTAAGTTCCACTCACAAGGCTGTTTTTGTCTTTATGAAATTGGGTACAAAGTTAATGGCACGATAAATGGGTGTTTGAACTTAGTAAGCTTCTTTGATTACAAGGACAGCAGTTCTTCCTGCATAAGTGCCAGTAAATATCTCGTATTTGGTGTTGTTTCATAACGCTTTTGAATTTTCACAACAGTGGAGCCATCACACGGAAGGCTGAGGCAGGAGCAATCCCCTACCCTATAAGCAACATTTACCTGAATTAAGCTTTTGGGCAATATCTTTTGCTGATGTAATTTGGTCCTTTTGCATAACGCATAAAGCAATGAAGTGGTTCATGTGGCTTGGCCCACGTCCATGTGAACTTTAGTAGTGCTTGAAAGTACTACTCTCTTAGAGAGCTTGAGAACTATGTAAAGAATATTTTTCTTTTTTGGAGATTAAGAGCACACATATGTTTCAAAGCCATCTTAGGGACAGCACACAAGGGTTGACACAGTTCTGATGTATGAGTATAAATCTCTGCCTGAAAGAATCAACAATTTAAGAGCAGACATGGTGTGTGTGAAATAACAGCATTTGGATGTGCATACTGGAAAATAAATGAGGGCCTGAAGGAAAAGCATTGATTGAAGGTGCTTCTGAGTGCCCACAGCCTGTTTCTGAACAGACAATCTGCTTGGGGTTATAAGGGGTATTTTTGTGTGTTCAGATAGGTGCAGTGCTAACCCTCCACTTGTGCCCAGTTTGATGAACTTTAAACATACCCAACTACCCTCTGAGATACCGCAACCATCCCTGGCAATGAGAGCACCCTGAAACACCCTCCAAGCAGAGCAGTGAGCACTAATCACCATATCTTATCATTCCCTTAACCAGAACTAGTCCTCAGAAAAGGGTATCACTATCCTCTTGGCAAGTCAGGACTCAGGTTGTACTCAATACTCTGTTCCTCTCTTTCCTCAGTATTGTATTTAAACTAAAAACAGCATGAGGGAAACAACAGTAGGCTAAGAAGTACACTCTTGCTTCGTATCTCAGTCAACATCAGCCAAGCCTTGCATGGCAGCCATAGCTTACCCCAGAATTCTACTGAATATTTCTTTCTCTCATCTATTACTTTTTTTTCCCCCTCCAGATAATAAGTGAAAAAGTCATTTGTTTACAAGCCACATTCTCTTTTTCTCTGCTTGGTGCTTAAGATGCCAGCATGATAGAAGAGCAGGGCATCTGCAGTACATCTTTGTGCCTTGGCCAAGGATCTGCTGCACAATCCGCTATCGTTGGGGGTATTTGCATAAAACCAAGGGCATCCAGCAGCTGCTTTCTAGGTTCATATCTGTCCATGTAGAGAAATAACCACAGTCTCAGCAGTAATAATCTTCTGTGCCTTTCTCCATCCGCAAACTAGGTGGGTGATTTTTTAGGGAAAGTTATTTTTGTCTTGAAATACATATTACACTGCAGAATGTTTTTGGGGACAGAAGCAATTTTTGCTCACTAAAATTAAATCTACATGGAAGGTGCGAAACTGACCCAGACTAGCAACATCAAGGCAGAAGCTGCCTTGTCTTTGTATCTTATCAAATTTTAAACTGAGATAACTAGGGGTAACCAGTCAATTAATTTGATACAAATAAAAATAATTACGTAGTGTTTTGTTGAACTTCTCTGTTTTATTAACTTCAAACTCTGATGACTCCTGTTATTTTTTTCTATAGACAAGATTTAATTTTCTTTTCTGGTTTAGAATTACATGGAGCATTTTGGATTATTCATTTTTCTATGCCCGGAGGAATAATTATTTGTGCCCAGATCCAGAGGAATGGACTTTCTTTTAAAGGACTCGGCCATGATATTTACAATCCTAACAAAATATCAGCCTCCTCTTGGTAGAGAAGCCAAAAACAAAATAAAAAGTATTTGTAAAAGAATTATTTCCCCACACACATTCCCTATCAGAATAATAGCTCAGGAAGGATCTAACTTTTTATTTTTGGGTATGGGGTTCAAATTCACTTGATTTCAGTAGTCAGCAATAAATATATTGGAATCCGTTTCTCCAATCCAGGATTTTTGAAGCTCTTCCTTTTCATTTAATTCCGTTGTCAAGAATTTAACTTCTAAAATATAGAAACCACAGCGAAAGCAGTGAAAAGCGACACAAATTGGTACAGTAGTGAATAACTTGGAAAACTCTCCCACTCCAACATTATAGAGGTATGTGTAAAATTACGGTAGTTATGGGAATAAGTCTCTGTGGATAACCTCAAAAGCTATAAAACAGATTATTTACTTTAAAACCCAGAAGAACCTTCTCAGTTTTATGATTTCGTCACATTGATTAAATGTAGGTGAATGAACACTGTTCATTTCCAATTGAAAATCAATTTATTATTACAAAATGAAGAGTTTGAATGAGGTCATAGGTCCGAGAACTGTCTCTGAGAGTGCAAGTCTTTATTTGTCTTCACAATGAAAAATTTCTCCATTATTTATAGGAGAACATGCAGGAGACTTTTTTCCAGATGTCTCCCTTTACAAATAATTTCTCTAGTTACAATATATCACACTATTGCTCTTTATATTCAAGTGATTTCTTCTAATTTATGTAGCATGGAGTTTTACTGTAGAAGGTCACTGGAGAAATTTAACTGCAAGACACCCATCTTTGGAAATGTCTTGGACAGGTCTCAATATTTTATTGTTTTACTGGTTTATTTTCTTTAAACTAAGTGCAATTGTAATTTATATGTTTCAAACATTACTATCAAATATTTGCTTCACTCTCAAAATAAGAAGGAACAACTTTTTATAGTTATCTGAAAGGCATACTGAGATAGATTCCAGCTTTTGGGTACAAACACTCATAAAAATGTAAGAATAATTAATTCCTATTTCTTTGCTACTGAACAAGCCAGAATTGGTACCAGGTTAAATCAGTTCTTATAATAACATCAGGTTAAATGGTAACACACTGCAGAGGACTTAAAACTGCTAAAAAAGTCAATCGAGTATTTTTCCCATACTATTACCATCATCCCTATCTGTTTATATGGATTTTTATAGAAAAGTAGAACTACTGTGAACCTGAGTGTAAGAAAGGTCTTTAACTTCAGAATGAGTAACACAGTGCTCAGATAGCCCTGAGGATCAGAAAAGAGGAGTTATACAGACATCTGTTAGGTCTTGAAGCAAAGTATTACACATAGTTTGGTCAAACCCTCTGTGTGTGTTCGTGCATGCACTTGTATGAATGAAGTATTTTACAAAGATTTATGTTACGTTAGTTGGCTTTCCTACCTTACATTTTTTGAGATCACAGGATATTCTGAGTTGGAAGGGACCCACAAATATTATCAAGTCCAACTCTTAAGTGAATAGCCCATGCAGGGATCAAACCCACAACCCTGGCATTTTTAACACCATGATCTAACCAACTGAGTTAAGCTCAGGATCAATGATGGGTGCTTTTTCTGACATTATGGATAAGAGATCCAAGGGGAAAATCTACAACTGGAGGAGAAACAGGGATCTAGGCTTGTGCCTAATAAAGCAACATAGATGTAAAATGAACTTGGGGACAATGACAGGTTTTGCTATTTGCATAAAAATATTTAGTCTGTGTGCTTTGTCTGCCTCTCCCATTGAATAGGACAGCAGTGTATAGCTTAGTGCTGGAGATGCAGGCAGTAAACCACTTGAATTCACAGTAGCTAGGAAGGCTAATTTCCTTCTGTAAGTCATTTTATCTTTGGAAATATCTTTTAGCCCATTTTTCATCAAGTAGACCGAAAAGTTGAAAACTGTCATATAACCGATGTTTTACTTTATTTTGGTATTAGCCACAAGAAATTGTGGCTTTTCTGAAAGGGCAGGTAATCCCCATAATCTTTGCTCATGCTCTAATGCACTACATCAGGGCTGTGGACCTCAAAAGCCCAGCAACTGCAAACTGACTTGTCCTGAATCTCACTAATTTCATTTCAGCCCACAAGACAAAAAGGAAAAATAAAACTGATCAGGCTCTTGTGGAGTTGTCAGAAGGCCACTCGTCATTTCACTGGTGCTATGCAAAGAAGGAAAGTTATAAAGCAGAGAAAACGAATAATTCCTTCAGTCTGTGGCTCCCGGGACTTTCATGGTCTTATTGCACTTTTGATCTTGCAGTCAGAAACCCAGTAGCTGCAGTGGTATGCTGGAAAGGACCTACACACAACTACTAGATTTCAGATAAACTCTTGACTGGAGCCAAATGCATGCTTATCGAGCAAGGTTTGTTACACATTTATTTGTTAACATATCGGTAAATTCCAAAGTAAATGTCTCATCAGAATTTTTCCATATAGAATATTAATTCTCCTAGTGTGTTGACACATTGAATTAGCATAAAGTCAGGTATTGAAATCAATAATAAGAACAAAAGTAAGTTGTATACATATATATGTATGTATGTATATGCAAAACTTATGGATATTTGCAAAGGTAGAGATATGAAAGCACATTCTTCAGAAACATTTTCATAGCTGTATATTAATTGGAATGCTTTGGTGTCTGTAAGTAATTTGCACAGTACTTTATGGTGTGAACATATTTATTATTCTTCACTGACTCCAGAGTCATCTTATTAATTCATAAATCAAAAAGCAGGTTTTAACATTGCAATGTTACAAGGTTTTTGTTTTTGGTTCTTAGTGAATGGTTGACTTTTCTACTGTTATTCCCAGCTGACAACCCTGCAAGCTCAGATGAGGATCTGATCAGGAGATGTTAATGAAGCAATTATTTTGATTCTGTTTTGTTTATATGCCAATAAAATTAAACAAAATTTAGTTCCTTGCTAGCATAGCAAAACAAAACAGGTACATTTCTTATTCATTTTAGTGGTTTTTATGATAAAGAAATATAAGCCTCACCATTGGTTAGCGTTGTGTTCATTTCACTAATCTTATTGCTCTTGTGGTCTAAACCAAACCAAATTATTTTTCTTAATTCATATAGATTGCCAAAACTATTTTTTTTTAAAGTTAAGGATGGTCTGATAAACTTTTCTATGTGCTGTGACTTGGCAAAACTAATGTTGAATAACTTTAAGTTTGGCCTTGTACATAGCAAAATAATCTAATGGATTTTAATAAAAGAATGATAAAAAGATTGAATTTATAGTTTTGTCTACTCTTCTGTTAATACATAGGTAGAGTGTATCAACTTATAAGTGTAGATGCTAGGAATTTGTTATTAGAGATACGATATGTGAGTCAATACTCCATCAATAATTCAAGATGCAATTTAGAAGTATAATTATATTCAATGCATTACTATTCTTTGCTGCTTTATTTCAATAATATCTTAAGATTCACAGCAAGATATTTTTATCTATATATTTGAACAATCATAAACTTATCTTGAGCAAACTAAAATTCTTTATGAGTCAAATAGATAGTCACTAGAATCTCTTTGTTTAATTGGATCTTTACATTGAAAAAAGCTACTATTTCACTAGCAAATAAGGATATGAGATTTTTTAATCTCCAGTACAAAGATCTCCTAGAATCAGTAAGGAACTGAAAATCTCTTCCATTTGTAGTGTAGGAAAGAAAAAATCCTTGCTCATTTGAGATTTTTTTGTCCAGCTATGAATTAAGGTTTTCAGAAAACCTGTGTGTATCTGGTCTGGTTTCTTTACGACCTCCTTCATGAAAAAGTTGGTAAACCACCACAACAAAATGAAGAACTACACAGACTGACAGAAGGGAACCATATTGTACTTTTATTCAATTCAGTCATTCTCTTCAATTTGCTTTTCCACTCACTCTCCATTATGTCCCTTCCTTTGTCACACAGCTAGTCTTCATTATTGTGGCATAATTTGTTCAAGTGGAGGAGGAGGAGGAGTGTTCTGCTCCAAAGATTGTCAGACTGAGGCTGACTGTGTTTTCCTGTGATAAGGAGTTACACTCTGTGTATTCCACCACTAAGCCATTTCTGATTCAAAGTTGTGCCCTGTCTTCCATCTGTCTAGATGGCTCACAAAGGAATGGGTGAATTCTTGGTACCTCAGCCTTGGAGATAAAAAGAGGCACACTGAATTGGGTTTGAATCTTTTTAATTGAGAGCCAATGAAGCATTTGTGAAATACTCTATGCTGTGCTTCTGTGTGATGTGCTGCACACTCTGCAGCTTGCATGCTACGTTCAAAGTTAATATCTGGTATCTAAGTTTAGTTTTGCAACCTCAAATGTAGTTACAAAATGGTAGGGACAACAGTACATTCAGCCATTTTGGGGCACAGCTTCCTGGAGAAACTGCAAGCAGGAGGTGACATCATTCTACCAGTTTGACTTACAACTCGATTACATCCAGTGATAACATCTGCTTTTCCCCCCCCTTTTCTGTTTAAAACATCTGTCTTGGAGAAATGTCAGCGCTAAGCATAGGCAAAATGACAAGTACCTTCCCATTTAATCTCTCTACAAAATTCCAACCTTTCTAAAAGGTGTGAGACTTCTGAGTTTAAAAGTGATATTTTTCCCAAAATGTTAATTTTTTAAAGATTCTCTTGGGGTCCTTTTATCTTGTTAGAGCAAACATCCTTAACCTGCTTTTGCATCCCTTCAAAACGCAACAATTTCTTAATAAATTTCTCAATAAATTTCTCCAAAACTGCTAAATCAAAAGTGTTTGGACACGAATTAGAAGAAAGAAAGAGAGAGAGAAGAAAAAACTTGAAAACTCAGAGGTCTCTCTCTGGGTCTTCTTTATGACAGTGAAAGTTTACAGAAGAAAAACATTATATGAATGATATGAAAAGCTTCTATACAAAGGGAATGTACAGATAGTATGAAAGGGATTTGTCCCTCTAGGAAATTAGCTCCTGTCCTGAAATAACGTTTATTAAATTCTTTGTTTCTTTTCATCTAGTCTTAGTCTCTTTGTACTAGTTCTCCAGGGAATGAACATCTATTCTGATATATTTAATCAACCTGAAAAGCAATTTTATTGCTCTGTGTACTTTTTAATGCTATAAACTTAGTCTTTTAAAAAATAATAAGTCAGTGACACAGGCACTAGATACTGAATATCTTGAAATTATTAGGGCTGATAGCTGTAACTGTGAGAAAGCCAATATTTCCTGCTTCATGGAAAGATCTCTCTAAGTTTCAATTATAAGTATAGTACTGACCTGGTCAGGGCTTATGGCCCTTACGTAACAGAGTATGGTATGTTTTCTGTCTACATTGCCACCTTGCCTGAAACTAGGCAATTTCTCTTGGAAAATTCCAAATTTAAGAAAGAGGTGTGGGGTTTGTTACTCTTGGATCAGGTGGAGAGTGCTGGCATTGTCTAACAGCTACATCTGCTACAAAGAGTCATTCAAACCTCTGCTGAATGCGTGTGTAATCTTTTACCTAGTTGTCTTCAACACCAAATTTCTCCAAGACTGGCAATCTAGCTTGATTTCAAAAAGCTGACCAGCAAATCTCTGGAGTTATTAGTAGAGCTCTTATTCTTTTCGTTTTTCTCAGGTCTTTAGAGATCTCTGATTCCATGTTGAGTTTTTAAAAATAATAAAACATTTCTAGAGGCTTCAGGATTAAAAAAGAAAACAAACCACAAAAACTTGGTCTGAAATGCTGGGAAAGCTTTGTGTTTGTTAGTCTGTTTATACCATATTTCTGTAAATAACCTGACTCTGAAGGACTTGGTTTTGAGGAACACTAATGTAACTGAAAATCATTTTGAAGAACTTTGTTTCTGTTTCTTTTTCTCTTCTCTATTCAACATAAGATCTTCTCTTAGTGTTTCACATATTAAGACAGAATCTAGAACGTGGGAGATCAAAAAGGTTAATTAAGAACTAGCAAGAGACCTGAACTCTGTATTCTCATGTGAAATTAATTCAAAGGACTCTTTATTAAGTTTGTACAGAGCTGTGTGGTGGGAGTAGAGCTTAAGAGGCCTTTCTGAGAGAGAGACTGTTTTCATTTGGTGATGTAGATCTGTTGTGTAGTTGAAGAAAAAGTTGTGATGTATTCTTTTGAAACACCACATGACATGAATGTTTCACTGTAGTTCATTGCTTTGACTGGTTGTAGCTGCTGCTGCTGATGATGATTATTGTTATTGTTGTTATTGTTACTGATGGGTTTCAAAAAATTGTTCATTTCCAAATATTTTTTTTTACACAGAAGTATCTGATGATTGCAGATGACACTAAGCTGTGTGGGAGTGTTGATCTGCTTGGATGGTGGGAAGGCTCTACAGAGGGATCTGAACAGGCTGGATTGATGGGCTGAGGCCAATTGTATGAGGTTCAACAAGGTGAAGAGCCAGATCCTGCTCTTGGGTCACAGCAACCCCAGGCAGTGCTCCAGGCTGAGGAAAGAGTGGTTGGAAAGCTGTCCAGCAGAAAAGGACCTGGGGGTTCTGGTCAACAGCAGCTGAACATGAGCTAACAGTTTGTCCAGGAGGTCAAGAAAGCCAATGGCATTTAGATCTCTATCAGCAACAGTGTGGCCAGCAGGACCAGGACAGTGATTGTCTCCCTGTGCTTGGCACTGGTGAGGCCTCACCTTGAATTCTGTGTTCAGTTTTGGGCGCCTACATGACAAGAAAGACCTCGAGGTGCTGGAGTGTGTCCAGAGAAGGGCAAGAGAGCTGGGGAAGGGTCTGGAGCACAAGTCTGGTGATGAGGGCTGAGGCAGCTGAGGTTGCTTATCCTGAACAAGAGGAGGCTCAGGGGGTTTACCTTATAACTCTAACTACCTGAAAGGAGGTTGTAGCCAGGTGTGGTTTGGTTTTTTTTCCCAAGTAACGATTAACAGAACAAGAGGAACTGGCCTGAAGTTTCACCAGGGGAGGCTTAGATTAGATATTAGGGAAAATTTCTTCATGGAAAGGGTTATTAAGCATTGGAACAGGCTGCCCATGGAAGTAGTGAAGTCACCAACTGTGAAGGTATTCAAAAGACATGTAGATGTGGCACTTGAGGGCATGGTTTAGTGGTGGGCTTGGCAGTGCTGGATTAGTACCTGTACTTGATGATCTTAAAGGTCTTCTCGCAACTAAAGAAGTCTATGATTCTGTGATTCTATACTCAAAATACAATTACTCAAATATCTATACACTCAAATATGTGGTTTAGTGAATATTGTGCTAATTACAAAGCACTGTATTTAAAGCCTACATGGACAATGTCATAGAAGAATCTCTTTAACATCAATAGATTTTATGAGAATCTCTATAAAAATCTGCTAGATATGGCAAGGTTGTAGTTTCTGTATATCAGCATGACATGGTGAAGAACAAAATCACAGTTTGAAAGAGTGCACATGACTGCTCTAGACATTGTTTGTAAAGATAGAAAATCTTAATACTCATTAGAAGATAAGTTTTCTAGACTTCCCTATTGTTCTACCATCATTCAAGCAACCAAGTAACTTAAATAAAAACCTTTTGTTTGGAATTGAACAGTTCACAGGCAATTTCATCTCTAATAAGAAGGTACGTCTGTGCTGTTATGAATCCTATTAGAAGGGTCTACATTGGGTTTGAAAAACAATATCACAGTGCTCCCACTTAAATTGACAATTAAAGTGTGTTTTGCTTATGTCTGGCTTCAGACACATTCTGCAATTTACTAAGTAATAGGAAAAATGTCATTTGCTATATGCAAATTTCTATTAGTATTCTTTGCCAATTTAAGTTTACTACTATGAGAAAGACCATTAGTGAGATTTTCTTAGAGCACTACAACCTTACATATTGCTTCTGAAACTATTCCATATAGTGTCAGAATTACAACAGACATACCTTGGCATAGTTTTCCAATATGCTATAAAAATAAACATGGAGTGATTTGATGTAGCATTGAGTAAATTAGGGAAGACTTGAGAGTAACAGTTACATCAGCTTACAAGTTTACAGAGAAAATGAGACTCATGCCTTTGCAGTGTAGAAAATCACAGATGATTTCTCTTAAAAACATTTCCACTCTGGAAGTATAATTCTTTGCAAGAACAGTCTTATTCACCTGAAAGTCATATAATAATTTCTTCCTAAATTCAGTATTTCTAGGATCCAAAGTTTCTGATCAGGCATTTATGTGTTCCTTAGTGTGAGACCAAAGATTGTAAATCCCATATTGAATTAAAGAAGACTTCCGTGTGTATATATATACATATATATATAAACAAAATAGTTAAATTTCCTAGGCTATTTCTGTTTTCCAGAGTGACATGAAGGACAATTCTCTCTGACATGTAGGGACTATGAGTTACCTATTCCAGAAATTAATATAATAGAAGAGTTAAAAACACCACAAAAGAAAACAAGTAAGAGTTAATGTTAGGAACTTGACTAAAATAAAAATAATTATTTTGCCTTCTGCAGTTTTTGCTTCCCATAAAACAAACAAAAAATTGTACTATCTCATGGAGAATTATTTTTTGTGTATGTGTATTATTTGGGCTTTTACCAATATTTTATAAAGAATAAAAATCTTTAATACATTTTGTAAATTCTTTTACTAATGTGTCAGTACACCATTTTCATGACTAGAGTTCTGCACGAAATATGTGAACTACTTTATTAGAAAAAATGTCAAACCAGTCAATACAACCTAATTGTTATAGAATAGTTAATTGGGATGTTTATGGTTATACACAATGTCATAATTCCTTTGGTTATATTCAAGTCTATGCACGGATTTCATTTTACCAAAACCTTAAATATTTTTCTGAAGCAGCTAACTTAGTAAAGTGAATTGAATCCTGTCTTCAGTTAGTGAAGAGAGATGAACATTACCCAAAGAAGGTGTTACAATGGCAGCTCTCCACTGAGGTTTCTTATTTTCAGATTTTCTATGTAGCTGTAACCATGAAACTCCTTAACTTCTCACAATACTTTGCTGTAAGAAGTTGAGTTCCTGTGTCTACAGAGTTCATTGTATTACCACATGCAGATGTTAATCTCTTTTTTCAGAAGGTAAATGCCATATCGTTGTACCACTGCATGTGTGCTAATTAGTCTTACCTGATGTACTGTTCATAAGTCAGGTATATGTCACATTTCAACCCCATTCAGAGATAAGTAAACAACCTGTTCTATGTCTTTACACCCCTCTCTACTCTACACTGGTGCGGCCTCACCTTGAATATTGTGTGCAGTTTGGGGCACCACAATATAAGAAAGATATTAAGCTGTTAGAGAGCATCCAAAGGAGGGCGACGAAGATGGTGAAGGGCCTTGAGGGGAAGCCGTATGAGGAGAGGTTCAGGTCACTTGGTCTGTTCAGCCTGGAGAAGGGGAGACTGAGGGGAGACCTCATTGCAGTCTACAACTTCCTTGTGAGGGAAAGAGGAGGTGTAGACACTGATCCCTTCTCTGTGGTGACAGTGACAGGACCTGAGAGAAAGACCTGAAGTTGTGTCAAGAGAGGTTTAGTTCTTCACCCAGAGGATGGTTGGGCACTGGAACAGGCTCCCCAAAGAAGTGGTCACAGCACCAAGCCTGACAGAGTTCAAGAAGCATTTGGATAATACTCTCAGGCACATGGTGTGATTCTTGGGGATGGTCCTGTACAGGGTTAAGGGTTGGACTTGATGATCTTTGTGGACCCCTTCCAACTTAGCATATTCTGTGATTTTGTGATCCTATGGGGAAGAAACACCTTGGAAATTCTCGTAGACACAGAAAGTCATTGCCACAGACAGAAGCATTAAGCAGTTCATTAGATTTGTGCTGTGCTCTCTAAGTGCTGCTCTCTAAAATAGCAGGATGCTGAGATACACCACAGGGTATACTTTCACCTACACAGCTGTTGAACAGCTTTGTTACCTCCTTGCAGATATGAGTGACAGTGCAGGTGCTAATCAGGCTTGTGGGTTTGAGCAGGATAACGGTTGGTTCATCTGCTGCAACCTGACAGCTGAAATTGCTCAAAGAGTTTCGGGCCCTAACACATTGCCAAGAGAGTGCTCCAGTGCCATTTATCTGCCAATCTGTTCGGGGAACATGTTGTTATTTTCCACACTGCATGGAGAGCACGAAAAATACCATGTTTGTATTCTAGTCAGGTTCTGCTTGTTATGAAACAGCACCGAGAGTACTTGGCACTGCAAAAGGGGTGACACAAAACAGTTTACCTGTGGGTTCCTGGTGGATGAGAAAAATAGCAAGCTCCTAAGCACCATGAGAGGGTGAACTCTTGCAAATAGGACAAATTGATTTTTTACTGGAGCATTCCTACTGGGAGGTGCTGGCTCTGACTTCTTCATGATTTGTTGTGAAGTTTTCGTTGTTCAAACATCACAGGATCTCAGTTTTGAGGTTTCTGTTTTAAATTAAAAAATCCAAATTCTGCTTTTCTCTTCTGCCACTTAACTCTGTGTTACTCTATTTCTGCTGACTTCTTTAACTCTTGGGGTAATGACACATTCCCTATGATGATTATGAGCACCAGGATCTGGATTTTCTTTCTTTGCAAAGAGCAGGATGAATTCTAGTTTGGAAATTTTCTAATCTCTCAGTTAGTCAATAATAATCCAGAGATGTCTAATATTTAGGAAATAGGACTATATTCAGAAAAATTTAATGTTTTCTCTAAAATTCTGAAAGATTTTCAAATGTCTTTGACAAAGGAAGCTGAGTTAAGTTCAGTGGTGCTATGTCAGGATAATACATATCTGAGGATATGGCTTAGTGAAGATAAATATTTGGAATGAGATTTATCTCAGTCAACCTTCACCATTCAAAATGTGAATGTCCAGTCAAAGCTAAAGAGATAAGGATATTCATAGAGAAATCAATATCTGATTTCTTAGAAGTCCACCTTGTGAGCCACAATTCACACTGTCCATGCTTGTCTTGTTCTTGACTAATGTACTGAAAACTTTCTTAATGCAGATGAAATCTTGTAGCTTTAGAAATCAGAATGACATAAAGACTGCCAGCTTTCTCCTACTCCAGCCTCTAAAAGTGTGTCAGTGTAACCCAACTTCAAGAGACAAAATAATAGCATCAGTCCCAGGTGGAGTGTTGGCTGCAAAAATAACAGGTGCAAACCCAAATCTAAAATTCCTGGCTTCTTAATACTTTTGTCTTCATGACTTAGGTGATCAACACATTTGTCAGCAATATGTCCTAATAGAAAGTATGTGTTTCCAGATAAAAAACTGAGTTAAGGAAAATAGTGATGAAAAAAAATCAAGTGAAAAATAGAAGATGGAACTTTAACAGAATCACAGTACTAAAAGGCCTTTTCATTTTTAATTGGTTATTTTTATGTCATGCAAAAAATAGGAGGGTTCCCTGTGTCAATTATTGATTGTGAAATACTGTAATTTACACTCAACCTTATGCTCTACAATGCATTGTATAACTGAGCATTTACACTGCAGTTTTATTATAAATTCAGGCTAAAACCAAAGTGTTAAACTTTAGCTCAAAAAGTGTGAGAACTCACACCAATTTTGAAAATGTTAAGTAGGAAACTAAAATTTTCTCTAGAGCTGGAAAGTTGGGGAAACATGAAGTGTTAACACTTCCTCTATTACGTCTTCAGATTTTTTAGTATAACATAATCTATTTCAATATTTTTAACACTTCAATAGGTATTTCGATCATTTTCTGTGGGATACCAATAAACTCAGGCTCCTTTCTGGTCCCTTCCTCTCTTCCTTAACCAGGCAGAAAAGGACCTGGGAGTTTGGATTGACAGGAAGCTGAACATGAGCCAGCACTGTGCCCAGGTGGCCAAGAAGACCAATGGCATCCTGGCCTGAATCAGGAACAGTGTGGCCAACAGGTCCAGGGCAGTGATTCTTCTCCTGTACTCAGCGCTAGTGAGGCCACACCTGGAGTACTGTGTCCAGTTCTGGGCCCCTCAGTTCAGGAAGGATATTGAGGTACTGGAGCAGGTCCAGAGAAGACCAACAAGGCTGATGAAGGGACTTGAGCACAAGCCCTATGAGGAGAGACTGAGGGAGCTGGAGTTGTTTAATCTGGAGAAGAGGAGGCTCAGAGGAGACCTCATCACTCTCTACAACTACCTGAAAGGAGGGTGTAGCCAGGCAGGCACTGGTGTCTTCTCCCAGGCAACTAACAGTAAGACAAGGTGGTACGGTCTTAAGCCCTGCCAGGGGAGGTTTAGGTTGGATATTAGGAAGAAATTTTTTACGGAGAGAGTAATCAGACATGGGAATGGGCTGCCCAGAGAGGTGGTGGATTCAGCGTCCCTGGAGATTTTTAAGGTGAGACTGGATGTGGCACTGAGTGCCATGGTCTAGTAACCACAGCGGTAGTGGATCAAGGGTTGGACTTGATGATTTCTGAGGTCCTTTCCAACCCAGCTGATTCTATGATTCTATGATTCTTTTCCTCTTTTCTTCATATGCGTCTCTCTTCCTTCCTATTTCTCTGTCTTTACTTCTCAGAATTGGCTCTTTGTTGGCAGACCTTCTCTGTGGTGTGGAATATGGTGTGCAAGGAGCTCAGGGAAGTGATGGAAACACCATCCCTGGAAGTGTTCAAAAAGCATGTGGATGTGACACCTGGGCACATGATTTAGTGGTGAATGTGACAGTGCTGGGTTAATGGTTGAACTCAGAGCTCTTTTCCAGCCTTAACTAATCTGTGATGAGATGACCATAACACCTGACTATCAAATCTGACTTCAGGGAAATGAGATTCTTAGGATGGTGTAAATTATTATGGCTCCATTTAATTCAGTTGATAAAAAGCACCTGGAAATCTATTCACACATTTTTTTATAGAAATGCAAGTAATTTTTGTTGTTGGTTTTTTTTTTTTTCTTTTTGAGTAGCCAAAGGAGGAAGAAAATTATATTTAAAAAATTATGAAAAATGCTTTTAGTGTTTTTCAAAGTTATAAAGACAACTCCTGACACTTTATCATATAATACCTTTTCATATTTAAAAATAGTAATCTGGACCTTCCAGGTTTTTGCCAAGATTAATTTGTGTGATGTATTGCATGTACTTAGGGTATGATATAACACTCAAGGGAAGCTCCCACAAATTTCCTCTACTAGTTGCACTATACTACACCCATTCTTCAAAGCATGTTATTCAGGTGACATGTGACCTCTTCTCCCACACAGCTAGTGATAGGACAAGGGGGAATGTGCCAGGGGAGGTTCAGGTTGGATATTAGTAAAAATATCTTCACTGAAAAAGCGGTTAAGCATTGGAACAGGCTGACCAGGGAGGTGATAGGGGCACCATCCCTGTAAGTGTTCAAAAAAGGAGTGTATGTGTCACTTGGTTTAGTTGTCGTGGTCATATTCAACTGAAGATTGGACTTGAGTATTTGGAGGTATTTTCTGACCTTAAAGATTCTATGTTTCTATGATATTTCCTTTTAACAAAAGATGGATTTAATCAGATTGCTCATCAAACCCAAAGAAGAAAAGCAGTTGTGTAGGTCTGCAAATTTTTTTAACTCACTTTTGCTGAGTAATAGGGTTTAAGGCTTCCTTTCCAGATGTTTATTCTGGCAACTTTATCAAAACTTCATCAAAATACAACACAACAAGCAAGAGATTCAATTTAGACAATAATTTGAGTCCTAAGAGCCAAAAAATGCATGTGACAGACAGGACTTGGGTGGGCCTTAAATGTGTTGGTACCTGAAATTTTTGGAACAGATGAAGATGTGTCAGGTATGGTCTTCCCATAGCACCTGGTATCTTCTCCAAGTTACAAAGGAAAGCAAACCCACTTCCACTTTCTACCAACAAACTTTCCCAGAATTGACAGTAGACATTTTCTGGATCCAGTGTGTCAGTTTGGTCCAGATGGAATGACAGAATGACAAACAGTAGAAAAAGTCAGTTTTCAATGCCACAAAGAGTGTGCCTTCACTTGCTGATGTGCTGCCTCTAGCACAAGCCAATTTCCAAAGCTGCCAGAGAGATAAAACTCCAAATATGCATATTTTAAATTGAAAGAAAGAAAGAAAGGAAGGAAGGAAGGAAGAAAGAAAGAAAGGAAGGAAGAAAGAAAAAGAAGAAAGAAAGAAAGAATGGAAGAAAGAAAGAAAAAGAAAGAAAGAAAGAAAGAAGATGAAATTAGAACTAATTTTTCAATTATCAGAGGGATGATATTCTGCTACTTTTTATATATGCAAATATCATTCTGTTTCCTGAGTGTTTCTGGTAAAGCATGATGACCCAAAATGTATCTCTAAGTCACTGTTTTTGGAAACAGAGTTCCATAGTGTAGACACAGCCTTCACTATTTCCATATATATTTTCTTGATTTATAAAATATTTTGTTGGACTGCAAATCATATCACGACAGTCTATTATTTTCTCATCTCAACAATATTAAACCACAGAGTCACAACAGTCACAGCATGCAACTAAGTGATGTTAAGTTTAATTCAAAAGAAATTTAATCTCCGTGGTGGTCCTCATAATAATAAAAATATGTAGTAAGTCTGAGATTCCTCTCACACCATATACCTTAACCATAACCATCTAACAGTGAGTTCTAACTAGACAGTTTTTTTGACTTTGCTTAGCATCGTATTTGTGACCCTTGATCTAGGACCAGACCACTTTGCCAATTTGTGGAGATGGACAAATTGTTCATTATTACTTTGAACTTGGAAACCCTAGCAATTCTGATGCCTAAATTAGCTAGTGTAATAGGCAGTCAAAGCAGGCTGCTTAGCATTTGAAAATTGGAGCCCTGGTGTAAGAAAATGTGTCAAAGGTGTTCTGGGATTTTGGGGAACCAGTTTCGTAAGAGTTCAGTGGAGATAGTCAAAGTATTGCCATTGGTGATTCTTAGAGAGGAAGCAATTTCTGAAGACAGATATAATAAAAGTCCCCACTGTATTAGGAGAGCAAAAGGACTTTAAACACAGGAAATACCATAGAATGAAGATTAAACAGCGAGTCAGAGAGCATGCAAAGAGAGTACTACAGTAATCATTTGCATTTTCAAAGGACTTAAAGATAAATAGATAAAATATAAATAGAGTAAATATAAATAGAGAAAAAGAACAAAGAGAATTCTGCAGTGAAAATTACGGTACACTTGAAATATCATTAGTTATATATTTTCAGTCCTGTCACCAAAATGTTTGTTTTTAATTAAAAAGAATCTTTAAATCAGACAATGCCAATAGTATATTTGTTGCTAAGTGTGCATGCTTCTAATAGACCAGCACAACAGCAGAACTCTGCCTTAGAAAAGAGGTGAAGAGAACACTTTCTTAATGAGTGAAAACAGGTTGAAATATTTAATATCTCTTTGAAATTTGGACAGCCTAGTAAGGTTAATGCCTCTGCTTTTTAGGAAGTGACATGCTTTGCCTATGTCCTAAAGTAGGCAGGGCTGCAACTTTATAACAGTTCAGAAAGCAGCACTTCCAGGACTAGAATGATCCTTATGACCATGCCTGCAGTAGTGATTAAATTCTGAAGACAGAAGAAAAGTTCTTACTACTGAATTGGTGACCTCATGGGTTGTGGTACTTGGATTTACTTTGTAGGTATCCTGAGTATTGACCAAGCCTAACCTTGTTTTTCCTAGGAGACATTAAGATCGTTACCCAAAGTAGTATGGATGCAGGCCATCAGTATCAACAGCCAGAGGATTTGACTGTCTTTCTAGTTTTTGTTTGGATGTGTTTGCTTTTAAAAATTGTGTCTCTTTTTGTTTACTAAGATATGTGATTTCAGTTGGTCTTTAGAGAGATGAACTATAGAAGGATTAAGTAACCTTCCTGTGATACTTTCAACTGTTGAAAATTTTTCACAATAAAAGAAACATAATTTCTTAAGTAGTAGGGGAAGAAACTGAGACCTTGCTAAGTCAGTAAAAACCCTACAATACTTTCTTGTTCCTTGGTTTAAACTCTTCTGTAATTAATAAAGCTCAGTAATGCATCAAGGATCACAAAGTTACGGTTATTTACATTTCTAGAACAAATTTATTCAATTGCAAGATGTTAAAAGATGAGTTGTTGTTTTATGCACCTTGTTGCAGATCCCTTGTCCTCTGACTATCTACACAGTAGATAATCTTCTGGCAGGGTCTCCTCTACAGTAAACCAGCATGTTCTTTCCATAAAAACACACAGACTCAACCATTTGTTCAGAGAACTTCTAGAGTTAAACAATCTGGATGAGGACTGCAATACGTTTGGCTCCCTCCACATAGGAGTCCTCCAGCTCTAACCTAGAAGGACATCAATACTGAAATATTCAACATGCTTTGGTAGCATAAGAAGATAATGAACCACACCTTCAGCATCCTGCTACAAAATATCAATAAAGCCAATGCAAGAGTGCCATCTCACTGCTTTGAGGACTTTGAACAGAATTATATGTAAAAAATTAATTAAATAATTTCATTTAGGCTACAAACCTTTAGTTTGAAGTTAGGAGACCAGATCCAAGTGTTAAAGTATATGGGGTAACAGCTCCACAGAAACCTGATCTTGACATTGATGCAGCACAGGCCATTTCAATGGGACAGTGCTCTCAGAAGCTACCTGTCCATTATTATATGCCTTCACAGAGCATTGAGAAACTATATTCCAGTGGTAGCTGGTTTTTTGCAATGGGATTTTGATAATAACTAGAAAGAAGATTTTTCTGAAAAATAATAAAATAAAAACCAAAACCGAAACACACAGAACCCCGTGTGTGTGTTTGTATATAATGCAGTCATGCAAATACATGAAGATGTTAATTCTGAATGAAATTTTCAAGTTTTTATAAGAAGAGCTAGTACCAAAAACTGCAAAGAATTCTTCAAGAGGTAGACTTGTTAGAGGTAGACTTGGAAGCTGACTTGATCAGCAAGTTCTCTCACTTAACACTTTTTAGTATTTGTCATTTGACTCCTAGCAATATAAATCTGATGATTCTTTCCTCTAGATGAAATGTATTTTAAATCAAAGCTTAAGGTTTGCTTTGGTTGAGTTTGGGGAATATAGTGATTTAGGGTTGCAGCTGCCAGAAAAAAAATGAAAGAAGGAAAATGGAGCTTCTTGGCATACTGAACTGGAAGCTCTAACCACTGCTTAACTGTATGGAAGACAATATTTGGAAATGTAACAGATCTCTAGAGGCATGCTGCTGTCTTGCAAAGGAGGACCCTGAGTCTATTCAGTTCCATCAGCTTCTAAAACTGGAGCTGGTTACACAGCTATTTTAAAAAGTGTACTGAAGTTCAGTGTAATTGAAACGATAGGTATGATAAAACCCTGTGACTTGAATCGTTTCCCTTCATTCCCCTACATATTTCCTGTTTCGTCTCAGAGATGTTTCAATTTTTATTCTCCCATTTGATAAAATGGAATAAGAGTGATGTCATCATAGAAAGCTTCTTTATTCTAAATGGGGTTTTATTAATTTATAAGAAAATCCAGGGTTATATAATCAGCAACATGAATGGAGAAAAAGTACCGTAAAGAATGATAGAATAATTTAAATTGAAAGGTATCTTGTGGTGTCATGTAATCTAACTGCCTGTTCAAAGCAAGGCCAATTTGAAAGTTATCTTTGGTTGCTTATCCTTGTGTTAACTGGGAACTATCTAACCTGTGCATAGATAAAGGCAAGACCTTTGGGAAAAGGAGTTGAGATGACATAAATAAACTAAGCCCATTGTCGTGCATGTAAAAAGACAAAAATTATAGTAGTGCAGTAAATGATAATTTTTGAGAGCTTGACTTGATGGATGCAATAGTATTTTTTTAATATACTCTTAGCAGTATTATTACTAATTCTGCTAATCAGGAGGATTGAGTTTGCATCCCTTAATATACACTGCACTTTCTCACAACTTTTCTTTCTGTCTTCATGAACTGACTCTGTAAGACATTATCAAAAAGGTATGATAGTATATCTCTTACAGTAGTGTATTTACGGTGGCTGCCTATATTACAAAGGAGGAGATCTGCTGGGAATCTGTTGAGATTCAGACACCTTTATAGCTTACTGCATACCAAACAGCCCCTGGTTATGGTAATTCATCCCAATATACTTTTCCAATGCTGATCTATTCATTACCAGCTCCTAAACTTCTGTGAAGAGCTAGAGCACTCCTGACCTTTTAATGCCTCAGAGTGTTATATTGGATGTTACACAGAATGACATTACAACATGATTGTCCCAAAATGATAAAATTCTTGCTTGTTAGTTACTCTGAAATATGCACAAGTAAAGGCAATTAAGAGGCTTATTATGTTATTTGCAGCGTAAATGCCTGGAAAATCACAATTTCAAAGCAACTTGGGGTATATGCAGAATATACCTTTATCCTCATTAATCTGAAAAATAGCCTAATGTTTTGGAATACAGAAACCTTTACTGTCATGTATAAATAGGGACATAACCAGTCAACTGAATATAATTGAATATAACTATATTCTATCACTGAATATAACCTGTAATGATCTCATTCAGAATTACACTTTAGAATTTTTAGAACCATTCTTGAAAGTATACCTTTTAAGGGTCTTTTTTTCTCCTTCTCATACAATCTACTCCAAATTGTCAACTAAAATTGAAAGAACATAAAACATGAGGGAATCTGCATACTAAGCACTATACTTACCCTTCTAATAATAATAATAAAAACTACTAAAAATATAACAATTCAGAAGGCAAAGATGATCTTTCCTTCTTGCAGCTTGTGTTTGCATGTGAATTGGAAGGGATCAAAACCTTATGATAGGTCAAGTTATCTTACTGAAGCAAGTAAACAAAACAAAACAAAACACAAATCCACAAAAAAATAAACAAATGAGAGCTTTGAGTTAGGAACATCTTCCCCTGGACACAAGCTAATCTAGTTTGCAAAGAGGCTCTGGTTTCCATCATTAATAGATTGAACAACACTAAATATACTACGAGATTTGAGTCTCTGAATACATATGTGCACTTGACAGCTAAATTTTAGTGCAACCTGCCAAATGAAGACACTTCAGTCAGCAATGTGAAAATAAAGAAGAGAATGTCAGCTTTGTCCTAAGGGAACAGACCGGTTCTGTAGTCAAAGGCATTCCTCCCCAGTACATAACAATAATGGGATTTACTGAAGTGAATTGTGACATCATGGTATCAACAGCTATTTTTCTCTTTATTTGGCTTAATAGTTGCATTTGTAAAAAATCTAACAATAAACCAATAGAAACAAACAGTAAATAAATACAAGACTAAGAAGAAATACTTTCCAAAAGACTTATGTGTCTAGTAGCAACAGGATTATGCGCTATGTTAACAGAAAAAAAAACCCCAAGAAATTCCAGAATAAAGGACAAATAAATAGAGAGAATAGCTTTAATTGTTTGACTCCTCAGCACTGGTCATCTTTGTGTTGTTCAGCAGGTCTTGTCTCAGCTTGGATATAAAAGATCAGTATTTGTTCTAGCCTGATCATTGAACTCCCTATATATCAGTTAAAGAAACAGCCACATCCAATAACAGTTCATCCCATGCACTTCAAATATCAATTTCAGAATGAAATTAATAGCTCTCTGGAATTATTTTTAACTGTTTTTAGCTCATCGCTTTAATGGGAGCTTCAGTGACTAGCCTGGACAGGACACTGCATTTCAGACAACTGACATCAGATAATCATAGAATCATAGAATGGTCTGGGTCAGAAAAGACTTTAAAGATCATCCAGTTCCAACTCCCCTGCCATGGGCAGGGGCAACTTCCACTAGACCAGGTTGCTCAAAGCCCCATCCAAGCTGGCCTTTGGCACTTCTAGGGATAGAGGAACCACATCTTCTCTGGGCAACCTGTGCCAATGTCTCATCACCCTCACAGTAAAAACTTTCTTCTTAATATTTAATCTAAATTTACATTTTTTCAGATTGGTAAAAGGGATGATCTTCTCTTTTCTCCCTAATTCACAATCAGACATCAAAATGCATCCTCCTTCCCATCATTCATTTTGTCTCAAAAAACGACTAATATTTGAGGCTTTGAAGAATGGAGCAAAAGTCCTAAAACGGGTTTATCTGTGTTAATTTTCTCATAAAGGGAGGGTCCTTCTAACACTGAGAAAGCAATATAAGATCTGAAACATAAAACTATATCTCTGATTAAAAAAGAATAAAAATAATTCTTTAGTATTTTTTTTTTACAGTAAATGTAACAATGTTCTTAGAGCTTCTGAGAAAACAGACACATCTTTAATTTTGTTATTCTAGTTTTAGTAAATGTCACAGTTAACATATATATTGTGAATACTTTCCCTTAGAAGCTTTTATTTTACTCTATTTCGAACCTATTAAAGAATAATTTTGCCTTTAAAGGTGTGTTTATACCTCTCATTCAAATATATGAATATGTTCTGTTGCATATCTTGATCCACCTGTAGCATGACTTAGAAATTATATATATCAGACATGTCTGTCAGGAGATCTGTGTCTTATGTTCTAGACTTGGATTGTATCTTCTGAGTGATTCTTCTGGGACCTGGGCTTTCACAGACCCCTTTTAGGCACAGGGGTGCTTTTTCTTTAAAATGTAAAGGAGAGAACTGAGCTGTGGAACGAATGTAGACATGAATATCTGCCCACTTCAGTATGACATCTCTGTTTCCAAGGTGTGCTTTGTTAAACACTGAGTCTGTGGATAATGCTGCCTTCTCTTCTCCCAGAAGTAATTAATGCTGAGCTGTAGAAGAAACTGTGTTCAACCTTCCTTCGGGTTCCTTTGGTCTTCCCTCACTGTTTCGTAAATCTTTGCCTCTGTGATGTGTGCCTGGACTCCTTCAGAAACTAGTGATTCCTTTGCAAATCTAGGAGTGATACAGTAGACTGCAAGGGAGAAATATGAATGACAAGAGTCAGAATTTCGTAAATCTCAGAGGTCTACGTTGTATTAACTGATTTGATTTTTTCCTTTTTCTCCTTTTTTTTTTTTGCACATGGCTCCACTTTCTATATATACCTTATTAAGTTTAGAAGATGTACAAGCTAAAGAGAAACTTAATTGAAAGCATTACGTTTTGCCTAGCTTCATGCATCAGTCTTAGAGCCTGTAGTAAAATCCTGCACTATGCTTCCCTGTGGCTCATGGAAACATTTCTAAAACCATAAAGCAAAACCCTTCAAGGTCAGTGATTGTCTGTCACTTTATTTCCGTACACCATGAGTCCTTGCCTTAGGGAGACCAGCCCAACTCATACTCGACAGCTTGGGCTTTGATTTCTTGTAGTCCATTGTCCCTTTTTAAAAGTACATAGGAGATTCAGGTTATAAAAATGTCTAATCTCACTGCTTTGAGCTAGAACAATGTGTCAACTATGTTATAAAATAAGTACCAATTGAAAAAAGCAATAAATAAAATGGAGATAATTGGTATCTATTTCTATCTTATTTGAACCATAAAATCCAATTTACCATTTGTGATTTCAAATTAAACTTGGAAAATGAGATTGTGTGCAATCACAACTGCTCGTGTTTTGTGGCCAGCATGCAGCCTGAAACTGTTTTCTTATCTAAAATATGACTGGTGTCTAAGAAAGACCCTTTGACAGCTGTCACTGAAAATTAAAAGTCCTTGACAACCATGTCCCTGTTTATTCCAGCAGCAGTGACATAGTACAAAGAAGATTAGGTTCAGTAAATATGACTTGAAATTATGACAACTTTGTTAGGATTGCTTCAGATGTCTTAACAGAGGTGCACCAGTGACCTTTAGCCGCAAGGATACAATATGTTGCTTTCCATGTGCTTGATATACTTTATTTCAAGTCTGAATAAGTGAAGAACAACTGTCTGAAAGCCTTTATGTGAAATTCTTCTGTGAACTGTATTGAATGTTGTTCACTGTCATAATCTAAGCCAACAGGCTTGGAAACCATGAGATAATGTGTGTTTAGTGACTGTATGAAGCTCACACTTTAAAAAAATTTATTACAGAATCTTGCATTGAAAATCAAGGGTCTTTCAAAGGTCCTCTGCATTAATTATAGCCTTTATAATCCTTCCCAGTAACACAGAAAACAGTATCCAATTAAGTATTGCAAAATCTGTAAATTAGATACAAGGCTGTAGTTCTGGCTTTGCAGACTTCCATAAATATAAATAAAAGATATTGTGCTATTACTCAGAATGGATGGATAATTTATAGTTTTGCATTGACTACATACCTTTTGGTCCCCTCAGTCAAAAACCTGAACTAGTCTCTGCCTTCTCATAAAAGCTAATGCAGATATATTCCTGGAGATGTGGCTAAAGGCAGGAACAAGCCATGTGACAAAGCGGGGCAAGTTCCTTGTAGCTCATTGAACAGCAAAAGGAAGTGAGAATTGATGGTTCTGCTCTAAAAACAAACAAACAAACAATTACATTAGTGAAATATTTAACTGTTTGTTTGTTTGTTTTTATTACAGTAACATCAAAACTGTCATACCAGATCTAAGCCTTTTATTTCAAAAACCTGCCATTTCCACAAACGAGTTTTCTTTTTTTTTTTTAACATCATCACACCCTCATCTTTACGGTCCTTCCAGCTCTCCACTATTAGGAAGTGTGTAGGTGGATGCCTCATGGGTCAGATTCATCCACAATACAATTGCAGTATCCACTGGTTTTATAAGTAAAGATGTATTTCTGAAAATCCCCAAGTACAGAATGTATGAGCATCTCAATAAATCAAGGTGAATCAGAACAATACTTTTGTCTTTGCTATTGTATATACTTTAGTATTAGTTTTATGTTTTCTCAGCCAGTAACACTAATGTTCAAAAGTATGTGTTCAAAAGTAAATACATATAGAAGTATCCAGACCATTTGTGCAAATTCAGACTGGTAAGTAAAGTTGCTTTGTAAGGCAAGCCACACTGTTATCTCTGCTCTTAACTTTATAAAGAATGGGGTTATATTTCAAAGACATTATATTGAAAGCCTTCTTCAGACTCAGAGAATCTCTAAGTACTTTAGGAAAAGCAGTTTAGCAAATGCCTCTCACTTTCTCATAACGAGGCTATAAGAAAGTGACAGGACTTTTGAAATATAGATAGGACAGGAGCATTCTCAGGTATTACATTTGAGTTCCAATTAAAAAAGAAATTGTTCTAGTACAATGGTGAATCATACTGAAAACCAGGTTTCTGCTTAGAGATATTCATCACAAGCTTTGGGATCCTTATAATCAAAATATATAGAAAGTAGATGTTCACTAAAATGTATAGATCTATTATCCCCAAAATGTAAAGTCCCCAAAATACTATATTATTTTTTCTGCCCTGTATTTTCCTATGACATCTTCAGTACTTATGTTGACTGGAGGCAACAATGTCTCATGTACTTAAGAGTTATTGTAAGAATATGTGATTCTACCAGATTATGATGTTGACCTCAAAATATATGGCTATTAAAATACTCTGGCTTTAGAAATTTAGTTAACTTCATGAATATTCACAGACTGAAAAGAATCACACAGATTTTTCTCTCTTCCCCACAAACCCCTTAGATGTTCACTTGTTCAGTTTTGTTTCAATAAAATCTCATCTTCATTACAAACCTTTACACAAAAATCAATTTAATCATTTCTTTATTGGTGTCACTGCCTTTGGTTCTTTGGCCTTAAATTTGTTTCTGCGCTGCGAAGCAGACAGTACAAGGCAATAACTGACATTTTTTTAAATAGTCTATAGACAGTTTGTTCATCACTCCCAGTATGTTTATCTTCTCATCAGGGCATGAGTTTTCAGCTGTGGTATCACCATTACTGGATATCTTCAAGACCTGACTTTCACTTGGAGGCTTGAACAGCTGCCTGTTTTTACCCAACACTGCAATGGCTGTTGTCTGTCACTGTTAGACAAAGTTTCCTAGAGGTATATTCGGCTACCTCTAGGTGACCAATTTAGCCAGATAATTCAGCTGGCTTGTGTCCCTGAGCTCTGTCTTACTAGTGAAGACAGGTGGGATTTACCAGAGTAATTCACTGAGTTAGATTTTGGATGCTGAATCTGGAAGATTCTGAATCCTCTCTTGACTATAAACTGTAGGAATATTAGGTAGGCAAAATATCCAACTTAGATTCTTGAACTTCAATGTTGTGAGTATTTCCTATATCTTCAAGTACATCCATGTAATTATTCAATATCCCTTGCTTCCGTACTCCTAGGATGAGAGGAGACAGCTGCAAGTTGCATGAGGAGAGGTTTAGATCAGTTATTAGAAAAATTTCTTCATATAAAGGGTTGCCAAGCACTGGAATGGACTGCCCGGGGGAAGTGATGGAGTGACCAAGTGACCACTGCTGGAGGTATTAAAAGACATGGCACTTGGGGATGTGGTTTAGTGGTGAGCTTGGCAGTGCTGGTTTAATGGTTGGACTCGATGATCTTAAAGCCCTTTTCTAACCTAAACAATCCTATGATTCTATGATTACTTATAATAAGAACCAGAAACTTACTGCAAAGGTGCCTAAGTTGTCACATCATAAGACTGTCACAGTGTCACTGACTGTCACTGGCAGTCAGAGTGCCATAAGGAAAATAATTCTGAAGGAATAATACTTCCCCTTGCTTGTCTAAGAGACTGGGGGTCCTGGTTGACGAGCGAGTTGAATATGAGTCAGCAGTGCCCTGGCAAGCAGGAGGGAAGCAGAGGTGCAGGCACTGATCTCTTCTCTGTGGTGACCAGGGACAAGACCAGAGGGAATGGCCTGAAGTTGTGTCAGAGAAGGTTTAGGTTGGGTAATAGGAAATGGTTCTTAACCCAGAAGGTGGTTTGGCACTGGAACAGGTTCCCCAGGGAAGTGATCACAGCACCAAGGCTGAAGAGTTTAGGAAGCACTTGGATGATACTCTCATCCAAGTGTCGTTCTTGGGGATGGTCCTATGCAAGGCCAGGAGTTGGACTCGATGATCCTTGTGGGTCCCTTCCAACTCAGCATATTCTGTGAAAATTAACTTTTTGCGTATTTTTTTATTTGTTTTGTTTAAAAATATATCAGAAATTCCTACAGAATCTTTATAAACATACCCCAAAAAGATCAGTCCTATTATTCAGTCAGTTAAAGAGGTTATAGGTTACGACTTATTTGACAGCACCTTTTTGTTGGTTTGTTTTTTTGTTTTTAATAGGTGCAGTGATCTGTTATCTCAGTTTAATCTTTCTGACAATCAAAGAGTTACAACACATGGTATAAAATTTCAATGATATCGAACTGGCTGACAGAAAATCTGACCAGAAGTTATTTGCAACAGCTACAAGAACGGAACACCTCAGGAAAAGCTATGAAAATGAATAAAAAGTTGCTGCCACTGGCAAATACATTTATCCAGGGGTTTGCTACCATGTCAGTAGCTGGGGACAAATTGAGATGCCTTCCAGTTATAAAGCTTTGTATGTGCCTGACTGCTAGGCATGCTGACTGTGGCATAAAACCTATCTGAAGATGTTTTCTCCCAAGTTCTCATAAACCCCGAAGACAGCAGTTTTCCAGATGATAGTGCTTAAGCCCTACAGGAGGCATCCATCATACCATAATAAGCTCTTTCTGTCTGATTTATTTCTTATTCATCTGGCAATTCATTCAATGTAAACTTCTAAATTTCAGTAAACAAATTATTATCTTTTAGCCTGTCATGGCAAATTTGTTTCACTGTCCTGAACAATTAGTTGTTTTGGACAGTATTCATGCTAGTGGCCTTAAACATCCAAGATACTTTGTCTCACAAGTATATTTTCTGTTTCCCTAAGGTCAACTTCAAAATTCTGTCAGGATTAGCATTTTATTCTAGCAGCTTTCTTCACATTGACTACAGATTTCTCTCATATATTTCCTGAATTTCATATACAAATCATTAGTCCAGCAACATCATTGTGAAGCATATAAGTGTCTGTGCTGCAGCAAGCACTGCAGGTCCCCTCCCATCTCAGAGTGTATCCAGTAGAGTGGAATTCATACAGCCACAGGAAAAATCATATTTCCTGCAGAGCAGTCTCTACAACACAAAACTTCCTTAAAAATGTCAGTAGATGAATAACTTGCAACTTTGCTCTGAAAAAGCCCACAGTAACCAACACAACATGCAACTAGTGTTATAAAAATGCAGTATTCCACCATTTACCTGTATTCCTAAATACTCCAGTGGAAAATGATGTGGGATACTAATACAGTGGTATTTCCTCATCAAAGGTGTTCATTGTCTCCAAAAGATGGTACAGAATTTTCCTAAAGTAGACAGAGACAGAAACTGAACTAGAATTCAAGTTCCTTGACTTCCCCTCTTTCATCTTAATGATAGGTTTTTGTTTATTTGTTTGGGTTTTTTTCCCTAATTTCTTCATGTAAGGACTGATATGACAATCTCATGACAATACTAGTAAGAATTTCAGAAAGCTTACAAGTAGCAGAACTAATAAAAAAGGATTTTAAGTAGAATTATGTCATGGATTATTTGGTTTTCCCATCCTGACTGAAATATCTCCAGCTTTCCCCTCATCTTCTTTCTCTTTTATGTTATCAGTCCCTGAATACCTTTGCTGCTCAGTGATGCCCCTTGTGCAGTAGCACAGCAAATGTTATAATATGCTGTGAGAAAAGCATATGTTAACAGGTCAGCTTACATAACTGTATTGAGTGGCTTGATAGCAGATAAACAACATATTTAAGCATCAATCTCCTTTTTCCACTTTTCTCTCATTTCAGGCATTTTGAGATGTATAAAAATGGAGGTAAATGATCCCGTGTCTTTCTTCTCAGTTGTGCTTTTCCCCCAGATTTAAATATGTATAGCTCTTTACTGTCACAGACTCATAGAACGGTTTGCGTTGAAGGAACCTTAAAGATCATCTAATTCCAAACACCTTACTATAGGCAGAGATATCTTCCGCTAGACTAAGCAGAGCTCAAACAGAGCAAATTAAATATTCTAAAGAGAAGACTGACACTGAACAGACAGTGCAATTTTGCAAGTCACATTTTCCTATGAAATGCGTTGCACAGTAGCAAATCCTCAACTAGTTTGTCCATCCCCTGTAGCTACGCTTATCTTTTTTTTTTGGCTTTTCATGTTGAATTCAAAGAATTGGTCATTATGAGCTACATTGCACTAAGAGTCAGACAAGGATTGTTGGATTGAGGCCAATTGCATGAGGTTCAACAAGGTGAAGAGCCAGATCCTGCTCTTGGGTCACAGCAACCCCAGGCAGTGCTCCAGGCTGAGGGAAGAGTGGCTGGAAAACTGTCCAGCAGAAAAGGACCTGGGGGTTCTGGTCAACAGCAGCTGAACATGAGCCAGCAGTGTGTCCAGGTGGCCAAAAAGGCCAAGGGCATTTAGATCTCTATCAGCAACGATGTGGCCAGCAGGACCAGGACAGTGATTGTCTCCCTGTGCTTGGCACTGGTGAGGACACACCTTGAATTCTGTGTTCAGTTTTGGGCGCCTACATGACAAGAAAGACCTCGAGGTGCTGGAGTGTGTCCAGAGAAGGGCAAGAGAGCTGGGGAAGGGTCTGGAGCACAAGTCTGGTGAGGAGGGCTGAGGCAGCTGAGGTTGCTTACCCTGAACAAGAGGAGGCTCAGGGTTTACCTTGTTACTCTCTTTAACTACCTGAAAGGAGGTTGTAGCCAGGTGGGGTTTGTTTTTTTTTCCCAAGTAACGATTAACAGAACAAGAGGAACTGGCCTGAAGTTTCACCAGGGGAGGCTTAGATTAGATATTAGGGAAAACTTCTTCATGGAATTGCAAAGCATTGGAACAGGCTGCTCATGGAAATGGTGGAGTCACCATCTCTGGAAGTGTTATAAAATATATGTGTATATGGCACCTAGGGACATGGTTTAAAACATGGTTGAAGTGCTGTATTGATGGTTGGACTTGATGACCCTAAAGGACTTTTTCAACCTTAACAATTTTATGATTTTGTGATTCTATAAGGAACATGTATTTTCCTTTATACTATTTTCACCACTCATTTCCAAGACATTCGCCTTACTGAGTTTTAAGAGGTAACTTCCAGGCAACATTCTAGCAGGCAGGGAGGAAATCTGAAACAGTGTAATTGTCTCCATTTCTACTCTTTAAGAGTACACCTTAATGTTAGTTAGGATGGCTTGTTTGGGGTTTTTTTTGTGGTTTTGTTTGTTTGTTTGGTGTGTTTGTTTGTTTGTTTTTTCAATTTTGCATTCTTTTTCTGGCAAATATATGTGAATTGCACAGTTTAGTGCTGATCCTGAAATAGTTCAGGCTCACTGTTTTACACACTGTTTTTTTAGTCCCAGTTTCTGTTGCAGACCTCGCCACTTCTCCCTAAAGTTGTCACTTATCACATCAGTTTGGCTTTTGGCAGGTTTTAGCTGGTGCCAAACAGTCACTGAGAGCTACTTTCAAGTGTGGGGCCGATGTCTAAATGAGAGCATTCAGGAAAGTAGCTGAAGCCAAGTGTTGAATTTTTGTTATGTCAGTGTCAAGGCTTATAAATCTCTTATTTTGCAGTGAAAGATTGAAACTAAAGGAGAAAATAAATTAGCCAAAAGTAGGAAAATCTGAGGTTCTTATGTGCAAACTGTTTTGTACGTGAGAAGCTAGAAGTACAGTATGTAAGAGGCTAGAAATTATGTCCTTACCTAAGAGTACAAAGGAAAAACACCTGGAGCTCAAAGAGAAATCCAATCAGACTGCTTGAGGTCAGTACTAGAATGCAAAGAGTAAGAAAGAGGGGATAAAGAATGAAGGAATCTTGGATCTGATATCCAAGGAGTTTTTTACTTAAAGAAATAATTAGTGCATTCAATAAGTTTATTAAGTTAGTGTTAGGAATTTTCAAGGAAAAAAGAAGTAAGTGGAAAACCACAAGCAGTTACCAGATGCAAAAGCTATTGAAATTTAACACAAATAATTTCCTCTATATTAGAGCTTATCTGTTTTTACAATAAATGTCCTGAAGACATGGTACAGACCATGATCTATAAATGATATTTACTTATGGCAAAAATCATTTATACAAACGTGTCCTGAGGGAATTTCATCCTCAGTGCCAAAAGGGAGACACCTTTATACAGGAGAAGGACCAGATTCATGTCTGTGTTCCCTTTTGAGGAGGAAGAGCTTGCAGCATCGTACTGCAATGTTCAGAAGAGGCAACATCACTGTACATGGGGATGCAGCTGAATTCCCAAAACCAAGTCTATATTAGCCATGGTTCAACAAGGCAGGTCTTCTCTACGCCTATCCTCACAAGTAATTCTTAGCTTATTGAATTATGGCTGTGCAAGCCTTTCCTAGGCTCTCTTTTTTCCCTCTCCTCAAGCTGTCCCAAAATCAAGCAAGTACATTATGTCAATGGAGAACAAAGTTAATGCACTCTCTTTCAGCAGGTTTATTACTTCAACCTCACTGTTGTATTGCCAGGGTTAACACAAATTCCACTTGAGAGCAAGCTACAGTGGGAGCAGTTTTTCTGGATTTTGGTGAGGCTTTTGATATTGTCCTCCCTATCCTCCTTCTGTCCAGCTGTGGGATGAGTGGGTTCACTGTGTGCTGGATGAAGAACTAACTGAAGGGTACAGCTCAAAGTGTTGTGGTGAATGGGGCTATATCTGGCTTTTAGAGTGGTCTTTCTCAGGGTTCAATTCTAGAGTCAGTTCTATTCAATATATTCATCAACAAATTGGATGCAGAAATTGAATGCACAATTGGAAAAATTTCTGATGACACCTAACTTGTAAGTGCAGGTGCTGTTGACTCTCTTGAGGGACAAGAGGCTTCACAGAAGGATCTAGATAGATTGGAGACCTGGGCAATTATCACTGATAAGAAAAAAATGATGAATTCTGTACCTGGGCACAGAAAAGGAGAAATTGGGAGAGGATTTGGGGTTGCTGGCCAGCAGTAGACAACATAAGACAGAAGTGTACCCTGTTAGCTGAGTGGGCAAAGCCCATCCTGGGCTGCATCAAACAGCAGAACTAGTTGGTGAAGTGATTTTCCTGCTGTGTTTAGGGCTGGTACCACCTTGGAAATGTAAAAAGATAGTGTTGAAAGTAGCAGAAAGAGCAAATCAGAGGCTATGGATATGATTATCAAGGACATGCTTTGAACATGTGACCTAGCAACCTAATATGTTTGACAATACAGACATAGAAATATTATGTAACTTGATATTTCAAAAATGTTTACACACCACTACTCACATAACAAATATTCAGTTAATGAACTTGGGGAATAATTATAACAAAAATAAAAATTTATTTCATTCTGCTTGAATCTGTATTGCAGCAGATAGAGCTTTTCAAGCTATTGATAATGCGGCTTCTGAAGTACCTTCCCTCTGTTTACCCAGTAACCAATTTTTTGCATTTGGTTCAAAATATCTTCCTCTATTTTCTATTACACTTTCTTTCAATGTAATTTTCACTTCAAAACCACTGAAGTTCTCATAAATCTGTATGGTGTAATTTATTTTGTAGGGCTGCAAGAGACATTGAGAGAAATACCTGTTAATAATTATACAATCAACATTCAGCAGGTTATTGGCTCAGACAGAAACACTGATGAGTGCTTTGGTATAGAAGTCCACTGTATTTCACATACACCTGATTGGTAATAATCACATGCAGTCTCAGTTTCTGAATCTTTTGATTTATTGTTCAGACCTAGAGGAACAAATATACCCTCAAGGAAAAATTAGTGAATGTATCTTTCTTCTTGGGTGTAGTATAGGCCCTTTCCAATTTTTTTGTAAAGCTATTGCCTTCTGCTTTTATATTAATATTGCTTTGTCCTCAGTGAAAACAACATATTCTCTATATCATCTGCAGTTCTAATCATAAGAATGATGAAGTAGTGAAAAAATTGCAACATGCATTTTCTTGCACCAAGATTCCTGCAGTCATACTCTGTCATCATGCTCTGCGGATGCTGTTTCTATACCTCTATTATAAAGGCCATATGTTTCCTCTATGTATTATGGATATAAACTAAAGCCCACTGAAATGGAAGAACTCTCACTTGGCTTCAGAGAAGTCCTATATCTCTAAAGAGAAAATCAACAGCAAAGGAAACTGGTTTTATACACTAATTTTTTGCAGATTTAAAGTACACAGTTCCAGATTGTATCTCCATTTTTAATTGTAGGTGTGAGTTTCAAACTAAAATTATGTACGCTGCCCTGTTTTATTTACATGGCAAACCTATTTACTGTTGCTGCTTTGAGCACATATATGTAGAAGGGAAAGGACTGAAAAAAAAAACCTGTTTAGAGGAACTCCTCCTTTGCTGGTACAGCCTGGAAACCTTTGCCTATCACTGCATGTTTATTGGCATAAACTGCTTGGCTGTGTGTTCCCATGAGTTAGCATCACTAGCAGAAATGAGAGGGCTGTTGTACATTCATGATGTACAACAGCAGAAATCGGTCTCCTCTGCAGGATTTAGTAGATAGGGTAGAAAATGTACTAAAAGGTGAAGAATTTTTCCCTGGAAGGTCTACCATAGACTAAATCCTCCAGAATGGAAGCTGACCAAACTGCTGTGTTTGGACCTCAGTCCAGCGTGTTTGTAGCTTTTATTTTCTGGGTAGGTTCCAGTAACCATCTCTAGCTGATCCGCAGTCTGTTTTGGGTAGAAAATTGGGATGGTACTTCTGCATGGAACTGGGATGCAATCACCCAGCCCACAGATTTCTCATGTACGGAAATGACTCCATAATCTGGACAGGACATTTATTGTATCTCCAATTCTCTGGATGCTTTGTTTTTAAGCTTCAACTCTGAATGGCTGGAAAGGACAGAAAGATTTTGCAAAGTATTCTGAAAAAAACTCCTCCTTCCTTTAAAGATATCAAAAAAGATGTACAGATCTACAGTTCCCTGCCCTAATTTCCTAACTGCTGTGAAGTTTTCAGTGGCTGTGACCACAGTCCAACAAGCAAACTCTAATATTGCCTTATGCAAGTGGCTACTTCTCCACATCACAGATGCTATCTCCTCATAGAGCTCTGTTTTTCTCAGATAATCTAATAATGAAATAGAACATTAATTTGTAAAATCATCCTTATATCCCTCTGTCCTAGATATTTTTTTCATTGGTTCCTGAGAAATTCTGAGCTTTCTTTTCACTGCTTGACCTCAGACTTTTTTAATCTCTAATGTAATACACACACTTGTGCTTTAATGGGGGTTTTAACTCTAAAAGATCACAGATCATAACTTTGAAATAATATAACTTGGCTACTCGACCATTAAATCTCATTGAAGATTGATTTATATTTAATATAACGAAGTTCTTAATGAAACTCCTGTGGTTTTGAGGGGGGTGGGATATTTGTTTGTTTTCTTTTTGCCTTTTTTGTGTGTTTTTTGTTGCTGTTGATTGTTTGGTGTTGTGCTGTGGTTTTTATTTCATCGAGGAACCTGTTGCCAAGAATGATTCATTTATCATGAGATCTTTAGAGCAGCAGTGCCTCATTTCTAGTCCTTGCCAATCTGCATAAGTCATCTAGCAACTCACTTGGAGCATGATTCAAAGGGCAATAGGCACTGTAGTGATGCTTTGAGGAAAAGAAAAATGTACTGGGCATGCTCAGTGAATGCTTTTCATGCAACTGTGAACAAACAAATCAGGCAAGACACTTGATTAAACAGCACAAGTGTGCACTGCAAAGCAAATTATGATAAATTACTAGTATTGATTACTTTTTACCAGAAGGATGAGATTGTCTGGTGTTTAAATTTAGGAATGCAACCAAAAGATACCTTGACCTCACCTCTGCACTGGGAACCAATATAAAATTAATTGGAGCTGTCGTTCAGGTAGAAGTCACAATTATTTGACAGTTGATTTATTAGTTTAAGAGCTAGCTACAAACCGGATGCGTTCTCCACTCGTACGTGCTTTCTGCAGCTTAGTTTGTTACTGCAGAAAAACCTCTGGGATGCTGATAGTTTTTGTTTAGTGCCTGTAGTATAATACATTATCATTTGAATTAATGCACCTCTGATCAGCAATAAACAATTTTAGCTTGTTTCTGTGATCACATTTTCCCCTTTTTTAATTTTGCTTTTATTTTGCTAAGTAGCTTGTGCTGCTGAATTCATAAATACATAACCAACTGGGACTTGGAGTCCTTCCACTGTATGGCATTTGCAACAGCCATCAAAAGTTGCAAATACCGTGTCTACTGGTACTGTTGATTCCATATCATAGATATGTTGCACTCTAAACAAAGCATGTACTGACCTGAATTCTCAGGAGTGTTGAGCAGCTGTTTCTTTTCTGGTTTTGTCCCAAAGAACTGATCTATTGTAACTACTGGTTAACTGCCTTTTCAGTGTGAACACAGAAACTTCAGTGTGGGTGGCAGAGTTTACTCTTATAAATCTTTTCTACATGTGTATATGCAAATATACACACCTAATGTGTCCAAGGGAAAATTATAAATATTATTATTTCATTAAGTTGTCATCCTTTTGTTCTTTTGTCCAAAGGAATTTAAATCTTTAATTGCCATATCATGTCTCTCTTCTGTAATCATGAGGATATGTACATTTTATCTGAAATTATTGCAAAGCTTAATTAATCTTTGTCTAGATTAATAAAATTACTCATGCATGAAGATATATCAGAGGAAACCTAACAAAATCAAAGGCAGGGAAACTCTTTTCTGTCAGCTAGAATTATAGATACTTTAAAAAAGGCATTTTAAATGTCTCCTCTATTTTTTGGGGGTTTTGGGGCTTTTTCGACATGACATGTGCAATGTTGGCATGATAATATCCATCTTTCTCCACAGTGCTTCTATAGGGCATTTTGCTGTGTGTTCAGCACCAGAATAATAGGATTGTACTGCTGCCATGCACAGCATGTAGCTGTTGAGTATAGGCAAAACCAGATCACGCTCACAGATACCAGAATATATCAAAAGCAAGACTCTAGCACAACCTGGAATCAGGGTATCTTGATTGTAGTGCCTCGTTGCAGGTCACATGCCTGAAACATTGAATTCTGTGTTTTGGAGAACCTGATGTGACCTCCGTTTCAGAAATTAGATTGGGGAATCTGCTGGGTCACTGTGCCTCCTGCCAGTATCTTCTCCTCAACTTCATTCCTTTCTATCATCTTATGTTTTTATGCACTATCTAATGCATTTCTCACTGAAATAATGGTAGGATGTAAACAGTATGTAATGAAACATCTGGGGCCTCCTGAAGAAAAAAAAATGAGTTTGAAGCACTATAGAATACAATGTACTAATAGACTGTAATGTGCAGAGTACAAATGTCACAGCTTCATAATAGAATGCAGTGGTTCTGCCTTCAGGTCAAGAAAATTTCTGGAACTCCACTAACCATATTTTCCCCTAAGATCTTATAAAAATAAAAAAAGCCAAAGCAAAACAAGCTAACAAAAACCCTAGTTGCACAAAAAAAAAAAAAAATTAATGAATTCTAATTATTTTCTGCCTTCTTTTTCTCAATTTACTCTAATGCTATAATGTGCAAGCATAGAATCACTGGAAAAGACCTTCACGATTGTCAAGTCCAATCATTAATCCAGCAATGCAAAGCCCATCACTAAACCATGTCCCCAAGTGCCACTTTTAAATACCTCCAGGGAGGATGACTCAACCACTTCCCTGGGCAGCCTGTTCCAGCGCTTGAAAACCCTTTCCATGAAGAAATTTTCCTTAATATCCAATCTAAACCTCCCCTAGTGCAACTTGAAGTTGTTTCCTCTTGTCCTGTTGCTTGTTGCCTGGGAGAAGAAACTGAGCCCCACCTTACAGGTAGTTACAACTACCAACAGATAGTTGTAGAGAGTGGTGAGGTCTCTCCTCAGTCTCCTTTTTTCTTAACTAAACACCACCAGTTCCTTGAGCTGCTCCTCATAAGACTTGTTCTCTCCCATAATGTAGTACTTTGCATATTTTAATACTTGAACACTAAAAAAAAACCAACAAAAATAATGTTACACTTAAAACCTAGACAATTTCTGCCCCTTTGTCTGCCATTGTACCTCCCCTATTAAAATGTATCATATTTGTATGTGCAAAGAAATAATTCAGATTTTCACAACATATCTTCTGACCTTTCAAAATTAAGGTGATGTTGGTCGTGTTTTTTTTTCCCTTAGTCTTTTTTACCCATTTCTTTCCCTTGCTCCCTTTTTCTCTCCTCAGTGGTGGGTCTACTAAAAGTAGAGCTTGGCAATTTTATTGCTAAAAATTCTATTGGTGCTGTATTCAGCTCTATTTTACTGATAATTTGAAAGTTCGATCTCTTGAGAATAGTCAGGGTTAGAAATATACTTTCTGATCTGGGAATTTCACTTTTTCAGCTACATCAAGTATTATGCAACATTTATTTAGAAACCTGGCAGATGATGAAATATTGAACCTTAAAACAGGAGTGACACTTTGGTTTTTATTATAAAGGACTGATCATTCTCTGTTTCCCATTCCTAACCAGTATCTTTCTGTTAACTTCTTTATTTACACCAGAAAATAGAATAAAATCTGACTTAAATTGTTTTAAATGTTTTCTACATGTTTTTAAAAGATGAATAGATTTTTTTTCTTTCTTATTGACTGTATAGTTAGATGCATCATATCAAGGTGGACTGGATTTTACAGGCATACAAATACAAATCATTTTGCCAATACGTTTTTTAAAGAGTCAATAAAAAAATAGATTTTATATAAAATGTGAAGCTTAAGCAAATTACAGGATGGCATTATAAAACTTTTTACTGGAAGAATTTTGATCTGGCCAGGGTAATTCACTTGGCCATTTCAAATTTGTTGTAATTAAATTTTTATTTTTACACATAATGTTGTATTCTGTGAAAACAGTTTAATATATTCTAGTTTACAAGCTATTCTTGTAAAGGATTACAGGCACTATATATCTGTAGACTAGTGTGATGTTGGCTCATTATTGTATCTAAAAATTTTGTGAAGCATTCTGTCTTAGATCAAGGCAAAAAATTTCTGTTTAAGTCTTTTCCTAAATTCCTATATTCCAAGGTACTTTTGAGCTACTTTGAACACTGAAAACACATATTCCCATATTTATCTGTTTGCAAATGGGATGGAAAAACAAATCTGATCTAACATTAAAAGGGATGAAAAAATACTTAAAGACAGCCCTACAGTTCAGTTCCACGTCTTTTGTTGTAGAGTTAATCATTTGTTTTCATCTGTTGGACACGTGACTTCACCTTCAAACAGTTATGTTTGTCGTCCCATCTACCTCTCTTAAATCTGTGCAATTTTTCATAGGGCTCATTGTCTGCTAGGGTCTTTACCACCACAATTAATAAAAAACTTGTTCACATTGTCACTGTGAATATGAAATACTGAGCAAGATATACAGCCTGTGTAGCAGGATAAAATTTATTGTAGTAGGACAAAACTCATTTATGGTGAATGTCTCATATCTTAGCTTGATTAAATGCTTTTCAAAAAGAACAATGATTTCCTATTGATTCACTGTTTGCAAACATAATTATAGAAGTAACTAGGAAGAATCTGATTCAAAAGCAAGGGTTCTGATAACTCTGAGGGAAAGATATATAAGATGAACTATCTGTATTGTTAGAAGCAGAGATGTGAATCTGAGTTCCCATTTCAGTAATGTTGACATTAATAGACTCCAGCAAATGCACTCTTGTTCTGCCCAAATGGACAAGTGAATACAATTCTTGCCTTTCATACTGTGTTTCAGTCTGTCATAGATATCTTTTATGAATCCAGACCATCTTTGATAGCAGCTTATCTGACATCTAAATCTTTGTTGCTGCTGTTATCTTCAAGGCTAAATAATGCCTTCCACCAACTCTGTCTTTTTTGATACTTGTTTATCTTCAATTTTGTTTGGGTTTTTTTAAATCTTCCTGTTGCACAGAAAATTGTGTAGCTGATGAGGTCTGGTATGTGTCATCATCTGCAAGCACATCGCAGAACCACTGAACAATGGCAGACTCCAGAGCAAGTGCCATAATACAGTTTTAGCACATAACTTTGAATTACTTTGTCAAAAATCGATTTGAGAAAGTCAGCCATGGTATGAGTTCCAGATAGTTTTGAAACATTAAATCATTTTCACACTGTTATATACAGCTACAGATAGGGTCTTCTGTCAGAGGCTTTTAACAAGCATTAAGAGGCAGTTCATTCCCTCGAACAATGGCAATGAAGGGTCATTTGGACTAAAATATCGAAACAGATCTCATTTATCCAGCATTATAATTGCATACTTGTAGTCCTTTCTGACAGTCTCTTGAGCACAGAGGAGTCTTGGAAAAATAATTGAAATCTGTAGAAGCACCATGCTGAACTGAATAGTAGTGGTGTAAAAGCCATTTAATAAAGGCGAGGGTCAGATCCTTCAAGGAGGTTTTGAACAGTACTCTCTAAGAAAGAGATAATCATCAGAAATGACAGAGGTCTTGGGAAATGTTTGCTTGCTGTAATCATTTCATGTGAGTTTGTGCAATTATATGTTATAATATAAGGCAAGGCCATTGCCCTGAGGTCTAAGCCATCTGCTTTTCCTGTGTTTGTTCATGGAAACATCTGAACTATCTCCTGCAGCAACCAGTGCCATGGAAAAGTGTATACATGCTGACCTTCAGCTGAGCTTCATTTGTTATTTACTCTACCGTTTTTAGCCCTGTCATTTGCTGAAGTACCAGAGATCATCTGGATGCTCCAGGCAGATTGCAGCCAAAGAGGTTAGGTGAAAATACCAGAAATGTCATTGCTCAGAATTGCCATGTTCAATATTTTAGAGGAAATAGTGTGAGATGAATGATTTTGATGATGAGAAAGTGTCACATGTTGTGATATTATTTGAGAATATTTTGCTGTTGTTTACAGCAAAAAGGGTTATGAGTGCTGTGGTACATGACACCTCTTGTGCATTCCACAATATTGGATTGTTTTCCCTTCTGATAATCTAAGAGAATCTAAGAATGGCTGTCTTTAGGTAAGTGGTCAAATATAGAGAGAATTGGGGAGAGCACTCAGTACGTATTTTTTATTTTATTTGAGATATTTGAATCATTGCAATATTTTTGGAATGAAGGTCTGGCACTTCAGGTTTGTCAGAGTCCAATACATTCTGTCAGGTTCCTTTTGATATTGTACCCATGGAGCGTATAATGTTTAATATCAGATTTATTTATTTATTTATTTAAAGGTAGTTGTTGTTACACAGGATTTCTGATTTGGCAAGAATGATACAAATTTTGTCACATAATATAACACAATGTAAGTTACACTTAGAGAAATATATATAAAAATAGCAAATCACAGTTTGATCATAATGCCAGCGTGATTTCCCTTAGTGGTCTCTATAGTCTACTCGCCATTACAATACCAGATGTCCCCAGTCACTAGGAAGAAATATGTGGATTGAAGCCAGCCCAAGCCCATTGTTCTTCCTGAAACTCTGCTGCCAGTTGTTCAGCCTCTATACTCTGTTCTAAGCCAGGTATTCACTCCTGCTGTATTGGTCTGGACAACTTACGGAGACATTCACACTTCTTATTAACTCAAAGACAAACACCATCAGTTGATCCATCCCACTGCCAACAGATATCTAACACAAAAGACATTCTTTAGTCCCCTCCTTGCCTACACAAAGCCAAACTCTTCACAACAGCTGTGATCATCAACATGACTAAAACATGTTCCTAAGCACCACATCTACCTGGTTTCTGAACACTTCCAGGGACAGTGATACTACCACTCCCCTGGGCAGCGTATTCCAATGCCTTACCACAATTTCAATGAAGAAATTTTTCATAGTATCAAATCTAAACCTCTTCTGATGCAACTTGAGGCCGTCTCCTCTTGCCTTATTGTTTTTCACTTGGGAGAAAAGACCAACTCCCCATGTCTACATCCTCATTTCATGTCCCCCCTGAGCCTCCTTTTCTCCAGACCAAAGACCCCCATCTCCCTCAGCTGCTCCTCATAAGATTTGTGCTCCAAGTCTTATGAACTTCCATTTGTCTTGGGATCTCAAAGAATTTTATAAAGATGGCAAACATCCCTATTTCCATGGTCTGCCTTACATTTCTGAGTCGTGGCAGTGCTTTGGCTTAAAACATGTGCATGATGATCCCATACTCTAATAATGGACATTCCTATTATTAAAAATTTTACACTGATCGCTAAAACTTTGACAACCACTGCATATGAAATTTTTTGTAAAGGTTTTATCTTTTTAATGGGAAGCATCATCAAGATAAAATTTTAATGTATTAAACAAATTTTATTTGAAACCTACTTTTTTTTAAAATAAATTTATATTCAGTTACAACATCCTGACATGACCAAAATAGACACTTGAGACTTCACAATAATTTTGCTGTAGGGTTTTAGTAATAGATAAGAATAATTTATAGAGCTTGAATTCTGTTGTTACAACTCTGCTAAGTATCACTAAAATAGAAAATCTCTTTAGAGATGCCTTTAAATAGTTTTTTTACCTAATTGAAAAATAAATATTTGTAGCCTTTCTATTTACTCTCAGAGATTAAGGAGATTGTGTGTAAAATTCCACCAATGACAACTTGACCTATGACCATATAAAGTGTCTTTAAATGAAAGATTTCTAACACTCCAGGAAAACAAATTAAAAAAAAATAAAAATCAATAAAAGCAGAAGAAAACCTGTGCTGCAAATCTTTAATAATTGTACTACTTCGGAGAGTATCTTTTGGGGACCTACAGGCAGTTTTCATGTGAGATAATTGCAGTTAGAATGTATTATGCTGTTAACTTCAGTAGAGGGATTTTCTGTTTATTGATGCAGCTGGTAACACAGTCATAATAGAAGGTTATATGAAATCTCTCACTTTACCTTTCTATTTTACAGAATCATAGAATCATAAAAGGCTTGGGTTGGAAGGGACCTTCAGAATCATATAGTTCCAACCTCCCTGCCATGAACAGGGATGACACCCACTAGAGCAGTTGTGTTTTTTTTTTCAACTGCTGTTTACTTGAATTTTTCCACCCTGGGCATCTACTATGAACTTTTTATCTGCAGAAATCTCAGTTTATCAGGCTCATTAAAATCTGATGCAGTTTATGGTGGTTTTTTGTTAAATATTCCCCGATTATGTCTCAGTTTAGTATGGTCTTTTCCATATGTAGAGAATCTACAAGACATGGATGTAGGGAACATGCAAGGAAACCCCTGCTTTAGGCTGCAGGAGGGGATTTGCCAATACTTTGCTAATATCCAATGTCCTGTCTAGTGTGGCAACATGAAAAAGCAATCAAATCTGTTATGAGTGCAGAAGAAGATCTAGAATTGATACCAAATGTGTCCTACATAGATGTGAATGTGGTCAGGGTTGGGATGGGATGAATGACTGAAGGTTATAGTTGTGATTTATGGAAGTAGCGATCACTCATCACTGCCACAGAAGTTAATGGGATTGCTGCCAGGAATGTATAATGCTCTAAAGAGAGTGGAACATCCTAAAACCAACCAAAATCTAGATTAAAAATTTGAATTGTTTATTTTGATCCTGTGATTTTTAATTTTTATTTTTATTTTTGGTTGTTGGGTTTTTTTATATGTCCTAGCACTCAAGATGAGGTGTGGAAATATTTTGATTACTGTTTCCATTGCATTCTGCTGCTGCAGTAGTGAACACTTCTGGTAAAGAAATTGCTGTCCTCTAAGCCACTTTGAATAACGTGAAGTAAGCAAGTTGAATGACACTTTGAGCTTTTTCTCTGCTGTTTCTGAACTACAACTATTTTTCCAGCATGTCCTGAATGATAAGGAATGGGGTTGTAGAAGAAAGAATGTAATTCTTTAGTTTCTGAGAAACTCATTTTACTGATTCTTTACAATACACTTTGCTACACACTGAGTGGATCTACAGGGTGTTAAAGTGAAACTCCTAGAATATTATAAATATTTCTTTGATAAGTCCTTTGTCAGCAAAGTGTTAATGCTACAGAGGAAATCAAATTCTTAAGATGTTATACTCGTAACTGAGATGTTGCATCCAACAGAATACACTCCAGATGTGTGAAAATTTCCAAAAAACTCTAGATGACACTCACAACTAGATGTTGATCTGGTCTTGCTTTGCTTCTTGTTTGCTCCCAGAACATGATCATTGGTGTCAGGAAAATCTTAACACAGTTTTAATATGGTAGAAATGTGTGGGGAAATATGCAAAACATTGCAACATTTGCAACTGTTTGTTCCTATTAAGCCATGAATTTGTAATTGCTATAAGTGACCAAAAGGGGCCTCTGGTGGTCTAGTGGTTAGAGTGTTTGACTCTCACCGCTGCGACCCGGGTTCGATTCCCGGCCCCCTGGGCAGGTGGAGCTCGTCAGCCGTGGAAGGCAATCCACCTAAGAGAAGGTCACTCTAAACAAACCTACATCCTGGGGACCTCACTGCCACTGTCCAAGCTTTGCTTGAACCTCAGGACTAAAGGGTGGGCTCAGTTCAGCGCACGCTGTGTCTCACCTAAAAATCCACTGCGCAGGCTGGAAGGGTTAATGACCTTTCCCAAATCTTCGCTCGCGAAGACTGGCCATTATATAAGTGACCAAAAATATACTTGCAAGTGTTGCACTTGTAATCCATGGGCTTCGTACTTTATTTTTACTTCTGAGGTTCAGTGGAAGGGAATGAAGACTCTTCATCTGCAATATGATCTGATCAATGCTAGAGGAAGAAAACTGTAAGTATGGAAGACAAAACCAGTCATGTAGGTTCACATAATTGCTAATACATGAAGGAAACGTGTGCATTGAGTACCTTGTCCCAGCATATACATCATTTGTGATACAGTATATCAATTTTGTATTAATGACTCCTGTTTAGTTGATGACTTTTCTTCTGTAAGTTAGTGAGGCCATGTTAAGGTCTTAAAGCTATACTTTTGAGATTGTGATGATTTTGGAAGGTAATGGAGGAGTTTCCCTTTCTCTGAAACTCTCAAGATTTAAGTTGACCAAACACTGACAACTCCATATGCCTTTTTATCAGTGGATAAAGACAGATTCCTGTGATGCTATCCTAGAGTCATCCTACAGTATGTCTGAAAAAGTTGGTCAAATCACACACTGGAAGAACCTACTTTTCCCTATTGATGATAAAAAGGGCATCTGGTGGCCATCTTAGGCAGAGACATACCTTTCAGATGTCTACAGTGAAGCAGGATTAATCTCTTCGTGAGTCATTCATCCCTGGAGGTGTTCAAAAGGCATGTGTATATGGCACCTGGAGACATGGTTTAGAGGTGAACACAGTGGTACTTTGTTTACAATGGACTTAATTATCTTTGAGGGCTTTTCCAACCTAAATGATTCTATGATATGCTTTACACAAATCCGATTGCTTTAATAACCTTTAAGCAATTTTAATACTATGTCATAGGTTTGCTTGCTCAAAAAATCCAAGCAGAAATTTTCCTTTCCCCTGTCCCACTGTAAGAGAAGGATGTTAAACAAGGAGGGGGACGGGGTAATTTACTATACAAAAGAACTAGCTGGCAGACCTGTACCTTTTGGGTACAGGACTATTGTTTAGTTGTTTTTGTGTTCTTTTGCTGGTTTTATTTGCCAATATACATATATCCTTTAATAATAGGTTGTTATTTTCCTTTTTCCATACTTCCTCGATTGGAGCCTCTTAATTTCAGATTTACAATTGCTGAGAGAGAGGAGTTTGGTCTACCTCATAATTCACCCTCCTTAGCAAAACATTTTCAGTCTCATTAAACTGAGACGTACTATTAAAGTGCTTTCTGTATATGAAGACTTTTTTCTGGATGTGGTGCTCTCTGGAAACTGTTGCTTATTATTACTTTTGAGGACTCAGGAAGCATGGATCCTTTATTTAAATCTGTATAGTGTTTTGTGTATAACACTGAAGTTACAGAAGCTTTTTCCCCTCTGTGACTGAAACAGTTAAACTAGTACTCAGAAAAAGCAGAGGCACTGAAACGTTCTATTATCACAGAGGCTATCTCCTTGTGGTATAACAAGGAGTTGACCCTGAAAATTTGGTACAAGCTCATTGCAATCACTCTGACTAAGGCCACAGGAAAATAGAGACTGATGTATTTTTATAGAACACTACTCAAGGCTTATTTTTATTTAAACTAGGGGGAGGTAAAGAGGGTGGAAAATGAGAAATATTAGTGACTCAGCATTTTAAATCATCCCTTTTGAAATGAGGTGAGGAAGGGAGGAAATGAAAAGAATGAAGTTTTGAGCTACAAGGAGGAATAAATAGCCAAGGATTTTCCAAAACTTCACCACTACGATTAAATAGGCTTGTTGGAAATCCCATCTAGATGTGGCCATTTGTAAATTAAGTTGAAATTGCCCTTTTCAGGGCATGAAATTTCCATTGAGACTTCTCATGTTAAGTTGCTAACTTCAATTACATAAGCTTAGTCTGTTGGGAAGAAACTGCTACTATTTATTTATATAATACTATATAAATTGAGGTGAGATAATTTTGTTTCTATATTGCCTTTGCTGCTAAAACCACAGAAATAAATTTTAATCTTGCATGATATTCATAAGAGTCTGACTGAACACTCCTTGAAATAATTAAAAAATTCCTTTTAGATTTTTCTGTCATTTTACAAACTAACTAATGTGGATGTCAATGAAAACATGATTTCAGTGTAATCATGGTTGCTATTTCTTAAGTTATCAGTCATTAGACTTCAGTGAAAAGACAAACCCAAAAAAAAAAACAAAAGAGAAAAACTTATGTACATCTATTAATTTATCTGAATACTAATTTTGAGTAGCAAGGTTCTTTCAGCACTTTGTCTATCAAAAAGGAAAAAATTCCTAGATTTGGAGCTTTTGGAAGAACTCTGGTATTTGCTTTTTAATATTGTCAGTATATCTTTGAGGCTATCTGCTGACCAACAATTTTTGAAGGTTCTTGCAAAGAAGACAAAGCTGCGTTAAAGAGGAGGCACATTTTTCTCTTTTGTGAAGCTGTAAGATCCAAAGGGAGAGTGTTCCTCATAAACCTGATATGTTCAAAATTCTGTTTTATACCAGAGGTAATTCCACACACTGAAGAACTGTAGACAGAGTATTTTCTGATCCTGCCTTTTCCCCTTTCCTTTAATTGAGTTTTCGTAAGGGAACTTGTTCTTTTTGGCACATGGAGTAAATGTCAAGGCCAAAGTAGCCTTTGCAGAAGGAAATGCTGACATTTCTAGTCAGTGACAGAGAAGAAGGATGTTTGTTTGCTTTTACTTCAAGACAAAATCAAGAATGTAAATGGGAAAAAATATAATGAATTGATTTGAAAAATGAATCTTTGTCCACACACACAAATCATAAATCATAGAATCATAGAAGGGTATGGGTTGGAAAGGACCTTAAAGACCATCTAGTTCCAACCCCCCTGCCATAGGCAGGGGCAGCTTCCACTAGACCAGGTTGCTCAAAGCTCCATCCAACCTCTCCTTGAACATATCAGGAATGGGGCAGGCAGAACTACTCTAGGTAACCTGAGAACATACAGGGAACTTTTTATTCTTCCCCCTATTAATGTCATCCCAAGTTTCACCAAGATTCTCTATGAATGCAAATAGCCTATCCTGCTTTCTTCTTCCAACTGTGGAATCCAGTGTCTCATGAGCAACTAGCTCATGCTGCTGCAATTGGGATTCCTGGGTGAAGGTGAGGGTCAGATGCCAGAAAGGGTCTTGATGACGTGGAGATGAAGTTGCACAGACTTCATTGGAGCAGAATATTCTTTGCATCTCAAGGTGAAGACTATTAATCAGCCTAAGCAAATTTAAATTATCATCCCATGTAAAAGCAAGTATTAGAAAATCTGTTCTTCATTCACCATGCTAACATAGTGTTCTAAAATGTTTGGTGATTGATCTAACCCTTATTTCATAAGCATTCACATAGATATTTTACGAGATTTATGTTTTTTTCATACTTGTGCTTGGAACACATTCTGATTTGGAGCTTTCAGGATATCTCAGAGTATTTAAGATCACTGAGACTGACCAACAGAAATGCAAACACTTGAGATATTAGCTACTCCTGGTTTGTACTTCTAGGAAATTTTTAGAGCCTCTTCATATATTTTACTGTGTGTCATGTATCACAGAAACAATTTCCAAGTGCTTCAAAGAATTACATTGGTATGGTATTTTAGGAGAATATAAGCTAGGATGCCTTGACACTGTCAGAATCTTGAGAATTTGAAATATTAATTATCAAATCTTACGTAAGTTAATTTAATGCACAACACTGTTGAGTATTATTAGAATTGCACAAAAAAATTGTCAAAGGCCTTCTTTATAGCTAACTTAAAGCAAGGAGCTCTAAAAGACTCTCCATTATAGAGCAGGAGGAGGATTCTTACAGCTCCAGTAAAAAAAAAAAAAAGGAATTTTCCATAGTTTTAAACTTTTTTGAAACCTACCTTTGATGACTAAGGGATTAAAAGGAAGAGCTTCTAGGGTAGAGCTAGTTATAATGGTTTCTCTTATAGTCCCTGAGAGATATAGGCAGTTCTAGAGTATGATTTATCTCAGTCAAAAATACACATCAAAACTAGATAGGTTTAAGGACATCTATTTCTTTTCATTGGTATAAAGGGAGTATAGGACAATATCTGAAAAGTAGGTACCTACATTCTAATTGTCCATATGAGAGGGATCCTGGTTCCAGTGAATGTGAAAGCTTTGTTTGTCTTGTCCCTGTGGTGCTCCAAGGAGTCCTTATTATGTCTTTCGAAATACAAAGGGGCTTATAAGAGAGATAGAGAGACTTTTTACCAAAATCTGTAGTGACAGGACAAGGGCCAAAAGTTTTTAAATGAAAGAGGATAGATACAAGGAAGAAATTATTTTTTTATAAGGACACCCACAGGTTGCCCAGAGAAGCTGTGGACACTCCATCCCAGAAGCTGTTCGAGGCCAGGCTGGATGGAGCTCTGAGCAACCTAGTGGAAGGTGTCCCTGATCATGTCAGAGAGGTTGAACTAGATGATCTTAAGGGTCCTATGCAGCACAAACAATTCTATGATTCTGTGATTTACCTTTTAAGTCTTTGTGCCTTCAGCCATATTTTGCTATGGTTGGTTGCTTGGACAATAAAAAAAAAAAAAAGAAAAATCAGCAATATTCTTATATCCGTGATATTATGCATCTTAGAAAATACTTACATGTAAAGTGTTAGTTACTAAGATCTCAGGAGGCTAATAGAGAGTCTCATCTAAAGAAAATCAGTTGGTGGGATTACCCAAAGAAGTTTCAAACTTCATAACTTGATTCAAGTCACTGAAAATATTGACCATAATCATTATTCAGATACACATCATAAGAGTCCAGTTATTCTTAGCTGGAGAATATAGTTTTACTGAAGATAGTGCTACTGTATCACTTCACATAACCAGTTGAAGTTCTGTCCAGAATAACCATCAATATTTTTGAAACTCAATGCCGTTCTTTCTGGCATTAGGTAAATTGAGGAATATCCTCTGGCAGCTTTTGGTTAGTTTTGAGAAATGGAAAACCAGATGAACTTCTGGTTTCTTTGTCACACACCACGTGCAGCTCATGAATAAACCAAGGTGACACATTTAGCAACCAGAAGGCTTGGAAATTAACTTTGAAGGAAAGATTAACACATAGTGCAAAGTGGTTTTCCTCCATGATGACACAGATATGCATTGAACTAGAACACAGCAATAGTTTTTATTGAATGTGAAAAGTGAGTAACATTTAGTTTCCTTATAGAAGGCGTGAAAAGGTCAGCTGGAAGTTTTATTGATGGTTCTTAAAGGAGAAGCTTTCTTACTGCAATGCAAAATTGGAGCTTATTTGAACAGAGGAAATTGTATTAAAAAAGCAAGTCCTGTTCCATAGAACAGTTACATTCTAATCTCTCTCTATATTTATATTGTTGTCCAGTGCTCTATGCCAATGTTTCAGGAAAAAAAAAATCTCTAAGGACATATCTTAGAATTTATCTATTACCTGAGCTTCATTTATTACACAATACTGATTCAGTTTTAAAAAACCATACATTCCAGTAGGTGTCCAGAAAGTAAGAAAGAAAACACATTTATATGCTTATTAATTATTGGGCACTTATTTTTACTTGTCTTGGAGTTAAGTGTCCTTAACTTGTCTTGGAAATACAAATATTATGTAAGTGTAGCATTTCAGACTGAAGATTTAGCATCTTGGGGAACTTCATTTTATGACCCATTATAACCTCAGTATAAATGTACATCATTAAGCCCACCTGAAAATTAACTTAACAACAGTTGTTCTTTAAAAGACAGATGCTTATTAGTGAAAAGAATCATGAGCACCACAAAATAGTCTAATGACCATTACTAATTATTATTAGTACAGCTAATAATAACAGTCATGTTTGAAGCGATTTTCAATGAAAGTATTTAATAGTTTATGGAATGTTTGTCTCCAGCAGCCTTTGAGAGGCAAATATTATAAATGATGTATGATTAAATGATGATACACATAAGTGAGGAAATCATTATGGTCATAAAATGTGGCATATGGAGAAGTGGGAATGAGGGAAGAAAAGTGATTAAAACATTGGTCTTGTCATTAAGAGACCAGTAGTCTGTATATGGTTATTGGTGTGAATTTGGGTGCTTCACTTCATTGTTTCTGCTCTCTTGCTGCAAAATGGAAATGATAATTTTCTATATTAGTCGCATATTAATGTATGGAGCTGTATTGAAGTAAATGGATGTGAATATCACAGATATGAATATATGTGTGCAGGTACCTCCACTTCTTTCTCTCTTTCCACATATCACAGAATAGTCTGAGTTGGAAGTGACCCACAAGGATCATCAAATCCAACTCTTAAGCCTATATGGGGATGTATTGGGTCCGGCTGAGCTGGAGTTCATTTCCCCATAGCAGCCCTCACAGTGCTGTGCTTTTCATTGGTAGCTAGAAGGATATTGATAACTCACCAGTGTTTTGAATACTGCTGAGCACAGCATCAGCACTGTAACATTCCTTCCTCAGTCAAGATCCTGGGAGGGGACACAAATAGGCCAGCTGACCCAAACTGACCAAAGGGATATTCCATACCATATGACATCAATTGAGATATAAAAGCTAAGGCAAGGAGCAGGAAGGCAGGCTTTCATTGTCTCCAGTGGCTGCCTGCTGAGGAAACGTCATGCACACTGAAGCCCTGCTTCTGGGAAGTGGTCAGACATTGCTGCTGATGGGAAGTAAAGAATAAACCACGTTATCTTTCGCTTCACTTTTGTGTGTGCAAGCTTCCGCTTTGCTTCTGCTTTAATAAACTGCCTTATCTCAACCCACGAGTTGTTTTCCATCTTACTCTCTCCCCTGTCTGGCTGGGGAGTGATAGAGCGGTTGGGTGGGCACCTGGCATTCAGCCAAGGTCAACCCACCACAGGGGATCAAACCCACAACGTTGGTGTTATTAGCACCATGCTCTAACCAAATGAGGTAACATACTTTACTGCAGAATCTACAGAAACCTATGTAAGGAACCTGAACCTTCCCCTGGGTCTCAACTGACAACAGCGTGAGTTCTATTCTGTTACTTGGGGTTGCCACTAATTCTTTTTCTAAACACTGTCTCATTCTGTAACTTCACCCTGATTCAATTTCACTCCTCTCAGTTTCTTATCCAGAGAAGTCTAACTCTTAGGCACATTTATCTGTTTTTCATGAGTGGAGCACATTATTTTTGACGTTCTGAGATTTTTCAAAATCCAATTTTGTACCAGCCTCACTGGTTGCTGATCTTCCTGACCTTATCAGCCACCAATAACTGTTGTCTATGAGTTTTCTGTTTTATCTGCTCCCACAAGCCAGTCACCTATACTCCTTGGTGCTTGCTGAGTTCACCCACTCTAGTTCAGCAGTGGCTTCCCCCAGAGAAGCTCCTCAAGGACAGCCTCGACTCCAATTGTTCCAGGAAAACAAAACAAAAAAATAAATACTTAAAAATGCCTGGTTTTCCATCATGTAATTTTTAAATTTACATTGTAGTGGGCTGACCCTGGTCAGATACCAGGTACCCACTAAAGCTGCTTTCTTGCCCTCCCCTCTGCAACTGGAGAGAGGAGAGAGAAAAAAAACCAGCTAAGAATTCATGAGTAGAGATAACAGCTGGGAGAGGTCAGTGACTGATTACCTTCACAGGCAAAACAAGACTCAGAGTGGGGATAATACTTATTTTATTACTAACAGGACAAGAGTCAAAGAGTGAGAAATAAAACAGTCTTAAAAACACTTTTCCCCCACCCCTCCTTCCTTCCATGTTCTCCCTCCTCCCCCCCAGCAGTGCAGGGGGACGGGGAATGGGGGTTGCGGTCAGTTGTTGTTTCTGCCACTGCTTAGGGAGAGGAGTCCTTCCCCTGCTTCCATGGGGTCCCTCCCATGGGAGATAGCCCTTGATGGACCTCTCCAACCTGAGTCCATCCCTCGGGCAGCAGCTCTTCCCAAACTGCTGTCCCGTGGATCACTTCTTCATGGGGTGCAGTCCTTCATGAATGAGCTGTACTGACGTGGGTCCCCCACAGGGGCCACATGTCCGACCCAGAAAAAACCTGCTCCGACATGGGCTTCCCTCTCCACGGGCCGCAGGTCTCTGGCAGGACCCCACTCTGTCCTGGGCCACATGGTCTTTGCCATGGGCCACAGGGGCCACAGCTCCAGCACTTGGAGCACTCCTCCCTCTCCTTCTGCACTGGCCTTGGTGTCTACATTGTTATTCCCATGTTCTCACTCTGCTCTTCCCTGGCTGGAATTTTTTTTCTGCACAGCAGTCTTCTTTTCTTAAATATATTATCACAGAGGCGTTACTTCTAATTGGCTCGGCCTTGGCCAGCAGCAGGAAGTCTGTCCTGGAGCCGGTTGGCATTGGCACCACAAAACAGGGGAAGCTTCTAGCAGCTTCTAACAGAAGCCACCCCTGTAATCCCCCTGCTAAAAAACCCAGCCACAGAAACCCACTACACCATTTATAAAGACAACAAAGACTTTTAACAATAGTGATTTCTGATGCTGAATCATGGGAAGAAAACTTAATTCCCACCTTTAGGGAACGTTTATTCTTATTAGTTTCTTATAAATTGTTGATGTTAACAGATAATACTCTGATATTACAGATTTTCCACTTAAATTGTGGAGATAGGCTTTTACATTGCCCGACGTGTCATGTCAGACTAAAAACCATAGGCAGATCTAAACTTTTTTTTTTTTTTACTGAGGCTATGCTGAGAAAACCTATTTGTATTTTTGCGTATATTAACAGATTTTTTTCCCCTGAAATTTTAAAATCTTATTATTTTATAATTTTTCTCAAGTTTTGTTTTATTAGATAGAGTCACACAGTCACAGAGTATTCTGAGTTGGAAGGAACCCACAAGGATCATCAAGATATATTTGGAAAAAAAAAGTAATTTTTCTTTCTGTCTGGAGTTGTCTGTACATAATATGCTGTAGGTACTATAAATGGGCAGTACACTTGAACCAGAAAAAGGGTTGAGACAGCTTAAAGTACTTAATGTACAGTTTGATAAAGAATGTGCATTTGGGACTCTGAACACTGAGACAATTGAAACACTGAGAACTACTGTTAGTCCAAACATTAATTGTAGTAGCTGGGATACCAGAGGCAGTTTAGCTAAACTAAATAATCCCATGTCCCAAAATACTTTTGCAGCGTCTAATTTCACTGGGTGAGGTGTCACACCAATATGCTATTGCTCCTTCTGGCTGAGATAGTTCAGAGGCCACTCAGGTATTTTTGTCTGATACTGAATTGTGACCAGGGGGAAGATGCTGCTTTCCTCCTCCTCTATTTGCACATACTTCTGAGTTAGTGAAGATGAATATTGTTCAGGATTTCTTTTGAAGCATTCAGAGGCTTTAAAAATCAGGCTCCACAACTGTGGTTAATTTAAGCATTTTGCACATTTTATACTGATATTGTCCTAGCAGGATGTAATTCAGAATGAATCCATATTCCTCTACGGAGCTGAGATGTAATTTATGCATTTTCAGTAATTTTTTTCACCTTTTCATTATTATCAAATGTGACATTTGAAAAAGGCTGGTGATGCAAAAGCTTCCCCTCTTTTCTGACTAGTTGAGTGGAAGGACATGTTGGCCTGGGTTATTACTGAAGCTTTCAGCATTAATTTACATCATTTTCAAGTGCTTTTGGGACACTTTTCTCACCATATAATTCCTGATTTTCCTTCTTGACTCCAGGCTCTCTCTCCTGGTCACAGTGACTGACTTGAAACCACTTAACACGTGCTTGATTCAAGGGACATGATGTCCCTAAGCCATCTTTTCTGCCATTAAAAGCATTTGTCACCATTTTTCTGTCTAACTTTGTTCAGTTTTTTTTAAGACAAGCAATTTCCTCCCCTTCAAAGCAGAATTTGCCTAAAATCCATTGAAAAAAACAATACTCTGGGCTTTTCATATAGACTGAAGTAATTATTTTACAAGGCATATACAAACTTTCTTAAAATATATTGGCTCACAAGAGCAATCTTTTCAAAACATGTTTTACAGTGTAGACTCATATCTGATATGGACTCTCACCTGTTTGTGGTTAAAGGAGTTGTGTGTTAAAACTAAAATACATTCTCACTTTTAGTATTATGAGTAAATATAGGCTTTTAATACAGAGAATTTATTTAAGATATATAAATTATCTGCTGTAGTTGATGTTGTTGTTCTCAAAACTGTACTGTTAGAAGGAGTGGTTTTCAAATTCCCATATGAATATAGGAATACAGTTTCATATATGAAAACAGGTTAATTGATTTCAGGAAAAATAAGGTTGCCAGTGACAGCTGGGAATCTGGCCCATCCAGATGTCCTATGACATTTAGGAAGAAGCAAAACACACTCTCAAGGATTGTTAGGATGTCTTGACAGAACAGTCAAAAATTTTACTTGAATTTTAAGGACAGATAGTCAAAATAGCAACCACCCTCCTGTTTTGAAATGAAACGGAAATTATGCTAAGATTTCCTGAACAACCTCTCCTGTGAAAACAGGCAGAGATAGTTGGGGTTCTCAGATTGGAGGAGAGAAGGTTCCTGGGAGGCACTCTATAGCACCTTCCAGCACCTAAAGGGGGCTTACAAGAAGGCTGGAGAGGGACTACTCTCAAGGGAGTGTAATGATAGAACAAGGGGGAATGGCCTTAAGCTGAAGGAGGGTAGATTTATACCTGATATTAGGAATAAATTCTTTACTGTGAAGGTGGTGAGTTGCTGGAACAGGTTGTCCAGAGAAGCTGTGGATGCCCCATCTCTGGAGGTGTTCAGAGCAGGCTGGATGAGGTTTGAGTAACATGGTCTAGTGAAAGGTTTGCTGTCCGTGGCAAGAGTGGTTGGAATTAGATGATTTGTAAGATCCCTTCCAACCCAAATCATTCTATGATTCTAGGAAAATAAAATAAAATCATTTTAATCTAACAGTGCAGTTTTGGCTGATGTAATGGATAAGAGGTTTGTCTCGTCTTTATCCAGGACTGATAGAACTGTGTTCATCTCCCATCCATGCCACATGTTTGGTTTTTTTTCACATCTTTCACATTCTTAAACTCTTATGTTTCTTGTTGCTGACTGAAGAATGTAAAGGGAATTCATAATTTATTTTTTTTTTAGCACACATTTTTCCCTCTTAGTTTATTCAAGGATGAGGTGTGGAAACTTAAGTTTTATTTTGCATATATAGACTGATATAAAGCTGAATCTTGATTTTTTCTGAATACTTTGAAGTATTGTTAGAGTAGGTAAAATAGTAACAACAACCATAATAATACAAAAAGGGACACAATACTTGTATCTTTTGTCTGTTTAATCCTTGTCTCACACTACATCAAGAATAGGCATCCGTGCAGAAATTTCAGTCTTACAGTCCACATCCAGAATGAGTCCTTTGAGCTTACAGTAGAGGACTATAAAAACCTATTTATGTTCACCTGGCCGCCTGCAGACAAGCTATGAATCGTTGACACTGACATCACCCAGCACAGTAAAAGCTACTTTGTAGAAAGCATTCAGTAGGCTGATGGCACACACATTTTTTCTACTGGTAGGAGACCATATCTGATGTGAGTTTTCTTTTTTAGTTTTGTTATTTAATATCCTGCAGGGGCCACTTTTGAAAGAGAGAAAGTTCAATAGGAAAAAAATTATTAACAGGCCTCTGAAAGCAAAGAGGCAGTTAACAGCCTTGGAAAATATATGTAGATGTACTTCTGGAGAGAGAAAGAGCAGAGAAAAGAACTGTGGTTTATTGGAAAGCTTTTCAAGAAAAAGAGATATAAAGGAGTATGACTCAGAGCAGTGTGCTGACATTCAGAAACACAAAAACTGAAGTAGCGCATGAAGGAAAACATTCTGAAAATAGTTCTTTTAGAATTCCATAGTACGTTCCTGGTGTTATTGACATAATTTTCGTGATTGTACTACTATCTAAGCTAATACACAGAGTTTTATCTGAGAATCCAATTAGGATTCAGATCCTGAAATAATAACTTTCCAAAAGCTTTGCTCTGACAGTATCAGTTGTCATTCATTCTTACATTAAGTGATTTGAGACCATGTGGGAATAGTTCAGGTGCCTAAACAAAGACATGGAATGACATTTTTGGCTATGCTAAGAGATGTTCTGATGTACCTGAGACCTTCACGTGGGTTGGCAGACAAAATATAGGTTTAAGAAAGTCTTGTTATACATCTCTTATGAGACAACTGGAAGCAGGAGCATTTCAAATGGCACAAGTTGCCGGTGTTTACACAGACAAATCAACCAAGTTCCTAAATCACTTCTTTCTTTGTCAGGCCATGTCCTCACACACACATGCACATATGCACACACAAATCCTTGGCTGAGACAGAACAGGTGAGTTGTTTTGAGATGAGGAAATCAGAAGCTGCCTACTAAGATGGAGACCTACTAAGTGGTAAAAATATTAAGGGTGTGATCAAATGGCAACAAGTAATCAAGCAGGGACTGTGAAGTAAAATAACATGCAGGTACCCCTGAAATGCCAGGCAATTATAGGATTTCAGGAAACTTTATTCCAAAGTCGAGAACACTAGACTTACAGGTGAAAATTCTTAACAGTGCTTGAGCACTGGGCCTGAGAAAGGCATGCCTCTTGTTCTCCTCAATGTTTTTATCTTCACTGGCCTCCCAGGCCCTCCCCGACAAAGAAGACCCATAATTTCTGTGAGGGTTTACCTCTTCTCATACCAGAGATAGAGCCTGAAAGCTTCCTCTGAAATGCAGGAGGAACAAAAACCATCCAACTATCTTCCAGAATGGTACTTCTTCTTAGATGGGAGATCATTCCTAAGTGAAACAGGTTCTAACCTCCTTGCTATAAATCTTCCAGAAGGGGTATCTGCACTTATAGAGACATTCAATGAAGCTATTTCCTCTTTTCAGAAAATGTTGCAAACCTTCATCTGAGCATGAGTATGCTCTTTTGGCATGCTCTTAATGAACCAAAATATGAATTGAAATATATTAGTCTAAAGAATTATCGTTGTCTTCTGTGTTTCACTTATCCTTTTTTACTTTGTGTTACAATAGATGAAGAGTGTGCACATGATTACTACCTGCGTTCCAAATAAGGAATGATGATTTAAATCTACTGCTACCAATTTTGGGTGGTGTGGCTGAAGCAATTGCTGGTGAAGACCAAGTCAAAAAAGTCATTGAATACCTCAGTCTTCTCCATATCCTAGATAATCAGGTTTCCCACTGCCTTCTAGAGAGAGCCCACAGTTTCCCTAGTCTTCCTTTTAACACCAGTGTACCTACAGCAGCTTTTCTCATTGGCCTTGATGTCTCCAGACAGATTTAATTCTATCAGGGCTTTAGCTTTCTTAACTTGATCCCTGACAATCTCTATGTATTCCTCAAAGGCTCTCTGCCCTTGCTTCCACCCTCTGCAAGGCTTTCTTTTTGTGTTTTGTGTTGTCCAAGAGCTCCCTGTTCATCCATGCAGACCTCCTAGCATTTTTGTCTGACTTCCTCTTTGTCAAGATGCATCTGTCCTGAGCTTGGAGGAGGTGATGCTTGAATGTTAACCAGATCTCTTGGGCCCCTTCCATCTAGGGCTTTATCCCACGGCACTCTACTAAGCAGATATCTGAAGAGGCCAAAGTCTGCTCTCCTGAAGTCAAGGATAGTGAGCTGGGTGTGCATCCTTCTCACTGACCTAAGGATCTTGAACTTCACCATTTCCTGGTCACTGCAACCAAGGCTGCCATTGAGCTTCACATTCCCCACTGGCCCCTCCTTGCTGGTGAGAGCAAGTTGCAGCATAACACCTCATTCAATCCTCTATCATTTGGAAAAGGAAGTTTTCATTCAGGAACCTCCTGGATTGCTTATGCTGTTCTGTGTTGTCCATCTAGCAGATGTCGGTGTGGTTGAAGTCCCCCATGAGGACCAGGGCCTGTGAATGAGGTCCTGCTCCTATCTGCCTAAAGAGGGTCTTATCCACTTGTTCTTCAGGTGGCCTGTAGCAGACCTCCACTGTAACATCACCCTATTTCTGCCCTCCCTCTGCCCTCCCCTATCTTTGTCAGGTCTCAGTTGGCTCCTCATCCATGCTCATGCAAAGCTCTCTGCACTCTGGATGGTCACTGACATAGGGTGACACCCCCTCCTTATCTCCCTTGCCTGTCCTTCCTAAAGAACCTGTGTCCTTGCATTCCAACATTCCAGTTGTATGAGTCATCCTGCCACATCTCCATGATGCCAATAAAGTCATAGCCCTGCCAGTGTGTGCACATCTCTAGTTCCCCTTGTTCATTCCCCATAATACTTGCATTAGCATAGGAGTATTTAAGTTGGGATCCTGATGAAGCCAACCTGCTGGCTGGAGTGGCTGGAATTCCTTTGTGCAGCTCTCCAGGTGCTCTTTTGTTGCTCTGCAATTGCTTCCCAGGCTCTGGGAGTGTTGGCCATGGCACCAAACTTGTAGGAACGGGAAGGATTGAGGTTCCCCTCCCCCAGCAAATTATTTGCAACTTAAATCAGTGATGCACAGCATGACAATTATTACTCTTAAAGCGCTTCTGTAGTTACTATTATTTGTTTTGTGGGGCTTTTAAAAGATTAATTATCTTTTATTCTTTGGTTCAGTTTTTTGGAAATCAAGCATTATTGTTTTGGACACAATACAGATTTCATTCCAGCCAATAAAATTCAGTAATTGCAGGAAATTTCATGTGAAAACGTTACACTACAAATCTTGTTTATAGAAAAAGAATAAGCTCATTTCATATATGTATGTATATATGTATTATATATATATAAACATAAGAATTTATTGCTTGTGTAAGTGAAATCCAACAGTCAAATCTAGGATTTTTTTATTTATTAAAATCTAAAAAATACAGAACAAGAAGTAATCATGCAGTTAAAAGTGTTATACACACACTTCTCTTTCTCTATTCCTTACCCTGGTGTTGTGTTCGTCCTTCCACTGCTCCTTTGGGTTCCAGGTTTAGCAGTTTCATTCTATTGCTGGTTGTTTGGGAAGGTGTTCCAGCAAATAGCATCTGTAGCCCACCAATGTTCACGCTGATGGTTTCCCCTTCTTTGGCCTAGTAAGCACCGAGTGTCCAATTTCAGATATAGCTAATATGTTTTTACACCTATCTCTTTATCTGTCTGCAGCTCTACATTACATCTAAATTTTCTGTGTATGGTACCTATGTCAGATATAACTTCATTGTCTCTGTTACACCTAAACCCAGTTTTGTCCAGCTCTAGATCTGTATTTCTTTAACTGTCCATGAGTGTACTGCCTCTAATGCCAGCCTGGGCCCTTCATTTATCAGCCCCTGCTGATGCTCTTGTCTGCTATGTCCTATGTCTCCCCTTCTAGAGGAATTGGCTGTCCTATCAGTCCTGTATTTATCTACACTAAATCATTGCCTAAGAGCTGTAAATCAGAATCATAGGATCATATAATCATAGAATGGTTTGGATTGGAAGGGACCTTAAAGATCACCTAGTGCCACCCCCCTACCATGGGCAGAGACACTTTCCACCAGACAAAGTTGCTCAAAGCTCCATCTAGCCTGGTCTTGAGATATTTCATTCTACGTGGAATAAAGATTTGTTATTTCTGTTTATATAACTATAATGACACCATACAAAGATAAATAAACATGCTACAAGTTACATATAGACAGACTCCTGTTCTGAGATTGCAGTCACAGCTAAACCAAGTAAAGAAAAGTTCAAGAAGTTTGGCAAAGGTTCAGTCAGAACAAATCTAACAAGTTTCAGTCCTGAGGCCTTGCAAACTCAGCCCAAAGCTTATGGTTTGTTATGAAGAGTGTGCCTGCCATACTACAGGGCTAGAGGATTCCAAGAACTAATAACATCTGTTTTCTACTGCTAATTTGTACAGAAACATCTCTGCTCCTAAATAACTAAAAGTTAAGAAAATCACCCAGATCCCAAACTTCCATGTTATATGAGGAAGAAGAAAGCTCAAGTGAATAGGTAATGGAATCCAGGTTTTAATATTGTCCTTCATTCCTTTTTTAAATCTATTTATTTTTTTAGCTCTAAATGAGTCAGACTCTTTCTATTAGCACTTGTGAAATCTGGAAACCCAACAAATGTGATGCTGTAACAACTCCTTGTTCCCAGTTCCAACCAAGAGTCAAGCTGAGCGTATATTTCCTATAGATACACACACAAACAAGTGTACAATACACACACAAACACGTGTACAATACACACACAAACACGTGTACAATACACACGCACACATGACCAGGCACACAGGCAACACTCAGCACTCACACAAATACAAATAGCATCAACAGACTATTTTTGTTCCTTGATGTGTCTCATCAGGATGAAGGTGTGTTAGAGAGAAATACATCTCCCTCTATACTTCCCTGCAATGTGGTTCCACACAGCAGCTGGGCTCAGACCATCTGTTAGCTCAGTAGCTGCCCCTAGATCACAGTCTTCCCTTTTTCTGACACCTAAAGGACAAAATTCTGAGGTTGCAGGCCCACACTAGCTGCTGGTAGGCATCCTTTCATTCACACAGACACATGCACTTGCACAAGTACTGCAAATCACTCCAGCAAATGGCCACAGACGAGGCTATAAAGTAGTGTTCTCTGGATCCCCTTCACTTAGTTGCCTAATGCACAGTGCCTAGTTCATCCAAACAGGTCTTCCATTTGACACCTGGACTTCAGAGCTGCAGACTGGGATTTCTTGATCCCTCCTTCAGTCATCTCACAGCCCGTTGGATCCCGCTTGTACCTAATAGAGGCTTAAAGGTGCAGCAACAACTAACTTTTAAGTATCAAATCCTACCTACTACCTAGTCTGGTTTGATGGTTGCTAGTGATCAGCCACTGTCATATGCATCCACATGATGTGCACATGCTCCAGTCAATCCAGTTGCTGGTGCCACAGACACATGGGCTGCTATGAGCCCCAGTCCCATCACATTCACTGGCATTCAGAAACACCATAAATGCATGAAAAATTCAGAACCCCTCTCCCAAGATATTTGCTAGAAATGGAGTTCCATTAAAAGACATGAGAGACTGTACCCACCAGTTTCAGCGCATGGCCAGACAAGCACACTGACCAGCAGCCTGTTCATACGCAACCAGTGTTATTCTCCTTTCCATCTCTATTTTCCCACATTTGTTTTCCTAGATCCCCTCTTTTCTCACTTTTAATCGTTCTCCTAAATATCCCATGGTAAGTGTTGTACAAACCAAAGACTATTTTTCTGGCACCCCACAATTTGTCCTACCCCTTACGTACTCTGTAAAATCTGCTCCTGGTGACTCATAGTGCTGGGTAAGGATGTCACATAATTGTATACAAAATTATTTAGTCTCTGTAAAGTTCTTCATAGGAGCAAAGTACAGATGTTGAGCAGTTGGATTATGGTCAGGTCATAGGGTGAGTGAACGTCAGGAGATGAAGACCTGTGTAATAACAAAATGAGTAAAGAAAAAAGTTGGTTTTGTTATTAGGTGTAGGTGCTGGTGGATAATATATAATGGCAGTTATTAGTGTCACACCGGTACTAACCAGTGTGACCATCCAGCATAATTCTTTTGATATAATTTTCAATCTGCAGCTAATATGTAAAATGCTAGAGGGATCCAATTTAGTTAGCATTAAATACATTGCAGTCAAGTCGTTAAAGAGTTGAAACACTCATAACAAGATACAAAATTTCCCTTAAAAAACTTGTACTTCTACCCCTAAAGAGATGTATATTATAATCTACCCAAAGACTCAGAAGAAAGCCAAAAATAGATTCTAATTTCTCAATTGGGTTTATTTACATTTGGGGTATTAAATATGTGTTAGCCCCTGTGTAATAAAGTAATTGCCCTCTTGATTGCTTCTGATTATGAGGTCAAGTATGCATTTTGTCAAAATTTATTTCTACTACCCATGGTCTGGGAATTCCTCAACATTTACTATAGAATGTTAATTGCAGCAAAAATGATTGACCATGAAACTGAAGATGTAGAAAACATTATAGTTGTCAAAGGAATTAATCTCACACTGACCAAACCTTCCTTCCCCCACTATTTTTCATTGTTACTCACTTTAGATCTTTGTCACTCATCTAAATCCCAGTGGACTACAAGCTCTGACCCTTTACCTATGGGTCTAGAAGCAGCTTAAAAGGTTTGACCTATCCAACTCCAATTTTCGTGTTGTTATTTTTTTTAAAATGTTCTTATTTTGATTGTCATATTAATCACTTGTCAAAGAGCATTTCTTAGCTTTGAAATGAACCATGTCCATTTTCTTCAGTTCAATAACCTGAAACTGCCAAAAGTGAACTGCTCATTTCACTGTGAATAAACTGAATTGTATTTGTCATTTCTGAGCTTCCTGATGGTTTTCTTTCCCAGCAAAATGCAATCTTTTGTGATAGAGGAAATACTGTGTGTTTAACTGTATATTGGGCTTTGCAGTTCTCTTTTCATGAGTGGGTTGATTATTGATGTACATCTCATGAATGAGGAGGAAAGTCTGTGGCCATTAATGACTCCAGGAAGAAAGAATAATCTCTTATGCAGCACCTTTCACATGAATGCTGTTTATTAGTTCTGCCAAATCTATTCCTATATCCTTAATTATTGATCAGAGCTCTTATTTCGCTAGGTGCCTAGAGGTGCAGGAAAATATGTACTTTTTCCTGAAGATTTTCAGACTTTTTTCTTCAGCTCAACTGTTGTCAGCATAGCCTACTACAATATCCAATTAAATAAGATGGAACCCAGTAGGAGAATTTTTTCTTGTAACTTAGAATTACTAGAAGTTTAGGAAAGACATATGAACATATCTGTTGGCATACAGATATGTATTTTTCCCCAGTCAGAGCCGGATGTCTTCAACTCCCAACCACTGAAAAATGTCAGATGTCCATTAAGCTTTAAAGGACATGTTCTAATTCTAAAATTGGGCCTTTGCCAAGATTTTCTTGACAAGTGGATGCCTTAAGATAGTATCAGTGAATTAACATATTTATTTACCACCTGTTTGGTTCTCAATGATGAAATAATGGCAGCTTCAATTGTGTTTGTCTCAATATTAGTTTGAAACCTGCTCTAGTGAAAGGTGTCTATCCTTATGGCAGCGGGGTTGGAACTGGATGATCTTTAAGGTCCCTTCCAAACTAAAGTCTTCTTTGATTTCATGATAGTTTTCATTTCAGGTAAGTATATGAACTACTGTTTCTTAGATTCATTTGTAGTTTACCTAAAAAAGAATAGTACTTTGGAAAACAATATTACTTAAAAATCCCTTAGGACATAGTCACCAGCTGTAAAATATGTACATGAAGAGATGTGAGTTATGAATTAGTACTATAAGACAGCTGTGTACATCAGTATTCTCTCCAGCACTCAGACAAAGCAAACAAAACTAAATAATGCAGTGAACTTTCACCAGCTACTACAGTTACATACAGATTGTTAGCTCAAAGGGAATAACAGGCTGGAGGCAAAGCAGGGTGAAATGTTAAATACATACTTTAGTGTATTGATAGGGATAAGAAAAATATGACAGGTCTAACATGCAGGGTCAGAAATGATGTAAAAAATCACCCCCAGGCCCAAGGAGACTGCTGAGCCCAACTCTGGTCAGTCACCTGTTAAGAAACGCTGCTGGATATTTTGTTTTTAAAATGGCTGAGATAAAAAACAACATCGCGTTCATTCTGACACATTGATGCTGAGATAAAAGAGAATTTTAAATTCTGAGGCCGCCGTTGTATTTTTGATCAGATTAATGATAGTTATGAAATGATAATAAAAATAACCAAGGAATTTGACTGGTTAAAGTTTTGTCTGTTCCTGTTACATGTTTCGTTCAGTTAGTACTCCTGTCATGCAGCTCTTTTGACCCCGCTGAGATGCTTGTAGGCTGAGCTCAAGAGAAGAAACATCTGCTGATTTGAACAGGAGAGTGTATGGTTAGAAAATTAAGATGTGGAACCATAAAATAGTAATAGGAAAGCAAAAAAATTGTGGTTTTGTCAGAAATTAAAGTTTAAAAGGTTATTGAGGAAAAGGGGTAAAAAATATCCTTTTTTTTTTTTTTGGCAGAGATTGAATCACAAAGCAGATTCTCTACTGAAAAGCTTTCACATATGTAACAGTTTTAGCAATTCTCTCTTCTGTTCCTGCAAGCAGAGCTCGTCTTTGCATGAAAACTCCCTTAGTGTCCCTCTTCCAAGAAGCAGAGTGTCTGCATTGGAAAGGCTCCAATGTATGCGATTCTTTTCAAAAGGCATAATAATTAGATTATATTATGATGTTTAAATGAAGGCAAAATTACAAGGAGACAGTCAATGAAATTTCAATTTAACATCAGTCCTTCAATTAAGTATTTTCAGAAAACATATTTAGCAATTTTCATATTAAAAATTATTAATTAGTTTCAAAATATATGCTTCTTTCTGTGTTTACACATATAAACTTCTGAGATTAGTGAATGTCAAAAAACCTACTAGAAATCAACCATTTTAATCTGGAAAAAAAGAAAGCAGTTATTTAAAATGAAGTGTTTATGATATTATAAATTCTGTTTCAGAAACTTAGAGGAAATACTTGCTTCCTCTTTGTACATTAAACATGTTCCTTTGGATTTCCGCCTGATTCTCTTTGGTGTAAGTTTACTCAGAAGCAGGATCATAGTGCAGATTTGGTATTGTCATTCTTGTTTTCAAATCTTGAACTGGTGGTTTGTGAAATTATTTTTTACCCTGCCCATGGCAGATATTCTTATGCAATATCTTTCCCTTCAATATTTATTGCCATGATTCCAAAAACTGTTATTCCAGATTCCTAGAAAACTTTTGAGTACATAAAAAGTGAACTCAGAGCAATATATAATTATTTTCTGTTATTTTTACAACTTTTTAAAAGTTTCTTATTCTTCTGAAAACCTTGAAAACTGTAAAAACTTTGAATTGTTTTTTCCTGGGAATTTAGAATTGATGATTGAATTTAGGGATGAATTGAGCAAAGGGAAGGGAGAACCAAACCATTCAGGAATATTCTTTTTATTTTGCTATAAGTAATGGTTCTTATCTTTGTTAACATTGATTTCACTAGTACTGGGGAATAAATTCCCTCCAAAATACCTTTCATTTAAGTATATTTATGCAATAAATTCTGTATTTTGAGAAGTATTTAATGTCAACATAATATCAGAATTTTTGCATAATATCTTTTCTTCCATGTCTATTAGATTATTTCTTTTTCATTTAAAAAGGGTTCCTGCCTGAATCTCTGATCTTCCCTAAACCACCGGAGTTTTTACATCACATGAAGGAAGAATAAATATAAACCAAAAATCGTTGTTCTCTTGAGATGTGAACTGACACGGAATTCAGTGATCTTTCTTTTCTTCAGACTATTTCATAATAAATGAGATGAACCATTGCATAGGGATCTGCCCAATTTTTTCTGTACAACATCCTGCACAGGTTTCTCACCTCAAGTTAACATGAGAAGTTCAAAGAAAGAGAATTGACTACTGCATCTTTCGGTCCTTTTAGAACAAGTTATTGGTTGGACAGCTATTTTAAGAACTGTTTATGTCTGCACTGATCATAACAGGACACATTCTAAAAATGTAAAGATGAGCTTTCTCACCTAGTTAGTGCTAAATATCAGCAGAACGTAAAACTCAAGGTTCATGATCAAAATTTGCTTCTATAAATGAGTAATTTCCACATTAATTTCCCCAGTGTATCTTTAATTTTAATTTTACCTGTAAAGTTAAGAGTGACTTCCATATATAAAACATTTTTGATGTAACTTTTTTCTTCTGGAGATGATAAAAGCTGGATAATCTTGGTAAAATATACTCCAGGGGATGAAATATTAATATTTGTTCTACTCCTCCTTTTCACACTGGTCTAGGTGCCTGTTTTAGATGCCTCTGTTGTACCATATGAAACTTTTAAGGAGTAGTAATGTAGACCAGTATCAAATGAGGTGGCTAATGACACTCTTCTCGTGCTTGCACTGGTAGGAATGGTACAAGATCAATCAATTTGTTTCAATCAAATGGAAAATCATAATAGAAATGAAATTGCAGATCTGTAGTATATGCTCTAGATGTTCTGTTTTGAGGCTTTGTATGGTTTAGTTTGGGACATCACACTCCTGTGATATGTCAGAGTATGTATGTTATCAACATGGAGGCTACAGCAGGACTGTGGTTTCTCTATCATCAATCTCCAAAACGAACTTTCTTTTCTGAGAACCATCAATCTCATCAGCACTGAATGGCAGCTCTTCCTGGGATTAATTTAGTGAAGAGAACTGAAATGGCAATAAATAAACTAATTATTTTTGTAGAAATAACTGTACACTGCTTCCCCTTCCAAGAAAGCCCATCACATTTAATAAGTTGCTGCAGATTACTTGAAACCTCCTTTGATTCAGTAGCAGGCATATTACACTTTAAATAAATTAAATATATATATATATATATATTTCCCTATTTTTTTTTTTTTCAATCAGCCTTGCCAAAACTGGGACAAAGTCTCCCTCACATTTCTGACAGTGGAGTGTTTTCCAGACTAAACTAGTATTCAATGCTTTGGGTTCTTTTTTTCTTTCTTTTTTTTTTTTTTTGTTTCTTTAATTATTTTTAAACTTTCCTCCTTACTGGTGTAAAAAAGATACAAGTCAATATTACAATCTCAGTAACAGACATATGGAATTATCAAAGTTATCCAGACTAATAAATTTAATAATACAACTCAAAGTTATTTGTATCGTAAAATTGATGATGTTTTTCTTTTTGATCATCTTATCCTAAAGATACCTTTCTTATTGGAAAAAAACCCACCACACTAAAATTTGCAAATTAAAACTGTGATAGGGTTACCTATAGTTTGCACTGACATATAGTTTTATCCTCTTTTACTGTGGTTCTTTCCTTTGAACAATTTGAGATCAAAAGGGACCAACCTGTTTATTGAACTAGCTTCCATGACTGCACAGGAACAGATGTCCATCCAATCATTTCTTTTTCAAGCTCACAGTTCAATAAGAGGCATCTCAATGTGTTGAAGTAGGTATTCAGTCTTGATCTCAAGTGCTGAAAGACGCATGATGTGATTTCACTAACCGGTAAATTATCTTCATTATTTGTATCCTGTAATCAGTTTACATAGTTTCAATTTCCACCTTCTAGATTTTGCTATGTCTTATCCTTCTTAGATTAAAAAATGCCTTGCTATAAAAAGTATTTATCCCATGTCGACTTTTACAAGCCATGACCAAAACATAATTTTTCTTAATAGTTATCAGGTATTTATGTCACACCACATAGGTAAAGAAAACCTTGCCGTGCTAGTTGGGAAGCAATGTCTAAAAGCCTTATTAACAGAGCAGAAAGATTTACTATGTTTTGTCTTTGGCTGATCTGGATGATCTTCATAAAAGGCAACAGAAATCCTTCAAGAGACTGAAGGTCCTCTTGATGTAGGTTAGAAATACAACTGCACACAGAGTTTGAATAATAAAACAGTGGAGTTTGAACATTTCATGTGAGCTAGTGGCATACTGGTCTTGCACAAAATACAAAGAATCAAGATAAATATTCAAAAATGTTTTTCAGATTCCTCCCATAATTAAATGTTTACCTTACTGTTTTTATTAGTGCATACTACAGCAAATATGATTCCCATCTATTATTCAAGGGGTCTGTTTTTCTCTACACACACCAAGGTATTTCTGATTTTGAACAGGAGTAGTGACACATGCTGTAAGGGAGATGTGGACCCTGAAGAATCACTTGGATTTGAGCTTGCAGCTCTGAAAAGCAGCACTGTTTAGGCAAACATCTCAATATGATGTGAATTGAAGTACCAGGGATGTTAGAGAAGGCTTTATGTTCCTTAAAGATTAAATGTTGATCTGGGTAAAGCCCTTAAAATAAGTTATCAAATATGGCTTGGGATTTAAAGTTCAGCCAAATAATTTGGTCCTCTCAGTAAACAAAATGCAGACACCCATAAATTACAGTTTAGCACCTGGAATGAAAATATCTCCAAACTTTAAGTAGACTTGCTTTGGGGCTTTTCTTTTAAAGGCGGTTGTTGGCATCATTTATATACATAGATGTCCTTTAAATGTCACAAAATATATCCTTCTAATACCTAAGTTGAGGCCAGGTCTAAAAAAGGATAGTAATGCCTCATATCATTCTGCCTCAAGTTGAGGAAGAATTTAAAGCATATTTTTCACCTGGTCTCTTTTAAACATCTAATTTAGAATGGTTTTGTGTTGTCTTTTGGCTGAATGGGAGCCTAAGATTCTTATTTTCCTTATTGAAGTCCACATATGAGGAAATAGATTCTATATCTGCAGTCAGTAGGCACCTCTCTCTGTGTTTGTGCTTATTACTCTTTCTGTGGGTATCCACTGGTTAATTGGGGTAAAGAAGTGAGTGATTAACCCAAATTTAGCTCATACAGAAGCACCAGCTGATGCAGTCTCTTCTGCTAAGGGCACTAGTGAAGTAAAAAGTGAGAAAACCTGTGGGTCGTATATATACCTCTAGGATATAGTTTTACAAGATGCTTGCATGGCATACAATAGCAACTTAGGATATTTCTATAGTCCTGTCTTCCTCTGATGTGGTTTGTGTTGGTCTCTCCTGTGCTAGTACAGCTGTTTGTGGGTTTGTGGTTAACTGCCTCACTGAGATGAGCAAATTAGAATCAGCAAACAGTGAGGGTTGGTCTGGGGTTGTGAACTTCTTATGCTAGCTTTGCTGCCAATGCTATCCTCACCTAAAACTGCAGACTATGTCTCTTCACATAGACTCAATAAAATTGATCATGAGTTTTAATTGAGCTGTTATTACTATAATTAGTATCTTATTTATAATTATCTATATGGTTTTCCTTTTGGTTAATCTTTTCCCCAAAATGGTACATTTAACTAACTTAGATATTTTTTCAATGATTATCTTGCTTTATATAAGCAATAAATATCCACATATAAGTGCGGATGTTCCAAATTCTTCAACACCATCCACTGTTCTTCTGTTGTCATCACATTCTCCCTTCTTGACAGCAGGGAGATATGCTCCACAGATGTTAGCTAGTGGCGGCTAGAGTATATGAAAAAGTAAGGGGGGGTTAATACATGAAAAGGATGTTTCAAGTATTTCTTTCTCATGCAGCCTGTTTTTAAAGTAGTGTATTACTTAGGTGGGAGCATCAACCCAGAGGATAAGCTCCAGAATAAAACTGAAGTAAAAAGACCCCTCAAAAATCCTCTTATTTTGGATGACCTAGAGGAACTGCTGGTAGAGGTCAGCAGGTATCCACTAATTATTAAGATAACTTATTTAAAGTTATCCTTGAAATGTCAGATGCTGACATCATCAGATAGCAAACAGTTGAACTGCTGCATATTTGGGTCAAGGTAGAGAAATATAATAAAATAAAAAAAAGCCTCTTATTGTTAAGTCTTGAATGATGTGGCTTTTACAGATTGCTACCTTTTGTAATATTTGTTTCCAAAACCTGAGTTGCCCTCAGGAATTAATGTTTCCCCCAGTAATAAGGCTTTCTAATCAAAGTTTTGCTCACAAGAGAAATTTGTTAACCAGAGGTCATTCCCAAATCCTTTATAAGCTGCTTAATTCATAGTTAGACACAATTTGAAAAGTGCTTTTCTCAAAATCATACTCCTTTGTACATCTCAGAGTGTTTAAGGAGCTCATAAGTGTTGTTAACAGAGGAACAGGTAAAGATCAGTTTTGGTCTGATGAAAAAAATAAGTGGATGTTCAGCTGATGTGATGTGAGCTCAAGATGTACTGTTTCTTGTCATCAGCTAGCCTGAGTATTTTGATAACTTTTCATTGTTGCTTCCGAAAATGCCTATATTATGATAATACAGTGAGAAGATCAGTAGCCCAAGTGGTCTCCATGAAAATAATATGACTATGGAATACTCATGCTCACCCAGTGATCAACTCCAAGATTGTATCAAGATCTGAATCTGCAACAATATTTTGTGTTATTTTTAAACAATATTAGTATAAGCGGATACAAATATCAAAGAATACAAGACATGATAATCAGTTTACAGAGTAGTCTGACTCCTTCAGAACACAAAAACTTTTTTTTTTTACTTTTTTTTTTTTTTTTTAACAGAAAACAGAGATTAGAGTAGCAATACTGTTTTGATAATGTGACCTGCAGTAGTAATGTGCACTCTGACAGTCTGTGTGGTGTGAGGTTAATAAAAAAGCATCAATGAGATAAGTGACAAAAGATTTGAACAATAGGTGAGAAGGAATAGGAAGGAAACCAGGGGAAGGAAGGAAGGGAAGAAGGGAGGGAGGGAGAAAGAGAGAAAGACAGAAACAAACAAAGAAAAAGAAAGACAGAAAACAAAAAAAGAAAGCAAAAAGAGAAAGAAAGAAAGAAAGAAAGAAAGAAAGAAAGAAAGAAAGAAAGAAAGAAAGAAAGAAAGAAAGAAAAAGAAAGAACAGACATCATCAAGATCAACTTGCAAGTTGATTCTTAATTGTAAAATTTGTACTGAAACCACATTTCTATCGAAAAATGTTATCTCAGATCTTGCTGAATAGTTTCTGAGAGTTTTAGGTTGTGTATTGCAACATTTCATGACTTTGCAAAAAGTAAGCTACCCTTGTAACTAGACTATGAACAATTCACAATCTACAAAAGGCAGTTAAAAGTAAGAGGCAACCTAAATGCGTAGAACCAAGATTGTTTTGTAGTTTGTGGTGTCTAATATCACCTGTACCTGTTACTTTGTGTTGATGAGTGCTATTAATCTCAGAAGAAACAATTATTTTGTCTAGAGAACAAGGATGAGAAAAGGTATTACTACTGGACTTGCAGGAAAAAAAGCCAATAGGTTTCTTCTAATCCTTTTTCTTGTATCTGTTGGTCTTGATTTTTAAAGACATACAACACTATTCAATTGTGCAGATGAAATTAGAGCAAATATTGCAACTGGTTTAAAATCATAATCAAGAATATTTTCTACACTGCAAGTGAAATAGAAATGGCAGCTATATATAATATAAAGAAAATAAGTACCTATTACCATACCATAAGTAGTCTTTTAGTCCAAGACCAGGTTTTTTTATGCCATTATTGAATTTTATCTGCATAGTTTTATTGAAAGTTGGTCCTGGTATAATACTGTATACTGGCCCTCATGTCCTTGTCTTTCAGATGGCACTTCAGATGAAGGTAAAATGGAGAAGTCTAACCAAAGGTGGCCACTTTGGACATGTTTTGACAAACTTGTGATGTGCTGATTGCTCCATTTCCATTAACTTAAATCTTTTTCATTTATTTCATGGTTGGGTGATTACAGACAAAGAGGCAGATATTCAGAGAGACACAGGTTGTTCCCCTCACATTTCGGGCTGGATTTCTATTGAGTTATATAATCTTTTTCCGACTAAATTTACCAATCTGAAAAGAAAATTGGTAATAATAAAAATTAACCTAATTTGTAGTACATTTTCACGTGAAAAGAAGAAAATTGCTGTCAGAGACAATATTTGGTATAATTTTTCCTGCCTGGCTTTTTTGTTTTTTTCTGGGATACTTATCTCAAGCTTGTTTTTTAAGTTAACTTCCAACAGATTTATTAGTAATTCGTAATTCCTATTCAAATCAGGAGTTAGTGACATTCTAAAGAATGTCTGGAAAATTTCCATTAGATTAATAACAAGAATAAGGCACAGTATTCTACAGCAGTTTCACAACATTTTGCAGCAGTTTTCATTCAGGAGCACAGATATAAGAATGTACCTTTGTGTTAATGCAATGTGATGTCAAAGCAAAATTGTTCTGAAAATAAAGATTGCTTAAGGGTGAACAATTGGAGGAATTTATGGGATAACTTCTGTAAGAGTTCAGATCTTCAGTAGGTAGATGGGAATATAAAAGGCCAGACTACTGTGTCTGTTGGGTCCGTGCTTGAGTGCACCTGTGTTATCTCTGATCTGGCTCTGAGTCTGCTTTAAAGCCTGACGTCTATAAATACTATACCTATGTATATAAATCATATGCTTATAGGTATTTTCTGTTTATACATATTTCTTAACTGCTAGAATGCTACATAATATTGACCTGCCTCTTCTGAGAGAGTGAAGTAGATAGAAATTCTTGAAGAAATTTTTGTTTCCTTTGGACATAAAAAAATTATTTGAATTTGTCTTTATTACAAGCACTTTTTTCTTGCTTCAAACAAATTAAATCAAAACAAAACAAGCCCCAAATCTTTCAGAAATTTAGAACATTCTTTCTGCTGCTATTGAGAAACTTGCTTCACATTGCATCTACAGATGCAGCATTCATCTTTGGCACAAGAGCACTGTTTTAATTTTTATGCGACTGCCCCTTCTAGACATGGTCATTTTATTGTGACAAGTTAGCAGGTGACCTCTACCTCAGAATTTCTAACCTCGCCATTGCCTTGTTAGGCTTCAGGGGGACCTGGTATTTAACTTCTGACTGAATTAAATTTGACTGGGTGGAAAAGCTACACCTCAGCCTTGGGGAATTGAATCAGGATAGAGTGGAAAGGAATTCTCCGACTATTCATTAGACTCAGTGCTTTGTATTAATGCAGCTGAGGTCTTCATCATATATTTTGGCCTAAAATATTGGATTACGGGAAATCTATGTCCTAAATATTCTCTAACGCTACCCATTGCTATGCTTATTTGTACAGAAAAGTGAGAAATGCACAGGCAATATGTAGAATACTAGCCAAAGCAGTAAATATAAAAAGCTCAATGTCAGAAGACAATGCAAAGCTGCAAACTGGAAGGACATATCTCTGAAAGACAAAGTAGAAGGGCATAGGTTGCTTTTGGTTTTTTATCTAGGATCTCTCTTACATGTGCTTTACTTTGTGCACAATGCTGAATACCCATAGTCTTTTAACTCCAAAATAGTTTCATAGAATCATAGAATGGTTTGGGTAGGAAGGGACCTTAGAGGTCTTCTCCTTCCAACTCCCCATCATGGACAGGGACACCTACTAGACCAGGTTACTCAGAGCCATATCCAGCCTGGTCTTCAACACTTCCAGGGGTGGAGCAGCCACAGCTTCTTTGAGCAACGTGTTCCAGTGCCTCACTGCCCTTACAACAAAGAATTTCTTAACACCTGATCTAAACCTACCCTCTTTCAATTTAAAGTCATTTCCCCTTGTCCTATCACTATGTGCCCTTGTCAAAAGTCTGTTTCCAGCTCTCTTGAAGACCCTTCACTTACTGAAAGGTACTATAAGGTCACCCCAGAACCTTTGCTACTCCAGACTGAAAAACCCCAGCACTCTCAGCCAGTCGTCATAGCAGAGGTACTGCAGACCTTGAGCATCTTCATGGTCTCTTCTGGAATGCTCCAACAGGTTCACATCCTTCTTATGCTGGGGACCCCGGAGCTGGATGCAGTACTCCAGATAGGTCTCACAAGAGCAGAGCAGAGGGGTAGCATCACATTCCTTGACCTGCTGGCCACGCTGCTCTTGATGCAGCCCAGAACAGGGTTGGCTTTCTGGGCTGTGAACACACATTGCAGAATCATGTCAAGCTCTTAGTCCGCTAACACCCCCAAGTCCTGCTCCTCAGGGCTGCTCTCAATCCTTTCTCCACCCAGTCTGTATCTGTTCTTGGGATTGTGCCAACCCAGGTGCAGTGCCTTGCGCTTGGCCTTGTTGAACTTCATGAGGTTTGCCTGGGTCCACCTCTCAAGCCACTCTAGGACCATTTGGATTCCAAGAAGTAGTGTATTAGTTATAATTTTTAACATTCTTTCTCCAATGCTTTGTAATTTTCTGCTGGGATACAGTTCATTTGCTGGAGACATATGTGTGAGCACTGGTACTGTAAAGCCTCCCAGAAACACTTCTCCACTGCTGGTTATAATAAAAGACATTTCCCCTGAAACATGAAAGGAGAGATTTTGAAGTAATTGGTCTTTTCATATGTTGTGGCACTACAGGCTAGGCAATGTTTGAAGTACAATTTCCATGCAATTTAACATTTCCTTTCTAGCTGTTTCAGAAATCTGTTTACTTTTTTGTCCTTTTTTTTTGTCTTTTTTTTGTTTTTTTTTTTTTTTTTTTTTCCACAAGGTCACTTTAATCTTTGGAGTCAAGGGCCCTCAGCAGATTATTGCCTACTCTTTACTTCTACCCTGTAGCCTGTTCTTTCCTAGCTGACTTTGAATATTTCCTTATAATAACTCATTGCTCCTCAGTGATATATTCCCTTTCAATTGCTGTCCTGATGAATATGAAAAACCAGTCTTGACTCAGATCTCACAAGCTCAGCAGCATATTTTTTTTTCAGTGAGATGGGAATAAAAATCATTGTTATATATTGTAAAATGTATGAGGTGAACCAGCTGATAAGATAGAAGTGTAGCTTTCATAAATTCCAGTGCTCATCTAGTTGTGTATGGATTTCAAAATTACTTTAAATGTATTAGTCAATGGCTTTGGAAAAAAAAAGAGCAAAATTACCCTAGAAATGTAATCTTCCTTTATTGTCTTAATTATAATTAATTATTTACTAAACACAGTGCATTTCAACTTAGGCACATTAGAGCCTGGATATTAGGAATATATTAGTTTGATATGACACTAAGACACAAGAGTAGCTGCAATTAAGAAGTTAATATTTATGGGTCTAATTCAATCAAGAAATACATTCCATTACTGTGGTATACAAGAGGAAACACCTCTTACAATGTCTGATATACTGCAACTTCTTCCTAGTTGAATCCAGAGAGCTCACGTAAATACATGTGAAGAGTCAATTGTACCCTAAAAATCCTTAGTCAGTGACAGAATTTGAATTGCAAACAGGAAAAATAATAAAGTGAGAAATGGAAGATTCTCTTCTCTGAATTTGAAGTATCACTGAGATATGGGGGAAATAATACTCATCCAATTCTTTAAAAATATTTTTAAAGCATTGACAAAACTGTTATCTATGCAAGCCTGTTTCTAGGGTGATCACTTTGGTTCAGAGGTGTGTCAATCCACTACCAGTCTTGCAAAAAGATATCGATGACCATCTAAAGGTCTTGCACAGAGCTGTTCTGAATGCTAAAGTAAAACTGTACAGAATTAGATCCGTGCAAACCATGCAACCATGAGTACAATACATTTCCATCTGCTTCAATGGATTTTGGATCAGGATCATAACATAACCGCCAACACTGCTTATTGCTTTGCATTTCAGAGCTATTCCTTCTTAACTAGATTTGCTTAAAGAGTGAAATGGGACTGTATCATGCACTGCAGTGCAAATTTTCTTTTTTTTTTTATTTTTTCTAAACAAAATGGGTCCAGAAAGTGTATCATTAACATCTGAAAGCCAAGTACTGCACTATAAAAAATGCCTGCAAAGGACGTATTGACATTTAACCTTCCAGTTTCATCAAGTCTTAACTCTGTACACAGAAAAAGTTAATTACATGGTCTTTAAGTCTTCATAAAAGTCAATTTGTTAGTGGTATGCTATATAGCAGTAGAGGTTGGAAAGCTAGTGCTTTGAGTAGGAACATGCTTTTAATACTTGATTGGGGCAAATCATAAGAGGTTCATAGTGCATGCTTGATAATGAGATTCAATTATTTCTAATGAGAATTTTAAGCCTCCTTAGAGACTCGACTTCTGCTTACTGTAAGCAAAACTAATCTTTGCAAGTATAAAATAACACTCACCTTTTTATTGTGTTGGCCTAGAAAAAGGTCAGATCTAATAAAGATCACTCTACTTGACAAATAACACTTAATGTTTCTTTACCTCCAGCTTATATTATATTGTAAAATCAGATTACTGTTGCAATATCCTAATGGTACTTGACTAATAAAAAAATGGGTCCAGAGCAACTACAGTATGTATACAGAAAAGTCTTAATTAAAATATTTCAGATAACACTTGTGAGTGCTGAATTTTTGTCTCCTGATGCAGAAAGTCCAGCAAAATTACTAATCCATGAAAAATGGGGGGAAAAGTTTTCCTCAGTACTGAGAAAGCATGGAATTAAGCTAATGGAAAAATATATGTCCATCGCAGTATATTCCCTGTAATAGCAGACCATCATATGAAATATGCCTACCTGAATTCAGGTGAAAGCGTTAGGAGAGAAAAAAAATAAAAGAACAACAAAAACCCCACAAAGACTCCTTTGTTAATATGAGAGAGGGAAGGATGAGTTCGGGGCTTATGATTTGAGATATTTGGGTTCAATTCTCCATTCTACCATTATCTTCCATTGTAACACTAAATCACTTAAAACTTGGATCCCCAGAAGAGCTTTGTCATGGGTTTATTTCAGGCTGGAGAGGATGCTGATAGGTATATACCTGAAACAAGTGAGAGTCCAAAATAGTTAAGTTTATGTTAGCAAGTAGTAACCAGAATGACTGATTGAAGAAAAAATGCTGGAAATATAAAGTCAACACAAAAAGTGTTTCCAGAAGGGAGTAAATTCAGATTATGGCTAGATTGTTCCTTCCTGTGATCTTAAAGCCAGGTAGAAGCTGAACCACTTGTGCTCTTGGGCAAAACTTCCATGTAAGTTTTATCCTAAAATAATTCAGTGTTTCTACTCTCTGATGATAAAAAAATCCACAATAAATAGAAATGCCTGAAAATCCTCTTCAAAGTTCCTGATCCAAGCTAAAATATTGATATAGATTAATTTAGTGTGATATCACTGGAAAAAAGGTGAACTGTGGGTACAGATATATTAACAGGAATGTCAACAGGTCAAAAGTAATTATTCTGCTTTTATTTAATGGGTTATCCTTAAAAATAAAATGAAATATATTTAAGAATAAAGTTATAGAACTCTTAGAGATGTCTAAAATTATTATTCTGCTTCAGTTGGCACTTAAATACTGTGTCAAAGTTTGGGAAACACACCTTATCGCAGATGTAGACAGGTAACAGAGAAGGCAGAGGAGACTACCAATAATTACGAAATAGAAGACATGACCTAAAGGGAAACACTGAAATGAATTGAATTTCTTTTTTTCCTGAAAAGTGGTGTAAGCTTTCTGTTGTAGAGAGTTATTAATTATTTTCCATGTTCCAAAGGAGAAAAAGAGGAAAGAACTATTGGCTTTTTTACAAGAATTTAAAATATAGAAGAATTACCATATTATCAATATTAAGAAACTAGTAAATAGCCAGTATCACAACACTGAGGAACTTTCTTCACTGGAGATTTTTAAGAGTAGGAGTGACATAAATTTCAAGGATGTTTTTATATACTTATTCCTACTCAGGACTGGATTGGCTGTCCTGCACATTGTCTAGTCCTGTGATGCTAAGCGGTTAAATACAATTTAGTTGGAAATTAATGGGTTTTTAAGTAATCCTTCAAAAAGTGTAAGTAGTTGTGAGGAATATTGAGATTTGGATCAATAATACAGCTGTGCCATGAAATCAATGGCAGCAGCCTGAAAATGTCCACAAGCCTGAAAATCAGACTTTGCACATCTAAAGCTACAACCCAAAGCAGAAGTACTTGCTTATTTTGAAGGTTTGGTGTAAGTGAATTTCTCAAGCAGAAGCACAGAGAAATTTAAGATTGAAAAGAGGAACTGAATCTGGATTCTACCTTCTCTTTCTCACCAACAGTTGTTGACTTTTAAGTTTTTGATCCTTCATTCCTCTGATAGATTTGATCCATGTATAAACAGTTTGCCCAGCAAACTCAAGTACCTTTTAGAACGGCTCTCAATTTCAGAGTTGCTGTTTAAGTTACCACCAGTTCAGTCTCAAGTCACATATCAGCAATTTTCTGACCCCAAATCCACCCTCACTTGCATTTTCCTCTGGACTATATTTATAGCATTATTTATTATAATTTATATTATAATTTATTATTTTTAGTCAAGTTTATCAGTGAAATTTATTTGGATTCTTCCACATACTTAGGAAATTCAGTACAATTCTGTTTTAATTCAGTGTAGGAGTCTTAGTTCCTTCTGATTTTGTCCCGAGAATGCTTTTTTTCCCCCCTGTCTTTCACTAAGGCAGTTGCTTCCATAAATGCAATTTGATGAAAGTGCTTTTAACATATACAGTTCAATTGTGAATTGTCCATGCTGTTCCAGTTAACTAACTGGGGAGGAAATATTTGATATGCTTCTAAAATGAGAAAACCTGACTTCCTCAAGGCTTCCTTATTTTCAGCTTAAGCCTAAATTTACTAAAATGACAGGACAGAATTCCTGCTTCCAGGCCACTTAACAAAAGTGTCTTCAAGTGTAAAGCAATATTTTCTAAAGCCTATGGAGAGCAGAAGTGTGAAAAGCTGCTCAGAGTGCTAAGAGATGCATGCCCTGTGGGCACCCTTAAAATTAGTCGGTTTAAACACCTGAAGCATGAAACAACATTTGCACGGGTCATGATCAAACTCAAACGGAAAAATTAAAAGGAAAAGACATCGCAATAACTCTAGAGGAAGCACAATGTTCAATAAAAAGAGTATAGATTCTTCTTCCTTTATCTGCCCTTTGTTCTTCTTCTTATCTGTTGAACTCATTTTGTCTACTGAGCTGATAAGTCAACCCAATAATATTGTTCCCTCCACATCAAGAGTATTGTGATGTTTGACTGCTGCCCTACATGTGACAAGAGTCAGTTGTAAGTGCATATCCATGCAGATTTCTGTGGGTAAAACAATCTCTAGCAGCAGGACAGACAGGGATTTGTCTCCCTCCAATCTCCCCTGCCAGAAGGAGGGCAGCAAGGGGAGACATCTTAGCATGTGATCTCTTGTCTGGCCAGTAAAGAAATGTTCTAGGAAATGGAAACATCTAATCATGGAGTTAGTGATGTTAACTGGAAGGTATACACAAACACACTTCTATCAAGAAATACGATATTTACCTATGTGAATACAGCTCTAGTAAACCTTATGATATTTTTAGAATTCATTGTGTTCATGTTAGAGCAGAATTCCTCTTCAAATCACTGTCAACCGTGCCTGTGGCAACTTATCTCTTAACCTGATCTTGTCAAGTTCTTTGTTCTTTCAGAACCTTTGGATTTCAGTATAAATAGATGAAGATTAGCTCCTTATGATTTGAGGCTTGCTATTTAACATATTATATCAGTACTATGGGCAAGTCAAAATATTTCTAGAACTCCTTGAATGAAAAGTTTGAATCTGTGAATGCATAATGGACACAACTTCCTCTTCATCTGTTAAAATTTATGAGGACAACATTTTTGCAACAAAATTATTTTTCACCTTTGGTTATATACACCATCCATATTACTGACATAATTAACCTTTATACTTTAAGACAATATCATTGCCTTATTATAGCTCAGTTTATGGAAAAATAACTATGGAGGGCAAGTCTCTGTTAATAGGTTTAAGGGATTGATACCTCTCTTTAAAAATGTAACAAGAAATTATAGATCAAAAAGTTTACATTAGAATGTAGAACAAGTTTACTGCATCAGACTATAGTTCATTTAGTTCTAGTATACTCTCTATGTCAGAGGCCTAGAAACAATGACTAAATGTAATAACAGGGAAAACACACAAGTACACTTTTGCCACTAAATCCTTCCAGCTACCTGAATTCTTTATCTCATAGAATTCTGGAGCAAGAGCTAGAAGGGAATTTTTGCTTTTAGCAGTACTTGCGTGTTCTTTTTTTTTTTTACCCACTAACTTTTCAAATTGCTCTTATAATTGATAGAGACATTTAAAGTCCACAATATTCTGCAGCAACAGACTCCCCATCTTATCTCCAGCTGCGTGGAAAAGCTGTTCTCTTTGTTTCTGCTACATTTTTCATTCTAGTAATTTAATTTTATTTACCTGGCCACATAGGGAAAAAAAAAGTCAGAAGGTCACTGGTTGTTCACTTTTTTTTAATGCTATTTTTGTTTCGTATGCTACTATCACAGTTGCCTCCGCTCTCTCCTTTTTCAGATCGGAGGCTCCTAATCTCGTTCCATAGCTTTGATCATCTCAGTCACCTTCTCTGAATGTTTACTATTTCTAATCTAAATTTCCTGGAAAGAAAGGACCACAAATAAAAATGATATTCCTGTTGTTGAGGTTACACAGTGGCATGGTGATTTCTGTTGTTTTCTCTATCTTTTGCTAATTATTGATATTTGATTTGGTGTTGACTGCTCTTTAGCTCTGAAACAACATTGCATGGAATTATGGACTGCAATTTTAAGAGCTGTTTCCTGAGTGGTAATAGCTAATTGATATTCCATATTTTGTATGCAATGTTAGGATTGTTTATCCCATACCCTTCTTTATAAACAGTTAGATAAAATTTCATCTGACATATGATGTCCAAGTCTTTCAAGGTGAGATTCATCTGGTGATACCTGAGCTCTTTGTCTTTGGCTCCATTTATAATCAATGGAGACAAACAGGCATTATTAAGTGATGTTTTATTCCACCACTTCATTGCAATGAGATGTTACTTCATCAAAGTACCAATTCCTCCCACAGACTGTAAAAATGGAGAAAAAACCTCTGTGCACTGCACCTAGGTTTGGTCAGATGAATGGCACTCTCAGTATCATGAGGTCTTTTCTGCTGTTCTCGGTCAGGTTTTTTTTATTGCTCTAGGTGTCTTGGTTCAATCAGCAAGCTTTATTACCTCATTGTTACAGAATTACAGAATTTTCTGAAATGGAAGACGCCCACAAGGATCATTGAATATCGTGATAACTGGTGACCTGCTGGAAACTGTCCATGCTTGCACGGGGACCTGCATTAACTACATAATGTCTCTGGTGCTCTTTTTAAAAACGTTTTTTTTTTCTTTTCCAATCACAGATTCCTTACTTCTTTCCAACACTAGAAATTGGCACCTGTGGAAAAATATAATTAATTGTGCTATCACACAGTGGGAGATGTAGGTTATCCTTTAAATTATACACAAAACACCAAACATATACTTTGGCTCTGGTTTACTTGCCACTATTATTTTGGCCAACTCAACAGGGTTCGTATTGTTATAAAACTGTCAGATACAATTGTCCTACTTCTGCTAATTGTCCCTCTGTGAATTTTTAACACCTGAACACAGTTTTACCTAAACCACCACATGCTTTAAGAAAATGATGTATTGCAAAAGACAAAGCATTATAGCACCTGAATTTTTTATCCAAAGCTGAGCAGACAACAACTTATTTATAATGTTACTCTGTCATCCTTCAAGCCTCGATGGAACCCTTAGCAAGTGCATAGCTATTTTAGGAGATATGTCTCATTCTTCTAGTCTGTGTAAATCTGAATCTTACTTCTAGCTGCATACAGAACACTTTCATAATATCCTACACATGCATTGCAAACACTTCTTGAAGCCTTCTGATACTTCGATCTGCCAAAACCTATGTATGAGACCTAAGCTCTTTACTCTACACTGACATTTAGGGTCAAAGTTGGTTTCCTGGATTAGGAAATCTAGCTCAGGGTATAAAAAAAGTAATATGTTTCAAAAAAAGACCATTGTTGTATTTTTATCGATTTAGAACAGGTAGGAATACCTGCCTTCCTACAGCTACTGGCTGAACCAGAGCGCACACGTACAGTAACTGTGGCTAGTGTCCTCCCACTCCTGTACTTAGGCAGATGAACTGCTCTCAGGATGTCCTTTGTGGTTACTGGCCAGCGAAAAACATTGAAATGTTTTTTGCTCTTTGCTGCCATAATGTCTCTGCTTGAAAGGAATGCTGCATAAATTCAACTCAACTTCTAAAACTAACACAGCTGACAAAGTAAGAAAGTGTCATCAGCATTATACTTGCACTTCTCCCTTTGCTGAAATTTGTAATGCTTGTTTCTGTAGAGAATTTGTAAAGATTGTTTCTGTAGAATAGCCCCTTGCTCCTTTTATCACAGGATACAGCCTCAATCCACTAAAATCAATGCATGCACAATTGACACCAGATGCATTTTGGATCAGGGCATGAGTTCAAGCTGATTTTCCTTGTACCCTTTTATTCTGCAAAGGCAACAGGGGTTCTCCCCGTGCTCTCCAAATGATGCCACACAAGCACCTGTTTTGTTAACTAGTGTTAACAATCAACATTTTACAGAGCACTAAAGACCAACTATGATAAGGAGGCCTTCCTGGATGACTTTGTAATGCATTCAATTTTTGATGTTTTAAGAACACTAATATCAAGCATACCTTCATTTTCAGATGGCTCAAATGACTCCTTTTTCACCGAACTCCCTATGAAGTCAGAGAAACTTTAGGAATACACTTTATATTAAAATCTTTACCACCCATCTGTCACTCACACAAGGCATACAGTTTTGACAAATTAGGGGGAAAAAAAGCTAATTACATTTTATTTGCTAATTCTTGTTTAGTTAAACTAGTGAAATATGCAAGTTACCTGCTGAGACCTAAATTACTTCCTTCAAAGGATAAATAAATGTCCTTTATTATTTTCAAATATTATTAAAAAGACTTATTGATTGACAGGTAGGAAGTCATCTCTGGGATGCAATATCATTTTTATTGAGTAAATTTATGTACCTAGACATAAATGTCCAAAGTTTCATAGCATGGGGAAAAATTTAAGAGTTTGGATTAGTTTCTGAAAAAACTTGATGCAACTCAAGTTGAGAGTCTTATGGATTGAAAATCTTATGACAGCTGACTTCCCCATAGGATTGCTTACGTTTTTTCTTGTTTTCCATCCAGTAATGCTACAGAAACATGATTATAAATCTGCACCCAAGCCTGCCCTTTAAAAGAATTGCTCTCAAGTGAGTAAGAATCATGGGTATGACCTTTAAAAGATAGAATATGACCAATTAGGGAGATATTTTCTAATACTCCCAAGAGTAAGAACAATTGTGTAAAACTGAAGTCTGGAGACAAAAAAAACGGTAACTATAATCTTCGATAGAGCCTGGATGATATTAGAGAAATGGTCATTCAGAGGTGGGGGATGTCAGGATTAATTAAATCTAGGAGCAGACCAGGTAAGATTATTTTTCATTATTGTTTGAAAAATATTAACATTAGATTAAAAAGCATACTGAAGAAAGATGTGGTTAGTGTGGCCAGTAGTTAAGACATGGCATCCTGAGTGGGAAAACAGAATCGTTACTGGAGGTATCTGGTTAGGGACTTAGCAAGTTTCAGCTGGAATGACTTGATTTGGATCTTGATTTAGATTTGCAAGCACGATGAATAAATTAATACAGTTGTATCGGTGTATATTAAAATAAAATTAAATAATACAAAACAACGCAATAGGTTATTTAGGTTTCACTGAGTGTTGACTATCTCACCCATGCTAATAGGTCCACTGCAAATTTCTTAGACTGAATAAAGTTTGTCACTGCATATTGTATGTTACATGTTCTTTTCTTTCCAACAAACATTCCTAGAGCTACTAACACTTTATGAAATCAGTATTTAACCTCTTCCAATCTGTTTTTGACCATTGTATTTAAATAACAAGATAAAATATAGAAGAAACAGAGTAAATTTATATTATTTTGATTATGTGAAACTCACAACTCAAATGATGCTAAAGCAAATTAATGAAATGCTGACCTCAAGAAATAAAGATTAAAAAATTTAAAATGTCCTGTGAACATTGTAACAATATTTAATTATGCCAACACTAAAACTGAGAGACAATATTAATTTCTTTTAAGATACAACTGTCTATAAGAAAGTCTCTAAAGGCTTATCTAGGCATCTAAATACATTTTATGGAGTCAACAGGTTGGAAAATGTTAGATTATGTGATTATTCTGGTTTCAAAATTTTCTTGAAAACACTGAGTACTGTTTCTGCTGACTTCTGTGGAAACTCCTGAGTGTCTGAAATTTTATAAAGCAGATCACTGTGAAGATTTAAACAGTTAAAGCTATGGGAGTTGAGTTTTATTGGTAATGGTGAATATATGAGCATGCATCACCTCTAATCTTAGGGGGCCTCTGGTGGTCTAGTGGTTAGAGTGTCTGACTCTCACCGCTGCGACCCGGGTTTGATTCCCGGCCCCCTGGGCAGGTGGAGCTCGTCAGCCGTGGAAGGCAATCCACCTAAGAGAAGGTCACTCTAAACAAACCTACATCCTGGGGACCTCACTGCCACTGTCCAAGCTTTGCTCGGCCCCGGCAGATGAACCTCAGGACTAAAGGGTGGGCTCAGTTCAGCGCACGCTGTGTCTCACCTAAAAAATCCACTGCGCAGGCTGGAAGGGTTAATGACCTTTCCCAAATCTTCGCTCGCGAAGACTGGCCATTACTATTACCTCTAATCTTATTATCAGCAGCATGCTTTGTAGTAACAAATAACTCAGCTTCTGTTCGAAGAAGAGCTAGTCACTGTGGCAAGCTGTGCATGGAAATTAAAGCATCGATAATGTGATTTTCTGTTCTCTAAGGAGCTTACAGTAAACTAGACTGTGGGACTCAAGTAAAGAGTCACAGAGTAAGAAAGGAAATGTAATACTTCATAAATCAAATCAAATAACAATAAACAATTATTACTTAAAAAAATCACATCTGATGTGATTTTTTTTTTTATTCTATTGAGCTTTTGCTGCTATTGACATGAATTCTCAACACCTACAATCAGCAGCTTGACTGCTGTCACATGCGTCTGTTAAACCTTATGGATAGACTAACCTCATGATCAGCACCACTGTGTAATGCACCAGATTGCACATTGGCTCTGGCTGGACAGACAGTATTCTTCCATACCATTGGAACCATTAGAAATTTGCTGTTACAGATAGTTTATAGGGCATTGTCTTAATTATACCTGTGATCTAATGCTAAGGGTATCAGATTCAAGTCAACATTGATGGTATTCTGGTATGCAAACCACTGCTTTAGTGCTTTTGGGAACAGAGACAGGCACAAACTCACATTACACTCACTAAAGGGTCTGACTTAACAAAAGATATGTTGTGGTGAAGCTACTAGGGGTTGCAAAGGATCTGACAGAGCAGTTGGGCAAAAGGGAACCCACGAGAGAGAAGACTGTGCTATTGGAAGACCACTTCTGGATATAGGCATAGTCATGGGTGCAGTGTTAGCAGAACATCATCAGACTTGAGTTGGGAAATCCAATAAAATGGAAGATATAAATTTGTATGATGTCTCTGTGGGTAAAAGGCTATAGTACATGGAGATATGCACATGCAGTTTTTCAATAAGAAACGAAGTAGAAGAGGGGTAATAAACATGAAAGAAAGGGAAAAATAGGGCAAAAGTTCACCCTTCTTGTTTTACTTTGAAGTACAATGGTGTTGATTTATCTCACCAACCTTTAGGCATATGGCAGGTAGAAGAGATGATTCTTTGCAAGTGAGAGAAAAGAAGAGCCAGATGTCTTCAGAGGGAGCTTCCACTCATCTGTGATCCTCCCTGGGGCTCAAGTTGTCTGTATTTACCCTTTGCTGAATGAAGGACAACACTCTTCCTTGTGTCAGCACTTCAGGCCAAATGAGAAGAATCTGGGAAAATCTGTTCAAATCCTATGCTGAGTCTGCAGGGTGGATGTTGCTTCACCAGTTCTGTGTGAAGAAATAGCAATGTCAAGAAGAAATTTTTTTCCTAGAGATTTCTGAAGATGATCAAAAAAAACATCCTACCTGACACCAGAACTAAGCATTGATTGGGCATTTTTAATTTGCCCTGTTTTGCCACAGTTTCCTTGCAGAGTTTTGCTTACAGAACCCTGTTGGCATGTTAGAAGGAAATTCTGAAGTTTCTTACTTCTCTGTAGAGATATGAATATTTGCATGCATAGCCACTTAGTCATAAGTTTGTCATATTTGACTACACAGGGTGTTATTTAAAAACAAAAATAAAATCACTGCTCTACCCAGGACACTCTCAATATTAGTATTTTAAAATACTAAAACATTGCTTCTTCAGTGCTAAGAAGGAAAAATTTAACTTTCTGGAGTACATTAAATGACAGGACATAAAGCCTGCTATGCCTCCGTAGATCTGTGTTGAGCTTGTTTCAGCTAATGCGTGACCTGGCATTGATATTTCTCTTCCAATCCATTCACCATCTCACTATTTGCATTAGTAACATTAACAGTTGCAACATAATAAAAAAAAAGGTTTCCCACACCCTAACATGACCTTTCATTTTTAATTCAGATGTACTGACACAGATCCTAAAATAAGACAGTTTTGACTTTTTACATTTTTCATATTTCATTCTTGAAGTAAACATCTTTTTTGGTGTCTTCACATGTAGTGATAGGACAAGGGATAGTGACTTTAAGTTGACAAATGACAGGTTTAGATTAGATAATTAGGAGAAAATCTCTGCTGTGCCAGTGGTGAGACACTGGAACTTGTTGTCCAGAGACGTTGCTGATGCCCCACCCCAGGAAGTGTCTAAGGTCAGGCTGGATGTGGCTTTGAGCAACCTGGTCTAGTGGAAGGTAATCCTGCCGATGGCAGGGGGCTTGGAACTAGATAATCTTTAAGATGATCCCTTCCAACCTGATTCTGTGATCTGGAAACTTTCAAGTACCAAGGGTTGACTTTTCCCAACAGACTGTGTGAGCCATTTCCTGATCTATTTTTCTTGCAGATAGTCAGTATGAAGCAGGACTACAAGATTAGCTTAATGTATTATAGAACATCAAAGAGTGTAGCTCCATTTCTGGCAGTGATTTTACATGCAGGTCTTCTGAAGAAATATCTTTAATCCTCAATAGAGAAGATGCATGTTTTCATTGGCTGAGAGTATTTACAATTGCAATTTCTTACTGGCCATCATATTTTACTGTCCAAATAATTTCTCAAATAATCCTTCCAGTTCATTGACATGAATTATGAATGCATCAGCAGCACTGATTTTAAAATGCATGTCAACACTTTAACATCTGAACATCTATGTAAATGCAAGCTTTTAGCAGAATTTGAATTTAACAAATTACAGTTTGTGACTCTAATTTATAAGAACTATGTAAATACCTAAGATTTTTATAGCTGCTCCTGCTTAAATTAATCACAAATTACTAATTATGCCTTTTTCAGCTGCAGGATATGCAAATTTTATTGCATAAAGAAAGGAGGCATTCAAGAATAAATTGATTTTAGAAACTGTGCAGTATCATTTTTAAACAGGAGAGTGCAGCCTTTTAACTTATTACAGACCTAACTGGGCCACATCTGTTTTGTTTGTATCTAAATCCAAAGTATGAAGAAAAAAAAATTATAAATTTTATTCTTCCTCAGAGAATAATTCATATCCTCATCACTGTCCGTACATTGTGTATCTCTGTACACAACTGCAAGGCAAACACAAGACAGAATTTTAACAATATTCTAAAAGATGAGCTAGTTTGTCATACTGCACCTCCAAAAACATCAAGGGAGGAGGAAGTCTGAGAGGCACCTTAATCTCAACAGAAATATTGGTTCCAACAGGGTTTCTGCAGCCAAGTGGACTCTACCCTGCAGGTAAGCAGATCCGCCAGATCTGTTTTGCCAACAGTAGCAGTGGGAGTAGGGAATTGAGATCCTCATGTATATACAATGGTTCTTGAGCATTCATTCTCTTTTTTTACCTGTCCCATGACCACAGTGTTGGATTTAAATACTAATTTTCTTTTTATTAATTTATTTAGTAATTTATTTATTTTTATTTTTGTGTTGCTGATCAAAAATATAATGTTTTGCTTCCTTTAAGGAAGAAAGTTGTGTTTTCTACAACTGCAAAAACCTAAAGCTTTAAGCTTCCTTCCTTTTTTAAGACTGTTTTTTGCTAGTTTTGTCATTCTTCAGTGGATAACCATTCTATTCATGTTTACAATTCCTTCCAGTTAGCCCTTCTCAGGCTTCATCTCCAGTATTTTCCTTGTTTTTCACCCCTATAGCTGAAGGTAGCCATAAACACATTGGAGACAGTCCAGCAAAAGGCCACCAAGCTGGCCAGAATGTGGGAGGAGAGGCTGAGAGCTGGGTTGTTCTGTCTAGAGAAGAGAAGAAGAGGAATCATCTTGCTGTCTGTAGGTTCCTACTGCGAGTATGTATAGATTGAGACACTCTTCTCAGAGGTGAACAAGAAAAGAACTGAGGAGGGAACATGTACATGTTGCATCAAAAGGGAATCTAATTAGATATAAGGAAAAAAGTCACCATTCCAGGGCAACCAGAACCCATGGTCTAACCTCAGGGTTAGATCTATTTTTGAAATTAGATCTCTTTTTATCTGGACATTGCACTATTTTAAATTTAGTATCTTGATTTTTAAAAGTAAATTTTAATTTTAACTTTTAATTTTATTTTTGCTATTTTAGTTTTTAAAATTAAAATAGTCTCTGTTTCTAAGGCCAAGACTTTTTCTATTTCTGCAGACAATTCCAAAACATAGTTAAGAAAAAGTCCTTCCAGATCCAGATTTTTGCAGGTGGTACTGTCTGGAGTCATTTGATGTGATCTTGACTAAAGAATTTTGTGGCTAATTGCAACAGAGCTGGTAATTGAGACTGAGATGGATGATGGGATCCTAATTTGCCACAGAGCTGTAGTGATTAGTGGAATACTTGGTTGAAGTACACAGTGAAAAATCAGAATTTGGGACTGTATTAGAAATGTCAGACACAGAGTGGTTTTATTTATTCACTTACTGAAACAAAAGGACTCATCAAATACATCAGAAGGGAAAATCATAACCAAAATCATGCTTCAGTGTGTTTCTTCAATAGGCTAAGATAAAAAACTCATTTATGAAGTGCAGCCTGGACCAAATTTATTATTTTGATCACTGCTTCCAGTCCTGTCCCAGCCACTGTATTGATTGGGTTTAAAGAAAGCAACATGAAGCTTCATGTTTATAGCACAGATTTGTTGTCCAAAGGACCTTGTTGAGTGCATTGCAGTTGCCCATAGCAACCTGATATGCATCACCTTAAGAATCAGGGGAATTTCAATCTGATAACACAAAACCTGTCCTAAACCAGTATATTTCCTTTGTTTTACACTGTTTTCTGGTGGGAGGTTCTTCTGCCACCTTGCAATCCCTTAATATCACCCTCCAGAGTCTGGTCCTCTATGGACTGAATAAAAAATCACATTCTTTGCAAAAGCAATTAGGTGCTAGGTACTAGGGCTTAGGGTGTTTCATCTTTCTCTCCTTCTCTTTCCCCATTTAAAGATTTGCTGTGCTTTACTTTGTAATTGCTGGAATTGTAAGCAAGTGTTGAAGTACTGCAAAGTTCATTGCTCATTTTATGCTTCATAAAATATTTAGATCGTTGTGATGTGATGTAGCCATGAGTCATCACGCTGTTACTTTAACCCATCTCATTTCGTTGAGAGCTTGCATCCTCCAATAGCTTAGTGGCGAAGAGGCTTGCCAGAATATATTCCTTCAATGCAGGAGACTTTGAGAACCAAGATACATTACTGCTCCTGTATATACGTCTATTTTCTCCACTTCAGTCTTCTCATCATATGTCCACTATCCTCTGTGTGTCTGATGGAAACTCCCCATTCCTGGGCGGATGGGTTGGTTTCTTTCTCTAACTGACTTTGATCACATAAAGAAAATTCATCTTGTCTCTTTTGCTACTCTGAAGTTCATAGATTTTGGATTTGTCCAGTCATGAGGAGTAATGTCCCACCTGGGCTTCAAAAGAAGAGAAATACAGGCATTTCAAACATCTGCAGAACAGAATTTCTGCTAGTGCATTTCCTTAGCTAATATCTGCAGACAATTTTTCACCGTATTTTTTTATTTCATGTTCAGGAAATAATGACTCATGCTAATGAAAAGAACTGTTTTGGTAGTGTCAGTCAATTGCAAAGCCACTGAATGAAGTTAATTTGGAGTTCCATCTTGAGGAAGCTGGTATAGGAAATGTGGGATTTTTGGTCTACAGCAAAGTTAAGAGGGGATTTAGTATATGATGACTCTTAAAAGTTTCTCGGTCCTTGGGCTATATCACAAGCACATAGATAAACATCATTCCTCCCAGGGAATGTTTTGAGGTCCATTGTTGAAGATGTCGTGAAAATATCTTTTTCCATGTACATCCACATTCAAATATTGATTTTTAAGTTCTTTCTCAATAACTGAATTTTACAAGACAGCTTAAAAAGTCCAAACCTTCTAGGTCATTCTTTGTTATGTTTACAAAAACATTTACATCTGTGTGGAGGGGTATTTCAGCAGGCAACAATATCTGAGTATTGCATGTATTTATACAACCTCCACTTTGGCTTAGCGATGCTGGGGAGCTACTGAAGGGCTACAGGCTTCCAAGTATTCATCATTTGTAAAGATGTCCTAGATTCTGAAATCATATAGATCTTGAAGGAACTTTCAGTACTTTTGAATCTGTGAATCTAAGTGTCCTCCTGTTCACAATCTTTAACAGAGATCGGTGAGCCTGGATTTGTCACTTCATAGTTTCCCCAGCTACTGTAGCAGTTCTTTTACTCTAAAGAAGAGAGGATTTTTGTTGGAGTTTGAGGATTTTTTTGTTTGTTGGGTTTTGGAGGTGTTTTTTCATTGTTTTGTTCCTCCTGTGCTAGATTGTTTTAAATACTTTGTTTCAGTGTCTATAGCTATTTCATTTGATTTTCAGCTTAGTAGTCACTCAATATTTCATAAATGTCAGCAGTTAGTTAACAAATTCCATCATACCATAGCACTGAAGTGATCTTTCTACTTCTTGACATTCTTGACAGTGTGGCTTGTTATTCTTTTTTTTTTTTTTTTAATTTATTCTTATTTTTTTAAATTTCTTTTATTATTATTATTTTTATTGAGGAAGCATCTTAAAGATCTTATTTGCAAATTATTGAAAGTAATATGAGATTCAATTTCCTCACACAAATAGTGTTGTAAAAATATTCATAATAACCATTGCTTTAAACCATAACTCATAAAATCAAGTCTGTGTGTTTTTCATTTATAACCTGATAAAAAAAGTGAATCATAGCTCCAAAATCAAAACATACATAACTTATTTTCATAGAAATATGACCACTTAGTTTTGTATGCCTGGTCTAGAAGTAGGTTATAAATATAAGCAGATTCCCTGAATATATTCTACTAGGTACCAGTGAGGGTAAACTTATCTAAATAAATCTAAGCATCAGATAAATAAAAAAGATAACTGTTAAAAGAGTGGAGCTGGGAGTAGGCTGAAAATCCAAGAGCATCCATGAAAGCTGCTGAATATTCAGATCTGTGGTGGACCTTGAGGGACCCTTAAGAGAAAATAGCACACCAGAAGAGAAAAAAAATAAAAAACTAAACTCTGTCTCAAACTGTTCCTTCCTAATTTGTTCTCTTAATTGAAAGAGTTAAAAACATTGTAGACAATAACACTGTGCAAGGCCGGTCCCTTTACAGACAGATTAAAGGACTAAAGGAATTTTTGGAGCTGAGCCCTTGAGTAAACTGGGACAAACTGGTGGGGAGAGTGAAGGGATTTGGGAATAATAAATAGAATTTGCAGTAAGAATTTGCATGAAACTCATAATTTTTCTTACCCACTGCCATGATGACGTAATCTCTAAGTGTTATGACAGCTTTTAAAAAAGGGTAAACATCAGGTTAATCACTTGCAAGAAAGTTTTTCCCCATGCCCTGAGAGCATTATGGAAAAATACCCAGCAGCATTTGTCAGAGGGATGGAGAAGCAGCTGATCAAGGATGCTGTCACTGAAACCAACTCATGTAGATTATTCCGCACTTGTTGCAATCACATTCCTATTAATATTAATAGAAATATGGATTGGTTTTATAATGCATGTTTAAATAGAAAGTTAGAGGGAAGGATACATCAAGCAAATCTAGCAACATTAGAAAAGAGCTAAATTAAAGCTTTTGAAAATGACCACAGTTTACTCCATGAAAAATGAGAATATTGCCCTGGCAAATACTATTGAACTCTGTCCAACGGGCATGTACGGTCAGATGAAGGATAGCACACTCTGCTCATTGCCACACTGAAAGTCCCCTTTAGGATATGTTGCAGCTCAGCAGTGATTATAAAACATTTTTGCATACAGAGATTTCCAATTCAAACATCAACAGCAAACATCAAAAATAAGCTATATAGGCTGTTCTTTATTTCTGTCCCTGAATCCATCAGCAAATTGTATGCAACAAGTTTTTGGTAATTATAAATTTTAAATAGCAACTCTGTATTTTAAGATTTTAAGGAAAGCTGATTTGAGTGCGTTTTTCTTTTCCCAGTAGTTGGCTTTTATGGCATATATGATGGATATGATGGAGCTTGCCTCGATATCGAGATGTTTCTTATATCCTTTGCCCAGTTTGTATCTTGTAACTCAGTTATCAAAAGAAATCACCTTCATTAAAAACAAGCATTGTTTGTGATTCTCTGAGTGTTTGCAGTCAGATGGCCATTATGCTGAGTTGTGAGTTTTATTTATTTTTGCAAAAGGTAGTATTTTTCTTGCCTTTTTGTGCCATTTTAGGCATGAGGAAATAGGTAGGACACATTTGGGTGATTTGCAGGTCCTTCTTAGTATTCCTAAGATTTTTTCAATTTGTTGGCTCTCTCTTTTGAAAGTTTTTTAGCAATCCCTTGAAGTATTGCTATTTTTTTTCTATGGAGTTTAGGTTTGACAGTTTAAAATAAAATTAAAAAAAAAAAAGGGAAACATGCAAATATTTCTTAATTGGGAGACTGAGAAAATCACTGTTAGTACTATTTTTCTATTTGATTGATCATCCTAAACATTCATTTAACATAAAATCCTAGTGTTTAAACACATTCTGTTTTGCAGAATAGAGGCTTGACACCTGATTTCATTTCCATCAAATTAAATTCAGGCTCCAACCTCTTGTACCCTCTTGCTTCATAAAGTTGGTTACAAATAGATTATCACAAGAAAAAGTTTTGCAACATTTCCAGATCTCTAACACAAGATGGCACCATTAGTAATGCTTTCCCCTACTAGACACAATAAGGGACAACTTTTGTCACTGCAAAATTACAATAACAACGTAGCTTCCATGCTCACATTGCATGTATGTTTAATGCATAGAAACTTGGTGTATGCCTAAAGGACTCTGCAGTAACTCTTCATTTTATTAAGGGGCTGCATATGGTATATTCAGGGTCATACACTGCAAGAACAATCCTGCTTTTCCCAGCATTCATCAGATAGATGTGTGTCTAACCCTGTGCAAATTTATGTTAGCCTCTCTGCTCATATGCTTACACATATATTGTGCTCAGTCTTCCTCGAAGAATATGCTGGGTTTGTTTGGAATGTCAAATGTTGGACCAATTTAACTAATTCTTTTTAATGTCAAAATAAATATCTCAAACAAAACCCAATTTACCTTTCTCTAATGTCTTCCTTAGGGCTTAAAGATCTCATGTTTGTTTGGTTTTTTTTCAAATTCATATTTGAGAAAAGTTTATGTTATTTTTATTATTTTCCATGTTTGTTGGAGGTAAAGCAAATACCTGTAGAAGATGCTATGAATTTCCTAATGCAATAGCCTGACAGAGATGAGGCTGCTGCAGCTTTGCTCATAGAAAACATAGAAATTGTAGACAGGCTTGTGTGGGAAGGGACCTTAAAGACCATTTAGTTCCAACCCCTCTGCCATAGCCAGGGATGACACCCACTAGACCAGATTGCTCAGAGCTTCACACCAACCTGGCCTTGAACACTTCCAGGGATGGGGCATCTACAACTTCTCTGAATAACCTGTTCCAGCATCTCACTACCGTCTGAGTAAAGAATTTATTCCAAGATCCAGTCAAGAGTAAGGCTCACATACAGGTACACACTCATGCAGTTACACTTATATGCAATCCATTTATACAAACCCACCTGCTTGGTCACACTTAACAGAGAAAGAAACTATTCAAATGCAATGATTGTAAAGAGCCTCATCTTCCATCTCATCAGGATGAATGTCTGTTAGAGAGAAATACATATATATGCAAACACACATGTATATAGGTGCAGTGTGGATCCCCCAGCAACTGGGATTAGACACTCAGTCTATCCAGTAGTGCCCCTAATTCCCAGTCTCCCCAGTTGCTGTCACCTGGACATGGGATCCACTGAGACCACAGTCCCGCTCTAGCTGCTGGTAAAAACCACTTAATTCACACACACTCACACACACAAAACCACACACAAACATGTGCAGTGGGTCTCTCCATGAGCTGGTCGAGATCTGTGGCTGTGACCCCACATAATATCTGGGACCCCTGTCCCTCCAGAAGCCAACTCACAGCCCTTTGGATCCCTTTTGTAACCAGCATAGATTTATGGCCACCCTGATATTTGTTCCTAAGTTCTTAGTCCTATTTGTTGGCTAATCCAGCTTGATATTTGCTTCTGGTCATGCACTAACATACACACCCACATGATGTTCATGTCACCCTAATTGCTGGCTTCATGGACATGTGGAGCCCTATGACCCATGGTTCCACCCCATTTGCTGACACTGAAAGCCTCAAACACATACACAAATGCATGATCATCCTCCAGTTGTGGGTGTGCATACCTTCTGCCTCTGGGCTGTTCTTATGCAGATCAGAGGTTTGTCACCACACACCCAAAAAATCTCCTCCCCTTTAAGTGGGGGTTGCAAACCTGGCCTCAGCAAAGCACCTGCTGCTTTTGTAAATGGCCGATTATTCGAGTCATTAAACTGTAACATTTCAGTTTCTCACAACATCCCTTTGTAAATCTTGTGACATGCCCAAATTTTGCTCATCCCACAACAGTCTATAAGGTGTTTTCCACTACCCCATGGTGTTGGTGTCACCCCCAGTCCATGGGGCTAAGTCTCATCTGCGACAGCCCAGGAAGAGACCAGGACCAGGGCTCATTATTCTCTTCGGATTATTTGGAACCACCCTGTGCCCACCACTATTCCTCTGTGCTCCTTTGTGTCCATGGATATGATCCTTTAGTCACATAACCTGATTGGAAAATTTAGCTCAAATGCATAAAATTAAAAAAATCCTTGTAAGTTATTCCTCCTTGTAACTGTGAGGGTATTAATATTAGTTTGCAATGTGGATTAAGCAGATGTTTGAAAAGGCATTGGTGTCAGATAGATATTTTGTCCTAAAAATCCTGATTTTAGTATATGAGGCCTTATGTGTTTAAAGTCTAACTTAGACAAGTCTCTTGCACACACATCAAACTAAATGCATATTTGAATACTTTGTTAATTTGAGGCCTTTGGATTTCACTGTATTCAGCCTTGCATAGCAGAGGGTAAATGCATCAAGAAGTTAAGAACATGAAGAAAAGTATAAACTAAACTAAAGGACAACACCAGGATAAGGACAAAATGATACAAATGGTTCACAGGAAAAAAAAAAAAAAAAAAAAAAAAAAAAGAAATTTGGAAGGTGAGTTCATTAGAGGAGTTGAATTCTGGAGCAGCTCTCTGGTAGCAATAGTTTGGAAAACTGGTCCTATAATACTCAGCTTGATCAGAAAATAAAGAGAGATAGGAAGGGAACTAATAAAAATTCCGTTGGGCCGGGAAATTACTTAGCGTTCTCCATCTGTTTTGAGCAGTCGTGTTGGGGAAGGTGCTGCATTAATCATGGTTCTCTTTGTCACAGAAGATACAAAACTGGAAATCATGACTGCAAAGGATGTCTCACACATGAACTTAAATCCTGTGATTTTCTGTGAAATGTACCTAGAACTAAACAGTCCTTCCATTGTGTTGTAGAATTAGAGGTAGTAACTAGAGCTAAGCAAATAATGAATATTCTATTCATTGAATTTCTCTACTACTTGCAGGTTTTCCCAGAGCACACTGCAGTTCCCAGTAAGCCTTATTATTCTGCAAATAACTGCTTTGAAAAAGTCCTGGTCTTTAGATTGCATTTCATTTCCTTGAAAATGCTGGTTACTTAAAATTCAAACTGTTGTATTTAGGCACATGGTATGTGAAGTGTTTTTGTTCCCTAGAGAATCAGTGGAAGTCTTAAAAAAATCACATTTCTGGTGCTGAAAGAGTCATTATTATTCAGATGAATTTAGTGGTTTAGGGTAAAAAAACTGTACAAAGTGCTGGAACAAGGCCAATTATACCACCTGTTTACAGGTACACTATTTTTTGTAAAACCTTTCACTTTAGCTATTCCATTCTAATAGGGACAGAAAATTATTTTTATATGCATTACTATGCATCCCTTGAATCATGTTAATGACAAAGAACAGAGGCTAAAAGGTTATTAGATTCCATTGTCATACCTGCAACAACTTTATATTTTTCCTGTGTACAATTTATATACACCAACATTTATATGGCTATAAAAAACAGAAACTGTTCTTTTTTTTTACTTTTGCTATGTCAAAATGGGAAATTTGGAAAGCATGCAACTAATTTTCTACTTTGATTTTTAAAAGATTCAGTTGTACAGATATTACACTGCACAGAAATATTGGATGTTTCAGAACAGAAAGAACTGCTGAAGTTGTCTGTTGCTAGGACTCAGAAAGGGAGTCCCTTATTGTATTCTCTGTCATCTTCTAAATGTCATAATAATGTCTGTGTGATTCATAAAATATTACTGTCCTCATGAATATATTACTGTCTCAAAATATACCTCCTGACTTACCAGATATCTGCTTCAGAGAAGTGTCTACTGTATGGTTATGTTACCCAGTACTTATTTTGCAACATAGCTAAAAGCACATGGACCTTCCAGTTTCAGAATTACAATGACCTGTTGTAGAGTTTAATACCTCAACCACCTTAATCAGGAAAAGAGTGATGGTTAAAAAAGCCAGATGATGTGCAAGAGCAATGATTAAGAGAAGAATAACACCAATAGGGTTATTCATCAATCCAGGTCACAACAGCTAATGTATCTTTAGAAGGGGTATATTACCTCCACCTCAGAGACATTTGAACATTTACAGGAGATAAATACAAAAGGTCTTTTCCAATGGTTACAACAGCAATGGTTAGACAACAGCAGGAAATCTTAGAATGTAGCAAGTACTCAAGGAGTAACTACTTTCTTTGTCTTAGAAAAACCTGATGAGCTTCCATAAAAAGTTCTAGTTTTTACCTGAATAAGTGGGCATGTCAAAAAATGTTGCATTTTTCTATCCTCCCATCACCTGTAATTCATTCTTTGCCAGTGTCCCTTATGTGATGCCATCTCCCAGCTATCCTCTAATGAGATACCTATGCTAAGCTAACAAACAGAAAGGTGGTAGAAAACAAGACCGAAATGGGGGACCACAAAGTTTCTGAATACCCTTGCAAGCTGATGCAAGCAAAGCCACAGTTACCCATTTTTTTTTTTGTAACCTCCAGGTTGTTCTTTTTTTCTTGGTCTTTGGTTAATACTTTTTAACAACTGTTGAATAAGAAGAGCTCAGCTTACTCAGCAGAGCCAAACAGAACCAGGGTTCTGTGTGGGCAGGTTGTTCAGATTAACCCTCATGATGGTCAGAGCCTTGAAGTATGTTCACAGAATCACACGATATGCTGAGTTGGAAGAGACTCACAAGGATCATTGAGTCTGAGTCTTAGCCCTGTACAGTACCATCTCCAAGAGTCACACCATGTTCCTGAGGATATCATCCAAACACTTCTTCAATTCTGTCAGGCTTGGTGCTGTGACCACTTCTCTGGGGAACCTGTTCCAGTACCCAACCAACCTTTGGATGACAAATCTTTTTGTAATATCCAACCTAAACCTCCCCTGGCACAACTTCATACCATTCCCTTGGGTCAGCACAGGCACAGATCAGTGCCTGCCACTCCTTTTCCTTCTCAAGGAAGTTGTAACTGCAATGAGGTCTCCCCTCAATCTCCTCTTTTCCATGCTGAACAGACTGAGTGACCTCAGCTGTTCCTCATATGGCTTTCCCTTAAGGCCCTTCACCATCTTCATTGCTCTCCTTTGGACACTCTCCAACAGCTTAATATCTTTCTTATACTGCAGTGCCCAAAACCTCACACAATATCCAAGATGAGGCCGGACCAATGGGAGGAGCGGGACAATCATCTCCCTTGACCAACTGGTGATGCTTTGTGTGACGCCCCCCAGGACATGGTTGACCCTCCTGGCTGCAAGGACACACTGCTGAGTAATAGTTTAACTCCCCAAAGGCAACATAATAGTAATATATGAAAAAATTCTTCAAGAAGTATAAGCTCAGGCACCACATCATTATCTAGTTCTTCATATTTATTTGAAAGAACAAAAGTGTCATGATCCAGTATCCTTCTTATTATGAGTAGATTCATATCTGCCTGTAGAGTGTCTGTCTGAAAGCTCTAAGTGATGATAGCATTCTCAATAGCCCTTATGGTTCTATCCACAACCAGAATGAAAAGCATGATTCATGAGTGTCCTAGTTAGGACAACTGAGACCAGTTCATCAGGGTATGGGTGTAACCCAAAACTGTGTATTCTATAGCCTTCCATGCCATTTCCCAGAAACTGTTATCAATGAACCATTTACACCATCTGCCCATAGAGCCTGACTCCTCAGGCTATAAACTAGGTGTTAAGAGGCCTGTGAGATAGGAGGATGCTCCTGTCCTCACACCCTTTGTGGAACTCCCCGCCCTGAGGGAAGTGCTGAGCATTCCTGCCTGAACTGCAGGATATATAATCTTGGAGTCTTGGAACATTTTTAACCACTCTGTGGGATCCAGAGAAGGACTGCGGCTCATCGCTCTCAAACAGACTTAGACCACCACCCTATACCGGACTCCAATCACCACTTTTGACCAGACTGCAACAGCTCTCCCACCAGCAGGTTCTTCCCCTCTCCCTTTACTTTGGACTCAAGCAGGGCCCAAGGAACACCACGTTGTTCATGCCCCAGGGTACTGGGTTATACATTTGGGTTTTGTGGGTTAAGACCAATTGTTTGTTTGTATGATTGTACTTACTGTATTATTTTAGTAAATTGTTATTCTGACTTATAATCTCTCCTTTGAGTTGAGTTCATTTCCCCTGCTGGTTAACTCTTAAACCAGCACAATGAGGTCAGGAGAAGTAAGGGGACCTGGATTTTGGTTTGGAAGTCATTACCTGGCAAAGAAAGAGTCTTGGTCCCAGTGGCTTCTTCTGATATTACTTTAGCTGATGACTCTCAGGTAAATACGTAAGTAGTCACTGGATCAGGGAACAGAAACACAAAGATTTTCTTGGAACATTTCCAGATTCATTAGGTTGTTCAAGTCAGTGATGTAACTTGAGTGTTGATCCCATTTCTTAGAATCCAGTTTCATTCTCTATAGATCCATTTTTTTTCTCTATAGAATAAATCTCATTTCCTCTAAGTACATTCCACAATATAAAAATGTTGAATAGGTAAAATATTTGTTACCATGTTTGTTTATGTTCAACATTTTTACGATTTCATCTGAGGAACGATATGTTTAATATTTTGTGACTTGTTGGCTCCAAAACAAGGCATAGCTTCTCTAAAAGGCTCTAGGGGATCCTACATGCCTGGTCTTCCAGAAGATTTACCTTAGGCTCTCTGTAGATGAGAAAGCTGCTGAGCTTGATGCCATAAATTAATAAATCAGCAGAGATATGATGCAATATTGTGAAAAAATATTAAGTTATCTAATTGGTTAATGAATTAGCCTTTACTTTTTATGACTTGTCTAATATATTCTCATCAGAGTTACATATGGGCAAATCCATACAATCAAGTTTTGACTACATTTTTTTTCTCACGCTCATAAGAAGAAATAACAGTGATGTAACTATATTGCCATACTTTTCCCAATAATGACTGATGGTAAATTCACTGTCACTGAAAGATAACACTCATAAAGTTAATAAAATCAGTCATCAGTTAAAATAACATGAGAAGAAAAAATTGATACTATTTGTAAAGAGTCACAAAACTACTCCCACTGTATAGTATTCTGCTTAAAAAAATTATTTAGGAAATGTTACACTACTCTGCTAGTATTCTACGTGGACTATCAAACACCACATATGAGTATAACACTAATACGATGTGTGGAATATTTTTATTAGCACTGTTCTATCAAAATGGTCATTTTTAGGCACATGTGCTTCTGGTTACATCGAAGATTTAGTTCTCTATTAAGACATATATATATATCTATACCTATAGATGTGTGTGTGTGTACATATGTATGTGTTTATAGAACTTTAACACATATACCTTTAGCACATATAGTACATGTAGCTTTTAGCTAATTTTTTGGAGATGTTTGGACTCCTAGGGCAGATTGCTTGCATTTATATTTCTACATGTCAGTACACACACAGTTATGGTTGATGTCGAATGGCCTCTAGTTGCCCACCAAGCTGCTTTATCAGTTCCTCCTCAAAGGTACAGGGGAAGAAAATAAGGTTGAAAAGTCATGGGTTAAGACAAAAGCAGTTTAATAAAAGAAGGTAAAGGCTACACATGAAAGTAAAGCAAAAGAAAGAAGATTTATTCTCCAATTGTCATCAGCAGGTTATGTCCAAACACTTCTCGGGAAGGAAGGCTTCAGTAGTGTAGTGGTTGCATTGAAAGACAAATGCATAAATAATGAGTGTTCCTGCTCTTCCCCTTCTGTCTTAGCTTTTATTTTATTGGCAGGGGTCATGATGTCATATGATAAGGAATATCCCTTTAGTTAATTTGGGTTAGCTTTCCTATCTGTGTCCCCTCCCAAAATTTTGTCCATCCCTATCCTAACCTCCTTTTGGGGTTGGGTGGTTGGAGGGGCTGGCAAGGGTGTTGGAGAGACAGCCTTGATGCTGTGGGAGCATTGCTTAGCAGTTGCCAAAACACTGGTGTGTCATCAACTATATTCTACTTAGAAATACACAGCACAGCACTTTCAAGGCTGATTTGGGGAAACTTAACTCTGTCCCAACCATGTCCTGTACATCACTATAACCAGTGGAGCTTAGAGCTGAACAGATCAGTGGCTGGGATTCAGATGACTGAACATAGGAGTAATTTTTTATTCCCCTAGTTATCCAAGCTGCATAGATGCTTATTCAGATGTAACATGGATGGCTGGTGGATATCACACTGAATGACCACCTGGGAAAGCAGGGGGAGGTCAGGGAGGATAGCCCTCTAGTTCTAAAGTAACATTAGTGAGCTACTTTTAGGAAAAAAAAAATCTTTGTTAAATAATTTTCTTTTGATTGTAAGGGGAACTTGGACACTTCAGTCATTTGAGAACACCCAAAGTTGTCTGTCCTAGGCTAAATTTTACCCTTAATGTGCCTTTCACCCACTGATGACTTCTCTAATGTGCTCACACATGAGTGCTTGAGTGCTCAGTGTCATCTGAATTGCTACAGAATATGAGAGACATCCATGCAAGTCAGGCAGTTATGGCACAGGATCTGCAGGAGATTGCATCATTCTAGACCAGAAACTTAAACTGAAATAGGATATTTTACAGTATACCAATTTGCTCTAGACATCTGTGCCTGAAATGGAACCTAGAACTGAAAAACTAACAGCTACAGAGGATCTGAATTTTTCATCCTAATCTCAGAAGTCATCTGCACTGTAAGCAGTCATGATGCCTTCATGTCTGATCTTTGCTAGAACTTTAAGCTTACTAAATAGTTGAAGGTGTTTGTGCTTCCAGAGTTTCTTTTTAGTGGAAGACAAATGAAGAAGAGAGGTTGCTGCTGAGATGCTGATTATGTGTATGCTTAATTGTAGTGACAACCAAATCAATGCCCTTTTAAAGCAATGGTGCCTGTATTAGCTGCTAGAGGTCCTAAACTGAAAAAATAGTCAGTGCAAGTCACAGCTGGATAATGAAAACTCACAGGGGAGAGGGATTGCAAGTTTAGCACGGCAATAAGGAAATATTGGAATTCAGAACAGTTTTTTAGTAAACATGCATCCATGAGTTACAAACCAGAATAAGAAAATCCACTTAGGACAAATTAATATGTAGTTAATTGTACTTATCGGCAGGGAGAGTGATGTCTTGAGATAAACTTAATCTAAGAACTATGAAGCAAAACTAATAGAATCTGGCATCCAACATGCAAATGAGAGTACCATGTTAAGATTTACTATAACCATATGTATTAATTTATTATAAAACCATTAGGGGGTTTGTGTGCTCAAAACTGGGTACAGCTGGCATATTAATTTAGTTTAATTTGAAAAGAGCTATTAAGCTTTATTAAGCAATGCAAAAGGAAAAAAAAAACAGGAAAAAAAAAAGATTAGCCTGAAAAATTTACAAACATTTTAGAAATATTCATGTTTTAAAGTTAGAAGGTGAGAAAATAAAACTTGTTAACTTATAAAAAATATGTTTATTTATTGAAAAGCAAGTTGGATACACATACAAAGCATCTTTCTTTTAGGAATAATTCTGCTTTTACCACACTCTCTGTATTCATCTCTGGTTGGAAAGAACAATCTCACTCAAACTGCAATATGCAAGAGTAGGTGCAGTTGAAAGGGTGCTGTAGCTTCTCACTGTGGTAGCAGACTGGGATTCCTGTCATACACACAGATAAAGGGAGATCCCATGGGACTTCCACTAAGTGTGCAGATGATATCAATCCTGCACATTTTGACTGCCTGTAGATTACACAGTAGTGCAGTGAAATTGATCAAATCAGTAGCAGGAAATATTTTTTTTTTCCTGCTCAGATTGTTGTTCTTGTAACCTTTTCTGTTTTACAAAGAGGCGTCAGCATGTAACAGTAAGTGACCCATGCTTTGAGCTTCAGACTGGTGAGACTCAAAGCCTCAAGTTATACCGACACTGTGAAAGGATCTTTGGGAGGGTGATAGCAGATTTTAGAACAAGAACATTTTGTCTATAACCTTGCTTCAGGTCAGAAGTGTTTGTATTTTTATTGTGGCTGTTCTCATTGAAGAGACGCACTACTTACACTACTGACAGCCCTACACCAGCAGTACTTCGAAAAAATTCTTCGTGTTCAGAATCCTCCCAGTAGACCTTCTAGAAACACATCTCTCATCTTGTGGAGAATACAACGTGGTGCATACGTTAAGTTAGACTAGAAGTGACCAGACGCACTCCTACTATACACTGATTTAACCATGTGTGTTTAATAATGTAATATAATGTAATGTAATATAATATAAGGTAAGATAAGACAAGAAATAAGTATATAAAATTACTGGGTGTTATTTAGAGATTCTGTTGTTGTTGGGCTTCCCCCCTCCCCACATTTAATGAGAATTAACTCCAACGTCTTTTACCCAAAAAGCTATGTCAGAATCTAGTACTGACGAAATATTAGTGTTGGCTTTCTAACACCTCATGAAGTTCAAGAAAGGGAAATGCCAATTCCTGTCTCTGGGGAAAGAATAACCCCAGGACAATGTAGGGACAGCAGTCTAGAAAGCATCTTGGCAGAGAAGGACCTGGTGGTCCAGGGGAACACCAAGGTGACCTTGAGCAAGGAATGTACACTCATGTCAAAGGAGGCCACCAGCCTCCTGGGGTGCATTGCCAGGAGTCTGAGGGAGGAAATCCTTCTCTGATTGGGTCTCATGAGACACATCTGGGATGCTGTATTCAATGCTGGACTCCCCAGTATGACAGAGACATGGACATGTCAGAGCGTGCCCAGTAAGGGGCCATGATGGTGACTAAGGCACTGGGGCACCTGACGTATGAGGAGAGGCTGAGGGCTCTGACTGATCAGCCTGGAGTGCAGAAAACTCAAGAGGGATTTTATCAGGATGTGTAAATGTACAGTAGCAGGGAGTAAAGAAGGTAGAGTAAGGGAAAACCTCCCAGCAGGACACCTAAAGATGATGAAGGTCTAAAAACAGCTTGTCAAAAGGCAGTGAGTCACCATCACATGGGGTAGCTGCTCAGTCATGGGGCAGAGGACTGATTTTAGTTCATTCTAAAATGAAGGCAATGAAGAACTGTGAGTAATAATACCTACCATTTACATATTTATTTTTTCACTGCTAACTTATTGTTCTTCACTTATAAAAATCTATGATCTACTACAAAGACTTCTGTAAAGGGGTTTCTGCAATTAATTTGATGCAAATAAATCATCTGGTTGTTTCATATCTACACTTTATTAAAAATATAAGTAAATAGCAAAGATTTTTCGTTCATTGAAAATGGAAAAAAAGGGACTAATAAGTTCTGCAGATGAAAATCAGTACAAACAATAACTCATTTCAAATTTTAATTTTTTTAACAATAAGTAAAAGTGCTATTTTGTTAGAATTGAAATGAGAGATTATGCATAATGGTATTTGATCCAGAAAAAATCAGGAAGGGGAAAAGAAGGAGGAGGGTAGTTGCAGAAATAGGCAGTAGGGGGTGTCAAAGAAGCTAGAATAATGAGCGGGAATCCAGTTGTAGAAGGACTTGGAATGTTTAAAAAGTCTAATAGATGAGAAAGGCAGTTCTGTGCAGATAAATGTAGTGTAATGATGACTTTGATGAGTCTTTGTTTCACAGCTCTTTGTGAAACATGAAAAAGGGGGAGTGGAGGAGAAAAAATTGAAAACAGTCAAAGCCATGTCTGTGAGTGTCATTAGTGAGTGATGAGGACTATAAAGACAAAAGACAAATCTCTAAGCATTTGATGGGCCTTTATTCCATACATCTGTGTAAATTGCAAAACGTGACTGTGGGTGTCCAAAAGAGTAAGGGAAAAGTGGATGTGTCGAGGAAAAACAGTACTCTCAGACTTGGTTTGGTTATCGCAATTCTAGCTGCAACATTAATTACAGCATAGGAACAATCCAGTTAGAGCACCACCAAAAATAATATTTTTATGTTGCACTTTTCATCTCTATGCAATGAGTTTTCATCCTCACTGGGGACTGAATCCAGATCAGCTATTTCTACAGCTCTGTGGAGGGGAAAATCATGGAAAAAACAGAACCATTTTTAACTTCAGTGAATCTTTATCGACTCAGTTGTCATGCAAGCAGAGTCACCAGCAAATCCTGGGATAAATTTCTGTACAAACAAATAAAATGTCCTTAATCACAAATAAAACCTTGCATTTATTATTAAGTCTTATTGTATCTGTTTTGAGACAGCTGGCGGTCAGTCTGCACAGCTAATAACATTCTCTCATGACAGGGGTTTTAGAACCTGTGTAGCATAAATATTGCTTGTGTGTGTGTGTTGTGTATAAAGCCGATATTAATTTGCTCTGCTTAAAACATAGACAGGTTTGGGAAGCTATTTAATGAGAACTTTACAACAATTTAGGACAGAAAGTGAAGAAAATGATATCTCATTAACACTTAAGGGAAAAGTTTAGGTAAGATGAAGGTAACCAGGATTTGGTCAAGAATAAAAAAAAAATTCAAACCAATCTTATAGTATAAATATAATGCATAAAATACAATAGGATTTTTATTGACCCCATTATGTTTGGAAATTTGGAGAAGTGACTGATCTTATCATTACATTCTTGGTTACTCGTAACTTTGCAGCTTCTTTTTCAGACTTTTAACTCTTAGGATATCTGAGAAAGAATATTATGGAAATAATTCAGTTATAAATAGAAAGCTTTCTGCTTGCTCTGAGAAGGAGCTGAAACCACTAATCCTGCCATCAGAATTGTCATTATGCTGCCACAGCTTCTGGGTCTGAACTTGTTTGAAAATTCAGCTGCAGTGATGTTCTGTATTTACTATGAAGCAGAGATCTCTGACCAAGTGCTTTTTCAAAGCAGATAATCACATCCATATAAACACATCACTGATTTATCAGTTGCTAGAAGCTGTTAGATCAGGATTTGGACACACAGTAGAATTCACCATTTAAAAAATCTTTATTTATGCAAAGTTTGTTAAAGCATCAGCAGCTGGAGGGTTTCAGATGTACAGAAACATTATGCATATTAAGGGACAATATTTTCTCCAAGGAACAAAAATTTCTGGTGCAGATACAAATTTCTCAGGCAGTCTTATAGGCTGGTCCTGATGATATGCTTTTATGGAAAAATGATTTTCACTGTCAAAAACAAAGCCTTTGCATGAAAGAGAACTTTTATCTTTCTCCTCTCTAGAACATGTGTGGGTAGAAAAATGCAATTAATTCTTTTAGGGACTTCAGAAAGTATCACCTATTGCATCTACAAAATAGCCAAATTGCTTTCATTTGAATACAATTTGGAATCGGCTCAACTAATCACTGTTTGCTAATTGCATATTGGAGGAAAGAGAGAACCTGAATGAAGTGACTGCTTCTCATTAAAACTGTGCTAACAGCAAAGTGCTTGATGTCTGCTATAGTACCTGATAGTGGTGGCAACAAGTGGCATATATTTTTGCAAGCAGCAGTAATTAAATCTGCTGCAGTATATAAAAATAATGCACTCGCATTTTATTACATCTAGGTCATAGCGTGTTGTATTAGAGTCTGTAAACAAATATCACCCCCAACCTCTGTTCTCTTACACAGAAGTCCATAAACGCTGTCAAGGGACAAAGTATACCTTCTGTGCTTTTTCTATAGCCAATAATCTTGGGTGGTAGTGTAAAAAGATGACAGCAGAGAAGCACAGGAAAATTTTTCCTATGTAACATCCTACTAACATTGCTCAAGGAGAGCACCTAAAGGGGGCCTACAGGACCCCAATATCTAATGAGGGCCTACAGGAAATCAGGAGAGAGACTTTTTCAAGGGCACAGAGTGACAGGACAAGTGGACCTTAAACTAAAAGATGGTAGATTTAGCTTAAATACTAGTAAGAAATTCCCAGTCAGCGTAGTGAGACGCAGGCATGGGTTGCCCTGAGAAGTTGTGGCTGTCCCATCCCTGGAAGTGTTCAAGGCCAGGTTCTATGGGGCTTGGAGCAACGCGATCTAGTTGAATGTGTCCCTTCCCATGGTAGGGGGTTGGAACTAGATGATCTTTAATGTCCCTTCTAACTCAAACCATTCCATGTTTCTGTGATTCTATGATAGGGATGGAGGAAGCACAAGTTCAACATCTTGCCTGGAGAGAAAAGCCACTGATCTGTGTTAATCTCAGCAGCCAAATTTTCCCAGCAGGGCAGAGAGTGACAAGGATGAAGATGCAGCAGGAGTAGGCAGAATTATTCTGACAGAATGTTTTCCATTGGAAAAATGCCGATTTGTCAAAGTGAAACGTTCCTTGGGAGCATGTCGATTCCAAGAGGAACAGGGCTGACAGGAAACCTGCCTGTGTTCCTGCCAGCTCACCCACCAATCTGCCTTCCAAGAAACTTTCTGTCTTAGTCAAAATGCCTCCAGATACTGGTGTATGCACAAGATCAGCAATCAGTCTTCAGGTGAGTGGAAGGCAAGACCCTCCAGAAACTCACAGTGGAAATGGACTCACCTGAGCAGGGCTGCCATGAATATATTTTAGGATACAAGATCTTATTCTGGGAATCATCAAGACATATTGAATTTCATTTCTATGTATTTTCCCAAGCAATTTCATTCTTTTTTTAAAATTATTTTTGTCTCAACTGTGACATTTTTTCACTGAAATGTCATTTTGTTTCTTGGCTAGCTCTTCCAGCAGGGCTGCGGGGGCTCTTAAGGACTTCAGAAATTGCTCAGTGCGTAACTTTGAAAATTTAGCAAACCTTCTGCTAAAAGCATCTTTCTCTCAGAGGGCAAAAATGTCTAGCTAAGAGCAATGAGACCTATGTAGGGTCATGGAAGATGACCAGGAAGAAAAGGATTGCACCATGGTTAAGGTAGGGACTTGGTATTCAGGGCTTCATAATTCAGCATAACATTGTCCAACAAGTATTTTGCGCAGCCTTACACAAACACCTAGTCTCTTTATACCTTTTCTTTTTCGGTCAAGAAACAAAGCAGGCAAAGGAAAAATGTTTATGTTTTTTGTGATGGTGGTCATTTGCTGTGCATCACAAATGATGTTTAGGGCTTGGCATATTACTAATAACACACAAATATGGAAATGCTATTACAAACACACTTCAAAAGCTTCAACTGGCAAAATAAATCTCCTGTCTCTTTTTTCCTGCATAAAAATTATGGATGCAGATTATCACATTATGGTTTCATAGCCTGGAAACAGTATGAAAATTTTCTTTGCAAGTGACTTTTTACCCTCTCTTTTCTGTAGAAAGAATAATTTTTCAGGTTTTTGCTGCTGATGATTTCCTCTGGTGCTGTTTTCAGTTTGATGTGAATTGATACAGTCAGAGTAAAGCTCTCAATATCCAGTGCTGTGCTGCTGATTAGTTTTCTGAAAGAGAATAGAGTGAAGAAGAACGGCAGGTTATATTGATTTACTTCTAATGATCTGTTTCTGAACTAGAGCTGGGCAAAGTGTTCTCCCGAAGGCACATACAGCTGTGCTCATGGCTCAGCTCTTCATCACTACCAGGATTAAAAGCCAGTAATGGATTCTGTCATTTTGCAGTAGCTTTCTGCATTTTCTTTTCAAGCCCCATATGGGTTAGCTGCTGAGGACATATATGACTTTTCCTTACCATCTGTTGAACAGTCTGGTCAGAAAAGCCTGGAGAACGGCACTCATACTCTGTTACAGAAGCAGTACATCAAAATAGCATTGCACAACCATAGGGTGTTTAGAGGGAAATTGCCACATGTAGTGCATGCCTGTATTTTGTTGTAGAGGGTGTCTCTCCATGATTTTGGGTAAGGCTGGGATTTGTGAAGTCATGAATACAATGTGTGTAAATGGGGGATACAGAAAAGCACACTTTAGCACTTTGTCAGGAATCCAGTCTATCTCTGAAGGTCTAGGAAGGTTTTTTTCCTGAAATAACTGGCGCCTTAACACGACTAAAATTTGCTATACAGTTGATAAATGGTGCTCAACAATACATGTGTCAGATACAAATAACTGATTCTTATGTATTGGCTTATTTCTCTTTATAAATTTACTTTCAACATACTACTCTCAGTTCTGCCCATCACGTTAGCTGGGAGAAGGAGTGGACATCATTCGGCATTGTTCGAATAACGAAATGATTATCCAGCTATGTCTATATGATTAAAAGGCAGAAGGGTCCTCACTTTGCCTACTCTCCCAAAATTCTGGTATTAACCAAGTCCGAGCATTAATATTTTAAGACTGGACAGGATGTCATGGTGTTTGGAATAATAAATACAGTGGTTAAATGTTGTTTTTTCAGACCAGATATATGACCACTCAAAAACAGGTGTCACCCAACTCAAAGCTGTCTTCAGGTTTTCAGTCAAGACCTCTAAATAATTTAAATATTGTTACAACGTTTTAAGATGGATGAGATTTTTGTGGATGACTTGACCCTGTAATTAATAGTGTTCTCTGGCTTCACTTGACTATGGGTAAATGTGTTTTAGGGTTTTCTCCAAAATGAAATGGTTTAGGGGAAAATTGTATATTGCATATCTTCAAGCAGTTGTCACAGTAATGCTAAGTAGGTTTTCTTTGCAGTATTTTTCATACAGTGCATGAAGAAAATATTGCAATATGGTGTATAAAAGATGGATAATTTCTATCAATCAACAAGCTGTTGTCCCCCAGGAAATTTATACACATTCTTATTTTCATTATGGTTTATTGATGGGTTGGCACTGCTGCAGCACAGAAAGAATCTGAGTGCTCTTCTAGGAGTAAATGACAACACACACAAAGATTCTTTGTTCTCTCTCTGCTAATGTAGAATTAAAAATGCAGAAACACATCATCTGCTTTTGGTTTATCAACTTGTAAATCCTGTTCATTCCTCCTATGCTGACATACTCTTTTCCTCTCTTCCTGCCTCCTTTCCCTTCTTGGTCCTGGGGGGAAAGAAAAAAAAAAAAAAAAAAAAAAGGAAAAAAGGAAGAAAATTACTCTCAAGAAGTACCCCAATAAAATAATCTGGCCTCTCACTATAAACTCTCTCTCAGTCCCTCAGATTCAAGTTTGATCCTCATTCCCTGCTCATAATACAGAAAATTTTGCCAGTCATCATAATCTCCAGAGGACCCCCCTTCTCCGACTTCTGTGGCACCAGATCTTAAACCAGTCTATTCAGCTCTTCTGAGATGGCACACACTGTTCACTCTATACTATATGCGAAACAGCTGGACACTTACCAAGATGAACATTGAAATAATTTTTGAGACTTAATATATATAGAACCACAGCATTTTAGAACAATTTGGGTTGAAAGGGGCTTTTAAAGCTCATCTAGTCCATCAATGGATATGGAATGATGTGTCAGGTCATTCAGGGACATCTTTCACACTGAACAAGATTTAAGGCTAAAATATGTTTACTTCAATACATAAATTTACAATACTAAGCATTAGTAAAATAAATACACAAATACATACATATATGCACAAATAAAGGGAAATACTATGTTCTCTTAACATTATTAAAATGTTTGATTAGTTATTTTTTAATAATTAATTACTAAGTTGTTATCATCAACTACATATGACCTTGGTTTTTCAATATGCCAGTTCTTTATATGTCTTTCTTTTACAATAAATTGAACTCTCTAGCTCACCTCTTAGAAGATGGCTTCTTTTCTTAAAAAGACTGCTGCTGTTGTCCCTCTCCTCCATCACTATTCTCTTTATTTCCAAGGGGTGTGGAAAGATGCTTGGAAGGGACTTTTCTCCTCTTAGGAGACTCTGCCCCTTAGACCTTCTTTTGACTGGAATTTCTGCTACTGTGATGGAATGATAAGAGCTTTACCTTCTCTCATTCCCTGGGTACTTTTATTATTACCATCAATTTAATCCCATACTCTATGCTTCAGTCTTCTTGGTTCTATTAGAACTTTAAGAAGACATGCTGTAAAACTCCAGATATTGTTTTAGAAGAAATTCTGCTACACAGTGTTACATTTATAATCAGTAATATCCTGTTGACAAAGTAAGAGGACCAAGTATGATACTAGGAACATAGGACAGGAACACCTTAAATAACCTATCTAACACATTGACTTCTGTCTGTGGGCACTCGGGATTTTTCGATTTCTTCTGTCTTTTCTTGTTATACTCCTATAATCCTTTTCTTGTAGTATCCATAAGGTTAGTCTCTCATTTCCAAAGCAATTCACAAGGTGTCCAGAACAGATTTCTTTATTGGACCCTGAGACTTCCTTCTGCCCACAGATTCCCCAAGGTACTTTTTCTAAAAAGCAAGTGAGTTTTACTTGTGTGACTCCTCCTCTGCATGCCATTGCACGCATGCACTGTCCCCATGTTCTCTTACTCTGTAAGTCAATAGAAAAAACTACAAGGTATCCATGAGAAAGATCTTACAAGAGATCCTTGGGCTGCATAAAATTGCAGAACTCATTCTGCAAAGTCAGCTGCAGCAGCTCAGCATTAAAGAGATCACGACAGTGTCCAATAATTTCCACTAATTTTAACACAAATCTCTGTATGTCTATTTGCTGAATTTTTAAAGTAGTTGTAGCAATAATGAAAACTTGAGTAAGTTATGAAGGTAAAGCTTTTCTCCTGCTCTGTTTTTTGGCACTACACCAATTCGTGTCACTTCATTCCTTGAGCAACAAGATATTAAGCGATATGACAGATGTTAGTCACGTGTAGACTCTTTCTTTTTAGTTGCTCACTTTATGTCACTTTCAATCCTCAGGTGGTGTAAATTAGAGCAGCACCACAGATTGATGATGGCTTATGCTAGGGGGAAAAAATCTTTCTCTTAAACCTGAGTGATAAAAAGTCTTCTGAAACAAATTTGAAAAGTCTCCTCCCTTGGCTTTTTATTTTATTTTAGAACAAAAGACTTGAAATAACTGTTTGCAGCACTCCTTCAAATGCTAAGGAGCTCTTTCACATTTCTTCATAAGCATGTACGCACACAGAAATTTTGGAACTAAAATAAAAAGATGAAATAGAAAAGGTGAGTAGTCTTGAGTGATTCAGTAACCTGTGAAAGGTTATGAATAATGGAAAAGTAGAATGAAATGATTAGGGACCTAAAAGCCAGGAAGATGACACCCACCTTTTAATGTCAAAACTAAATGAACCCATTTATAACCTGCGATTACGTTTGATTTTTCTCGTGCTTGGTATTTTCATGAATTCTGAATTTAAAAGTACATACAGATTTGTTGGACTGTTATCTTTTCCCACTGATTTTCACACACATTTAATGTGAGTCTATCCCCATTGCTCTTGATAGTCTGTTGACTTCATTGGCTTCCTGCTGATTTGAGCTGGTGCTAGTAAGGTGGGAATCAGGTCCTGCCTCACAGCGGTGTCTCTCTTGATGAAATCTTGAATGCAAACCTCTTGCCATTGTAGCAATGTCATTCAGCCATCTCAGATGGCATTCTGTTGAGCAGTTCTCCCTCCTTACAGCAACTGAGTTCACTGTGAAATCATAGAGGATGAAATTGGGATTGGAGACAATCTAATTTTCTTTCCTTAAACCTGTTTGTGCCAGCAGAAGCATTCTTTGGTGAACATTCTCATAATCAATGAGACTGGCACACAGTTATCCCAGAACCAAAATAATTAACTTTTTGGGTGTCACTTCAGTTAATTTACACATATCTTATCCCCCTCCTCGTTCTATTCTTGTTTTTTTCTTCACCTGTTTTTTTTATCCATGAAGGCTGCTGATACATACACATTCACTGGGAGAAAACTGGGCTTGGCTGTATGTTATTTCATACTGTAGTTGGTGCTCCAGGGTCAAGTTCTTAATTATTAACAGGCAGTGAAAAGGTAGGCATTCTCAAACCTATAAGAATTCTGTTCCTGACTTATGTGATATCAAAGGAACTGCAGCAGTTCCTTTGAAACAGTTTACCTTGCATGTCTCAGGACTGAGAATAGCCATGGTCTGTGCCATGTGTCACACATAGAATCACAAAGTCATAGAATGGTTTGCCTTGAAGATCATCTGGTTCCAATCCCTCTTCCATGGCCAGGGACAATTTCCACTAGAGCAGGTTGCTCAAAGCTCTATCCAACCTGGCCTTGAACATATCCAGAGATCATCACTCACAGAATGTCATAGCCATGCTGGGATGGAGCTGAAGGCTTTGATGTATTTGTGGCACAAACAATGGATTGATGCACTCTATAGAACAGACATAGAGGAGCCCTGGTATGAACGGAGTTAAAGACCACAGCTGGTCAAAGCACAAGTTACATAAATGACAGATTCTCTTTTATAGATGACATATAAAGGTTTGTATGAGAGACTCGGGACTGCATGTAAAAAATGTATAAACTCTAGGGTCTTGCACTAGTTCTGATAAATAATTTCTTTGCAGCTTGCAGCTCTATTAACATAATTTAAACCGTGGTTTTTATGCAGTAACTCTACTCAGATTGTCTCAGAGGGACTGCTAATGTGCTGTTCCCCTTTTCAAAGCTATTTAGTCTGGAAATGCCCAGAGGGCTGTAAGGAGGCTTGAATTGGGGCCTGACAGTGAGTAGGGTTTCTTGCCTATGGCTTCGATTCTGGAAACGCATCAATGCAGCGTTATTGCTTTGTTCTGACTTAGGCTTTGTCTTCCACCATTGTAGCACAGAAAAACAACAATAAAAGATTTCACCATGGGAGGTGAAAATGAATTCCAATCTAGTTTGTCTCTCCCCGTCTAGTTTATCTCTTCCCTGTAGCAAGACAACCACTCATTTTTATGACTAAAAAGGGCAATTATACCCTTTTCTAATCTATACAGTTTATGCTGTTTGTTTATTATTTTAATTGGCATCAAACTTTAGGCATTTATGTGTACACTGGGGGAAAAAAGTAAAAAGCTCTTTGAATAAAGTATTCATTGTAGCTCTAACTCCATAAGGGAAAACTACTTGTAGTGTGGGAAAGAACCACTGACTACATAGAGATGGATTGGAAAATGTGCTGGTGCTGAGGACATTCTGTAGTGGGCTCTTCCCAGCAGGATTTTGTTATTCACAGAACTTTGTAGAGTTCAGTGCAAAAACTTGAATAATACATACTTGGGACAGAACAGCCAGTTCTGGTTAAGGAAAGTGTCTTTTTTTTTTCCCCATAACAAATGATATTTCAGACTGAAAGACAGAAAAAATTTTACCTTTTTTTTTTTCCATAAAAACTCTGACTTTTCCACTGAGTGGAATGGGAATTCATGGGAATGTGAGCCAATACTTCTCCTCTCCTACCAATTTTACTAGCCACAATGGTAGAGAGTTCAAATTGGAGAGGTTTGTTAAAAATGTAGATTTTTTTCCATTTGCAAAATAAATAAATGAACATAAAATATTGACTGAAATAGGCAAGTAGTGATTTTTATCATCTTCTGCAGATAATTGAGAGAGATAATTTTACATCAAGGCTAGAACAACTTCTCTAAACCAATCCAAATAAAAGAAAAGCTAATTTACTATAAGATAAGAAAAATGCCACTGTTGTTCACTACAGGCTACTTTTAGAATCAAGACCATATTTGGAAGGTGGTTGTTAACTCAGAGGTTAGAGGCTCACACCTGTGATTGTGAAAGTCTTCAGGAAGTCACAGCTGGATTATTAGGAGCAAATCGTATGGGAACAGTAAAATGACTCTAGGCTCAGGCAATAGCAAAGCTGAGACCTTGGGTAGCTTTCAACAGAAAGGTAGAACCTGCTGAGACCCTGGGTAGCTTCCAACATTTTGAATCTGGATTAAATAAAGAAAATATTAAAACTTTACCTTGTATCATCAACAGTGCAATTTAACTCCCCTACTGCATAAACTCTCAAAAAGGAAATTGCTTGGAACAATATCACTGAGTAGAATCATAGGATCAAAAAATAATGGCATCATAGTATCATGGAATGGTTTGGGTTGAAAGACCCTCTAGTTTCAACTTCCCTGCCCTGTGCAGAGATATCTCCCACTAGACCTGATTGCTCAGTCCCATCCAGCCTGGCCTTCCACGCTTCCAGGGATAGGACATCCACAGATTCTCTAGACAACCTGTGCCAGTGCCTCACCTCCTCACAGTAAAAAATTTTTTCCTAATATCTAATTTAAACCTACTCTCTTTCAGCTAAAAGTCATTCCCCCTTGTCCCATCACTCTATGCCCTTGTCAAAAGTCCCTCTCCATCTCTCTTGCAGCCCTTTAGGTACTGGAAGGTGCCATAAAGTCTCTCTGGAGCTCCAGCCAGGCTGAACATCCTTAACTCTCTCAGCCTGTCTCCAAAGCAGAGGTGCTTCAGCCCTACAGCAGGTCCATGTTCTTATGTTGGGGACCCCAGACCTGGACATAATACTCCAGGTGGGGTCTCATGAGGCCCAAGTAGAGGGGTAGAATCACGTCCCTCAACATGCTGGCCTTGCTGCTGGTGATGCAGCCCAGCACACTGTTGGTTTTCCGGGCTGCAAATTCACATTGATGAGTCAGGTTTAGATTCTCATCAGCCAAGATCCCCAAGTCTTTCTCGTGAGGGCTGTTCTCTGTCCAGCCTGTATTTGTGCTTGGAGTAGGAATAATTTGGCAAACAAAATGTTCCGAAGTATGGGTTTCTGGACCCTTGCTCTGTATGTGCACCAGTGAAATCCAGGCTGACTGCTCTCTGCATTCAAGTAAAAGAAGAAGAAACTAAAAGAAGCCTTTTTCAGATGTAGGAACATAACATTTAAGATAGAAATGTACAGTATAAATATATGTGCTAAGTATATATGTATAAGTAGATGTAAAATATATGTCCATATATGTACATGTGTAACTATGTGTATATTAGGTGCAATCACTCAGTGAATATGTATTTTTGTGGCTAGAGGTGGCAACAAACATACTGTACTGTGAAATTTCATTGTAACATAAGCCTTTACTGGTTTCTAAAATATTTTGAATTTTCTGTTTATTTATTATGATAGTATGTGTTTTAGTGGAAGATACCTCTGTCCACAGCAAGATGGATTTGACTAGATGTTCTTTAAAGGTCCCTTAGGACCCAAACCATTCCGTGATTCTGTGATTTTATTGGTTCAAAATCAAGGGAACTGGAAAAACTGTATAGAAGTAGGCATCTTTATTTTTTGTACTTGGAATAGTTCCTTTAGTTCTAGAATATAATTTTTCAGAGTTTTTTTGTGTGGTTTTGGGGAGGTTTTTTGTTTTGTTTTTTTTTTTTTTTCCTAAATTGAGGACTTTTCACAGCTCAAAAAGAAATTGTGTTCATACAAAAATGTTTTGATCTTTGAAGATGCTTTATTTTTAAATTTGGTGTGTGGTAAAATACATATATCAGTTTAGCCTATGTTTATGCCAACTGATATAATTTTATTCTCACTTGCTCCAAATTGTCAGCAAACTGAAAAATCATGTACTCACACAGTAATCTTTACAAGAGCAGCCTGGCTATTTTTCTTGAATGACCAACTGGAAAAGAAAAACTAATAGCATCTATATAGCAGTTAATGTGCACTTGTGTTTAATTGGTATCAGCAACACTGTTAAAAGAAAATTAAGTAAGTAGTCATTCACGTAAGCAGAAATCTTCATTGCTGTTAGGTTGATATTGCTGCTGTTATGCAGAACTCATCAGCTGGGGATAACTCTAGTACCAAAACCTAATATAAATCAGTTCTTGAAAGTAATATTGTTCAACACCATCTTGCTTTTCAGCTTTCATTTTTTGTCTACAGGAGCTTGGATACAAATAGATAATTCATATTCACCCATTTGTTTTTAAATAGTTTCCTGATAAAGACTCTATTCTCTTCCAGTGGTGTGTGCATGTTTCACTATTATAAACCACAATGTGTGGAAGATTAGTTGCTCCTACTTGTAATGTAAATTACATAGTGTACCAAAAACATTGCTTATCCTCTGTAAATATTTTATTTGAATTTGATACTTTTGTACGTCTGTATTAACAGTCTTCCTCTCATTATATTGTTTCTTTTCTTTTTCTTTTCTCAGGTCACCCTTTTCAAACCCGGGGGGCAAAACATGCTAATTCACAGTGGAATTTGTATAAATATTAAAAATGGTTACATTTGGTATTAATAGGACTATTACTTCAGAAAAATGGGGATAAAGATGTCACTAATAATCCATCATACAGGCAGATCACTTCAAGATTAGGCATGTAAGACAGATGTAGATGAATGATACAAAGAAAATTTATTGTTTATCAGTGGAATGATAAGAGATGATGAAATAATTTTAATCTAATGTTTTCAGTATCAAAATTCAAAACAGTTTCAGTTGTGCAAACTGAGGTCTAAAATTGTCAAGCTTCAGACCTTACCAAAGCAGTTATCTGTTTTAACAATCATATTAAAAAAATAAAAAAAAGACATCCTTTGCTGTCTGTTCTGGCATAGGCTTCCTATCGTAAAGCCTAGACAAGAACAGTTGCATAAGCTTTCAACCATAATATTATGAGTGAACCTAGAATAACTATAGAATGGATAGAATAACTATTCATATTTCCTCTATTCTCATTGTCCACATCTTTTCTTAGAGAAAAAAGAAATTTAGACTGATTTGACATGAGGTATGACATAGGGCATTTATCAAGTCAGGGTTTAAATCAGAATGGATTTTTTTTGCTCATCTGCCAGTTGAATAAATAAGAGAGCACAGCTGAGAACTGGGAAAGTTTTCAATAAATTGTAATTTATGAAGAAAATAAAAAAAATAGATTAAAGGAAAAAATGTGTGGTTATTAGCTTTCTCAAGTGTTTACAAGTTTTGAATTTCCAGATGATAGAATTTTATGCAAGGTTGTTGAATAGGAAGAGAGGAATCATTTTGCATTGTTTATACCGAAAGACAACTTGAGAAAATAAGTATACAAAGAACATAGGTTATGGGTGTTTAACTTGCATACTGAGCACTCACAGAATATTTAACAGCAGCAAATGGTAACCTCATCTCATTCAATTAAAATATAATATTTCTTTTTTGAGCAGCAGAGTCAAAGCTGAAAAGAAGTAAGTGATGGAAATTGCTCAGAAAGTTGAAGTAAGTAATACTCAGAAGTGGTTTTTTGTTGAAGAACAAGTATATAGCAATCGAAAAGAAGTGAGGTCCTCATATGAAGAAGAATTATCAATATTGCAAGAAAATTAGCATTCTACAGCTATTTTTAGCACACATTTCCAAAGAACAGTCACTGAAAATAGTTTTACTAAGGAAGTGCTAGTTGCCTCATACTGTGTGCCTTCGTCATTTTGAAAGTGGTTTCCCTTTCTCCTCTATCTTTTAAACATCCGTATAAATTTATTCCACTCCATAAGGGTGACAAAAGAGATTTCTTTTAAAAATCAAGTTTTGCCTATAAAATGCTTTCTATGGAAGGATCGCCTTTGACTGATGCTCGCAGTAATCCTTCCTCAAATCATTGAGGTTTCTAATGAGGTTTCATTGGTCTTATGAATAGTGTGGTCAGTGTCAACAGATGAGTCTTGGAGTGTATAATACTCTTCATTGCCTTATTGCTAAATATGGTGCATGTGCAAAGATAAGGCAATGTGCTGCTTCTGGGGCAGAGTTAATTTTCTTCACAGTGACTGGTATGAGCCTGGGTTTTGAATTTGTGGTGAACAGAGGGCTGAAAATATAGATATGTTTTTGCTATTTGTGAGCAGTACTTACAGAACCAAGGGCTTTTCTGGTCTTCGTACTGGCATGCTGGCAAGGAATTTGGGAGAAGACATAGCCAGAACAGGTGACATCAACTAACCAAAGGAATATTTCATACTACATGACATCATGCTTAGTGTATTAAGTGGAGGGAAGAAGGAGGAAGGACAGGACATTTGGAGTTGTAGCATTTGTAGTCCCAAGTAATTGTTACACATGATGGGGTCCCACTCTCCTGGAGATGGCTGAACACCTGCCTGCCCATGGGAAGCAGTGAATTAATTCCTTGTTTACCTTTGCTTGTGTAAATGGTTTTTGCTTTCCCTATTAAACTGTCTTCATCTCAACCCATGAGTTTTCCAGCTTTTACCATTCTCATTCTTTCCCTGATTGCACTGGTGGGAGAGTGAGCAAGTCGATGTGTAGTGCTTGGCTGCTAGCTGGGGTTAAATTACAACAGTCCTGTCAAAATTTATAACAAATTTTTAGGAGGTCAAAGCTGTTCAAGCTCATGGCATTGTAGTATTGTGAACACAGAACCCCTCCTGGTAAATAGTGCACCGTTTTCAGAATAGCAACCCTCTCATATTTACCACTCAAACATTATGAACTGTGCCAAGGAAAATGAAGTTGCAATGGTTCTGTTTATTAACTGCTTTGGCAGTTGACTTTCTGCCATCAGATGTTTCAAATGTTTGCTTTTCAGTGGTGTATGCTGGTTCACTTCAGCACTGATTTTAGGAAAAGGCTTTTAGCTGAGAATACAGTTTTAACCAAAAAAAAGAGAAAACTTCATAAATGTTGATGGATTTGGATCTTCAGTACAGACTATACCTTGGCAAATTGTCAATGCACAATGTTTGTAGGTTAATTAGTTAGGGATCAGTTGTGTCTCAGAGGCTTAAATTCAGCTCTGAATTGCTCATCAGGCAGTTCAATTGATTTTGGTGGAATTACATAAGGTCTAAGAGTCAAATTTGCCCTAAGAACAGAAAAATGTGCAGGAGAGATTCAGTGCAACACAAATTGTAGCCCACTGGCTTATTACTGAAAACTCTCTCAATTTTATTGCCCTCAAGAGAGTGCAGGGAGGGCCCCTTAGAAGTTCCTCCTGTAGCTAAGGAATTAGATAGCATCAGTGCATTTTAAGTTATACATCAGAGCTTGTTGGTAATGGTGCAATGTTTGGCTTGCAATTGCATCGAGGGATGGTTTCTTCCTGTCGGTTTAAGAGCCATGAGTATTTCCTCCTTTTACCTGACTTGTAATAGAAATATCCAAACTATCTAAAAGCTATAGCTATTTCATCTCACCTGAGGAGGAACTGCAGCTGCCTCCAGGTACCTGCAAACATGCAGCTGGAAATACTAAGCATGACCTTCTTGCACGGCCTGACACTCTGCTGGGGTAGGGATCTGAAGAGTACAAATAGAAGAAAATTTGTTCATGGGAGAATTTGGCAGGATAGGTAGAAATAAGGACAGGGGCAGAAAATGGTTAATGGCTCTTTCAGAAAGAATCTCACTAGCAGTTGATGTGTTGCAGACTTGGTGCCTCCAAATGTTGAACAGGAAAACTGGTTATGGTTTGGCTTCTGTCCATACTTTTAAGGCAAGGGGAAAAACCATTTTTTTGGCAAGTATAAGACATAAGGTCCACTCTTTATAATCTAACCTTACAACTAAATTGTGATTGTCAAAAGTCACAGAAGATGCATTTACACAATAAATTTTGCAAGGAGGAGCATAGTCACAGTTGAGATGGCTTCCCAAGGGAATGAAGGCTGTATAATGGTAGCCAAAGACATCTAAAAAACCACTTCCCAATTGTCAGGATTTGTGTATGCAATGAAGCTATTTTGAAAATAATGCAGAATGAAACACTAAGTGTCTGAGCTTTTTGACCAAATTTTTTGCAAAGGGAGGAAAAAAGTCACAAGTGTTTGGAAGAGAATGGAATTGCTTTACTCTATCTGTCTCTGTGCTTCCAGACCCTTTTTGCTGTAAAGAGTGGCAGCTGTTTAGATTGGTGTCACAGGAGCTCATCTTGGTGGTCTAGTGGTCACTCCATCTTCAAGGAAACACAACCACCCAGAGTTCCTGGAAAGCTTAAATTTTAGACCTGTTCAGAAATGAGTCAGCTTTAATATTGCAGACTTCTTGTCTCCAGGAGTCAGTGTCTGAAATACTGATAAGCTGCTTGAAAGAGGAGAAGTGATATTCTAAGTACATTTGCCACACTGAAGTAAACTGAGTCTTTAAAGTTAAGATAGGGGCTTTTATTTTAAGGGGAGCAAGTAATTTATCAAATCACATTGACACTAAGGCACTATGCCAAAAATAACATTAACTCCTTTGTAATTAATACTTGGTACGTTAACTGGTAGATCACCCATTTCTGCAACAGGCAACTCATCTCTAAAAAGTATATTATTCTTGCTTTGTGTGGACTCCTAGATGCTTTTTTGCAAGTGCCCACACTTTTTGGACCTGCAACTGCTGTCATTTTTAGGTACAGAAATCATGACTTCTTTTCTGGGAAGGGAAACCTTTCCATTTCAGAAAATGTAGTATATGTCTGTTTCCTAAAAAAACACACCTATTGATTTATGAGCAAGGAGACCTTTTGGGGGGTCTTTAGTGGGGAAAAGCAAACAAGCAAGCAAAAAAATAACAGGTTATTTCTTCTTGGGGCACCTAAATTTGGCTGGAACTGTTACATATTTTCTGTTCCACCTACCCTTTTTCCTTTATTCTTCAGGAGTAAAAAACCAGATGAATCTTCCTTCCTTCCTTCCTTCCTTCCTTCTTTCCTACCTTCTTCTTTCCTCTTACCATTGCCTGATCACTTGTACCATATTTCAGAGATCATGTCCACAAGCTATGATGTAATGACAGGCATTTACCCATTCATGTTTTCATAGTGACTTTGACCTTTTTGTAGGTTCCTATCCCAGATTTTGAGTCATGTTGAAAGCTGCTGTGCAGCCTCAACCTGGCAGTTTGTGTTTCCAAGGTAGAAACACAGTACAGAAGTTGTGAGGATGGTACAGGGCAGAGCCATGAAGACATGAAGACCAGCTGGATGCAGAGGACTTCAGAGTCCCAAGAGCATCTCAGAAGTGCACAGGTATTAAAAGATGGCACATTATCATGCCTCTGGTGCATCCTGCTGCAGAGCTTTACGTAAAAGGTTTTTCTTTCCCCAAGTGATTGCAATACATGGCACACCTGAAGCCTGAGTTTGCTTGGCCACTGTGTAGATTATCTAAATTGCCCTCATGATAACCTCACAACTTTTTCAGGCATAACCCTCCTATATTCCCTCCCAGTTTTGCAGCCAATACCAGTGGCACAGTGCATTGCTAAATAAATCCCATAGTTTTATCTCACTTCACTCAGTTTTTAATATTTAAATCATTTGTCAGACAGTATCACACCAAGACTTTCCAGCCCCACACACTTCATTTTCATTCTGAAAGAAGGAATATCCATGAATGAAATACTTACTTGCATTCTGTACTGAGCTTGGACAAAGGAATTTTCATGCTTCTTTCAAATAAGGAACATAGTTACGTGAAAATAATTTACTGAAGATTATTCAGTCTAGTCCGACAGTCCAATTAATTCATGTAATCAAAAAATTAAAAAGAGGTCTCATAATCAGCACAGTGTTTCACCTCATGATAGGAACTGAGTAGAGGAAGGGAAGGGTCCTCAAGACTCCTTGACTAAATTTGCCTAATCCTTTGGTTTATTAAATGAGGGGAACAGCCTGGTTCATGACAGTGTACAATTCATTTCCACTCGAATGAGTACAGCAAGAGAAAGTGCCCTTTTTAATCAGACAGATTAAATAGGAGCTCTTTCATGGCAAATCAATGACTTCAGTAATTATAAAAGAAACTGGACATGAACACAGAACCTGTTCCCATTAGTTTCTATTAATGAGTTCCTTGAAGTTCTTTGTGAAAGCAGTAAACAAATGAAACTAAGAACATTTGTACTATGTTTTTCATTATCTTAAATACTTTACTTTCTTGAAGAATCTTAATAGCAGCTCTCTGAGTCTGAAACTAATTTAGATGCTCATATTCATATTATCTATCTATTTTCCCTCCTTAGCTGAGGTTTATCATTTGGAATCTCTTTCTGCTTTTTAGTTTACGCACAGCACATATCATTTTCACTTTTCATAACAAATTGCTCTGCATTAGATAAGAGAGTGTTGACACCCATCAATGAAGTTGCATTTGTGTATGCATTTGTGAGTGTGTGTATGAGTGTCTCTAGGGATGAGGTATGCAGAGAGAGTGAGGATCCATGAGCACCTATTGGATGACTATGCATCCAGGGCCAGATCCTGAAGGAACAGTACTGTGGGGTGATGGGGCTTTATTGTCTTTGTTGGACATCTCCAAATGTTCATGGCTCAGGTCAACCTCAGAACATCCCTGGCCACTGTTTGGAAGACTGGTATTTGTCTTGGGCTGAATCTACAGAAACTATATTAACAATCTGGTCATATGAATTCTGCTGGACCATTACAAAGCTTTTGGCCTTTTATTTTTTGTTTGGTTTGGTTATATAGATTTATCCACCAAGGCCCCAAATGGGCAAAACCGTATACCCATATCCATCATGACTTCAACTGACAGCCTTTCACTATCAACATTCAGCTGTGATTGGCTTTTCTGTGTTACAAATTAGATTTGTTGTTATTCTTTCTGCTGGCCCCCAGAGTGTCTTTGGACATATGAACAAATTCTTCATCTCTTCCTACATGGTTCTCTTATGTCTCTCCAAGCTTCCCATCATGGGAACACTGCTTTAAAGCACCACAAGCAATAGATATAGAGATGTTTATGGTAATCTTTCTCTTTTCCAAAATTTAGCTAAACTCCTGTTCCTTACATGTGCTTCCTTATTAGTTGCTACCTTATTGTCCTCAGTTCACTGTCCAGAGGGTCCTCCTGTACTGGTGAAGGAGTCAGACTACTGCTCCTTCTGCTAAATTTCCTTTTGGCCCAAAACCTTTTCAACTGTTCTTCCTTTTTTTGTCTTTGACGTTGTCTCCTATTGTATTTTCCTAGCTTTCTGAATCTTCTCACTTCTTAATTTGTCATAAATATTAACAATTGCTTTTTTGATTTTATTTTTTTTCTATAACCTTAAATAATTGGGGAAAAAAAAAGGTTGACTTTTATTTGTTTGCTTGTCTCTTTTTTCCAAACTCATATTTCAACATAACATGACTGCAAATGGTTGTAGAAAGAAGCTTATAAGGTACATAATCCTTTCTTCCCTGTATCCCTAAACTTCACTTATGGAATAGCTTATTTTGGAAACTGCCACAGAGGAGATAGGTGAAATTTTCCACGTTGGAAATCCCCTATTTAGGCTCAGATAGCACAAGGCAAGTCTAACCTGCTCCAGACCCTGTAAAGGTGAGTGTACCATGTTCTGTGAATGCAGTTCTATTTCTCATCATTTGCTGCCAATCCTCTTCCCTTTATGCAAATTTTAGCTGTTTGTATTTCCTTCTCTCGGATCTGACACATTCCTAGAGGTAAACAAAATTCAGAGCACAAGCACATTATGTTCATTTTTTGTAGATAGTGAGGTAAACATCCTATATGTATGGAATCATGGTTTAAGACTATACATAAGAGCCACCCTAGAACCCATAAGGTCCAGCTCCAGCTAAAGTGAAGGAAGCCATACCCAATGCAAATTAAACTCCCTTTTTTCAACAGGAGAGAAAGATACTAAAGTAAAAATGAGATGCTCATTGAGGTGCTGTTGTTTTCCTTATGTATGAGGTAGTTGTATTGAAGAATATCACTTAAATATTAATTTATTTAAATTGCAGAACCAGATGGTTTGTCCCAGCATCTCAAATGCATAAAACTGTAAGCATAAAAATTTTCAGCCCTTGACCACTGTGCTCCTGTGCTGTACCAGACTCCATTTTTAATGCTAATTTTTCAGACTGTTGCTCTGTTTCTAATGCAAGTATAATATTACTGCAACAAGCTAGTATTATTGCAATTTCATTTTAAGACCTCCATTTCAGTGAATTACAACTCTCTTATCCCAGTCTGACCTGGGCTAGAGTTTGGCAGGCAACAAATCAATACTGGGTAATCCTCATTTTATTTAAAGGAGTCTATTATAGTGGGGTAGAGTTGACAAATATGGAAATTACTGGAAACTAAGGACCTCTTCAGTGGAGTTGAAAAACTGGTAATTCTATTCAAGACCTATTTGTTATGTTTTGATCTGCACAGCATAAAATGTAGCAAGACAAGCATCTGCTAACAGAGATGTACAGAATGAAAATGCAGAGAGCCTTCCCTCTGACCAGGGAGCTCTAGCTTAGCTCTAGCTGTGTAACACTGCTCTCAGAGTTTGGCAGAAAAGGTACAACACTGGAAGGAAAAAAAATAAAGAGGCTGTATCCTTTCTGTGCCTCAGAAACCTCTATTCTGCAATAAACTTAACAACGTAATCAAGGCTTTACCCCTCTACCACAGATAGTTGAGGAAAATCATCAGCATAGTTTTAAGACATAAAACCCTGACTAGCGTCTTTGAGTCTAGTAATGAATAATATATAATAGGATTTAGAAACAAAACTGTTGATAGAGATTTATAGCTAAGTCTCTCTGCAAGAGTGGGAAGGGTTAATAATAATAATAATTAGGCTTCTGTATGCCTGGACAAAGATTTTTACTTATTCCTATGTTTCTCAAGATTCCGTTTAAACATGTTGTGCCTGCTTTGGCAGCCGAACAGTGTTTGCACAGGGAATCTGTATCAAGCAAAGAGTATGGGAATGCAGATTTAAATGAACCTGTATGTACTGTTTTGATTTGATGCCACTGGAGAAACCTCAACAGCTGTTATGCAGACTGCTATGGAAGAATTCAGCTTTTACCCATACAATTCTAATAGAATTTTTTTTGTCTGTAATCTTTCTTATTCTAAGCAAGTACTGTCTCCTCAGGAAATTCGCTGATGGCACAAAACTGGGAAGAGTGGCCAATAACCCAGAGGGTTGTGTAGCCCTTCAGAAAGTCCTAGACAGGTTGGAGAGTTGGGCAGAAAGGAACTGTCTGAAATCCAACAGAGGCAAATGCAGGGTCCTGCACATGGGGAGGGATAACCCCATGCACCAATACAGACTGCAGGTTGACCTGTTGGAAAGCACCTCTGAGGAGAAGGACCTCTATTTCCTGGTGGACAACAAGCTGTCCATGAACCAGTGGTGCTCTTGTGGCCAAGAAGGCCAATGGTATCCTGGGGTGCATCAGGAAGAGCATTGCCAGCAGATCAGGTGAGGAGGTCCTGCCACTCTACTTAGGCCTAGTGCGTCCCCATCTGGAATACTGTGTCCAGTTTTGGGTTCCTCAGTAGAAGAGAGACACGGAGCTTCAGAACTAGGTCCAGCACAAGGTGACAAAGATGATTGGGGAACTGGAGCTTCTCTTACAAGGAAAGGCTGAGGGAGTTGGGTTTGTTCAGCCTCGAGAAGAGACTGAAGGGAGGATGTCTTAAGAGGATGGGTCCAGGTTCTTCTCAGTGGTGCCAGGCAATAGGACAAGAGGCAATAGGTAGAAACTGGTGCAAAGGAAGTTCCACCTGAACATGAGGAAGAACTTTACTATGTGAGTGGTGGAACACTGGAACATAGCTCAGAGAGGTTGTGGAGTCTCACTCACGAATATCTCATTCAAGAACCATCTGGACACAGTCCTATACAATTGTGCTTGAGCAGGGAGGTTGGACCACTGTGGTCGTTTCCAACCTTATCCATTATGTGATTCTCTGATTCTGTGAAAGTAGATGGAGATGCACAGTGTTCTTTTCACCCTCAGTGTAATCTGAAAAGAAATAGATAGAAGTATCATGAGTTTGTCACTGAATATAATTCCATTAATACTTGCATATGCTGTGAGTGCCAAAAATGCCCACTCAAAAGTAGAAAAAATATTTGACTTTAGTGAACTGTAGCACAAGGATCCTTGACCATGCTATGGGACACAGCATCTCAAGAGGACATTGAAACTAGCAATGGTCTCAGAAAAAAGCATCAGTGCTTTGTCTGCTCAGGCTTGTGTACCTTGTTAACTCTTGAAACGAAGCCCTTAATGTCATTATACACTACCTATTCCAAGAATTTATTACACATTACTGAGGTATTGCATAACAACTTGCATCCAGTAATATCACTGGTAATTCTGAAAGATTCAGAAAAAATGATGTGAAATAAAAATTCTTCTGCTTTTATTAATATAGATACAGAATTTTATTAATAAAAATAGAAACTGTTCACCTGTTTAAAGTTCCAAAGTGCATTCAAACAGATTATGGAGAGAACTTTCCAAATTCTCTCCAAAACAGGAACTAGGAGGATTTTTAAAGCCTTGTATAGACAACCTAATTTGTAACAGAACAAGGAGAATGACCCAATGTCACAGGTTCATTTAAGATTTCAAACCAATTGATCTTTCCAGTGAGGTGTCAGCCCTCCTGTGGACAGGATTACTAATGATGTCTGCTTCTATTGCCTGCTGCAAGAAATTTTTTTTTTTTACATTTGCCTCCAAATGTTGATGGTTTTGGGGTTAATTGAATGAAGGATCTGTGGTAGAAATTCTAGGGAACAAATTGCTGACAATCAGCTATATAAGTAGTTTTGAAAATGTATGCATGTACTTCTACCTCAGCAGAGTAACGAATAAAGTGCATAGACGTTATGGTGTTATTGCCTTTTCTACATCTTGTCAGCAGTTTGTGATATGGTAGTGCTGTATGTGTTTCTGAATTGTGCAGATAATGCCTGCCATGAATAAATATTTTGACAGCTTAAGATTGCTTTCTTATGAGCCTTATTTTGCATTTTTTTGTCAGCAAAAGCCATCAGTGTGCATACCTTGTATAGAACTTCTTTTTTGGGGGCAGTATTATCGTTGTTATTACAGAGTACTTAGCCAGTCATATCACTCAAACCACTGGCAGGTGCCTGGTTCTACAGATTGATAAACACTAGCACATGGTAAGCTGCAAATATCTAGAAGAAGTGTTTTGTTCCATCTTTGTTGACCATCCAGCCATCTGCCTGATTTTCTTTGAAGTACAACCCATGGTGGTTTGACAGAAAGTGCAAGTGGTGTAGTATTTGTATTAAGGTGTTTAATAATCCCTCTAACATCCCAGCAAAACCTTACTTGCTGAAATCCAAATTAGATGGGCAGATGTATAGACTGGGAAGTATTCCAGATATTCTTTAAATAAATATAACCTTTAAAAGGTTCAATACCAGTATGATCCTTGACTACATAATCACATCAAGTACCACCAAGGAGGTACTTTGCATAACATGGTGATGAGGAATTCAGACACTTGAAGGCAAGGAAAAATCATGAGATCCCAGCAGTCAATCCTGTTCCACACTGAGATACTTAATTCCCAGGATAATATAACACTTGTATTTACAGCAGTGTTGGCTTTCTCATCCTGGTATCAGTAATATGCATTTCTAAAGCTTACATAGTATTTAAAAATCAATTTGAGCTAATTTATTGAATAAAAAAAAAATAATCCAGTAATATTAAACGCAAATGCCTCACTTGTGGTCAGCAAATCTGTGGTACACAGGAGGTTGGATGACTGTGTGTAGAGAAGTATTGGTGTATATCTGTACTAGTTTAGACCGTTTTCTAGTCTATGTCCTTCATTACAAGTCTTAGGAGGGTATACATCCTATGATCTCATCTGATCCAAATGTATCTTGTTCCAGTTCCACAGCTGAGTTACTATATGGAAAAAATCATACTATTATGTGTTATTCTTTTTATTTCTCCTTCTATTTGGAGCATGTGGTTTCTGGGTCAGAAAGCATCTCCATCTGTGTATTTGTTCAGTGCCTGGCAGAATGGAGATGCAATCTCAAAGGGTGCTTAGGATAATATGAAAGTATAAATGTTAGTTCATTCCCCTTAGGTAAAGCTATATACAGCGGTCTGGGAATTCCTAAGTCTGTTAAGAGAAAGAAATATAATAGTTAAGCACTGTTTAGAAAATTCAAATATTTTTGATTATTAAGGCGATTCCTTTCTTTTTTTTTTTTGTCATTACATAGTCCATTTTGTGAAATGAGGAGTTGGAAATAGGAAGATCAGTTGACGGGAGAGGACATCAAGGCATAGTATTTATTTTTTATTGTGTCATATTTCCAATCATCCTTAATTTTAACAAAAGTATTATTTATGAAAAAAGTATAGATTTAGTACATAAAACTCTGCTGAATATACAAGTCTTACAGAGGTGTAGGACTTCAAATTTTACGTATCTCTAAACTAGCATAATTGCATGAGGACTTTGGAAGCTGATGAAGAAATTACATCCCCTTAGCTCCAGAGTCTCTTTTATTCTCTTTTCTCAGCAAGTCTATGTCTAAAACAGCCAGTCATTCACATGAGTAGGTGGCAAAACTGTGAAGAATGTTATATGTAGAGATTTTCTTGTTTCACCAGATACTTGTTTCATAGAAAAAAACTTACTATGTAAATGAAAATATTGTAATCCAAAGAGCTGGTTGTATGATTTTGTTTCAGCGGCTTACCAAACTTTAATGAAAGTGTGCAAAAGCAGAGAAACAGATTCACTCTGCAAAAACAGTACAGTTCTAATAAAATGTACCTCTATCCATTTTACAATTATTCTACCTGAAGATTCATTTTTCATATGGTGATTTTGATATCCACTTCTCTACAATACGCCTGCACTGTAGTGAAAACAAGACAAAGAACTATTTTGATTCTCAGAAATGAAATTGTTTTGTTTAACAATTTAGCTTTGAATAATTACACTAAACACATATTTGACTTTTCCTCTTGCTTCTGCTAAGGGTCTGCTTCAGGCACTGCTTAAAACACTGCATTTCCTTAAATCAAGACTGACCTCATCTGTAGTATTGGAGCTCCTTGATCACCAAAGATGACCATGCAATCTCACTTGGAAATCCTTGCACTTTAAAATGACTAGTCACCTCTGGCCTTCATAACTTCTGTTTCTTACTATGTGCAAGGTAGCTGCATTTTTTAGATTCCTCATAGACTGGGTCAGTAAGATTCCAAGTTGTAAGGAAAAGACATTCATTTAATAATTAATGAGCTAAAAAGGCTTCAACTAAATTACTAAGAAACATTACAGAGCAGACTAAAGTTTAAAATTGTTTTTTAAATTGCTGTCTTAGGTCATTAAGTATATTTTTCTGGGTTCAAAAACTCAGAAGCTATTAAACATGTTTGTGGAAGCAAGAAATTGGGCCATTAAAATCTTTCCTTTCTCACAAAATAAAAAAAAGGTGGTTTCAAGGCTTATAGAGTTTTTGATATGACATTTGGATGGCTTAAAGCTCAAAGAAATGTGGGGTTTTGACATCATCTTAATACTTGGATAATTTTATATATGCAGGTTTTCCCTTTTGAACTTGAGAGCACTACGATGTGCAGGAGTTATTGGAAAAGAGACGGATTTGCTGAATAAAAACTTTACTGCATTCTCTGCTCTTCAAATACAGGATCTGGGTCACTTGTCAACTGTCCCACCTCCTTCTTTTCATACTCTTTTCCCAATCCAAAATGAACTGATCCCAGTTCATGCAACAGAAATTATTTGATTTTAAAAATAGACTTTTTTTGTTTATGTCCTTGGCTTTTCTTCTCTTTCACCAAGCAAGGGTGGCTGTCCAGACCAATGTACCATAGAAACTGAAATTGCACTCCCATTGAAATCATTGGGAGCAAACAGAAGAATCAAGTCAAGGTTTAGTTTTAATCTTAAAATAAAAATATGTCATTGCTTATAAAGTTTATCGTTTCCAAAAATTATGAAATTAATCCAAATATTTGTACATGCAAGAAACACTGACTTCTTCTTGGAACTGAGACTCACTTTAATGATTGGAACAGGTAGTAAATCACACTTCCCAATCCAACTCTAAAAGTTAGGAAAAGCAGTAATTACCTTATCTTTTCACTTTTCCCTTTATGGTTTCTATTAAAGCAGGGAAAATGGCACCTGAGAACTTATGTTTCTGATCTTGTTCACACTCAAGTCTTTTTGGAAGTGGAGGAGAAACTTAAATAGAAATCTTTTCTACATGATTGGAAATCCTGAAGGAGGGAGATCATAAGAGACTTCCGTAAAAAGACTGATTTTGGCTTAGATGACTTATTAGGTACTGAGAGGTGACAGTTATTAGGAGGATCAGTAACAAATGTAACTTTCTATGAAACTTTAGTGGACTGGGAAAGTCTGATTCTACCGTCTTTCTGACTAATTTAAAAAACTATAAAATTACTTTTCTACTTTACACAGTTCTTGGATGTCTGAATAGATGTTTGTACTGGTTCACTGGATCCATATATGGGTTAAAACTCAAATGTACCGTATATATGTTTTCACACGGGAAGCTGAACATCTATAGCTCAGCACTGTGAGTGCTGAGACACAGAAAAATGACATAGCACTAAGAAGTCCACCTTCCAGTCATGTCCAAAACATCATCACAGGGAATGCTGAGGTATTGTGTAAGTCAGAGCTTTGGCAATGATTTCAAGATTTGCAAAGTGTAATTTGGTATTTTACTCCTCTCTTAGAAAAAGAAAACAAACAAAACAAACCCCAAAACATTAAACAATCTTATCGATGTGTGCAATCTGCATAATTTCAAATGTAACTTTATAGAAAAATTGGTATCATTCTCTACTTGTTAATTTAACAGTGACATAATTATTTTTTTCCCCTACAAAACTGCAGTGCTATGCAGAATCACATTTCTGTGATTTTTTTGTCAGTTTAGTTAGTTCAGTTTGTGTACAGTTTCTTTCTTTTTTTTTTTTTTTTAAATACTCTTTACTGAAACTGCATTCTAACACCAAAAAGCTCCCTGCATGCCAAGCATAATTAGGACAGGCAGCATTTCTCACATGTCTCTTCAGTAACCAAAAATTAGATGTCTTCAGTAACCTTATGTTTTAGTTTCCTTCTGATACAGACCACTTAAGTCAATAAAATCTTTTAATTATGAATGGTTCTCTTGAGGTTTCTATTTGGTCCCACTAAGGAACTTATATTAGACATTTATATTTGCAGTCAGCATATTTCTTTTGTGAAACATCAAAGGGAAATTAAGGTCTCTATAATCATTAAAATCAATTTCCTTTAAAAATACCTACTGTTGGACTTCTCAATGAAGGCTCCATGCAATCAATAGAGAGGGCCCTGCTAATGGCAGTGGCCTTTGCAAGCATGTTTGGTTATAGTTTTCTTCTTTGTATACGGATCGTCATAATCATCATGTATAGCATTTGTACATTTGTCAAGGTCAATAAAATAAGTCTATTTTATTTATTTTCAGTCAATTTCACTGCATGTATCTTGAGTGTTAACAGGTTCTAAAAGTAAATGTATTCAGTTATGTTATTTCATTTGTTGTATAAAAAAAGGACAACATTGTTTTAAAAGTGTATTTATGGGTACTGTATTGGCTTTTCTATCCATCAATCAGGCACACTGAGATAACTGCAGAGCAAATTTCTCTTCTTCCACTGACAGCAGGATGTAACTCTTGTCTAGAAATGCCTGTATTATCTGTATATATTGTAGACTAGCTAAGCAAAATGCATTCTGTTTGCCTGGGTTTTGTACAATATTTATGAAAAAATAATATAAATATTTAATACTTCTAAGAATTTAGTAGAATTTCAAGAACCTGACCAAGACTATGTCCAATCACATTAATGGATTCAAATCCCAAATGTCCATGGTTGGCTGTACATTCACAGAAGAGGAAAAGACACCAAGATGTTGTGTTACTGCACACAGGCTAGCCTGCTTCGTGCATTGACAAGATTAATTACAGACCTCTGAACCTGATATGTTTTCTTAATATCCAACATGTCTCTTACTTTCCTCGTTCAGACTGAAATATGTGTCTTACCTTTGCATAATTCAACACCAGTCTTCTCTGTGGGTGGCACTGTTTTCAGTCATTTTAAATGCCTGCAAATTACTAAAGTGAGTGATATGATGCACAGTAGCTTGCTTAGAGTTATTTCAATGATTACGGAAAGAAGAAAAATAAGCTTCTTTCCAAAATGTCAGAACATTGAAGAAGAAACACCAGTCTAATATAATTTCTAGAATAGTACAAAATAGTGTTTCAAATTTTTTTGTATGTGTCCTCTTTACTCAGTGGAAAATAATACAACATGTAGGTTCCACTCACTGGTGTGGACTAAATTCACTTTTCATCTTCTAATCAAAGTGTTCCAATATTTCCTCTGGAAGCTGATACTTCACTTTCTTTTTCCTTTTTCCAAATAGAATGCTGACTTAGTATCTTATGTGATGAAAATAAACACATTTAGAAAATGGCTGTTTCATAATATATGAAAACACACTGCAAAACTTCCTTGGCATAGTTGGGGCTATTCCAATACTATACAATAGTAGGAGAACCTGGAAGAAAAAAGAAAAAAAAAAAGATTACTTACAGGAAATATGTTCAGCTTTATTAGCACATAAAATAAGAAGTAATACAAGTGTTCATGGAGACATAAGGCCCAAGTTTACCCTTTCTAGTTGAAGATAGCATAGTGAAGGTGCTGAAGATATACAGGGGCATTGCAGCCTTAGGATCTCTATATAGTAAAAACCAGGAAACAGGTTTAGACAGGAAATCAGCAAGCCAACCTATGATCTGAAACACTTGATCAAAATGTGAGAAAAATATACTTCATTTTGAAAAAGAGGTCTTATTCGGGAAATTTTAATTGAACCTGGAGAGCGTTTTATCAGTCCCAAGGTAAAACTGATTAATTTTATAAAAGTTAAAATAATCCTGCTCCTTGGTCTCTAATATTCTGGTATGTGTTTCAGTACCTGCTCTCATTTTTTTTGTAATCCTATGACACAGTATGCCTGCAAATTAGTAAAATAGTATGTGTGTTCTGTGATGTAATAGTGTGCACAATGTAAATGAACAATTTATGAAATTTGTAGAGTGGTGTACTGTAAAAGAAACTAGGTTCAAGGCGGGACCTCATCTGAAGTTGGACTTGATGACCTGCCAAGGTCTACTTCAACCTAAAATGTTCTGTGACTCTATAATTCTGGGCTTGCAGAGTTACTCTGAGAACATTAAAGGTTCTAGCTAAACAATGAGATGTTGAAAGTAGCGGAAATTTGAAAATGTCAAATGAACATTAAGCAAAATATGCAGCGGGGTGTGCAGGGGGGGATGTCTGTATCCCCATGATTGTTATAAAAAATAAAAAAAAAAGTGTTTTGCTTACATTTGTCATGAATGTAAAGTTCTTGTCAGGTCTTAATTACAGTGACTTGAAGTTTAGTGCCTAGTGGTTTAGGACCAGTGAAGTCGAAGATTAATTTTTAATGTTGGTTGTAAATTCTCTGACAATTTTCCTCTCGAAAAAAAACTATTTCCACTAAAATAAAGGTCTCTATTGAAATATGTCAGTTCTAACAAAACTTTTGTCCAGGAAGGTTTCTTCAGTCCATAATTGAATTTCCATATGTGTGTAACACAGACAAATGAACTGCTGAGTTTCAGCTCAGAATAATCAACTCACTGTTGGAGAACAATGTCAAAGACCAATCGTGAAGTCTGTGACGTGAATTAAAGAGAGGAGAATTTGAGTACCCTACATGAGTTTAACAATTACAGAGGTCTATGCCTTTTTCTCTCCAGACACATGTTATTTTTTCCCAGTAGTAAAATTGGATAATTAGGATTCTTTTAATCCGGCCCTCTCTTATCTGTAGTTGGTATCTCTTGATACTAGACTGAGAAACTGTCTTTATGAACTACCAATGCAGGAGAAGAAATTTGATTTATATCAAAATGACAATAAAAATTCAATGCATTTCCCCTCAAAATTATGACATGACATGTACAAATATATTTTAAATAATTAGGGATACTATAATGTGTCATTGAATAATTCCTCTCCCTTTGGATCCTATAAACAAAAATATTAACAGTAATTTAATGTCAAGGTTAAAACTTAATATTTTACCCATATTACAATGTAAATTTTTTCTCCATCTCTTAGTTATATAGATACAACATACAAAATTAATATATACCTTGCAGACATCTGTGTAGAAATTGTAGATGAATACAATGTTCTGAATTCAAGTTTGGGCTATTTTATGTTTTTATTGTCTGAATGTGATAGATTCCTTTTTCATATGATTTATAACTTGTCATTACAGGACACCATAGTCCTCCAGACAACATTAATCTATTGATGGCTCTGAAGTGAAGACGTGATTGATGCAGTACCAGAAATTGGTGACATAGGTAAGGTCTTCTTTTCTTTTCAAACCTTTCTTGCCGAAATGCACAGTGGTACCTAGATGGGATCACAAAACTATTATAACTTCTAAAGCATGGAATGCAAACTTCGTCAAGACTCCCATTTGTACTAATTTTTATTTTTCAGATAAATCACTGTCTTTTTTTTCCCTAGCTTTTTAAAAAAACACTTTTTAATTAATCAAAAATATCTGGGTTTATAACTTTTAGCAAATGATTTTTAGCAATTGTTCGGTTATTATCTATAATCCATCTTATATCTCAGTATTTCTTACTGAAATGGATAACAGCATTTCTCCTTTAACTTCTCTCAAGGATTTTATACTGAATTCTCTTCTACTGTTGTACAGAATTTCCAGAAAGGTACCAATGAAGTGATTGTCTTCTCTTGTTCTAAAGTCAGCAGCAGGACTCATACAGGGATTTAAAGACACAAATAAGACTTGAATTTTAAATTCTCAAGTATTGTGTTTCTATCTCTAAAATGGTGTTTAGGTCACTAGTAAAATTCTACACTATTTCCCTAGAAAATATCTCTTATATCCTCCACTGGCAGATAAGTGCTTCTAAACTGAGCTTTGCATAGGAGGGAAGAAGAACACTAAACGTAAACCCAAAGGGATACATTTAGTCTACCACTGTCATGATGTGATAGTGCATTTAATGCCATGTGCATTTTAAGACCCTTCAGAGAGACTACATGAAAAGTTGAAAGGAACACTTCTTGTGATTTGACCACACTGATATTTTAACTTATTCCACAATGTAATAGAGAAAAAATCATTTACCTGGTCAAAACACGATCTAATTCACTGACAGCATTGGTACCCATCTCTATAAGCAGTACAGATGGAGTCATCTTAAAATTATGGACATAACACTAAAAGAAAAGATAGGGATCAGGGAAAGTTCATTAATGTGTGAGGTTGCTATCAGAAGGATTAGGTGAGAACAGAGGGAGGACAAGATGTAGTGACAAATTAACCCCATTTCAGAAAGCAGTATGAAAGACATCCCATAAGCTAAGGTAAGATGTGTAACTGCAAACTGATCTCATTCTTCTGTCCTCTGCCTTGTTGGGATCCTAATCTGTCACACTATCACATGGCTACAGCAATGTTGTTACTGCATCTAGCAGAATAGTTTATCTTATATTAAACCTAGCAATGTCTTCAGTCTCTGTCTGGGGCATGCAGAAATGCTGTCAGCCCAAGTTTAGCTTTTATATATGTGGAGAGTTGACCTTGGCTGGATGCCAGATGACCACCAAAGCTACTCTATCACTCCACCTCCTCAACTTGAGATGGGAAGAAAAATGCAATGAAACGCTCGTGGGTTGAGATAAGGGCGGGAAGAGATCACTCACCCACTGCTGTCATGTACAAAACAGAGTAGATTAAAGGAGATTAATTCGCTGCTGATCAAATCAGAGTAAGGTAATGAGAAATAAAACCAAATCTTTAAAACACCTTCCTGCCACCTCTCCCTCTTCCCTGGGTTCAACTTCACTCCTGAATTCTCTACCTCCCCCCTTTCAGCAGTTCAGGGACATAAGGAATGGAGGTTGAGCTTGGTACCTCACTTGTTGCCTGTGCCACTTCCTCCTCCTCACTTTCTTACCATGCTCCAGTGTGCCTTCCTACCCACAGAAGAAAATCATTTATTAAATTCTCCAGTGTGGGTCCTTCACCACCATCACTAGTGGACTCAGCCTTGCCCAGCATTGGGTCTGTCTGACGCAGAAGCTACCCCTGTAGCCCTCCACTGACAAAACCTTGTCATGCAACCCCAACACAGTATATCAATAACTCTTATATATCTGTTAGCACAGTTATTGCAATTGTATGTTTATTGAATTCTGAATAACCTCTTTCAGTGATATTTCCCAAATGTAACAAGGTCATATTCTCATGGGTCCTGCTCTAACTGGTGGATGGAGGGAGATTGCTGTGTGAAATGGAGCATGTTTTGTAGCAGGAGCCTAATTTTGAACATTGACCTATGGAGATGTTGAACTTTCTCCATTGATCACAACTAAACTCAGGGCTGTTCAGCGTCCTGGAGCTAAAGCAAACCTGTGTGACCATCTTCTCTTCTCATGCCTTTGTTTGTTGGGGTTTTATCTTTATGCTAATTTCTATACATCAGGCATGCAAATAAATATCAGACACAGAATATTTAATTTGTAATGATGACTTTGGCCTTACAAAAGACTACTATACAATGGGGTAAAATCTAGAAGCTTAAAACTGCAGTTTCAGACCTGACATATCAGTACCTTTAGGAAGGAGGTAGTTAATCTTGTACATGAAACATATTCCAGCATAATACGGAGTGTTGCAGCATTGCCCTATAAATTTACCCTTGCAAATTCACTGTTACCAGTAGCAAACTTCGAAGGATCAAAGACCTCTTGCTTTCAGAAGAATTTTGTAGTAGATATTTGGCAATCTTTGCCCTGCTTTGGCTGAGGACCTTACGCTCTGCTCTTTGGAGAGGGAACCTTATCAGAAGAGACTGGTATCTCACAAACCATGCAACATAATCTGTTTGCTCAAAAGTGCATCATTAGCAACTGGGAAACTGAGTGTTTGTGCTCTGGACCTGTTGTTGATATTCTGGGTTTTGTTCATGATTTTTTCTCCTTCTTTTAAATCAAACATAATTCTCTTTCTGTCAGTGTTCATTGTCAATCCTTTCTCTGCTATGTGAAGACAAGTTCTTGGTAGAACCATCTGTCCATGAGAAGAAACATCAAGAAAATAGTGGGGTGGAGATAGAGTATTCCAGAGTTTTCCAGTATGACTAATTTGGGAATGAGGACAAATTCAGTTCACAGTTAGCTTTCTTCAAGTTTTTTGCAACTTCTCTATATTTCTGAGCTAAAGCAAAGAATTTGGAATTCACCTGGTTTGGTTTTTTTTTGAAAAAAGTAAAACTATGTCGAAGTAAAAAAGATCAAACATCTTGCAAGATTTAGACCAAGATGATAAACATGATGTAAAGACATCTGTGTTGTGTCAGTTAATAAAGGTTGGTTCTTATTCTTAAGTTATGTAGGTTGACATATTTGATGGGAAAATTCAGACTTAGAGCATGTAAATCATATAATCTTAGAGTGGATTTGGTTGGAAGCTACCCATGGATGCTATTTGATCACAACCACTCCAGATAAGGTCAATTTTGAATTAGAAGCACCTTCAAAGGGTGGGAAGAAACAAATTGTTACGTATTTTCCTTTTTCTGTTTTTCTGTTAGTTGATTGTGGTTTTTTTTTTTCGTGTTCTGCATGTTCTGCATTTAAAAGATTTTTTTCTTAAAGATATAATTTAAATTCATGAGAATTACTTTAAAATGTAAAATTAATTGTGTTCTAGGACCTACTTAGTTGTGAAATCAGAGTTTAGAAATTCTAATGTTCTTCTGTGTATTTAGAAATCTCATCTCTTGACTTTTCATATTCAAAGGAAAAGGCTCCCTAAAACTAGGTATAAATGAGTCACTTGACTCCATTCCAGTTTGCATATGAAAAAGAGCAACTGAGTAAGTACCTGAAATGAACTTGAAAGATTAACAAGTAAAATGTGCAAAGAATAAATGTATTTATTCTTCAAATTAGTTTTTGTCTCTACTAATGACATGGCAAGCAGAAATCGATTCATTTCTTTAATGCAAGTAACCTGACATTTTGACAACTCGAGAAGCCAGCCATTCCTAATGAAGCCACTGATCAGATTGTCTTCAGCTTTTAGTGCTTCAAAACTTTTATTTGTAGTCAAAGGACATATTTCTAACTAGAAAATTTAATGAAGAAGAAATGTTTTTCCTAATGTGATCTAGGACAGTACCTTGAAATTTGCCTTGAGAAAACAGAAAATTATTCCAACTGTTAGTGAAGTTATGAATTGAAGGATGTCAAGATAGTTGCTTTTAACTTTATCACATCATATGTCTGTCTTAAACAGGACATGATGAACAAATGCCAGTGCTCCTCTTTATCTACATATGTACTGGCATATTAATAAGTCTTTGTCTTGGCATCATGTTGTTCCTGATAGAGAGAGATCTTATGGGTAGTTACAGATATGTCATCTTTCTGTGCTCCTTGCCTCTGTGGTCATGGTTGTGATGGCACTTCCATTTACTGGATGGTTACTGTGATCACCAGTATCTCATAGTACATAAATCTGGAAAAGAATATGGATCCTGAAAGAGTAATGCAGGAAAAATGAAAATTTGTCCCATTAAAGACATTACTACTTACTAGTTCTGTAGAAAAAAACAATTCCTTGGTAAATTTTGTTTTCAAGTGAGTGGCATCTTAAGAGGTATTTTGGTGCTTTCCTTGGTAAAAGAGTTGTGACCAACAGACTTTCCTTAGAAGCAGGACCCGTGCTGGAAGTAATATCCAAAGTACTGTTAATTCTCAGGAACTTCTCTCATCTTCTGCTTTTAGTCATTCAAATTCGACTTGTCAATTTCTTTCTGAGGACTGTAGTCATCCCTGGAGGCCACTGACAAAAAAAGAGTTACAACTACAGCCAGAAGCTTGGATTTCACACTATATATTGTGATTCTGTGTTGTATGATAGAAAGGAGTATTTACTGTACTAACAATTAAATTACCATTCCAAAATGCAGTGTCTGGACTTCCAACTCTTTTCTTATATCAAAGATGGGAAAGATTTTCTTAGTTTTAAATAAAAGAAAACTAAATAGTGTAGTTTGTGCAGTCAAACTCTGTGTTGATGCAGTCAAACTCTTTTAATAGCAATTAAACATATCAAAACAAAGTACTGTGTCAAGTTAAAGCCTATAAAAAACCACAACAACCAAACATTTTTAGCTCAGCTCCTGATTAACCTTCTGGATTTGTCCTATATATTCTTACTTTTAACTTTGTTAGTAATTGTCAAAGATCATCTGTTACAATCAAAGTTATAACACAAGGAATTTGCCAACTAAAGGCATTGGTTTCTATATCATCATCACCACAGATTAACAAAATGAGAGTAAATAAAAGGTGACATGCAGTCAAAGTATCCAGATTATCCAGAAGGGCAAGCAGCCCTCTTATTAAGAGATGTTTCCTCAGGAGAAGAGTGATCCAGTGATCACATTCAATATGCTAAGGTTGAATTATTGCAATCACTAAATAAATGACCAGAGTTATAATGATAATTCAGGGTTGAAAATAGGGGGCTGGAATAGCAAAGAGAGAAGCTGAGTGAAGTCAAAGCAAAAGGGAGGAGTATTAGAGGTGTTTTTCAAAAGGTGTACCTGCCCTAGCCAAGATTTACAGTCATGACTTGGGATTTGTGGATGTTTTTTATTTCTAGGAGATCTTAAGAGTTTCACCAATGGATGTTTGACACTTCTAAGACAACAGATGAAGCCTAATGCCTTAAATCAGATGCAATCAGATACAGATCCATGCTATTATACACAATATTTGTGAAGGAGGTTAATATCCAATTTCCTGCAGCTTGCCTACGTATTTCTCTTATGTGGTCATCACACTTCATACAATAACTTAGAATCATAGAATCATAGAATCGATTGGGTTGGAAAAGACCTCTGAGATCATCAAGTCCAACCCTTGGTCCAAATCCAGTCCATTTACTAGATCATGGCACTCAGTGCCACATCCATTTCAATGAATATTGAAATGATCAAGTACTGATAAACAAACATCTTCTCGGAAGCTGGCACCTAAATAGTGGTAGTGGTGTTAACTGGGAGGTCTGGAATTAATCCAACACTGAACAGTGACAAAATTACATTACTTTTTTTAAATTTTTTTTTCTTCATCTTTTTTTGTCTTTTGGGATCTGACAGTATGTAATAGTGACTCATATATCTGGAGTACTTCTGTGCTTTTCAAGCAGATTAAAAAAAAAACGAGAATAAAGAAGGTAGCTTGTGAATACAATTATTGTGAACATTGATGAAGCAAGCTGGGTGAATGCAGGAATATGTAACAGACTTATAATTACATTTGAACGCTCTACCCTTTGACTCCATCATTCTACTAAAAATTCTCATACACTGTCACTGGTGATGAGGATGTCCCAAAGGGATAAAAATGTCAGGCACTAGACAAACTGTAACCTTTTCCCACACCTTCACTACTCTGGTGCAAGTCATGAACAATATTCATTTCGATGTCATCGCTATGTTTTATGCTCTATAATTTCACCCTTACAATGTCACCACTCAGTTTATCGGTTTATGTTTCTTGAATTTGTCAAAGATGAGACTTCAGCTACTGAAGCAAAGCTGAAACTGCATCTTTCTCAAGCACATATAATCTCCTCTGCTGCTAGGGGAAAAAAAAAATCTGTTACACTGGAGATTTTTTTTGTTGTTTTCTGTTTCTTGTATTTTTAGTTTTGCTCTGTGGGTTTTCCATGTCTCAGTTAACATTGTGGTCATGTTCTTGCTTCTTTAATCCTTTTATTCCTCCATGGAAACAGGTTGCATTTTTTTTTTCCAATTTATAAGGACTGGTTTTATTTTATATAAAAAGAGAACGCATTGCGTTGCAGAGCAGTACTGAATATGTGGCATTACCATAATCCCCTAGTTTTTCCTCTGCATTCTTAGATCTAAGATGTTATAGAGGGAATCTGATGCATTATAATCTTCATTCTTAAAAGTCCAAAGAAGACACAGGGGGAGCAAGAGGAGGATGAAGAATGACACAGAAGTGGGTTCACATTTGTCTTGTACCTCATAAAGTTTACATGGTACCAGGGAAATAAATATGGAAAGAAATCTGTTGATACTTTATGGTGATCCTGAAGATAAATCTACAGGGATGCAGAGAGTTCCAGTGCAGAATATCTGAACTTTAGGTGCTGAGCTGGGAGAGAAAATGAAGGACACTAGGGAGGCACCATAGCACAGTGGGAAATGGAAGTGATGTCTACTAGCTGATGTGTTCAAGACCAGGTTGGGTGGGGCCCTGAGCAGCCCGGTCTAGTGGAAAGTATCCTTGTCCATGGCTGGGGCCCTGGAACTAGATGATCCTTAAGGTCCCTTCCAACCCTTAGGATTCTCTGATGCTGTGTTTTCACTGGAAAGAAGAACTATGTTACTACTCTTTGCTCTAACAACTCAGAAAAATCCATTTAACTCCTTAGGTGATACAAAGCCAAAGTGCAGGGACGTATTTTGAAATCTCTCACTGTTAAAATTACAATCAATTTTTTCCGTCAGATCTACATCTTGCAGTCAGCCAGACCAAGTCACAAGGAAATCTGAGAAGAGTCCACACAAAGCCCTCCGCTGGCTTTTCCTTCTAACCACTGATTTATCTTTCTTTTCAATATACAACATTCATACAATATTGTTCAAATCAGCTAACCTTAGAGTGGGAAGACAGTTTTATGCAACACCATTCTGAGCTTGGAACATATCTACAAATGGCTTAGAAAGTAAAGAGACTAAATGGTGACTATGCTGAGATCCTGTGTACATTACACATGCAGCAGTGGAGGAGCAAATACACATGCTAGTCTTTAAATCTGGTGACTTACTCTGTAAGTTCTGTGGTAAATGGTCAAAGCATCACAGTACCCGTGCTAGAAAAAGAGATGGACTTGACCTTCTTTGCAGACAATCTTCTCCTTTTGTAAGATGATCAGAGAACCATGAACATCTGTACTTGGGAAAAGTGGGTAAAAAATTACTGTATTATTCCAATCTGTGCTGGTAGTCAGAATGACTTATAGCCAGATGCTGACTGACTACATGTCAGAGCCTTGGTGAGGTGTGTCTGCTTTATGTTCTTGTTTGTATTGCATTACCAAAAATATAGTAGGCAAAATAATTGTGTTTAATCTCAGTGAATCAGAAAAATTGTTTATTTGCTTCATTCTTTAAACATAGTCATGTGAAACAGAACGAAAGGATCCTAGGAAGAAGTGTGTGTATCCCATTCTGTTTTGCACACTCAAGCCATTTGATGCTGTACCTAATTATCCAACCCATCCTCCCCTATATCCTTGCAAAAGAAGATGCAGAGCTGAGATGAGCTTGTAAAATAATAATACAGTTTATGTTTGTGTGCAGGATGATTGAAATATTTTTTTTATTCGATGATTTTGTATTGAAAAATGTCAGATCTAATATGAAATTCTCATCTATGTGACACTCAAATGAACTTGAGGTTATTCCAGAGAAGCCATTAAGCTTTATACAGAGCCTTCTGAAATCATAATTTGGCTTGTCTTCAGTTGTTGGGGTTTTTTTCCTACTCTAAAATTCATACAATGAATGTCATTGACTTACATAAGATATCTTGGAATTTCTCCTTCAGTGTAAAATAGAACCTCACAGATATTTTTAGTTGAAGATTGGTATGAGAAAGTAAGATCTTAATGAGTTTCTTATGGCCTCCATATCAGATTATGCTTACTAGCAGAGAGCTGAATGGAAGAGCTGCCAAAACTCTTAATGTGATCTCACTATCCTGTTTTATACAGTCAAATCCCACATTAGCTATGCGTCTCCTCCATAAATTCTTTTCCCCAAAATTTTTTACAAAATTAGTTGTAATCTGGGAAGGTAAGTTTATGTCTATATAGGAGGCTGAGTGACAACAACCACAAAAGTGGCTTTGGCAAATTTGTAGATAAATCAGAAATATATACTAGATCCAATGCCAGGTATGTTGGGTAATGTTCAAGCATAAAATAATACTAGTTGGCCTGGGTAATGTCTGAGACATTGGATCTACTCATTAATGCACACGTCCATGTGCATGCATGATTTCCCTCCCTGGGTCTGGATTTTAATATTTAAAATCTGGCAACCATACTGAGCAGCTTTGTTTATTGATTTTCCCACTTGTTTCCATCTGGAAGAGACCCAAGAGGGTAAACAGAATGAAAAAACGTTTGCTAATAGAAAGCTGAAAAAAAATTATTGATAATGTTCCATCAAGAAAAATTTGCATTGAAAACCTATTTTTATTTTGGGTTTGCTAGTAAACCAAATATTTCATTGGTTTGATTTTTTCTTTTGGTGTTTTTTTTTTGGTTGTTTGTTTTGTTTGTGGGTGGTTTTTTGTTTGGTTGGAGTTTTTGTTTATTTTTTGTTTTTTTTTTAATAGGAATAAATATGCTGAAAAGAAAGAGAAGTTAAAGCATTGCATTTTTTCTAATGTGTCTTATAACTTGCTCAAAAAGAACAGGAAAGTTACTATGAGAAACAAAAAAAATTTTTAGTACTGCTCCTCTATAGAAAAATATTTGCCTACAGAACTAATATGGCATTTAGACAGAAAGTTTCTGATTTATGAATATAAACATATATTATTGCTACTAATTCCAAAAGAGATGGAATTGGTCTGTCTGCACCTCTCTTAGTTTTGTGCCATCCCCCCAACAAACAAACAAAGAAACTATCAAAATTTTTCTAAAGGAACCTCAAAAGATTTAGATATGAAAAGAAATTTGCAATTTTTTTCACAATTTCTAGCATGTTATTCCACCCAGCATGCAAAAAAAAAATCAGAATTTTATTGGTTTGTTTGTAGATTCCACTTGTTTATTTCCCATGTGACCCATAGGGCAAGTTTATAAGCTATGCCTGGGTTTTGAACATCGAGCACCCCAACTCCACCGAAAAAACTTACTGTCCAAGAATTTTGACAGTAAATAGTAAAATATAGGAATCTCTTACATATTATGCAATGTGCTAACCTGTTATTAATATATTTTTAGTATTATTTTTGTTGATCATTAGTTATGCAATGCTTTTGTGGGAACAGTATGAATCCAATGGACCAAAATTATTTCTTTTGTTTTTCCTTGGACTCTTCTTCACATCTTTACCTATCTGTTTGTCTACTGGTTTTGACTCTTAATAAGCATTGAAATCTTTCATTTATTTTGCACTATTTATGTAACCTTTCCTAGAAGTTCAAATGAAGAATACAGCTGGCGTTCTCTCCAGAATTTACACTTGTTCCTGTTGTTCTTGTGATAACAAATTTGTCAGATATTTGCAATGTGGAAAGTGAAGAGAAGAGATCATACATAAACCTTGAAGGCAGATAGCAATATGCTGGATTTTGGTGTATGTCCACCACCACTGGCATGAATGCTGTAAAATCTCTGTTTTATATTTTTGTTACTATTTTGTGCAATATACTACCATCCAATGTGCTTCACAAGAATCTGAGTAGTATCATGATAGCTGAAGTCTACTTCATGTCATTCAGGAATGCAGAGCAACTCTGGAATGGACTGTTTAAATGTTTATAGGACAGCTGAAAGCTATTAAAGAAATTGCCAGATAAATCTTTTAAAAGTCCGTTTTCACTTAGCTACAACATGAGCAAACTTTAATTAGTGAGACTATTTTTCTCTTTTGGAAAAAAAAGACATCAATAATTGACAAAGAATGAATAATCCTACAGACAATTTCAGTTTGAGTGGTTCAGCAACCTTTTTTTGAAACACAAAATAATTCTCCTACTTTCATAAATGGCAATTATCTTATTCTGAGAAATAAAAGCGGTGTTTGAAACCCAAACCAACCGTTGTTAAATGTATATCTGCTGAAATTTGATCAAACAAGAAATCTCTGAACAATTAGTGTTAGGCAGAGGCTTAGGGTCAGACTAATACTATTGAATGGGATAAAACCTTCCAAAAGACCTTCTGTATCTCATCAATGAATATTCCATTTCCACCAGAAATGGACATCTGGGCTAGATGTCAATCATGGAATGGAGGGAAGGGAGAATGTTCCCAGTGTTAAACTTACGTCTAGCCTTCACTTGGAGATGAAGTTCAGAGGAGCTGCCTCCTCTCATATTTTCAAATGATAGATCTTGGAAGCCTGATTGTGAAGATTTTGGAACAGTTCAGAAAACACAGGACGAAATCTCACAAAAGCATTTTGATAGAAGAGTTTGTTTCCCCATCCTCATATCTTGTTTTGGAGATGAACTCCCTATCTTTTCCTCATTAGTATTTTTGCTTTGATATTTATTTTTTTAAAAGTTAACTTTCTAGAATGAAAGGGATGACATCATATTTCAAAGCCTTTACTGTGACATTAAACCTTTGAACTACTGTTAAGGAAATTATTTCCCAAAAGCTAAATGCCTGAAAGATTATTAAAAATTTAATTTCACAAATGGTACCTAGGCTAAAAAATAATAATATTTAAACACCACTTAAAACCTCGATTGCCTAGTCTTATAAATCCCATTGCTCCTTATTTTTAAATGAAGTAGAAATTCCTATTAAAAATGCAGAAACTTAGTTTTCATAACAGGATTTCAGAAGAAGCATAGAGATGCTAGCTCCTTTATCTTTTATGTTGCTCAAAAGTGCAGATTTATTGTATCTATGACTGCTGCATGGAGTCAGTTTTAAAATTCAGTTCTTTTAAAATAGTTATAAAGTGTACTTCACCTTTAGAGCATGAACCCACATAGGAGGCCATGAGTGGAAATAGTGGAATAATTGTGAAAAGGTGGTACAGGTGTTTCATAAAATCACAGAATGGTTTGGAGTGGAAGGGACCTGAAAGATCGTCTAGTTCCAACTTCCCTGCCACGGACAGGGACACCTTCCACTGTGTCAGATGATCCCAGGTCTAATTTAACAAAGGCATTCCTGTTAGGAGTATAGTTTCCCTTGACTTGTTCTTTAGAGGGTAACTACCCAGTCATTATCTGAAGGATTTTCCTGCTCTCTCTGACATTAGAAGAAAGTCTAAAAAAGGCTTTTAGCTTCTAGACTACTAACTTCTTCAACCCAATGGAGTATTTCCAGCATGCATACAAATTTCTGTTCTCTAAAACCATACTGCCATGCTATCACGGCTTTTCAATACCACTCTTAATCATGTACTGAATCTTCTCTGTTTTCAGCAATTTACTTTTATGGATGTCTCCTTTGGTTTATGGCCTCAGGTTTAGTGTGACTTTCAAGATTTTTTCCTGCTTCAAGATTATTTCCTTCTTATGATTTTCTGTGTTTTGGGGCATTATTCTCAAAACCCTTATTCACTGCAGAGTAATCTATTCTCCTTTTAATTTCTTAAAGCCACTTGTGAGTTACTTTTTTTTTTAAACCAAAAAATGTCGACCCTTCCCAAAAGCAATGTACTCAGACATCCTGAATGTGAGCCATATCTCTTCACTTCTCTTCTTCTCTCCTTATTTCTTCCTAATAATATTTTCCTATAATAACTACTATTAACAGTGTACTGTGCTGTGTGCTAAGTGGTTGACACTTCAACGGCAAAACACCAAAAGAATAAATTAATGAATAAGTTCATAGGAATAATAATTAAAAAAAAGAACAAAGAGAATAAATTTATGAATAAAGGTGTTAGAAAAACCAACTCCCCACAAAAATACATATAACACAAAAAACATTTCCAATGAAACACACATGTGGGTGCATTTCTACTCCAGTGTTCTTATTTTAAATCTAAATCCAAAATTGAATGATGAACTAAACACCCACCTGTATGTAATAACATATTATAAACTATGTTATACATATATATATCTCCAAAAGTGGTGATTCTTCTCTTTTAAAATAATTTTACTCTGACTGAGTGGGAATACCCATGATTTGATACATAGGGTTGCATTTTGAGTATGTTTGGTCATTTTCTCTATCTGCAATGCATTTTGAATAATTACTGGTCCCCCAAATAATCAGTTTCCATGAAAAGAGACTATATTTGTTCTAGATTCATATTTCATATATTTAGATTTTTTACACACAAATGTAGGGAAGGAAGACTATAACAAAAATTTATCATTGTTAGAAACATTTTCCTTTCTCCAGGATTTCATGGCTATTCTGAATATCAATGGAAAGACAGGGATAAGGTTTATACTATCCATTAAATAAATAAATTTAGTGTGATGTTGGTGTCTGAACACTTTAGTTAATCTTAACAAAAGCCTGAATTTGGATTATGGCTATATTCAATTAATTTAGTTGTCTGGAGTCATACTTATGGATTTTTTATTTTTTTTTTTTGGTCTCTCTATGAGTAGTAATTTTTTACCTGATCCCCCTCGACCATATAGACTCTGTAGGGAAACCTCAGGAGGATACTATATTTTGCAACTGTATTACTTTTTATAACTTTTTGTAGTTTGCAAAGATAAAGAAAGAGAAGTACAAGGTGTGTGACACATAAATATTAAGTTAGAATAACTTTAGCTTTTCCAAGTGGTTGATATGTTACTTGAAATAAATTGTTTCATTATCCTTAAGCATGGCAACCTGTCAGAACAGACAGGCCAAACATGAAACTACGTGAGAACATTAGATTGACATAATTTTACTTCTGTGGCTTTGCCAGTTATTTTGTGTAAATAACACTTTCTTGAGAGACTAGGGGAATAAGAGGCAAATCCATGGATCTATCACTCATGAAACAAAAAACACAAATAAGCATCTCCTGTGGAAGATAGGAGTGGTCCCTGGGAGTAATGACGCTTTATGCATGTTGAAATGCTGTCATTTCAAGTTTTAAACTCCTTTTTTGAACTGATTCAATGATTGAAGCTGTGAAGATACTACTTCATGTTGCAAAATTATGCTCCAGAAACTGAAGTTTCTTGAAAAGAGTTTTATGCACTAAAAATCAATGAGACAACCTAGAAAACAATGAATAAGCAAAACATCAGGGTCAGCATCTTGATACTCCAAATGAGCATGAAAAAACAGATTAGAAAGACACTAAAATATTTTATGGGATATTATCTCCGTGGAGAAAAGTTTGAGAACAGACATCATACATGGTAGAGGCTGTCATATTTTTATGTTGTGAATATTTTCTTTCTGAAAACTTGGTCCTGAGTCCTGTTTTCATCCCATTTGTCTTGCTGTTATAGAGCCTAATCTCTCTGAATTAAAGAGTTGCTTCACTTAACAAATTTGCATGTATTTACAGTGCAGACCTATGCTGTTGGGCTAGACGTTTCAGCCTTCTCCATCATTCATGGAAACACTGTGATGAAGCATGTCTTGATGTCACTTTCTTTTGTTTAGTCTGAGAAGATGCAGGATGACTAGTTTGGAGAGAGAGATTTACTTTAGAACAAGTAACTTTGATGCAAAACCTTATGATTTTTTCCCCCTATCATGTTGAGTTTGGGAGCACTCAGGACATTGGTCAAACCACCCTTTTTTATATGGACTAGTAAAACTAAGGCTGGGAAGAACCCTCACAAATGTCTGATCCGGTCCATTCATTTTTTTTATGTGCCTAAATGCCCTACCCAAGCTCCTTTGAGGTAAGCCTGTACATTTATTTGAGGTAGATTATAACTTCTTGAAAGATATTTAGGCACTGACATTATTAAACAGGGAGTTCCAAGTGCTACTTGCTCTTATTAAAATATATGTACCCTTTCTCTCATATACATCTGTTAACTTTAGTTTTCAACTATTGTATTTTACTAATTTTTTTTGTTCATTTTATGAAGTAAAATGAGAGTAGATTGAATATTAAAAAGAAAGAAGTTCTTTGCTCTGAGGGTGGTAAGAATCTTGAACAAGTTGCCCAGAGAGTCTGTGGCTGCCCCATCACTGAAATTGTTCAAGGCCAGGCTGGATGGGGCTTTGAGCAATCTGGTCTAGAGAAAGGGGTTCCTGCCCGTGGCATAGGGGTTGGAATTGGATGATCTTTATGGTCCTTTCTAACCCAAACCATTCTATGATTCTACGAAAGAATAATCAGCTGTCAGAAACCTTTTTACTGTACATGTTTGTTGGCAGATAACAGAGTACTTGGTAGATGGAATTAACTACTAAATTAAGATTTTTAGTTTCTCATTATAAGGTGTGTCCATCAGTCCACTGGGAGGATGTGTTTGTATTTGTCTTTTCTGTTTATCTTTGTTCTCTCAAACCTTTTCAAATGTGTATTTCCCTCACTTATATGGCAGAATTTAGCAAATTATACAAAGTCCACGTTTTTTTTTTTTAAAAGTCTAGCTATGGTTTGCAGTCCTTAGATATGAGGATGCTGCAATCTAGTTCGAGAATATGGCTAATATGAATTGTTCATAAATGATCAATACCTTACAAGTGCACTATATTGAAATACGACCCACTTGCCATGCTTTAATTACTTGTTCATCTACAAATTTTACCAACTATTATTTTATATTTTGTTACACATAATTTCTAAATTTAATGAATGACACTGAGACCAACCTCTAAGATAATCCACTTAAAGCACTTTTTCTGCATGATGTCGTTCTTTTTAAGTGACATTCTGAAATCTAATGATGTATTCCATATTTCATATTTTGTTCTACATTTATATATGTCCTTATATTTTGTCATTTATATTATTTTATTTTGTAATTATTTTATTTGAACATCCAGGGAGATTCTACCCATCAGTTTTGTATAAACTAAACTTTTGCTCTTATACAAAGCAAGAATATTGAGTGACAGTATGTAACATCTGTAAAACCATTTGGGCAACTTTGATTTCATTATCAATACGAGCTTTTGTGGTTGACATCCCACATTATTTTGTATGATTGTGCTTGAGACTGAATTGAAACTGAATGACCTAATTAATCCTTGTTTATCTTTTCTTAGATACTGTCAGAATACTGGTTAATTTCTCATCCTCTCAGATCATTCAGTATTGTCATGCTATCCATTAAAATTCAGCAGCACAGATTCAGAGAGTTCTGTTTGTAAAATTTTTTTCATTATTCAATTGAGATATTTAGATTTATTAATTTAAAAATGTTTAGTAGCTTCTGTTTAATAAATATCCTGATTACTAATGGAGAAGAAATATTTCTTTTTCAATAAGAAACATATACTCTACTTCTTTTTAAGACTGCCTTTAAAAATCATGTTGACAGACATGTTTTGCCAGGTAATTTTTTTATTATTACTCACTCTGAAATCATAGAATCATAGAATAGAATCATAGAATCGATTGGGTTGGAAAAGACCTCCGAGATCATCGAGTCCAACCCTTGGTCCAAATCCAGTCCATTTACTAGATCACGGCACTCAGTGCCACGTCCAATCTGCGTTTAAAAATCTCCAGGGATGGTGAATCCACCACCTCTCTGGGCAGCCCATTCCAATGCCTGATTACTCTCTCTGTAAAGAATGTGTGTGAAAGTTTGAACATTTGCTGTAGGAAGGATAATTTAACATCTGATTCATTCTCTATATATTGTACCTGTTTTAATTAATGTAATTCAGATTAAAATTTGGAAATCGGATTAGAATTTGATCATGAAAACTAATTTGGAGTTTACAGAGGACAATGGAAACACTCTTCTTGGAATGTATGGACTTCAGAAAAAAAATATATATCTGTTTTAGAGGGATTAAAAGGTCTGTGGAATAATCTACCCTGGTTTGAGGTGTACCAACAGACGAAGAGAGAGAAATAAGAAGGAAGAGCAGTAAAACTGCAATCTCTGTGAAACGAGTTTAATTATGTGGCATTTTAATATCCTGTGAAGTGTAATTTGATGAGTAGGAAATTACCTGCAATGCGTCAATGTCTGCTGAATTCTCTGCCTTATTCTCTATTTGGACATCTAGGAGAAGTAAAGCAGAAGAGATGGGTGACACCTAAACTTTATTTGTAGAAGAAAAATAGTTCTCTTGTCTTATCTAATCTGTAATCTATGTTTTAAATAAAAATGAAGTTACTTCCAATAATACAGAAATCACTAGAAAGATACAGAGGAGCCTGTTCCAACACCCAAGATATCTGTTTTATTAACTGAAGCACTACAATTTATTACTGAGATTCTTATATTTTTCTTTTTTTTAACTGAAACTAATGACATTTATCATCAATGGTAGTGCTAAGAGTTTTATCTCCTGAAGCCTAAACAGGTAATCCCAGGGATTAGGCAATTTGCTAAAGACTTGAGCCCTTGCTTGCAGGGCTTGGGAGCAATCAGTTGATGTAAAAGAAGGTCTTTTGAAAAGGAACAGTGTTGGAAATCCATAAAAAATAAAATCCATACAAGGGGCTCCCACTTCGGCAGCAGAGGGATGACCTCCAAGCTTCCATTTCTGTTTTATATGGAAAAAAAAGCTTCTATTCAAATTTAAGAAGGTAATTTGGGAATTGTCAACCCAGGGTAATGTTATTTTGCTGAGTCTACAGAGAACTTGGAATATCATCTCCGAGAACTTGGTCTGTTGCCTCCTGGAGTTATAAACACTGGACAGACCATAACAGAAGTAATGAAAGGAAAACAGGATATTTAACAGTCTTCCAACACCTGCTGCAATGTCAAAACTATTAGCATTATCATGTCCAAACACAGAAGAAAATTTCATTCCTTCTTCAAACCTTCAACTGATCCTGTGGGGAAGAATTTCCAACCCAGTGTTAGCTAAAACCAACTTTGGTGTCCCAGCCTTCACAATGCACTCATACTCTTTCTGCGTTTGGGGGTGCACCAAACCTCAGGATCACTGGAACTATTTTGTGCTAAAATTTTATATCAAAATTACATTAAATCTATTTTTTCTCAATGGAAACACAATTATGTGAAATTCTCCCAACTGCAAGTATCCACTGTTAGAATACACTGTGGGTATCCAAATCCCCTAAAGAAACAATTTTATCAAAAAAAGGAAAAGAATGTTTGTTTGCAGTTTCCAGCAGTTTTCCTAGAAGTGTTTTCTTGCTAATCTCCCTTAAAACTTATCCATTCATCTCACTCAATTACTATATTTAAATTTTAGCTTCTCTGAAGTCTTGCAAACTACTTAATGTTTGTTTCAGCTCTTTGAGATCCCATTATGGGAAGCATTGTACATCAGAGTAGTACTGCTTATTAGACTTAGAGTTTAAGAGATGTGGAACTCAGAAAGGAAAATACAGTTGTAACACCTGGTGACTTGTATATACCAGGAAAATTATTTGCCTGTGAAGTCTTCCTTCCAAGAAATTCTAATTCACAAAATCACAGGATCACACTATATGCTGATTTGAAAGGGCCCACAAGGATCATCAAGTCCAGCCCTTAGCCATGCACAGGACCAATCCCCAAGAGTCACACTCTCTGAGAGTATCATCCAAACACTTCTTGAACTCTGTCAGCCTTGGTGCTGTGACCACTTCCCTGAGGAGCCTGTTCCAGCACCCAAACACCCTCTGGGTTTAGAACCTTTGCTAATATCCAACCTAAACTTCCCCTGACAGGGCTTCAGGCCGTTCCCTCAGGTCCTGTCACTGGTCGTCGCTCCTCTTCTCCTCACAAGGAAGTTGTAGACTGTAATGAGGTCTCCCCTCAGTCTCCTCCAGGATGAACAGATCAAGCAACCTCAGCCACTCCTCATACGGCTTTCCCTCAAGGCCCTTCACCATCTTCGTTGCCCTTCTTTGGATGCTCTCCAAGAGCTTAATATCCTTCCGATATTGCGGTGCTCAAAACTGCACATAATGTTCAAGTTGAGGCCACCTCAGTGCAGAGCAGAGTGGGACAATCCTCTCCCTTGACTGGCTGGCAATGCTTTGCCTGATGCCCCCCAGGACATGGTTGGCCCTCCTGGCTGCCAGGGAAGTGCTGACTCAAATTCAACTTGCCCTTGACCAGCACCTCCAGGTCACTTCCCATGGCACTGCTTTCCAGCATCTCATTCCCCAGTCTGTACGTACATCCAGGGCTGCCCTATCCCAGGTGCAGAATCCAGCACTTTCCCTTGTTGAACTTCATCTGGTTGGTGATTGCCCAGTCCTCCAATTTGTTGAGATCTCTCTGCGGGGCCTCCCTGCCTTTGAGGGAGTCAATAGCTTCTCCCAGTTGTGTGTCATCTGTAAACTTGTTTCAAAATATTTCAAATTAGTCTGAGTAGTGTTTGAAAGAAACCCTACCTGGAAACAGGATCATTTATGCAATGGAATATATAGTTAGGGAAGTGAGAAGTGGCATCTCCTAACCAACATGCCTATGGCTTTGTTTTGCTGACCGGGGTCAAACTTCAGTGGGGTTAAACTTCAACAGGATTAAACTAGTGGAAGACATGAGTGAAACTTCTTTCTTTCTTTTTCTTTCTTTCTTTCTTTCTTTCTTTCTCTCTTTCTTTTTCTTTTTCTTTCTTCTCTTTCTTTCTTTCTTTCTTTCTCTTTTTCTTTCTTTCTTTCTCTTTCTTTCTTTCTTTCTTTCTTTCTTTCTTTCTTTCTTTCGAGATGAGGAATCAAATGCTTAAATTTAAGACTAACCCCTGAAACAGATCTACGTATCTCCATTCTGTTCTATGGCCACTGAAAATTTGTCAGACATAAGATGTGATAAAAACCGTTGGGAATTCGGCACTAAAATTGTATGGAAAAATATTCTTCTCTTAGAATATTTAGACACACTGCTCTGCTGCCTATATTAAACCTTTTCATTAAGTAGGCAGAAGAAATCAGGCTCTTGAGAGACCTTGCTGATGAAGAGTTTTATCATTTATAAACCATAATTATATGTAAGATATCATGTCAAGGTTTACCTTGAACATAGGAGAAGGATCACGATTTTGTAAATGGATAATAAGGCAATAAACCCTGTAATGTGTTGATTTTTTAGATTAGACTTGTGCATAGAGTGCATACTAAGGAGGTTTTAGCATCAAGTGTTCTTATAAGATGGCTATGAAATCAAGCTGTGCTGACACCAAACAATATTAGCTACTTTCAAGGCCAAGCTCTGATAATGATAATTTAGTGACCCTCAAACCCTCATTAATGTTTATGTGACGTAAACACAATGCTTAGCCAGTAGAATATAATATTTTAATATATTCTGTATATATATCCATAAATGAATATGTATGGTTTGAAATTATTTCCAAACAACTTGTTTCTGCCAACCCAGGGCATTTTGAGCATGGGAAATTGCTCAAGGTTTTTCATGGTTCAAGAAATGCTTGCCTGACTTCAGGAAACAGGAGGGTGAAGCCTTATATATTATTTAAGTTTGCTATGGGAGTATTCAACGCCATTTACCACAAATTCCATGTAGTTTTTAGAGGGGCAAACCCAAGAATAGTGTCATTCTGTTGCATTATGACTATAAGGCAGATATATCTCAATGACAGTAAATCAATCAGATCTCTAAAGCTAGATAGGATTAATCCAACCCCAGAAGCTCACCCTAGATGAGGAGCTAGGAGTAGGAACCATACTGAAATGCAATAACCTTGTTTCTGACCAGACCACTGAGATACACAGTACTAATAAACCACATTATAGACACTTGCAATGCTTATAGAACTTACAATCACATGAAAATTGTTGTTTACTTGTTATATTCACTAGAAAAGTTCAGGTCTCTGTTTCTACCTAATTCCAGTGAACAGATGAACAATGAGGAAGGTTGTTTCATTTTACAATATTGCTGTCATTCAATATTTTCAACATTTCAATTTGTTATAACTTAAATATGATTTTTTTTCTAAATCAAGCCAAATAGTTATTTTTAGTTCAAATATTAAAACACCAAAAATAAGGCAGACTGCTTGTATTGAGCAAAACTTTTGATTTTAATGAAATGAAATTTGAAATTAAAAATACTGTGAATTATTATACTAGATTATTTTTAATTTACATTGGTTCAGTTCAGGGATCAGATTTTAAGCAATATTCAAGTCAGAAAACAATTACCTTGTATTTGCTGTAAGAAAACCTGGACTATACTTACCATAATTAGATTTATTTGAGAAAATTGCAAGTCCTCAAAACTCCATCTGTAGGTTTTCACAGCATGACAAGTAACTTCAGAGAAAGTAAACAGCAACAAAATTATATTGAAGAAGGAGGTTGATCTTTCCTCTTATCTGGAACTGAAGGCTTGCAAGAGATCTGCAGTTGCCCTTGATTATTAATTATATGTCTTTGAAGCTGACCAATGGTATATTCAGCAGTCCTGCAAAATGTTTTTTTCTGGCTATGAAGCTTTATTACATGTGTTTGTAATATATATATATATTTATCTATATATATATATATATATAGAGAGAGAGAGAGAGAGAGATGTATATGTCTGTATTTATCAAATCCTCCTATTGGACTGTCATCGGACTTCTATAGTAAACTGTCAGAGGGCTCTGCCAGAGGGCACTCAGAAATTAGGGCCATGAGAAGGATCCAAATCAAAGATAATACTATTTTGTCTTATTTTTGTAATATCATACATACTGGTCTCCTGTAAAGAAATCAAATGTTCTATCTTTTCCCTTTCCAACTTGCACCAACATTACGTAGTTTTATACCATGGGAAATATCTTTGGAAAATAATTTTTAATGATTTCCACAACTGAGGACCAGTAATAGCCTCAGCTCTCATATTTTGTAACAACTTTAGTTGATTACACAGAGCTAGTTATCACCTCCTGCTGTGCTTAAGAATAATGAGGCTAGATTACACCTGTCTGCCCCCACAAGTCTGTCATTTGCCTACAAGGTTATTTTCCCAGAAAGACATGAGTAGTTCCAGATTTGGTAGATGTTGGATAGTCAGTTCCCTGACAGTTTTTCATCTTTTTTGGAAGGGATTGCTGTCATAACTGCATCATCAGTTTTTGTACTCTTCTAGAATTCTTTTCCGAGCATTAACTTACATGCTATGTTTAGGTTTGTAATAGCTCCCTCAAAAAGTCCCATAGCTAAATCAATATCCTTCTCCTGCCGACCTTGACTTTAGTGGCAA